>NC_133662.1:32700807-33313718 GCF_037893015.1 Macrotis lagotis | reverse complement strand
ACTGGCCCTGGAGTCAGGAGTACCTGGGTTCAAATCTGGTCTCAGACACTTAATAATTACCTAGCTGTGTGACCTTGGGCAAGCCACTTAACCCCATTTGCCTTGCAAAAACCTAAAAAAAATGCTTAAAGGGCATCCAAATAGAAATGTCTAATTGAAATATTCAATAGTTACTCAATGCTGTGATACTGGAGGTAAAGAGAGAGGTTAGGACTACATAAATAGATCTAAGAATAAACTTCAAAGAGATAATAATTGGATCCATGAGAGCTGATGAGAATACTAAGTGAAATGCTTGAAAGGAAGAAGAGAAGGCCCAGGGAAGAGTCCTGAAGAACACTTACAATTTGTATGTATGTCTTGGATGATTATTCACTAAAGGAAATTGAATAGAGGAGAAAAACAAGGAGAGAGTAATGTCACAAAAACCTAAAGAGTAGAGAAAAACAAGAAGAAGCAAATGATTAATAATGTCAAAGACTATAGAGAAGTCAAGAGGACTGAGGGAAATGCCATTAGATTTGGTCATTAAAAAGCTTTGCTAACTCTGGAGACCAATTGAGGTCAGAATCCAGAGTATAGAGCATGAAGAAAAGAGTCAGAGAAATTGAAACAGAGAGGCCAAATGTGGATGACCTTCTTGAAGAATTTATGCAAGAATGGTAGAAAAGATTTAGGATGATAGTTAATTGGGATAAACAAATCAAGTGTGAGTTTCTGATGTTAGGGGAGATTGTAGCCATTAGATAGAGAATGATTGAAGATTAGTGAGTTGCTAATTCTTCATTTTCAGAGGGAAAATAATATTATGGGAATGATGTTTTGACTTGATTGGTAAAAGTGGATTTAAGTGAAGTAGAACTTCATAAAGTCATTGATCTCACCCTCTCTTTCAGAGTCATCAAAGTGCAATGGCAAGACAGAAGTTCAGTGACGAGATGACTGATGATGATCCAGGATGCAATGGGTAACCTTGGTCTTTCAAAATTAAGGTCTTTACTAGGTCTCAGTTTGTCTGAGATAATGTCCATCCAATTACTAAGGGTTAGTTAAGGATTGAAAAAATATTTAATTTACCATCACAAATATATCAACCTTAGAGGGAAAGACCTTTGGATTTTCTGGACAGAAGAGAAAAAAAATTAACATTATAAACCATTAGAATGAGCCACAAAATAATAAAGTAGTAGAAAAAGCAGCAAAATAAATCTGTGCTTGTCCTTTTATCCAGCAATACCACAACCATATCTGTATCCCAAAGAGGTCAAAGCTTAGGGAAAGGGACCTATATGTACAAAAATATTTATAGCAACTCTTTTTGGAGTGACAGTAAACTGGGAATTTAGGGGATGTCCAACAGTTGGATAATGGCCAAACAAGTTGTGGTATAAAATTGTGATGAAATACTATTAGGATAAAGGGTGGCTAGGTAGCACAGTGGATAGAGTCAGGAGGACCTGAGTTCAAATCTGACCTCAGATACTTAAAAATTACCTATCTGTGTGGCCTTGGGCAAGTCACTTAACCCCATTGCCTTGCATAAAAATAATACTATTAGGATATAATATATGCCAAGAATGATGGTTTCAGAAAAACCAGGGGAGACTTATACGAATTGATGCAAAGTGAAATGAGCAGAGGAATAGTATTCACAGTAACAGCAATACTGTAATGATGATCAATTGTGAAAGATTTAGTTACTCTAATCAATGCAATTATCTAAGACAGTCTTAAAAGATTCATACTGAAAAATGCTATCTACCTCCAGAAAGAGAGAGAGAGAACTGATGACTTTGAATGCAAATTGAAATGCATTTTTTCACTTTCTTTATTATTCAATATTGAGAATTTTTTGGTGACATGACTAATTAAAAGTATCCTTTGCATGATTTTGGATGTATAATTGATATCATATAATTTGCCTTTTTGGCAGCTAGGCAGAGAGAAAATTAAGAACTCAAATTTTTTTAAAATGAAAGTTAAAAATAAATGACATAGAAATCATTCAATTTTTAGTCTAGGAGCATTAATTGAACTGTTTGTACTTGATATGTGAGATGTTTGTCCAGTGGCCAAATAGGTGACATATTACTGCAAGGACTAAAACATATCAATATCCTTTGCTACAAATGAAACTAATTGATAATATTTTAATAACTATCAGATTGGCAAAGGTGATAAAAGAGAAATAGCTGGTGGGGTTATAAGAAGTAGAGAAATCTAATATATACTCTCAGTGGGAAAAGAACTGGTTCAACTGTTACAAAAAATAAATATGTTGCAAAAATGACTATACTTTTATATTTTTTTGCCCTAGCAATCTCAATATTACTAGGTGTGTCTTCTAAATCTATTAAAAAAGTTATATATTTTCCAGAACATACATAGCAGTGCTTTGCATAGCAGTAAACAATTAGAAGCAAAGTGTATAGCCATCAGTGAAAGAATAGTTAAAAAAATTTTCATGTATGAATAGAAAGGAATGCTATAGGAGAATTGGAGAGCAGAGCCAAGATGGCGACAGGAAAACAGTCTTTCTTAGGAACTCTCTCCAAAATATTTCAAAAATCTTAAAATTATGACTCTAACTAAATTTTCAAGAGACAGAACCCACAAAAAGATCCAGTGAGGCAATTCTCCAGCACAAGGTAACCTGAACAATAGTGGGAAGGCCCTGTTCCATGAGGTTGGAGAGCATAGCAGCCAGAGCAAAGGAGCTTCAGCCTTCTGGGAACAGCCCCAGGGCACCTGGGTCCTGGGGAGCAGAAGCAGTTTCCTGACCTGCCAGGGAGCACCAAGCACAACTTGGAAGATTAGCAGGGAGACCTGTACCAGAGTGACATGAAGCCCAAGCCAGCGTGGCCCTCCTCAGTGTGGCCGCTACCCTCAATGCAGCCTAGATCCCAGGAAACAGAAGCAGGCCTGTGGCGACACCCAGGAGGAGCTTCCCTGCAGTTGCTCCCTGAGTGCTCAGCCCTTGGAAGGTAAGGGATTGGAGAGAGACTACCAAGGTCTGTCCTCTGTCCCTGGTACAGGATTCTGGGGCTTTGAGCACATTCAGACCCTAGTCTCAGTCTGGGGCCTCAGAGAGCTGAGCTTGTGGTCATTCACAGACCAGGAAAGTAGTCAAAGCCTCCCATAAGACCTTGAAGGAACTAAGGTGTGTCCCAATAATACTCAAATGCTCAGGAGGCACCCCAAAACCTGATACAGGCTGGGAAATGAATAAACAAGAAAAAAAGGGAACCTGACTATAGACAATTACTTTGGTCCCATGGAAGATCAAAATACACAATCTGAAGATGAGAAAGTCCAAGCTTCCGCATCTAAAGACTTCAAGAAAAAAATTGAATTTGGACTCAAGCTATGACAGAGCTCAAAAAAGATTTTGAAAATCAAGTAAGTGAGGTAGAATAAAAATTGGGAAGAGAAATGAGAGAGATGCAGGAAAAACATGAAAACAAAAATAACAGCTTAGACACGGAGATCCAAAAAATGCTGAAGAAAATAATGTATAAAAAACCAGTTCAAAAAGTTAATGGAAATACTTTAAAAAGCAGAATTGGCCAGTTGAAAAAGGACATAAGAAAGTTCTCTGAGGAAAACAAATCCTCCATATGTAGAATGAAACAAAAGGAAGCTGATGACTTTGGTAGAAATCAAGACACAATAATTAAACACCAAAAGAATGAAAAACTAGAAGAAAATGTGAAATAGCTCATTGAAAAAACAATTAATCTGGAAAACAGATCCAGGAGAGACAATTTAAAAATTGTGAAAGTCATAATCAGGAAAAGAGCCTTGACTTTATTTTTTAAAGAATTTCTACAGGAAAATTGCTCTGATATCTTAGAAGCAGAGGGCAAAATAGAAATTGAATCCACTGATCCCCTTCTGAAAGAGATCTTAAAAAAAACAACCCCCAAGAATATTATAGCCAAGTTCTAGAACTCCCAAGCCAAAGAAATATTACAAGCAGCCAGAAGGACACAATTCAAATATCGTGGAGATGCAGTCAGGATCACAAAGGACTTAGCAGCATCTACATTAAGGGTTCATAGGGCTTGGAATATAATATTCCAGAAGGCAAAAGAGCTTGGAATGCAACTGAGAATCAACTACCCAGCAAAATTGTATATCATTTTCCAGGGGAAAAGATGGACTTTCAGTGAAACAGGGACTTTCAAATGTTTCTGTTGAAATGGCCAGAGCTAAACAGAAAGTTTGATCTTCAAGTACAGGACTCAGTGAAGCATAGAGAGGGTGGACAAAAAGGGCAAATCATGAGGGACTTAATGATGATGAAATGTGTGTATTCCTGCATGGGAAGGTGATATTGATAAAACTCATATTTACCTTCTCATTTAATAGAGCAGGTAGAAGGAGCTTTTATAGATTAGGCGCCGAAGACAGCTGATTTTGAAGGTATAATATTGTAAAAATGAAGTCAGTGTGTGAAAGGGAAATGTACTGGGAATAAGAGGTAGAATGGGCTAAGATATTTCTTGTAAAAGAGTCAAGAAATAGCTTTTGCAATGGTATGGAAAGGGGGGGAAGGCAAGGGGGAATAAGAGAGCCTTTATTCCCATTTGAAATGGCTCAGAGAGGAAAAAACCACACATACTCAATGGGGTATAGACAACTAGAAGAAAAAAGAGAGAAGGGAGATGGCGAGGGGAGGGTGGATGTGGATGATAGAGGAGAGGGTAGATCATAGGGGAGGATAGTCAGAAATAACACATTTTCTTTTTTACTTTTTGCAAGGTGGTAGGATTGGGTGGCCTGTCCAGGACCACAGGGCCAGGTGGTTGTTGGGTCTCTGGTCTGGGATTTAGGCTTGGGGCCTCTTGGTCTCAGGGCTGGCACTCTGTGCACTGGGCCACTCAGCTGTTCTACAACACATTTTTGCAGAGGAACAGAGTGAAAGGAGAGAGGAAATATATGGATGGAGGGGATTACAGCAACTATGGAAAAATAAGGAAGTAACTTCTATGATGGACTTATGATTAAGAATGTGATCCACCTGAGAAAGAGCTGATGGTATGAGAACACAGACTGAAACATTTTTTTTTCTCTTTCTTTCACTTTATTTCTCATGAAGTTTTATATTTTTGTGGGGGGAAGGGGCATTATATTTACTCTTACAACAAGAATATTTTAGTAATGTGTAAATAAATTAAATAAAATTTTTAAGAAATTAATGCTAACTATGATGCAAGAATAAAATAACAAAAAAGGAGAAATTCAGAGAAGCAAGGGATGATTTATATGGCCTATTTTAAAGAAAGCTAAATCAGTAGAACAATAAAGAAAATGTGTACAATAAAGTAAACTCCTTCCCTCAGTTTTATCTTGGAATTGATCTGGTTGAATTGAGTCTCATGTCAAAATAAGTGAGGGAGTGGGAGTAATGGAGGGAACAATCTCTCCATGAAACCAAGCTGCCTCTACATGAGATGCATGTTTCTAGTGAAATGCCTAAGGGATTAATATACTTCAATAACCTAAATAATCTCTGCTCTAAAAAAAGGGAAAGGTATGGTTTTGGGAACAGATATGAGAATAGATGTGAGAAGCCATAATCCATCCATACAATCTCATTTTGGGTAGCTTTTGCCCATATCTCTCTATTAATCTTCCATAAAAATATACAAAATATACAAACATTAAAATAAAAAAAACATACAAAAACTATTGGAAGCCTCCTCAAGAAATATTTTTAATGTTTTAATAGATACAACTGGGAAATGTGTTATTTGTACAAAAAGAGAATAAATAAATATCAAAAAAATAAAAAATAAATGAAAAGTGATAAGGAAATATTAAAAAAACAAAAAAATAGATACAACTACAGCATTTGGGCAGACTGCTGCTGTCCCTTGCTCTCCTTATATGATCGGTCCACATTCTAATAATATATTTTCCTGATGATTTGCTTTATGCCATTTGTACCCTGTCTTTGGTGACATGCTACAACTTCTTTGTACTCATTATGCATCTTCCCCTTGACCTCTAGGTCAACTACCATTTTGCTCCTTCATATGCCATGGTGTTCTGTTATTCATAGCCATATAGCATCACTGGAAGCTTATTAGTGGTTAATAAACAAGGACTTCTGTATCAGGAAGTGACTTGGGATCTTTCAAAATGGAGCTATTTCTCAAATGCATTTTTGCTTGCTTTCCATCTATTTAATTCTAGGCCGCAGTTCATTGACCATCTGTTAGGCTTCCCTGAGATATATGTCCTCTGGAATTGCATATCATAATGTGGATAATACACATTTTTCATGTAATTCCTTCTTTGCTAAGTAGGTTTCTAGGCCACATGCTATGGGAAACAAAACATATATGGACATTCCCAGAGATTCCTTGAGTAGAAAGGTTCAATCCAGTGGGTTTAATCAATTAATATATTAATTAATTAATTAGTTTGTTTCTTTGTTCTGGTCAGATACCCCAAAATTTTATATAAGGTCATTATATCAAAATATAGGGACAATTGACCAATGGATTGTAATATTTCTCAGCCTTGTATTGTCTATAACATCTCTCAGGCTCATGTACCCATCTGAAAAAATATCATGTACATAAGTATCAGGGCCATTTTCATTCTCCACAAGGGGCCCTCAATTTACCCGTTATCCCTCATTCTGAGAAAACATTGAGCAAAGGGAAAGATTTATTTGATCAAAGAAAATAAAGAGTTCAGAATAGGCCCATACCCAAATCCCTTAGCTAGCAAGAAAAGCTTTTTTCCCCTTCCTAGGGGGACATCAGGCAATCCTCCCTTCTGGTACTTCTTATCTTCTCTTGGAACCCTCTGTATATCAACCAGATGACTCACACTAGCAAAGAAGCAGTAAATTTAGGTTATTATTCAGTGAATGTGTTTCCCTTCTGTTCTGGTTCAATTTATCCTTTAGGAACACTCATATGGTACAGTGGGTAGTCTTTCCAAGTTTGAGCAAGATCAAAATTCTATACCTTTTCTTTTATCTTTTCTTATCAAAACTTCAAGTACTTTTTTAACCTCTTCCCAGGACAATGCTTAGCATCACATTCCTTTCCTCTTTTTCCTATAAGTGCCTTTTTCCTTTTTTTTTATTACAGTTTCATTTTTCTTGACTTTATTTCTCTGAATTTCGCTTGGGCATCTTTAATAATCAAACTTCCCTATACAGGTCACCTTTACAAATATAGCTTCTTTCCATGTATAGTCATAACTAGGGCATGATTGAGTAGAAAAATTAGACAACATTGTCTTTGTATGCACTTTTGATTTTAGCAAACTGTAAATCTATAGTGTCCTATGAGTTCACTTTTTTCTCTTCCCTAACAGAAATGAGACCTTGTGGCATTATGGAGACTGCAGGAAGATAAAGAAACTCTTTTTTTAATTTTTGAAGGATTTTATTTATTTTTGAATTTTACAATTTTTCCCCTAATCTTGCTTTCCTCCCCCCCCCCCCCACAGAAGGCAGTTTGTTAGGCTTTACATTGTTTCCATGGTATGCATTGATCCGTGCTGAATGTGATGAGAGAGAAATCATATCCTTTTTTTTAGTTTTTTGCAAGGCAAATGAGGTTAAGTGGCTTGCCCAGAGCCACACAGCTAGGTAATTATGAAGTGTCTGAGACCGAATTTGAACCCAGGTACTCCTGAATCCAGGGCCAGTGTGTTATCCACTCTGCCACCTTAGCTGCCCCGAAAAAATCATATCCTTATGGAGAAACATAAAGTATGAAATATAGCAGAATTATATAATAAGATAACTTTTTTTTTAAATTAAAGGTAATCGTCTTTGGTCTTTGTTCAAACTCCACAATTCTTTCTCAGGATACAGATGGCATTCTATGTCACAGATATCCCAAAATTGTGCCTGATTGATGCTCTGTTGGTATAAGCAAGTCCATTAAAGTTAATCATCACTTCCATGTTGCTGTTAGGGGGTACAATGTTTTTCTGTCTCTCCTCATCTCGCTCAGCATCAGTTCATATAAATCCTTCCAGGCTTCCCTGAATTCCCATCCCTCCTGGTTTCTAACTGAACAAAAGTGTTCCATCACATACATATACCACAGTTTAGTAAACCATTCCCTAATTGATAGACATTCACGCAATTTCCAATTCTTTGCCACCACAAACAGAGCTGCTATGAAGACAAAGAAACTTTTAAGAAGTACAGGACTTGGGCGGGCTAGGTGGCGCAGTGAATAGACGCATGGGCCCTGGAGTCAGGAGTACCTGAGTTCAAATTCGACCTCAGACACTTCATAATTACCTAGCTGTGTGGCCTTGTGCAAGCCAATTAACCCCATTTGCCTTACAAAAACTTTAAAAAAAGTCCAGAATTTGCTTGAGACCACTGTTAACATATGGGCCTTAAAAATGAAATGCAAAAATTGGAGGCCATCTCAGATTGGCCAATATGACCAGAAAGGATAATGATCATTGTTGGAAGGGTTGTGGGGAATCTATTACATTGTTGGTGGAGCTGTGAACTCATCCAACCTTTCTGGAGAGCAATTTGGAACTATGCCTAAAGGGCAACAAAAATGTGCATACCCTTTGATCCCACAATACCACTAGTGGATCTATACCCTGAAGAGATGATGAAAAAAGGTAAAAACATCACTTGTACAAAAATATTCACAGCAGCCCTGTTTGTAGGGGCAAAGAACTAGAAATCAAGTAAATGTCCTTCAATGGGGAATGGCTTAGCAAACTGTGATATATGTATGTCATGGAACACTATTGTTCTATTAGAAACTAGGAGGGATGGGAATTCAGGGAAGCCTGGAGGGATTTGCAAGAACTGATGCTGAGCGAGATGAGCAGAACCAGAACAACACTGTACATTCTAAAAGCAACATGGGGGTGATGATCAACCTTGATGGACTTGCTCATTCCATCAGTGCAACAAAAAGGAACAATTTGTGTCTGTTTGCAATGGAGACTACCATCTGTATCCAGAGAAAGAATTGTGGAGTTTGAACAAAGACCAAGGATTATTTACTTTAATTTAGAAAAAACTTATATCTTATTGTCTGGTCTTGTTATGTCTTATACTTTATGTTTCTTCCTTAAGGATATGATTTCTCTCTCATCACATTCAATTTGAATCAATGTATACCATGGAAACAATATAAAGACTGGCAAATTGCCTTCTGTGGGGGATGGGGGAGGGAAGTAAGAGTAGGGGAAAAATTGTAAAACTCAAAATAAATAAAATCTTTAAGTAAAAGAAAAAAATTGGAGGTGAGAGAGACTTAAACAGGCTGTGGTACAGTGGGAGAAAATCTTCCCTAGGACCTCAATGATCTGCTTGGTAATAGTTCATTCTTTAGTAGCACAGAAACCTCATGGGGTCCTTGGGTCACATTCAGCTTCAGTCCAGGTAAGTTTCTCTTCCATCTCCAAAATGACCTAGGTTTGAATTTTCTAGTTAGAATTTTATCTCTCAGTGTTTGGGGGTAGTAGCTTAAGATATTTGTCTTTTCTGAATTAAGGTCAGACATAGGAGGTAAGATACTTTCAACTGGTCTTGGGCAGGTCTTGAAGTTCTAGAAGAGAAAAAAAAAGAACTTCTGTCCTATAGGCCCTCATTCTACAGATAAGAAAATGTAGTTTTTGCAAGATCGCACACATAGCATTTAGCTTAGCCAGGATTCAAATCTGTGTCCTCTGTCTCCAAACACAGTATTCTTTCCACTGCACTAAACTGGTCTGGGACCAGGAAACTGTGGCCCCTGGCCAAGCAACAACATGTATGGAATAAAGTCAATAGTGTCATCCTTGGGGACATAACAGACATATTTATACCAAGTTACACTAAGCATTCTTCTTGACCTACAAAATTCCTGAAATGCTATTAAAAATTCTGGCTGGGGTGGCTAGGTGGCGCAGTGGATGGAGCACCAGCCCTGGAGTCAGGAGTATCTGAGTTCAAATCCTGCCTCAGACACTCAATAATTTCCTACCTGTGTGGCCTCCAGCAAGCCACTTAATCCCATTGCCTTGGGGGAAAAAAAGTTCTGGCTGCAGAATCTCCTAGAGGGTGTAGTTGTATGGTTCTACAACTTCATAATTCTTACTATATCACATATTTCCTTGGATAGCTTATTCGACTCAAATCCTAGAAAGGCAACCTTTCACATAGAACTTCTCCCATGACACTTTGATCACTGAGGGTATTGTTCATTTTTCTTGAATAAAAATGCATCTGTAGGAATTTCTTATTATTATTTTGATATCTGATATCTCTGAGATATCTTGAGAGACTTTGTTTTCAATTTACTTGGTCTAGTCCAATCACTCTTCCAGATTTCATCTTAAGTGAATTAAATGCAATGTTGGATTTTTCATATAACACAGTGGGCTCAAATGTGGTGCTTCCATTGTCATAAATGATGGGAATAGATCACTATGAAAATGTTAGAATTTTTTTTTCTTTTGAATCCATTTGTTGTACTCCTTCTGATTTCCTTTTTAAATGCTTTTGAGATGATGTAACTTAGTTGTCTGACAACCAGTTTTCCACAAGCCCATTTTACAGGGTTTTTTTTAGTCATAGTTCATTAGAGTTGGAAAAGTTATAGAGATAATTAAATTCTAATTTTTATAGATATAGAGATAATTAAATTTAACTCTCATTTTTATATAAAAACATAAGTGACATGCTCACAATCACAAATATAGTCATCACAGGAGCCAGTATTTTCACTCTACTGTGAGGTGGAAATGATTATGATCAGAGATCATCAGGTTATGAATTAAAGTATACACAGGTTAAATAAATATGGGTAAGGGGCAGCTAGGTGGTCTAGTGGATAGAGCACCGGACCTGGAGTCAGGACAATCTGAGTTCAAATTCAGCTACAGATACTTAATAATTAACTAGCTGTGTGACCTTGGGCAAGTCACTTAACCCTATTGCCTTGCAAAACCAAAAACTTAAATAAAAAAACAAATAAATAAATAGAGTGATAGATGGATAGATAGATGGATAGATAGATAGATAGATAGATAGATAGATAGACAGATAGATAGACAGATAGATAGATGTGGAACCTTCATTATTGCATTGAATCTTCTCTGTGCTATCCTCTCTTGTAATCTGATGCAGACTTTGACATTTGCTTTCAATGGTCAATTATGTATTTGGAGCCAGAGAGCTGATTTGTAAAGGACTCATATATTAGTATCTAGTTATTACTTATCTCTCAAGGTAAGCATAGTCAATTTGCTTTTTTCATGGTAAATTAATAAAAACAAAATACATCCATTAAGCATTTACTATATGCCAAAAACTGCTAATTACTGGGGATAGAGTTTTTTTGGTATTTTTGTAAGGCAATGGGGTTATGTGATTTTCCCATGGTCACACAGTTAGTAAGCATCAAGTGTCTGAAGCTGGATATGAGTTCAGGTCCTTCTGACTCCAGGATTGGTGCTCTATCCACTGAACCACCTAGGAGACCATAGCTGTAGAGAGAAAAGTGGTATTTGTAGGTCTCAAGCTTTCAGTTATAGGGTAGATGACAAAGCCTTGGCTTCACCTAGAGGTTCAAAGCACATTCTAATAGAAAAAATAGTAAAGATTAACATTTTAGAGAACTAAAAAATTAAATAATCTAGAGAAAAAGTTTATCTGGAAACCAGACCCAGGAAGTTGCAGTGGCATAGTCAAAGGTGAGACTCAGGGATCCAGAAGATGAACATTAAAGACAAATCCCTGCTTAACAAAGTGATTCACCATGGTCCTGATCAATTCCATCAGCTAGTGAACATCCATATCTTTCCCATGGCCAGAGGGTTGAAGGACATTTAATTCACAGCCATGGGTAAAGAGATTAGATTGGAAGAGATAATCCCCATGTAGGGTGGGGAAGAATTAGGAGAGGAGAAGTCAGGTTTTTAGCTGGGAAAGAAAAGATATAAAGAGAGCAGATAAAAAATATAAATTGGCAGAAATATTAGGGTAGAGGGAATTGAAAGGGGAAGAAAGACATGAATACAGAACATCATCTTAGCAGTTCTCACTAACATCATTGTACATCAGACATGAACTCTAGTACCAATGAATAACAGAAGAACTGATGTTAAATGGTCATTATGCCCAATGACTTCCAACTTTCTACTTGAAGGAAATGTTCACAATATATGGTGATGAGGACCCTTAGCAATATCTAAGACTTTGACCTCTTTCATTTCTTAATCCAGAATCATATTTTCTAACATATTTTTAGACATCTCCTCCTAAGTCCAACTTTGAATCTATGGAATTGGTATTAGATCTCACCAACTTCTTTAAAGATCTTCTAGACTTCTTCATTCTCCAGAAAAGATATTTTTGTTTAGTCTATAAGCACCTTCAATGAGGTCTTCTTTCTCATGCTCAGCATGAGCAATGAAAATCAAGATGACCATAAAATGATATCTTTGGTTGTCTTTGTTGGGATGTTAAACTGAACTTTGACAACTTTTTTTAATTGAAATTCTAAGGACAACCTGGAATTCATTTAGCTACAGCATTATATGTATGTATGTATGTATGTATGTGTATATATATATATATATATATATATTCTGACAAATTAATAGATTGTTAATATTACTCAACTTCACATCTTCCTCTCATATTTAGATCACTTGTGATTAAAATATCACTATGATTCTTAGTATCTCTTTCCCTAATTTCTACCATTTTTTCACTATTAGGGTGGAAACAGGAGGAACTGAAAATCATCTTATATTTTATTTCATGTTTTACCATGATGAAGAATTCTTTCTTTTATTATTCTACTAGTTATCGATAGTCTATATGTACTTACCTAACCCAATGTTCCAATAAGGTGCTACAACTAATTGTTAGGAGAATACTTAAAACCTTTCCAATGTGATAGAAACTCAGAAGGTTTGTGTTCCACTTACTGGTATGGCCTTCAAAAATGCTACAATGAGGCAAAGATATTATGATATGCCTTTTTTCTAGAAGAAAGATTGCCTAACAATCAAAGCTGTTAAAAGTAGAATATGGTGAATCCACTGTTATTGATGACTTTAGGGAAGTAGATAGTTTAGATATGCTTTGAGGAAAGTTATTTTCTGACCTGATTTGCACTATATGACTTCTGAATTCCCTACTATTCTTCAGATACTTTCATTTATGGTTAAAAGCCATGACAAAGGTCAAAGGAAGATTTTTTTTTTGTGCTATCACAGAACATAACCTGAGGTAAAACCTTTGAGTATTCAATATCCTTACTCCAATAGTAACATTTCTTTGGATGTACCTCCATTTTAGGAAAATGCTGCTTCTACAAATCTGACTTTACCATACAAATTCACAAGAGAGTAAATTATTCACAAAAGAATCCCTTTACATAGCATGCTCCCCAACTGAATTTGAGGAATGTACCAAAAAATTCATTTCTCCTTCAACTTTTTAAGAAACCAATCTAATACATAAAGACACACCTGTACATGATTATAAAGCATACCATGATACAGAGACATGTAACTGTATATAGTTGTGCCCATCATTTAGAGGAATGCAATACAATTTAATATTGAATCATTCTCTAAAACTCTGGTTCTTAATAATTTCTTTGCATTTTGGAGGATTTGATTTAGCTTGGATTTGTTTTATCTGACAATTTTGGTAACAAAGCTTGGTTTTTTAGTATTGGTGTTACAGCTTTGTGAGGCTTTCTTTTTTTTTAATAAGCATCAAGTTAATATTTTGGTCTCCTCTGTTGCCTCAGTGCTTTTATAAATACACCACAAGTGCCTCAATGTTCCATTCTATTTTGACTATAAAATATAATAATGCATTAAAGGGTGGTGGTAACATTTATCATAAAGTTATAGCTTTTTCCACTTTGCTTTCCAAAACCATTTAAGTTAGAGGTACAAAAACAGTTCTTTTATAATAGGTGTGTTCTTTGTGAAAGCATATAAATATTTCATTCCCCAAACTGGTTCATAAAATTACTATTATTGGCAGGGATATTTTAGTTAATGACAACATATATGCACATATTTACACATGTATATACACCAACACATACACTCATAAACACACAAACTTCAAATAAATCAGACCAAAAATTCAAACAATCTCAAACTCTTTATAGAGTATGTCCAACCTCTATATTGAAGCAACCCTATCAGAAGACACCTGCCAACACTCACCTTCATCATCTTAGTAATATGCCAGTTTCCTTTCAGAAGTCACCTCTTAAAAGAAAGGAAACAATCAGCCAAAAATACCTAATGATGGGCTGAGCACTTATAAATAGTATCTCATTTGATCCACACAAAAATTCTAGGACGTAGGTGCTATTTATGTTTTATTTTACAGTTGAGGAAATTGAGGCAGAACAAGTTAAGTCACTGTTAGTAAGTTTTTGAGGCCACACTTGAACTCAAATCTTCTTGGCTCCTCTTCTGGTATGTTAGACCACACAGCTGATCTCAAAATATCTATGATTTTTATCATTGTGGTCCTTTCCTTCATTTGTACAGATCAGAAATTTTTCATGATTGGGCATAATCACATGTCATAAGCTGCCAACCTTCTGATGATAAATCTCTTTAAACTTAAATATATTTCCTAGAAGAGAGTCTAATAGAAAAATATGTTACAGTGGAGAGAGAACGGCTGTCCTTGAAGTCAAAAGGTCCCGGATCGGAATCCCACCTAGGTGATTTACAGATAAGTCAATTGAGCAAAACTAAGTTTCCTCACATGAAAATAGGGATAATGATGCGCATAATAGCTATGGAAGGAAGGGAGGAAGAAAGGGAAGGAAGAAAGAAAAAGGGAAAAAGGAAGGGAAAAAGGAAGCGTGGAAGAAAGAGAAAAGGAAGGAAGAATAATTTTATTGTACCTATTGCAATTATAATATTTGTAAAGTCTACTTTTTAGACTTCAGAATGCTTTTAGGGGGCAGCTAGGTGGCACAGTGGATACAGCACCAGCCCTGGAGTCAGGAGTACCTGGGTTCAAATCCGGGCTCAGACATTTAATAATTACCTAGCTGTGTGGCCTTGGGTAAGCCACTTAACCCCATTTGCCTTGCAAAAAAAAAAAAACTAAAAAAATTTTTAAAAGTGCTTTAAAAATAGAAGTTTTTATTATCACAAGCTGTCATGGAGCTTATGCTTAAAGTTCTTCCAATTTGGTAGGAGCTATCAAAACTTTTTTGAAGCCTTTGGTACCCTGGGTCACCTACACATGTGGATGAGGAATCATAATTGGACTTTAATCTTATTAAATTATTCTCTCTTCCAAAATCATCAAAGTCCAGTGGCAAGCAAAAGTCAAAATGACTGGTTAGGTCTGAGGAAACAATGAATTACCTTGCTCTTTTTTAAAATAGGTGTTTTCCAGACCTCAGTTTGTCTGAAGCAATGCCCAGTCTGTGGACTTGGTAATTTTTCTGGGATATCTCATGAGTGAAAGTAAGGTGAATTTCTTAGGGGAGAGAATGGCTGATGTCTCCTAGGCTATGTGCAATGGTAATATGGGAAAATTCTCCTCTTTTTGGTAGAAATATGGAAGAGCGATGGGGCATTCAAGGTTCAGGACAAATCTTCTCTGGGTGAGACCATGCAAGAATAAGGCCATTATTTTATGGCTAATTTCTGGACATCAAGTCCACTTCCCTGAGTCACTGATATTATTCCTTGAATGCTAATCCCAAAAGAGAGACTGATCCTTTAGGTATTATTATTACTATTATCATCATCATCATCATAATCATCATCATCATCATCATCATCATCATCATCATCATGAGATCTAAGTGGCAAAGTAGATAGCCTACCACGTCTGCAATAAGAAAGACCTGAGTTCAGAGTTGTTCTCAGACACATTAATTGTGTGAACTTGGGCAAGGTACTTAACCTCTGTTTGCCTCAGTTGTATCAATTGTTAAAGGAATTGAATGCACTTATCTCACAAAAATTAAAAATCTATTTTCATTCTAAATTTTCCCACCAACAATTAATTGCCTGGCATGAGGTATTACATGTGAGTCAATATACAAATACACAGGCACATACAAATAGATAATACATATATCATACAAATATCCACACATATAAATGTGTATGTGTATATTAAAATGCATGCTCATCTTTCAATATCATCTCTTCCATGTTTTTTTAGCTTCCCTTCCTCTAACACATACAGCTCATGTTGACAATTGGTTATAATTTTATTAGCTTCCAAAGGTCTGCAAGGGCTAGGGTTTAGAAAATCAGGTTTTCTTTGAAACCCATGAGTTATTTCCACTCAAGGGAAAAAGGAGTTGTCTTGTTCCCCAGCACCACACCCCCAGCCTCCTCTGAATAATATTTTTGTTTTCCCTCCTTAGTGTTCTATAGTTTTATCCAGAAGCATGATATGAAAATATTCAGGGACAAGGAGAGATTTTCCAGTTACTGACATTCTTATGTCTAGCATCCTCCATGGAAATGTATTTAGAAGATTTTTGTCTTCCGCTAGATCAAGCAACTTGTACATCTCCCTCACCAAAAACTCCTCTGCTGTTTATAATCTTTAAAAGATTATATACATATAAGGTGTTATCACTCATTGTGAAGCAGCATTCCTTCAGCATGAAAGGGAAGGTGTCTTGCCTCTTTTTGATCAATTGTTTTAGTATTGTAGTTTAGAAAATGTTTAGAAAATGCAGATTATCTTAAAGTGCTTGAGCAAACATGCAGCAACTCATTGAATTTGAGACCGACTAACTCCTGAGGCCTCTCCGTTGCACTTTCCATTATTCATGAATTAGTAGTTCCCTAATTTATAGTTTAAGCCTCCCAGTCCTACTCCACTCCCACTTCACTGTCCCAGATTCTAGAACCACTCTGAGTTCATGTCAGACAATTATCATTGATTTAAATTTTCACATTAGTTGAACTAAGTATTTTCTGGAATTACTGCACATGAGTCCTTGAAGACAACAAACTTGTTGGACTTCTATATTTTTGGTGGTATTGAACACAGTACCAAGTACATAATGAGAACAGAAATTGTCTACTTTTCTAATTGTATGTTCAGTACTTATCATACAGTAAGTGCTTAATACATCATTTAATCCACTGATCTCAGCAATGTGTAATCAGTTATATTGTCTAAATTTCCAATTATGCATGAGTATTAAAGTAGCAGGGCTAGGGAAAGGATTTATTCACCAGGTCCAAATAAACTATATCCCAGGGTACTGAAAAAGGTGAGCCACTAGCAATGACCTCTGAAAAATCATGGAGAATGGGAAGGCTAAGACAGGATTGAAGGACAAATATTTTTCTGATTACTAGTTTCTTTAAAGAGAAAAGAATGGAATCTGTAGACTATGATATGTTTGACTTCAAATCCTAGCAATAGATTATTGCATTAAAGATTAAAATAATTAATATACTATTAAAGGGAGGGTTAATGAACATCTAAAATAGAAAATTGTGATCACCAAGCAATATGACTTCACAAAGTCATATTGCCAAACTAACCTCATTTTAAAAAATCAGATTGCTAAATTAATATATCAAGAGGAAGGTGTAAATAATTTGTCAAAATTTTAGCAAAGCATTTAAGAAAATCTTTCATGTTGTTCTGATGGAAAAAAATCATGTGGAGATATGTGCTAGTCAAAGGTATTAGCAAGCAAGTTTGGAACTGGTTGAATGCCAGAGTGGTGACACAACTTTAGAGAAATGATTTACTATATCTTGGCCTCAGTCTCTTAATTTGTAAAATGAATTCTTTGGATTAGATGATCTTTAAGCTCCCTAGCATTATTTCTGTGATCCTATGATCATATATACTAGAAATTTTTAACCTACAGAAAAAAAAGAGATTTATGAGAGACACTATTTGCCTTGAAATATTTGAAATGCTATCCCTTGAAAGATTTCCTCCCTTCACCCCAACAGGGAAGAACTAGGAGCAATGGGTGGAAGTTACAATTAGCAGAAGTTGTAAAGAAGAAAATGTAGGCTTTAGATCAGGAAAAATTTCTTAACAATTAGAAATATCCCCAATGTGCAATGGACTGCCTTCAAGGACAGTAGGTTTCCTCTCACTGGAGATCATCAAGCAAAGGCTAGATGGCCATTTGTCAGGTAAGTATGTTGTTGATAAGATTCATCTTTAATTAGATTAGATGGTTTCTGAGTTTCTGTCCAACTCTGAGATTCTATAGAAGAAAAGGAAGTCATTTTACCATTCCCATTTTAAAAATGGAGGAACTACTCTGTTCTCCATATTAGACAATGGAGACCATTTTTGAGAAGCTTTCTTCAAATGCATTGTTTTTGGGAGCTCCCTGTTATATAGGTAGGTAGGACTGAATAAGGTTTCTTCAATCTGGAAAACTACTCATTCACTTTGGTTGAAATAAATACATCCTCCTTCTATATTTTATTCTGTAATATGACTATTGAAAAGCCATTAATCCTCCTGATCTAGACTAAGTACTGCCTACTCCAGGAGGACTTCCCTCATGCATTCAGGAAATCCATCTGTTATTTATTTTTTGTTTTGTTAAAGTGAATAAAATGCCCAAATACTTTTACTCAGAGATTTCACTACTGGCTAAAACCCCAAGGAGGTCACTGATATGAAGAATATACATCCCAATATTTTTATCAATATTTTTGTCCTAGAAAATAATTAGAAACAAAGTAGATATCCATTAATTATGAAATAGTTAAATAAATTATGCTATGTAAATGTAACAGAACATTACTGTTCTGGGGGGAAAAAAACTCTGAATATGACAAATATAGAGAAATCGGAAAGATTCATATGATCTAATACAGGAGAAATTAAGAGGAAAAAACAAAACCTCAAGTATGTAGATGGAAAGAATAATCTTAAAGCAACCAAAAGTGAATTTTTGAAATTATAAAGAACAAACATGGACCCAAGAAGAAATATCAGAAGACATGCTCAACCCATGACTTTATAGATTTGGGAAGTCTATGGAAATATAATATTGCATTTATTTTTACTTTTTTTAACCAATGAATTGATTAGTTGTTTTCTTTTTTCCTCTTTTTCTTTTGTTTTACTTCAAAAATATTATTTGTTCTTTGGGACAATTCTGTGGAAGAGAAGAAAGAGAGGGATAATGAAAGAAATTCTGGTGATTGAAAAAACAAAAGATAACTATGAAACTATTTTCAAAAAATTTTTACTTTTATCCCTCTAAGATAGGAGAGGTAGCCTAGTAATATGGATAATAAACTGGCATTGGAGTCCAGAAGAGCTGGGTTCAGATCCTTACTTGTTGTCAAACAGACAGGTCATTTAATCTCTTTTTATTTTAGTGTTTTCAGTTGGGAAATGAAGTGTTAACTGGTTGACCCTTTTTGCACTAAATATAAATGAGACAGACCCTCTCGTATTTAATATGTAAGTTATTTTTATAACTGTTATGTCACTCACTTATTTGACTATGAACTCCTCCAGAGACTGCTTTTGAAATCAATTTTTATTGATCTATTTTGTTTCTATAATGCTGACTTTCCCCCTATGAACTTCCTTCTACCTCTGTCCAAAGACCCTCTTTTATCAAAAGTATTTGAAACTGTCTTTTTTCATCTTTTTATATCCCCCAGCAGTCCAATTACTTAATTCACATGAAATGAATTGAACTGAACTGAACTGAATTGAACTACAGTTTTGAGTCTGCTATACCAGAGGTGCCAAATATGTGACTCGTGGGCTGAATGTGGCTTTATAATATCCTTGTGCCGTTAGAACCATATTAAAATGCAATTGCAAAATATTTAACAAAATAAATAAAAATACAATAAGGCTTAGAGAAGTCAATATGTTGCCCACAGGGGTCCTTATATATAGTTTTGTTTTTGTTTAGTCGTTTCAGTCATGTCTAACACTTCGTGACCCCATTTAGCATTTTTTTGGCCAAGATACTGGAGTGGTTTGCCATTTCCTTCTCCAGCTCATTTTATAGATGATGAAACAGAGGCAAACAAGTTTAAATGACTTCCCCAGGATCACATGGCTAGTAAATGTATGAGGTCAGATTTGAACTCAGGAACATGAGTCTTCCTGACTCTAGGACCTGATTCCAGTACTTTATTCATCCTTCTATTTAACTGCTCTATATACAGTTTAGTGGACTCCATTTCTATTTGAGTTTGACATCACTGTTCCACATCAAAGATTCTTAGGGTGTATCTTAGTATTCAGAGGGAGCTTATTGAATTTGAGAATATGTTGTCAACTTGCAAATCAAAAATGTTTTTCTAACACTCAGGGAATGGTTCATCCTCTTCTAGGTTCTGTGGGAAGCAGACAGTCAGAGATTTAGACTGACAGAGACAGAGACAGACAGAGATGAGACATAGACCTTAAATAGTTTAAAATATAATAACAATTATAATATACATCTTTTAGATAGTGATTACTTTACAAATATTATCTCATTTGATCTCCACAACAACTCTGACAGGTAAGAGCTACTACCATTATCCTCATTTTACAGATGAAGAACCTGAGGAAAACAAGTGACTTGCTCAGGACTACACAACTGGTAAGGGTCTCACATTTTATTGATTCCAGGTCTGGCACCTTATACACTATGCTACCTGGGTCCCCTAAGATAAAAAAAAAACATGCAATTAAACAGACATATAAATTTACATGATAATTATAATTGCTTTATAATTGCTTTTACCCTTTTTATGATTTTCTAAAAAAGGGTTTTAAATTCATCCTGACAAAGCACAATACATTGACTATATCCTGACTATTCCCTGTACCAAGTATATCCTTTAATGAGTGTAAGCTTTTGGAAAGCAGGATATAGGGAAAGTAATTTTTATCAGTTGCTTTCTCTGAGAAATGGTCTAGGGGAGAAAATGGAAAATGTCCCCTGGGTTTTGTGCAATGGTAATATGTGAAAATTCTCCTGCCTTGGTAAAAGTATGGAAGGGTGATGGGGTATTCATGGTCCAGGACAAATAATTCCCTGTGTGGGAGTGTGGAAGAGTATTAATCTTATATTACAACTAATTTCTAGTCATCTGTTCTACTTCCCTGAGTCACTGATACTCTGTTTTTTACTGTGCTAGTTATGAAGCTATTCCCAAAGGTATTACTATTATTATTATCAAGAGAAACATGTAGATGGCACAGGAAGCAGAGTACTGGACTGGTAAGTAAAGAATATCTGAGTTCAAAGTTGGCCTTTGACACATTATTTGCATGACTCTGGGCAAGTCACTTAACCTCAGTTTCCTTATCAATTAATTAGGAATAACATTTACCTCCCAGAGTTGTCATAAGCATCACATAAGATAATAATTTGTATCTATACTTGGTTCAGTGTCTGGAAATTAGTAGATGTTATATAAATTTTGCTCTCATCATCACCATTATCATCATTATTAATTTCCATTTCACAGTCTTGTAGGATATCAGAGCTAGGAGGGACCTTAGTGATCCACCTAGGTCAAGTCTTTCATTTTATATATGAAGAAGCTGAGGGAGAAGAAAAGTGACTTGCCTTGATGACTGATTGTATTGAACAGGTAAATAAATTGTGCCTGTAATATATTCTCTGCTTATCATAAATATTACATTCTTCAACATATTTAACTTCTAGACATTCAATCTGGCCAACAAACCAAGTTATTTTTTATTGAAATGAACTGCAGCCATTTTCATTAGCTGTACCTCATACCCAGATCATCTGACTTCTCTGGATTCCTTCAAGTCCCAACCTTCTGCAGTCAGATCACCCTCCCATAAGCCTAGTGCCTTCCCTCTGTTGATTATTTTAAATTTATCATTATTTGTACATATCTGTTTGGAAGTTCACCTCTTCTTCCCCTGTCCACATTAATGATCCACCTGAGATAAAGGACTATTTTTTGCTTTTCTTTATATCCCCAAAGTTGAACACTGTTCTTAGAATGAAATAGGCTCTAAATAGATATTTATTGACCCACTTAAAGAAAGGAGGGAAAGAAGTTGAATATGTAAATCAGGGATCAAGAGAGGAACCTTATTCTTTTTTTTTTCAGCATCACACACCATACATAACTTTACAAATGGTATAGATTTCACAAGTGTTCTTGTTTCTGCACTGCTCCCCATCCAATTTTGTAAATTAAGAAGCTGAAACCTTAACAATTTAAATGAAAATATATTTCCATGATTGCACTTTTATAACCTATATCAAGTTGCTTATTGTCCTAAGGAATGGTATATAAGGGAAAGAGGCAGAAAAAAATTAAAAATGAATAATAAAAATGGGTTTTTACACATAACTGAGAAAAAATAAAAGTCTAAATGACCTAAGTTTTCACAGAGCTAGTAAACAAAAGTGCTGGGATTTGAGCCCAGGTCTAGTAGATCCAAATACAACATTCTTTCCAATGTACTAGCATTCCAAAGCCCTCTACCCTATTCACACTGAAAAATTCCTATAAAAATACCATTGAAATGGGCTTTGTCCCTGATAGGCTCTTTTTTACTGTATCATATTTTCTTTCATCTAAAAAAATACCCACACTCCTTATCCACCACAAGAAATTAATTTTTCACAGTCAAAAATTAAAATAGCCATAGCCCACATTTATAAAATATATTCAGGTTTACAATGCTTTCATCATATGACCTGTGAATTAGATAGTACAATCACTATTATTCTCATTTTTTTAAATGCAAAAATTGAGTCTCAGATGGGCCAGGGGTTAAACAGTCAGTAAGAGGAGATTCAAACTCAGATATTTTTTTCCATGTCTTGTTCTCTTTCTCATATCTGTGTTGCAGGTCCTCTTATCACATACAGTACAATGATTGTACTGAAGCTCCATCATAAACCTCATCTCCTGCATTGAGTTGATGTTTCAACTTTGCCCACAAACATGAGAAGAAAACCGATTGGGTCACAGTTTTAGAGGTTAAAGGGACTCTAGAGTTCTTATATTACAGCTGGTAACTTTACTCATAGACAATATCCAAGGTTTACTAATGGTCATATAAGTGCTAAGCATCAGAGGCAGAATTTGAACTCAGTTCCTTTGAATTTAAAGTCAAAACTTTCTACTTTTCTACTGATGTTTTCAGTTTTTGATTCTATTTAAAATTTTAAAAATCTTAAACAGCTAAATATACTCCTCTACACATATAAACAACTTAACTATTTTAAACTGAAATAAATGCATTCATTGTCTAAATATAATAGGAATGCCAAAAAATAGAAAGAAACAGATATCTGATATAAAATTGGATATGAGCGTAACCAACTTAGAATTTATATGTTTCCTGATTAACCATAAGCAAGACCCCAAGCCAGTTGGGCTTCATTTACACTATTTACTTTTCCCTTCAATTAAGATAAATCATTTTAAATAATATTCTGTTGCTATCATTTTCTTCATAAATATTTAAATGTATGCAATGTTAGAATAATTAGGTTTGAACACAACACAAAAGTTTTTCAAGTTGGAGTGTTTGGCAAAATCTTCAAATTCCTTATCAAGTCTGGTCCTGTGTGGTCAGGATAACATCCCCCACAGGAAGCTGCTACAGTTACTCTACAGATGTCCTATAATCAATAGGAAAAGAGATTCCAAATGAGAGCTTCAGTTACTCTCCTCTTCTAAAGGAAAAGAAATTACAACTATTTATTCTTCCAAGCTTTAGTTTCCTTTCCAATAAAATGTGAACAAAATTGTCAATGCTGCTTGCCTCTCAGTGCTCTTGTGGAACAATTGTTTAGCAAACTTGAAAGTGATATTCAGTATTCATAAGTGAATCTGCAATAACTAGCAAGTTAAAAAGCAACAAGAAACCTCTGTCTACAACTTTTGAACAGTCAGTTTCCTTCTAGAGAAGGGATCTGCTTAGATTACTTGCTTAGAATCTGCTTAGAATGACCTGATTCTGAGCCTCCCATTCCTTACCTTGCTGGGGTTCCCCACACTGCTTCCCCCCTCCAAGTTCCCAAACAGCCCTTGAGCCTGCCTAGTCTTCTGTCCCCTTGGTCCTCTGAGAGCAAGCCCCAAGTCACAACTGTACAATGAACCCTCACAAAAACATTCCTTCAGAGCCTACAGGACAATTCTTACCCCCCCCCCCCCTTAGAAACTGGTTTGCTAAGAACTACATCTTCTTCATAAGTGCCAGTGAATAGCTTGGAAGCCCACCCTACCTTTCCTGTCATCACCCTGGCTTAACAGAAGAAGAAAAGGAGCATGATGGGCGTGATCTAAACGATTCCTTTAAAAAAACTATTACTGGAATTATTACAATTATAATAATTATTATTACAAAACATTCAATGAAATAGTACAGGGGAGAATTAGAGAACTTTCTCTCTCACTCCCTTCCTCTCTCTCTTTCTCTCTCTCCATCTCTCTCTCTCTCTCTCTCTCTCTCTCTCTCTCTCTCTCTCTCTCTTCTCTGAAGGAAGCAGCAGTGTCTCCTTGCAGAACGACAACCCCGAGGATACAGCAGTTGTCTTCAAATCTGTGACCATAAAAAATCATTATCTCTGTGAAATACAGCAATTTGGGAGATAATCAAACAGTGACCAGGGGGCAGAGCTGCCAATCTGAAGGATTATGCTCTGTGCACGCCTGATTCCGCCTGACCTTCCTTGGAGCCAGCTGTCAGCATGGCGAAAACGCACACGGATCCACTCCGGGCACATTCATTAGACTGTCTTCGGTGAAGAAGTCATTTGCATAAAACCCCAGCTTTCTTAATTAGTACTTCATTTTTCCCTTGACTTATTTTGTGGCTAAGTTCACTGTGTTGTTGTTTTTTTCCCTTTCTTTCTTTACTGAAAAATAGGAAGGGATAGAGAAGGTAGAAAGAGGGTAGGGATATGAAGAAAAAATAATACAACTTGCAAATTAACTTAGAGATAATTAGCCTATTAACATTTTCAGATATGGTGGAGGTTTCTTCATTTTTTTAAGGGAACCGTTTTAGGAAAGATTTATCATAGCAACTTTTAGTCTTCTACATTCCATGATATTTACCTACTCTTTTCCTTTTCAGTAAATCTGGTCAGAGTTGGGTGAATGAGGTTTTTACTCTTATAGTCTCCAAGTGGACAGCAGCTATTAGAGGTCTGAGATCATGCCTGCCCTCTGATCAGCTGAGCAGGTCTCCATTTTTGATGGATGGTTGAGTAAATTATTTTCTGCTTATTCCTGAAAATGTTTTCCATCCTGACCAAACCTCTCCTTGCCCACCCTGCCTTCTCTCTGTACTAGTGTTCCCACAAAGGCAAGATAAAGTGAGTAATATCAGGAGAATGTAACCAACATAGAGAGCTAATCTGAATAATCCAGCCCAAGACCTAAACTCTCTTTCTGAATGACATCATTTCCCCCAAAATCGTCTGAAGAGTAGAATATGCCACTTCTTTTCTTTACCATAGTCACCAGAGCCTATGAAAATAGTAGAATAGAACTGTTAATTGCAGAGAGAATAAAGATTTCCAATTTGATATGGGTTACATGGGTTCAGGGGAGTGGTGGGGAATTAGAACTTCACAGAAGGGAATAGTAATCATTTATGAAAGCCAAAAGAAAAATCACACAACACATAACAACTTTGTCTCTCTAACTCTTGGAGTCACATCAAGGAAATTTCAACAACTGCTTATTTTCCCAACAATCTCTCTTGTTCTTTACTTGTATCTTGTGCAAAAGGTTCCTGACTTGGAAATGGACATCAGTTTTTAAATCCTGTCCATGGAATCAATTAGCTCCATGCTCTTAGGCAGAGCCATCTCAATCTCCCATCTTTAAAATGAAGATTATCATATTTATACTACCTGCCTTATAGGGTTATGACAAGGAGAGTGTTAATGTAACTCTTCAAGAGCTATAGAAATGTGAGTTATTATTACTACTTCCTGAAATGTCTAGTTAAACCAAGATTTAATTTGGGTATATGGCATGATATTTGAATAATTTATTAAATTAACAAGTATTTATTTAGTGTCTAATATGGGCAAGGTATTAGATGAAAATAAAAACATAAGTGATAACTCAGTTGAAGAGGTTAACTATGAAGCACTATGTTCATTAATTTTTCATTTTTGTCTGACTCATTGCTACCCCATTTTTTGCTTTTCTTGACAAAGATAATGGATAATGCCATTTCTTCATCTAATGGATCCATTTTCTTAGTCAATTAAAGATTCAGAGATTGGTCAAAAAGGATCAAAAAGTTAGGAACTGAATTCAGATCCTAATTCCAGATTCAGTGCTGCATCCCAAGCCATTAGTTGCTTCCACAAAACACTATACAAAGCCATCAATTATATTAAAATGAGTGCAGACAAAATAGGAGTTCTGGGAAGGAGAAATTATTTCAATCTAAGTTGTCTCCAAGGAAACTTTGAAGATAAAGCTAATATCAGAAAGCAATAACACCAATAAAGACAACAATAATAAATTAATAGGTACCTAGAACCAGAGGATTTGCAAAGACTTTGTATGCCTCATCTTGTTTTATCTTTACACATCTTATAAGTAGGCATCATTATTATACCCATTTTATAGATTCAGATATAAAAATCCTTTACAGGCAGGAAGAATATAAGCAAAATCAGATAGGAGAAAGCACAAGACATCAAAAGGCATCTTATAGATAATCTAGTCCATTCTTCTCCACTCCCATTTTATAGAGGAAGAAACATAATCAGAAAAGAAACAGGCACAGCAAAAAGTCAAACAGTTAGTGGGTAGAAAGATCCAGTTTCCTCACTCTAATTTTAGTATTCTTTCTACATTAGAGAAAAATTATCTATAGTAAAAGATTCTCAAGAGGAAAATAAGAAGATAATGCAACATGTGCATATCATATACATAGGTATGGTTACATATACAATATATATGTGCATGCCTAAAAGTATATCCTCATATATATACATACTTGTGTACACACACACACACACACACACACACACATATATTTACAGGTTGCATTTGTGTTTGTGATGAAGTGGGTAAACATATTGGAGTTGCCATTATTTGGTCAAAAATAAATAAGTACAACTTTATTTCTTGCTATGGAAGAACATGGATTTGTTACCAGGATTGGTTCTTTATGACATTTTGGTCCACTGGACAAAGTCTATCTACCCTTGACCAGAACAAAGTACTTCCCTTGAGAGAAGGGTTTCCTCTTTAACAAAATAAGAAGGATCCCAACCTATTTGCACTGGTTGCTGTAGACTGTAGACTATCTACTTCACAACTTTGCCAAAAAAGATAATTAGACATTATATATCATTTCTGAAATGCTAAGGAAGGACTGTTACTTTCCTTGGTTGTTGAGAAATCCCCATATAGAAAGGCCAAATCCTAAACACAAGCACCTTTTAAGTACAGCTGTTTAAATGAAAGAACTCTTTAATCCAGACTTTTAAATTGATTCAGCCGTTTAAAGAAAAAAAAAGAGAGAACCAAGTACATTTCTATTGCTTATGTGCCAAGCATACTACTTTAAGCCATCATCACTTTGAGAATGCTTAACCAATTTTCTTTAAATTTGGCTTGATTTTCTTCTTTCAGTGGGCAATGTAACCTTGCCAAATGTAAAGTTTATAGGTTCAGTGCAAACAGCATCTAGACGATTCCTGGGAAAGGGGTATTTTTTCAATCTCACCTAACACAAAGCCAGCTGAATCTATTTTATTCCAACTATTTAATCACCAAAAAATAAAATAAAAAGAGTCTTTGAACTTGGGCCAAGGGAGGAAAGTTTCAACCCCCAAACCATTATTTGGGGGAAAGTTATAAGTAACTGAAGGTGGAAGTTAAAATAAAAAAGGAGAAAAAAAAACAACAAAGGTGATTGTATATTAGGCATACTTAAACATACATCCAAGATATTTAATTCCAATGTTTTTCTAGAAGTGTAAAAATTATGAAGAAAAATATATCACCTTTAGTTTTCTCTCCATATGCATGTACATACATTTACATGTATAATATAAATGTGTCTATATATTTATCATGTGATACACAAAATATTCTTCTATGACTGACTAGCAAGTATGCTCCAGTATGTAATCATGCATATATACATAATGTATAAGTAATATATACTCTTTCACATTTATAAATGTCTTTTTTAAAAAAACTCCCTCCTTTCCAGTCTTTATTTGCAACTGAAATCATTCCTTCACTTGGGATTCCTTTCCTTCCATTTTAGAAAGTGAATGAGATGATTTAATTCCCACAATTAAATCAGGGCAAGAATTACAGGTGAGAAGTTAAAAGCACAAAGGTCAGGATGGTCCAAGAAGTGAAGTTTGCAATAAGAAATATTACTCATGAGCAATAAGGGGGTAAA
Source organism: Macrotis lagotis (assembly GCF_037893015.1). NCBI lineage: Eukaryota > Metazoa > Chordata > Mammalia > Peramelemorphia > Peramelidae > Macrotis > Macrotis lagotis. Next base: position 33,285,337 of record NC_133662.1, on the reverse strand, counting down.
GAGGTATCTGAAAGGGCAGTTTTCAAATGTTAAGCTTTGAAATGTTTGCTCATAATATTATTTTAACATAGATTGTTGCACTGAATAGAAACAGGTCTCTGTCCCAAGTGATATTTGTATGAGCATAAAGTGTCTGCAGGTGTTAGCCTCCAGGTAGGTCACTGAAAGACAATGCAAATGAGGACAATTTCCCCAGTAGCAGCAACCATAGAAATTAACCAGCAGGAACCTTGTAGACACAGCTCTAGTTTAATATAGGAAGATAAGTTGCAGGGCATTTTAAAATTTGCCCTCCATTAACTCCTTGATTCTCTAACTCTCCCTTCCTTCTCTCCCCTCCCCCATCCACTCACAATAGCTACCAGTCATAAGCATGTAGCATATGTAGTCAATTCTCAATTATCTGCATGCAGAAGGTCTGACCTTGTGTTTTAGACACAGAAAATTTCAAATTCCAGACTGGCTTTCCCCAACATCTACCTGAAGAACTTGTAGCTCTACACAATCAGATGACTGATGCTAAGGGAATTAAAATTAATTTTAATTTTAGCCTAAACTGAAAGCAATTATGTTAATCTTGGCCCTTAATAAGATATAATATATACTAAAGAAAAATAAAACTTCAATTGGTTCCTGAATTATCGGTGCCATCTCAGTGACTTTTCCTCTTTTGATGTAGATAATTGAGTATTTATTGGCTTTTTTCTTCTGTGCCATAGGATTCACAAGAGTTTTGCTTAACTGAAAAGTAAGCATTGGTGTTTGTATTTTATCCTACTTCTAGACTTTAAACTCTTAGAGGGTAGGTACCACATCTGATAAAAATGCTGCTTTGACCCTAGAATCTATCCCATTATTCTGTACACAATGTACATTTAAAAAAAATGTTGAGCAAAATAGAATTGAAAGGTCACTTCTGAAGGTAAGTTGCACATGGAATGTCAAAATCACTTTAATAAGACAGTACACTGTGGCACAGTTTCAGACACATTGGCACCCCTCAGATGAAATGAATGCTACAGAAAAAAGACTTTTCCGAATACAATCTGCCTATAAAATGAGGACTGGATCTGCCTAGGGAACATCAAAGTTGTAAAGAGGTTACACTTCTGTTTATGGTCCTAGTCTTCTGGTCATGCTTCCCTAATCATTTCCTCACAAACAAAATCCACTCATGATAATAACATGTGGATTCAAATTTGAAAGACCCTTCAAATATAAAACTCATGCAATGAAATGTCCTATTCTAGGTCTGCATCATAGCCAGATGTCCCGCCATGGAAGGTCTGTGACAGGACAATTAAATACAGTACTTTCCCTGCAGGGCAGTATTGATCAAAGGAACAACACATATACATGTTTCATCATTCAAATGCTAATGAATCTATAAACCTCATTGCTTCTTATCTATCTTTGATTTTCCATAATAGTGTTCAATGATAAACCATGTTTACTCAAGCATGCTCATTATACTGTACTGAAAAGAGGCATGCCACCAGTAGTGAAGGATGACTATGACAGAAATAAAATGTTAGGAGAAACACTAATATTTTCAGATTAGACATAGAGGCTAACTATACTCAAGGGAACTATTGCTTTAAGCTACTGCTCTTTTCCCTTTGCCTCAAGTTCCTCATCTGTCAAACAATGATGATTGTGGTCCAAGGCACCGAAGCATATTGAAAATGTGGACTTTGAGATTCTCAGATGATCAGCACTGTATGAATTTTCAGTGTTGTTATACTGTTTTAGAAACCAGTAAGAGCTGACAGTAAGAAGTAACAACACACACACACACACAGTCATATAGTCACACTCACACACATACATATATACACTAGCAAAACTGCAGTTCAAGTCTCAATATAATATCCAACCATGTGTTAATCATTGCACATTTTCCAAAACTTTCTCTGCAGTAAGATGAAGGATGGCAGTGAAAAACCATAAGCATACCTTGAATAATATGACTCTAATCAATGCCATTTTGAAATAAAGCACAGAATACATTTTAACCAAATTCCATTTATAATAGAACAAAGCCTTTTCCATAGATCCCATGGAACTAACCACCCCTTCACAGAACCAATTAACAATGTTAAGTGTAGCATGTAAAATTTCTTTACTAAGTTGCTAGAATTCAACAAATATATATTCAGAAGTGACTAAGAAGAAATCTTTTAATGTCTCACGAGATATCACATTTATTAAAAAGATCTAATTTTTTCTTAAGGTGCTATGTTAAGAACTTTGCAAATATTATTTCATTTTATCTCACTAAAATTCTTAGAGATAGGCAATATTATTATTTCAATTTCCTTAATGAGGAATTTGAGGCAGATGAAGTTAAATGACTTATTCAAGGTCATGTAGTTATTAGAGGCCTGGGATCAAATTTGAACTCAGTTCTTCCTCTGAATCCAGGATTACATACACTGCACAACATAATGCCCTACAATAATGTATATAATTAGGAAATATATTAGGCAATTATATTTTTAGGAAATTTGGAATATATATATATCAGTTCATTCTATATATATATATATATATATATATATATATATAATTACTCCTTCCACATTGTTGGTTGGAATAAAAAAATTAAAGAATAATTTGGGGGGACTTTTGCGAAGCTAAAGATGATATGTAAAGGCCAGCAGATGAAACAGAAATTTTTATTAAAAAAATACAATATTTTTATTTAACATTGACCCACATATAGCCTGTGACCAAATACTTAACCGAAATTTTACACAAAGGTCCTATAAACACTCCATAAAAGGAAAAAAAATCAGACTTCTTTTCTATTAAGAAGGGAGAGCCAAACAATTCTATACAGATGTCCCAGTTGTGGGGGGGGGATATACCCCTAATATCTCTTCCACAATGTGGAAGGGATACACCCTCTGACACTTCTCCCTACAATGCACTAATGCAGCACAAAATAGGGAAGAAAATGTGACCCTTCTGTTTCACAATCTATGCATCAATAGTACATGATTTCATAGGTATGAAAGCTCCCTCTACTGCAGATCACTATCTAGCTATACATTAGTAGGGAAGTTTTAAGAAAGATTAAATAATTTGTCTGTAGGTAACCACCTAATAAGTGTCAGCAAAATGAAACTAGTAATTAGTAAAGGAAGTTTTTATACTGATAGGATTTAACTATACTGATTAAAATGCTGAGATCATAACTTACAATATGCACTCTTAAAAATATAAAAATTCTGTATCAAATATCCCACATTGACCCTCTACTTCATTTCTTCTTACATTAATTTTCTTATTTTAACCTAATACATCTATCAAATTTCTTGAGCAGGATTAGTAGCTTAACAGCTCAAAAGGTCTTCTTTCCCCCTCACCTCATTAATCATGTAAATTAGCTAAGTTCTCCTGCATAGCAAGAACAATTTATAAAAAATACAAAATAAAGAATTGAAGGTGATTTAGTTGGAGAATATGAGAGAATCCATTCAACTTATTTCTGCCTTCCCATTCATAAAACTGATCTTTTTATTTCTCAAACAAAAAATTAAACTAAACAGGTTAAGAAACATAGTAAGATGCTAAGCTTTGTTTATATCCCAAGATTTATTTATATATTTGTTTCTTTAATTACTTTAAATTATTTTTAACTAAGATATATTTCCAATGATTCAGGATTTGATAACTGGATGGATATGGCAGAATTTTTGGTTCAGACAGTAGTTGAATCCTTTTGTTAATGTGGGGTGTAAAGGAATTTTGCTAAAACCCCAAAACTCTTGCTCATCATTTTTCTCTTTAATTTTTAAGTCTGTGAGTAATTTGAAATTTAATCATCTGTTTCTGATTTCTTTCCACTTAGCTCTCAAAATACTACTTAGGAAGAGCTACTATCCTACATTAGTGTTTGTTTCCTTCCTTTAGAAGAAACTAAGAAAATATACAATGTTCTCCCTTTCTTTTTTGTACTTCTAGTACTATTTTATCCCCTAATACACATTCATAGACAACCCAGCTTTTTTTCTTCTGCCCTGGAGATTTTTCCAGAAGAAAATAACCATGGAATCTAGGTGGAACCTCATTTCTTAACCTGACCTATTTTATTGTCTATCTAGTGATTGTTGTCATAGTGGCAAATTGCATTTGTTAATCCTTTCCATTCCCTTCCCATCTATATGATATTGGAAATTTGGGAAAAGAATCAACTATAAATCTTGCACAGTTTAGGTGCTTCAGCAAAATGTTTGCTGAACTAACTCTTATGTTGTCAATAATCTTGGACTGAAAATCTATTAAGATTTTTTGCATAGAACCTTGCCAAATAATGAGAATTTATGAAATGTTCTTTTCATCAATTGATTGTCACATTGGATAAATCTCTCACTTCCTCTTTCTAGTCCTCAATTTTCTCATGTATAAAGTGAGGACATGGAATTACATAATTTCTAAGGGACCACACAACTTTAAACCTGGAATTTAAAATCATCTTCTATATACTGTATTTTGAAAATCTAGGTACTGAATTTTTTCCTGACCTTTCAGATGAGGGCGTTTTCACAAATTGAATAATTAACATGCAATTTTTAAAATATCATCACTTTCTATACAGGGATAGTAAAGACTAGGACTTCTATAATCTTTAATTATTATAGAAGAAACATGGGGGTTGAGTAAAGTTTTTGAATTTCACACCAGGAAATTGGGACATTTTTGGAGCCATGGAGAAGATGGGGGAAGAAGAAGGTTTATTTGTAAATTGTTCTGTTCTGTTTTTCATATTACATATGAATTTATTTCCATTCCCAAAATTCTGCAATTTTGATATTCTAGAATAATGAGCTTAAAATGGACACAAAAGCCTTCAATACTAAGTGCTGTTCAAAGTCCTTGATTCTGTTTCTAGGTTGTAATGCCTACTAATAAAAATAAAGGTCTTATAAGTGGCACAGTAGATCGGGGAGGGGGGGGTGCTAAAGTCAGGAAGAATTGAGTTTAAATCTAGTTTCAGACACTTACCAAGCAAGTCAAGCAAACCTGTTCACCTCAATTCTTTGTCTGTGGCCCTAGGCAAGTCACTTAACTTTTTTGCACTCTGTTTCCTTAACTATGGAGAAAATAATACCTACCTCCAAGGGTTATGGTGAGGATCAAATAAATGTTTGTTCCCTTCCCTTCTTTAGACTTGGTGAAAATAGTTTATGTGTATAAATTTTAGTATTAACATATTCACAATTGAATTGTACACAATTTGATGATGATGATGATAATGATCATTGTCCTTTGTTATCAAAGAACACCATGACATCAGGGAGGTGATGCCATGAAATGCACATGAACTGGATTTGAGTGAAGGATTGCTATGTTAAGTCACCAATCTTACTTTCTCTTAAAGAGCTATCTGGGGTCCAGTGATGACTGGAGATGGCCCCAGATGTGAGGCAATTAGGGTTAAGTGACTTGCCCAAGGTCACACAGCTAAGTGTTAAGTGTCTGAGGCTAGATTAGAACTCCTGCTTTCTGGGCTCCAAGGCCAGTGTTCTATCCACTGCACCAATCTGTGAGCAAAAGAATCGAGCCTAGGATCTATCTGTACCCCATAACATGCCAAAGAGATTCTCCAGACAGATTAAAATATTATTGGGAAATACAATAAAAGAAAAGAAAAATACAGGGGTGGCTAGGTGGCACAGTGGATAAAGCACTGGCCCTGGAGTCAGTAGTACCTGGGTTCAAATCTGGTCTCAGGCACTTAATAATTACGTAGCTGTGTGGCCTTGGGAAAGCCACTTAACCCCATTTGCCATGCAAAAACCTCAAAAAATACAATATAATGTAGGTAATGTGAATATGTTATTTTCAAAGTCAAAATGTAGTCAGTCCACAGGAATTTGTTGTGGCTTTGGGGCCTCTTTTTCTACTTGAGAGAACATAATAAAGAAAAGTGTGTACATTGCAAAGAAGATTTAGGTTCAAAATAAGGAAAATTTTGCAATCATCTGAAAGCAGAATAGTCTCTGAGTACTTAGAGGGAAGTATATACAATTATTTCTTGGGATATTATAAAGGTAACCCTTAAAGAGGTATAGGATATATTAGATGACCTAAGTAATCTTCTTCCCGTGGGAGTCAGTTGGGTTTTTCCCAGTCTGCTCTTATACAGAAGGAAACTGTAGGTTATTCTAGTTTATATAAATGATAGGGTTCTAATATAGTTAATTGGCCTGTCTGTAAATATCAAAATCAGATTGCTATATTTTCAGTCTGATTAACTGGCATCAAGACAGCCTCGAACACTAGACTGCTTGGATCTAAATGTCCGAGCAATCATGTTCAGAAATAGTCTACAATTTTAGGGAAAACCTCTTGCTAAAAGCTGGCATTTATACTAAAGTTCCTTGCAAATATAAACTCATTTCATCCTCATAACCCTGGGAGGTAGGTGCTATTATTATCATCATCATCATATTAAAGATGAGGAAACTGAGAAGGACAAGCATCAACAGCTAGTAAATGTCTGAGGCTGGATTTGAACTCAGGTCTTCCTGACCCCAGGGTAACTAGGCAGTTCAGTGGAGAGCATGCTAGCAAATATTATTGATATTATTATTAATTGCTTCTTTCTCAATCACTTAGATTATTCTTTTTTTAGTATAATAAGGATGACTCATAGCTATGTAAATCTTAAAGTTTGTAAAGTACTTTCTGTAATTTTTCTGAATTTTTGCACTTGAGAGCTATGAGATTGGTACTAATATTAGCTCTGTTTTATAGGTGATTAAACTGAAGTTCAGAGAGGTTATGCGACTGACCTACTATCTCATGGCTAGTAACTGAAACAATATTTAAGCCCAACTCTTTCTAACCCCCAACTCTACTTTATTCACTCTGCCATGCTGCCCCTTTTATGTGCATGCTTCAGCTCCTTCCCTAAATGATGAATCCCTTAAGGGCAAGACTTATTTCATTTTTTTTCTTTTGGTCTTTAGCATAGTGCCATGCACATTGTAGGAACTCAATAAATGCCTATTAAATGGAACCAAATAATTTTGGCTTCACTCTCCTGATCTAATCTTCCTTTAGGGAGATGAAGTAATAACCATGCAGTAGAACATGAAATTTTATCCTGTCAGTAAACCATACCATGAATATTAGATTTTTAGTCATTTTTAAGCCATGTCTGATTCTTTGTGATCCCGTTTGGAAATTTCTTGATTGAAGTGGTTTGTCATTTCCTTCTCCAGGTCATTTTAGAAATGAGGAAACTGAGGCAAAATAGGCTTAAGTGACTTGCCCAGCATCCCACAGTTAAAAAAGTGTCTGAGGTCAGAGTTGAACTTAGGAAGAGGAGTCTTCCTAATTCTTAGTCTGTCTGTTTATCCACTGCATTACTTAGCTATCCTCTTCACCATAAGTACCCAAGCTATTATTACATCCATTTTACAGTTGTGGAAACTGAGACAGAAAAGTTAAATGATTTCACTAGGGTCGCAGCTGGTAAGTATGTGAGGTCAAATTTGAATTCAAAACTTCTGACTCCAGGCCCAGCATTCTATCCATTCCTACCACATTAATATAGAAAAGCATGATTTACCCATAAACACACTTAATAGTCTGAGCTTCAAGTTTCCCCCCAAAAAGATCATTTGTTGCTTCTTTTTGACAGTTTGCCTCTCTCCTGCCCAAACATATTTCTCTTAACATTTCATCTTAAATTTTTTTCTCACCATCATCCCCAGCCATGACATCTTGTTCTATCCTTATGAGAATTTCAGTGAATTATTTTTCATCATAAATGACCTTCTAAAACTAAAATACAACCACTTATTCCATTGTTAAGTCAAAACTTCAAGTTCAGAAGGTCTGAGGTGTACTAGCAAGTCTTTATTTACTATCATCTTCGGACTAGTCATTGATTTTTATTAGTATTGAAATAACATTTGTTAAAGATTATATTGAATATCTCTCATTTTTAATATGACTGTTTAAAGCTATAATTAAATAACTTTCATTAATTATATTTCTGCCACTGGACATGATTATCACTGTTCTACCAATTAGGGAAGAGTTGGGTTTCAGCAACTTCCTTTTTACTTTTAAAGAATTTAAGGGAAAAGAAGAGAATAAGCATTTACATAGAACATACTATGTACCAGTTACTATAATAAAAGTTTTTATGAATATTATTTCATTGAGAGATGGTTTTCAGCTGAATTCTAGAATAAGGATAACAAGGAAACAAGAGCCAGGGAATGGGCTTTATGTGTGTCTATATGTCTATATATCTATGTAGAAATAGATCTAAATCTTTCTATGATGTATTGCTCTCAAACACAGTCCCACAGTCTTTAATTTTTATGACCAATAAGGATTAAATAAATTAAAAACAAAAAAGCACACTTATTTGATTGATAATAATTTTTTATGTTATTCCACAATTTTACAAGAGTTCTCTACATATTACTTGGTAAGCTACATGTCTTCATTTTGCATTTTATTACCCGTCTCAGCTAAGTCAATAAAATATGTGGTACCCTACTGCAAGTCAGTTTGTTACTGTGCCTCTATTTTCTCAGTTACAGAGTCACAATGAATATTTTTTGGTAAAACTAAATTTAATCACTGAAAATATTAAGACATATATAATATGATTACTTTTTCCTCAAGAATTTGAGACTGATTTAAAAAAGAGTATCACAAGTAATAACACATCACATAGATACACTGTAGCATTACAAAGTATTTCCATCCACATTATCTCATTTGATCTTCTCAACAAACAGCCTGATGAGTCAGCTTGCACAAATATTACTGTTTCCATTTTATAGATAAGGAAACTAATGTTTAGAAAGGTTTAGGCAACTTGCTCACTATCACAGAACAAGGAATCAATCTCATACCTTATTGCCTCCTTTTCTCTCCTTTTTTTTTGCAAAAATCTAATGAGTTTTAAGTACGAAAAAATTGCATTGAAAAATGTTCATACATATTTTTATTGCCTCTTACTAGGAGGTCTCTATAATGATAAAATCACCAGTCTAGTAAAAAAATGCAATAAATTTTAAAAAGCTGAAAAGAACATGATAAATAAAAGACAAAATGAACATGAAAGCTCCAGAGGGGTAAGAAATATTCTGAGATTTTTGTCTTTATTTACTGAGTCCAACATAGTGTCTTGTATGTTAATAGATCCTTTATAAGTGCTTCTTGAATTTGTCCATGCATTCATGAATGAATGAATGAGTTCATTTATTCACTAGTGGCCAGTAAAATAAACTGACAGAAAAATGTTATTTTTCTATTAAACACTGCCACAAAATAAAACATTTTATACCCAGTTTAATACTTTATCTTCCTTTACTCCATTCTAATTACATTTAAAATCTTAAATGACAACTCAAATCAAGAGTCCAACATTTATGTCATTTTCTGCATTGCTTCATTTGATCCTCATGTACCATAGAGATAGAGAGCTAGAGCTAGAGCTAGAGCTAGAGCTAGAGCTAGAGCTAGAGCTAGGGAGAGAGCTAGGGATAGGGATAGGGATATGATATGGATATGGATATGGATATGGATATGGATATGGATATGGATATGGATATAGATATAGATATAGATATAGATTAGATATAGCTTAGATATATAATTATTCCCATTTTGCAGATTAGAGAACCAAGGCTCTGAACTGAATTGACATCCACAGTCACACAGCAAAGTAAAAAAAAAATCAACTCTTCTGACCTGCAATAATTAGCTGAACCAAAACATAAATTTAGGTTCAATACTTCAAGGAATCTAAGGAAAATTGTCATATAAATACCATTACCTGAAAGTTTGACACTGAAAGATTCCAAGTGAGTTAATTAATTACATTATTTGTAGCATTATCCTAGCTATATTCTGCCTGCAGGGCATAGCGATCCACTCAGTCTCTGAATTTGAAAGTGCTTTGTCTTTTTTCATGCTAAAGAAAAACCATCTAATATTACCCAGTCCACCCTTCCCCCAAACCCATCCTCTAACTTCCATCAAAATTTTTGGAGGACCATATCATTCCCTCTTTACATGAATGTGGATGTTTCCAGTGAAAGCAGAAAATAAAAACTACAACACATTAAAAAAGTAACAGAAAGCCTACTAACTAAAAGATGGAAGAACTCAAGAAAACACACTATTTGCAAATGAAATTCATCTATATCCAAAGGGCATCCTAGAGTTAGGAAAAGAATTCAGTAGTGTTATATGGGTATATTGAAGGAAAATCTACTTTGACCACTTAAATAATTCGACTGGCCATTGTAACAGTAAAAACTCAAAAGAGTGGATTTTTCAACTATGTGTATATCTAGTAGTAGTGGAGAAGAATCATTTACTTAAAGCAAGCCTCTTCAACTTTGATAGTAAAATAGTACTATTACTTATTAACATTTATATTGCACTAAATATATACCAGGAACTGTTTTAAGAGCTTTATAATTATTATTTCATCAGATTCTCACACCTCTGGGAGGTAGGCACTATTATTATCTCCATTATACAGTTGAGACAAACAGGAGTTAAGTGAAGACTTAGTGTCTGAGACTAGATTTGAACTCAAGTCTTCCTAACTCCAGGTCTAGTGCTTCAATCACTACAAGCAACAAATAATTTCATACCTTAAGACTTTTTATTTTTTAGGTTTTTGCAAGGCAAATGGGGTTAAGTGGCTTGCCCAAGGCCACACAGCTAGGTAATTATTAAGTGTCTGAGACCGGATTTGAACCCAGGTACTCCTGACTCCAAGGCCGGTGCTTTATCCACTACACCACCTAGCCGCCCTTCCTTAAGACTTTTAAAAACATTAACTTTGTAAACAAGTATGTCTGATTAGAAAAGTGTTGATGACAGACTATATTACATAATTGAAAATTATAGTCACATGGATATGTGTTGATAAATGCTTAATAAGACCAAAAAATAAAAATATTTTTTTAAAGTTTAAGGTATATTATTAATATTTTCATTATCACTTTCTAAAATCTAGATAATCATACACACATACACACACACACACACACACACACACACACACACACACACAAACTAAGCCCTGATTTATAATATTTGTGGTTCGGAGAAGCAATGTTGTTCCATAGTGGCACTATCCTTCACTAATTGAGTATACCCATTAGAGGTTTAATTGTGTAAGCTAGTATGCTCAGCTCACCCACAAATAGGATGGGGCATTCATTATACAAAACCTTATTGGTTACCTAGCTTGTTCTATGATGAGTGAATATTATCATTAGATTTATGTATATGCAAGATAAATGGATGCAAAAAATGTTTCGAGGTAGAAATTTTGTAGGGTAGCATGGGATTCAGCTTGCAAAACTCAATTTTATTCTTAATTCTACCATTGACTCTGTGTGACCCTAAGTAAGTCACCAAAATTCTGTTTTTTTATTCTTTTCTTGTAAATGGATCAACTGAAATATTTATCTGGTTTACAGGGATGCTATACAGAATAAGAGATTCATGATTATATTCAGTGATTGAGAAATGTAAATGTCAGTTTTTTTGACTTTCTGGAAAATCAAATATCCTTTGAAACTCCCAGATGATTCACTCTTATACTGGTAACTTAATAGGATAGCATCATTCTTCATTTGGATAAATTAGTTTCTTTTTAATTTCCTTTTTTACTTAATAAGCAATTATTTTTTCTCCCATACCCCACCTTTCTTATTAAAAAAAAGAAAAATAAATAGCAAAAACAATAGGTATAGTCAAACAAAACAAATTTTCATGTCCAAAAATGCATATTTTGTTCAACATATTTAGTTAATCACCTCTGGATATAGAGTTAAAATTGCATGATATCTTAAATAGAAATGTTAGTTTCAAACAAATAAAGGGAAGATAGGATAAATTTGAATCTTTTGCTTATTTTGGTGAAAATACCAGTTTGAGTGAATTTTTCTTGAATTTATGGGATGTAGTTATGTACTTCCAAAATGTCTTTTCACTGACAGGCTCACTGTCATAAAAACAATGGTTCTCTCTCCACACAGTTCCTAATCATCACTCAGTTCAATGAATTTAATGCATTGAAACTTGAGTCAACTTACTGAAACTGATTTAGTTCTATGTAGACTAAACAGTTGGATGAGGGGCTAACTTTTTTCTCTCAAGAAATAATTGATATCATGTTTTTACATTAGTAATATTTCCCAACATAGTCCTTCTACCAAGTCCTCTCAGAGGACCATACTTTATAGCAAAGTATAAAAAGGAAAAAAAATTCAGTAAAACTAATATATCACTTAAGAACATCATCTCTAGTGTTGCATACTTAAAAGTTTCTTGATAAGAGAGGTAAATGCATTCTCATTTTTCTTCTTTGGGAGGAAACTTGGTCATTATAATTTCAGTTCTATTGTTTTGACATTATTCTTTCTATTTAAATTGTTTTAGACATTGTATACTTATTTTTCTGATTCTACTTATTTTATTTTGTAATAAGTTCATGTCTTCTAAGTTTCTCTACATTAATATTATTCATTATCAATTAATGGAGAGAATAAATCAAAGCATACATTCATCATTCTTTCTCTACCAACAGCTATGCTCTGGTACCAATACAGTAACCAATCCTTGCAATTTTGAGATCCATAAAAGGATTTCCCTCTTTCTGAATAGACTATGCTGACACACTTCACTGCTGCCCATCCCCACCCTGGCATAACAAGAAGCTATTATGTATCTGCCCAGAAATGTGAGGGAGAGGGCTAAGGAGGAATCTGGATGTCTCACCTAACAGAAGAGCTTAGATTAGGGAACATCAAGGCTGTAGAGACTATCTAAACACTCTTTCCATTGAAAAGATAAGAGCTAGAAAAGGTAAAGGGACCAGAATTTAGTGTCTCCAACTGCAACAGACCCAAAAGAACAGAGACTGAGAGCTAGCTTAAATCATTCCTGTTCCCCCAAAAGCATTTTGGTCATGGTCTGAAGATGCTTAAAATCAATCTTCTAATATGGGACAGCTTGACAGTTAGCCCAGAGTTGTATCCACTAACAAAAAAGGAGGAAAGAAGTGTTCAGAAAGATACTGACATAAAAAAAATAAGAATAAAACCTAAAAACTATTCCAAGATTTCAAAAGGAAATTCATTTTTTAAAATCTAGAGAATAAACAAATAAATCAAAAGAGAGGATATTAAAATTAAGAAGGAAAGATAAGAACTAAATTCTCAAAAACATCCACAAAAAATATAAGAAAAAAAATTGAATGTACTAGGGTGAAAATCAAAATCCTGTGTACCCCAAGAAAGAATGGATAACAAAATATTCTAGAATAGTTCAAAAGAAAAATAGAAGTTAGTTTTAGTATTTTCACAGAAGAAATAATCAGACTGAAAAAAACAAGAGAGAAAATACCAAAAAAATAGTCAAAATTGAGAAAAAATGAGAAAAACAAAAAGTGCTAATTTGAAATGAATACATGACACAATGAAAATCCATTAAAAATAGACTGCTGAAAAAACATGACAATCATGTCTCCCAGAATAATATGGCAAAGCAAAACATCAAATAACATAATGAAGAAAAATTCAAGAAAATTTTCCAGAATTTCTGAATTAAAAAAAACAAACAAATTACCAAACAAAAGAATTCTCAGGGGGAAAAATTATGTTTCAAACTCTAAGAAACATAGTAGCTAAATTTAACAATTCCAGTTACATATAAGTTGTTTGAGAAGCCAAGATAACAATCTTTAAATGAAAAAGAAAGTAAACTTTAAAAATGCAAGACTAATCTGCAATCACCAGAAAACGCAGAAGGAAATGAAATGGTATAACATACTAAAAATCAACAAAATTCAAGATGAAACCCAAAATGACATTTTTTACAATGCTACTCAAATCAACAATTTTTTCAAAATTGAGAAAGACACATAAAACATTTCATAAAAAGATATGAAATTCCAAACACTCCACACAACACACACACACACACACACACACACACACATACACACACACACACACACAAACAAACACACATATAATAGAGCAATGGAATCAACAACATCCAAAAAATATCTTTTAGAATCTTCAAGTGATTTTTTCAACATATGACATGGGATAAAGATGAAATAGATTTAAAGACAGACCTAAAGGCAGAGGAACAGAATTGAAGCACCCTGACTTTAACGATCTTCTCTCAGGCTTGAATAAGTCTAAGAGAAAGATAAACAAAAGACAATAAAGAATAATTGGTCAATCTCTTGAAAAACAAAGCTAAAAGATTTTTGATACTTTCTGAAATGAAACACTGTAGATTACACATGTATTTCCTTATTAATTTCAGCATGGAGTTTTTGCAAAAATATATCACATATTAACAAGAGAACTAAGGAATACCAATGAAATATTTAAAGTCTTAGCATAAAGATAACATATAGCACAGAGAAATTGCAAACAAATTTGAAAAAAGCATGTATGCAGAATATCATGCAAAAATAATAATAATAATAATAAATAACAATAAGCATTTGAGGGAAAACAAACAAAAAAGGAAAAGAGCTACAGGAGACAATAGTGAAATCATCAAATAATGAGCATGCCAAAGAACAAATTATAGAATGAACTAAAAACTGTGAAAAATGATAAAAATAAGATGTGACAAAAATATTTGTAGTTCAGAAATTTTATTGGCCATACAGAAAATATTACATTCTTAAAATTACAAAATTTATAAAATAGAAAAAGGGAGGATCAATAAACTTATGACAACCATTTTAAAAAGTCAAATAAACCCACAATCATAAAAAAGAGGAACCTTTGAAAACCAAAGGAGTAACAGGTAATAAGAAACCAAAACAACTATAGAACTGAGAAATAAAATTATAATCTAGTTTATTCTTAAAACTGACAATATTGATAAATCTGAACTAAGCCTGAATAAAAAAAGAAGAAAATAGGAAAGGAACAATCTTCCACTCTTGTTTTTTTGAGACAAATGTAATTTTAGTATCTAAACCAGGAAAAGGTAAAGCAAAGAAAGAGAACTAATGAATACCAATGAAATATTTAAAGTCTTAGCATAAAGATAACAGAAAGTTATCAAAAATAATTCAATATGATAATTAAATTTATTACAGGAGCACAAAAATGATTCAATATTATTTTAACAATGTAATCAATCATATTAAAATCAACAACATTTCAAACTAGATGATTACCTTGATACATGAAAAAACTCTTTGATAAAATATAATGCAAATTTATGCAAAAACTATAACAAAAATGCATTTTTTAAAATTAGAAAAATGTTTGAACCTGAGGCCAAACATTGTAAGCTATGGAGACAATCAGAAGTTTCCTCAAGAACTAAAGCAATAAAGCAACTAATTGAGAAAATTAATAACTTTAGAAAAAATAGAAACCAACATAAACCTATAGAAATCAACATTTCTACCTACTAATAACAAAATCCATGGTTTTATTAAAAGCAAATACAAAATGAATAAAATATTGAGAAGTCAGTTTATCAAAGTACACATAACATCTATATAAATTTAATTATTCTTTTTACAAAAAACTAAATAAGAACTTAAATAACTGGAGGAGTGTTCAGTGTACATGGCAAGGTTGTACCAAATATAACGAAAATGACAAAACTGCCAAAATTAATTTGCATATTTGCTGTAATACTAAGCAATATACCAAAGGCATCTTTTATAAAGATAAACTAAATAATTTTTAAAAATTGAAAAGGCAAAATGTCTAGAATACAAAAGTAAATAATAAAAAGATGTGAAATATGAGGAACAATGTTTTCAGACAACAAAGTATTAAAGCTATAATTATCTAAGATCATTTGAGAATGGCATTAAAATAAAATAAAAAGAAGAATGATGGAATCTACAAGGTGAAAAAGAATCAGAAATAATTAAAATCAATAATTTCAATAATCTTGAAAAATATAAATTACCTGGAAAGAACTGCTGGGAAAACTGGAAAACAATCTGGTAGAAATTTGGCTTAGATCAAGAAATTAAATTGTATTCTACAATAATTGAAAATGGAGTAAGTGACCTATCATAACAAAAAGAAGCATTTCACAATAATGGGCAAGTCATGAATTCTTCAACAAAAAAGGGAAAGAAGAAATTATGACATAAAATGAATCATTTAAATTATACAAAATTGCAAACTTTTTTGCTAAAAGAAAATTAATACACCTAGTGTAAGAATGAACACTTTTGACAGAAAAAGAAATCTTTGAAACAAATATCTCTGATAAGAGGATGATTTCAAAGATATACAGGATGTCCCCAATGTCTTAATAAAGTTTAAACTTATTGCAGCTTAACTACACTGAGACTTTAGAGACACCTTCTATCAATTACAGAAATATGCAAGACTGGAAGTTCTTTCTCAATAGTTATAGAGTCAAAGATATAAGCAAACAATTCTCAAGAATTTTTCAAATCAACAACAATAATAAGAGAAATGTAAATCAATGCAAAAATGAGATTTCAGCTAATACCCACTAAGTTGGCAAAGATGACAGAAAAAGGAAATACTAAATGTTACAGGAGTAGTGGGAAGGTTTGCATGAAACTATTTTTATCAAGTTGGGATTTGGTACAACTACTATGGAAAGAAATTTAGAATTACGCAAATAGTCATATATCCAAGGATGCCAATGACAAATGACAACAAAATATTTATTTCATCAATATTTTTAAATAGCATAGAACTGGTAACAAAATAGAATCCCATAGTTTGAGGAATGATTAATTTCTGGGAAAAAAATTGATGAATACACAGAGAGATGAAGTGAATTGAACTGATACAAAGAGAAGTAAACAGAAGCAGGAAAATAAAATAAATACAAAACCTAGAATACAAATGGAAAGCAACCAAACAAGAACCTATCAAAATGCAATGTTACTAAATTATAAAGATTAAGTTTGACCCCAAAGAAGATATAAGGGGAAAATTTCCTCCTGATTCTTTGCAGAGGTGGGTCCATAAATGTGACCACTGAATATAATGCCTGAATTTTTCAAAGTGCAAATTGATTTTGCTGAGTTTGTGCTTTTTCCCCCCTTCCATATTTTTTTTTATCTTTTTTTAAGGAAAGTATTAGGGGAAAAGATACCAGGAAGAATGTAGGTTATGTAAAAAGCAAAGATTTCAATAAAATCTGTTTAAAAATATTGCACTACATTCATGTATCACATTTTTTTAGCCATTCCCCAATATGGATATTGTTTTCATTTCTTTGCTACTATCAGGAGTATAACTCTAAATAAACTTGCATATGATGCTTTTTCACTTATTTTTGATGTAAGGATAGATGTCTAACAATATAACATCTGTTTCAAAGGGTATGGATATTTTCATTGCTTTTTTAGCATATTTCTAAATTTTGTTCTGTTATAATTAGACCAAGTCACAGCTCTATCCACATTGGAATAGTTTGTCTTCCTACATACTTTCTATCATTGACCATCTCTCATCTTTTCTCATTTTTAAAAATTTACTGAATATGAGGTAGAACATCAGATTTGTTTTATTTTTTGTTTTCCTTATTAATAATTTAGAGTAATATTTAATGTAATTGTGAAAAGTTTCTGATTCTTTTTATTCATGTCTTGACTACTTATCCATTAGAAAATGGCTCTTGATGTTATATATTTTTATTACCACCCTGTGTGACTCTGTATAATAGAGAAGACTGAATTTTTCATTTTCCAACTAGGTGCTCTAGCTTCATATAAAACAATTCAGAGATAAATGAAGCATGATGAGATATGTATTTTAGTTTCCTTTCTCTTACATATTCTGGACATTCAAAATACTCTCAGACTAAGTTTTCTCTTATGACTACATTTTAGAGAATTCTTTAGGTCCTCAGTTTCTTTACCTCTGAAGAGAGAAGCATGTTTAGAAGAGAAATGAGATGCCACTATACCAAATGTTTTAATAGTTTGTTTCCAGTTATTATGTTGCATTTATTGAGTACCCACTGTGTGCTAAGCACTAGACAAACATGAGGTGTCACATTAACAAATTGCAGCCCTCCTGGCTACAATTTTTTGAAAGCCCCTCAGTTCTATTGATATTCTATGCCAGATGGTGGAGAAAGGTCTAAATTCTATTGCTTTTGCTTTTACAGATAATTTATGAAAAAAATGAAATATTAACTAGGAATGTTGTAGAATGGCTTTCTGTTTCACTAGGAAATGACAAATGAAGTAGTGTCGGCATACATTTGAATAAAGAATTATCAATCAACCTCAAACTTGACCCACAGCTGTCGTCCCTATAAATTAATGTTTACTGTTCTTAAGTATGTGCAGGACATCTGGAAACACACAGGCTGTGGCTGGCAAGAAATTTCCAAGAAATACTATATCAAAAGCTAATTATAGCGCCAGCAAGTCCAAGTGTCATTTTGTTATGGTGAATTATAGACAGGAAACTCTGTCGCTGCAAACTGTTATTCATAACTAAATCATAATGCTTTTAAGTTTTAATTAATCTGCTTAGCTTTAGTTGCAAGGGGAAAGCTTACTTAACTATTAAGCCACCGAGGTTCTCTCTGCCTTCTCTTGAACTGCCTTTTTAAGCACCTGAGGGAGCAAGACCATATTATCAGACGACATTGGGGTCTATTAAGGAGAATTTCTTTTAATATGCTTGAGTCTGAAAATTTCTTTCTATTTCATTATCAAAAACCAATTAATTTTCCATAAAAGCACCAAATTAATTACAAAATACTATGGAAATCAGAGATGTCTTTCTTTTCCCCACCATTATGGAAATGCCAAGCCCCTTGGCAGCCAAGTCCTTCTAAGGTAACAGGTTTCCTTATTTAATATTTTATTTGTGGTGTCGGAAGGGCCCTGAAGAGCTGGAGCTTTCGTTTCTCTTCTCAAAATGGGTTATTTTCTACTACTACACATCCTATATCCCTCTGACTCTGAAGTCTGGCATTAACTTGTGTAGGTCTTCCTCCATGAGAGGATAGTATATATGCTTCTTAAACTGAATTGTAGGCTAATTGTTTCATGTTTTCTGTGATATGATAGAAAGTGTTTTTTGAGAAGTGTTAGTAAGAATTGGAGTAAGAAGAATTGGATTCAAATCTCTACTCTGCCACTTACTATACATGTGATTTTGTGGGAGTCAATTAATTTGGGGGGCCTCAGTTTCTCATCCATAAAAATGAGAGGGTTGCATTAAATGGTCTCTGAAGTTCATTCTGTCTCTAAATTGTTACTTTTGCGATTAATAAAAACATTTGTTAGCTGAATAATCAGGTTTAATTTGAGAAAATAGAGTCACAACAAATAGGAAACACTGAAGAATGGTATCAATGATATAAACTTGAAATTTTAAGTTGGATGGGACCTTAGAGATCTAGTCAAATCTTTTCTCATTTTTCAGATGAGTAAAATGAAGTCCAGGAGGGTTACCTGAGAATATACATAGCATATATCTAGAAAGGGACAATCAGGATCAGGTCCTCTAACTTACTTACATCTGACTACTTACAGCAATCTGCTGGCTAAAATATTTCATTAGCTAAGAGATTTTCCTCTAAGGAAAGAATACCTCACAGTCATTGTTTAAGTGAAAGAATAAAATAAAAATGTAATGTTATCTGAACTTCAATTATTTCATCTGTAAAATGAGGCAGTATGATCATTGTTTCCTGCTCCTCATTTTACAGATGTGGTAATTGACATCTAGGAAAGTAAAACAATGTGGCCTAAGGTCTTGAATGCAAAGATATTAAGTTGGGATTTA
This sequence comes from Macrotis lagotis, assembly GCF_037893015.1. Classification (NCBI taxonomy): domain Eukaryota; kingdom Metazoa; phylum Chordata; class Mammalia; order Peramelemorphia; family Peramelidae; genus Macrotis; species Macrotis lagotis. The sequence goes on along the minus strand of NC_133662.1, from coordinate 33,265,532 downwards.
AATTCAAGTATTCTGATTTTGACTCAGCTTAATATTTATTAAGTGACTATTCTGTGGAAGGCACCATAGTAGATAATAGGGATACAAAGGGGGGAAAAATTCTCAGTAAGAAAAAAAAAATTGTCAATGAGCTTACATTCAAGCAGAGAGATTTAACAGAAGAAAAAAACTAGGGTAGCTGGAAAAGAGAAAGAATCATACAGTGGTTATCAGAAAAGACTTCCCATAGGAAATGGGACCTATACTGATCTTTTAAACATTTTAAAGATTCCAATAGGAAAAAGGTAGAGGAGAATGAAAGCTAAACATTTGGGACAAATTGAATAAATACATTAAGTTTGGAAAATTCTAATTCTAGTACTTAATCTTTCTGTTAAAAATCTATATACAAGGATCATAGTTTTAGAATTGGGAACTCAACTAGCCCAACTATCAAATTTTACAAAGGAGGATATTGAGTCTCAGAGAGGTGAAATAACATATCCAAAATCACAAGACTGGCAAATAGAAGAGTCAGGGATTTAGCCTTTGACATCAAATATAGCATTCTTTCTAAGAACCATACTTTCTTCAGTCTTTTGTACATAGTAACTAGAACAGTTTTGACTAAGGACCAAATATACAGTCTGTTGATTGAACATAGTACTTAAAAAGGATATATATTATATATATATATATATATATATATATATATATATATATATATATATATATACACAAAGGTGAAAGAAGGTCTAAATCCAGACTAATGATTTGTTTGCCCATATTTATATATGCAGAAAATAAAGATATTTGAAATATTTTTCTTATGATGGTTCCATGATATATGTCATCACTTATTATAAAATATAGTCTGTATAAACCTAAGGCCTTTTAAAAATATTTTTATTTATTTAAGGCAATGGGTAAAGTGACTTGCCCAAGGTTACACAACTAGGCAATTATTAAGTGTCTGAGACTGGATTTGAACTCAGGTCCTCCTGACTACAGGGCCGGTACTCAATCCACTGCATCCATTAATTGTCCCAACCCAAGGCCTTTCTTAAGATTGCTGTGAGGTTTTTAAAAAGCCCACAAGCAAATTATGTGCTACCTTTAAAAACAGGGGTTTTTTTTTCCTTAAGAAAAATACCAATAGTAAAGAAATATTTATAGCAACTCTTTTTGCAATGGCAAAGACTTAGAAATTGAGGATATGCCTATCAGTTGGGGAAAGGATAAAGAAGCTATAGTATATAATTATGATGGAATACTATTGTGCTATAAGAAATTATGAGGATGATGATTTCAGAAAAATTTGGAAAGCCATATATGAACGTATGATGCAAAGTGAAGTAAGCTGAACCCAGATTATACTGTATATGTTAACAGTATCACTACAATAATGATCACCTGTAAAAGACCTGGCTTCTCTCATCAAGACAATGATCCATGATAATTCCCAAGAACTCATGATGAAAAATGCTATACATCTCCAGGGGGATAACTGATGAACTTTCAATAAAAAGTATATTATTTTTCATTTTCTTAATTTTTCTTGCTTGTTTTATAACATGGATAAATTTTGTATGACTTCACATGCATATACACACATATTATATATATATTTAAAAGAATAGTTTAGTTTGTAAAAAATAACTTTGGTCCATATGACCATTTTTGAGGAATAACTTGGTTGCATAGTGGATAGAGCATCTGGCTTGGTTTCAGGAAAATTTATCTTACTGAGTTCAAATCTGGCATAAACACTTATTAGCTGTGTTACCCTGGGTGAGTCACTTAAGTCTGTTGGTTAAGCTGGAGAATTAAATGGAAAACCACTCTAGCATCATTACCGAGAAAACCCCAAATAGAATCATGAAGAGTTGGATATGACAAAGGGACTGAACAACGACTCTTTTTCTCTCCATAAAAAATCTTCCATGATCTGTGGTACATTACAAATTGTAGTTTTTCAACATTGTTATTAAACAGAATTTTTTCCTTACATCACTGTCACTTCCTAAAGACTTTCCCTCTAACTCCATCCAGAATACACCACTCGGAGAAATAGTAATATTTAGATAGAGCTGACAAACATCTGATGAAATATGTCATATTTTGCTATTGTAATTTGCCATCTCTCTACCAAGAAGTGGGCAATAAGCTATGCTGTCAGTTCTCTGAAGTCAGGACGGGTCACCTTTCTGATGATTGTTCAGACATCTTTCAACAGTTTTTCTTGCGTTGATGCCATTGTGTAACTTAACCTGCTTTTGCTTCTTTTGCTCTCTATCTATTGATACAAAATCTTTCCATATTTCTCTGAATTTGTCCTATCTGTTATCCCATCTGCTGTTTCTTATGCTGCAATAACATTCCACTTTATTAATATACAGCATTTTGGTCAGTTATTCCCTAAATCAATAAGCACTCATTATCCCCCCCAACCCCACCCAGTTCATTACTTAAGGAGAGTTAATATGAGTCAAAGCTTAACAACTTTTCTAATTCCAAATTGCTTTCCAGAACATTTGTATCTACCAACTCTACCAAATCTACATTAGTGTACCAGTCTTCCCACAGCCTCTCCAATAGTTAACATTTTCTTCTTTTGTCATCTTTGTTAATAATATGGATGTATAGCAACATTTGAGAGTTATTTTAATGTATTTTTAGTTTTAAAATAATGAGACTGAATCTCCTTTAAGCTAATTGAATGTGACCACACCTCTAAAGGCTTACCTCCTGAAAGAAATATAGATTTTAGATTATACAGGATGAATATCAACACATTTAAGCCCTCATCCAAATCCTAGAAGCCAGAAGGTTTATTTTGCTACTATTGGGTAGTTATTTCTCCATGGGAACTTCTTGATGCCTCTAGGCTGCTTTCTAAGACTAAGATGCAGAACAATTGCTGACATGCATAGGTCAAGGGAGTTTCCTTAGTGAGTGTTTCTCAGGTATAATGGTTAGATAATGAAATCATAGGTATGAGCCACCCTCCTCTCCCCAAAATAAAAGCTAATATAGTTATTACTGTGTAAAACTGGTGCTATGTAAGGCTAGTGATACATAAAGTATCTTTGAAGAGTCAATAAATAATAAATTGAAACAAATTTTAGGAATTCTTGATATAATATTTTAAAGTGACATAGCATCCCTTTTTCTAATGAAGAAACTGAGGCACAGAAATATCTCTACCTCTTCTAAAAATGCAAGTTAATAATAACTCTTAGCACCATGTCCAGTATCTTCTAGAATCTCCTTAAATAATAAATTGAAATAGAGTTTTAAATTTCTTGATGTATTACTTTGAAGTGCCATGACAGTCTTTTTTTATCTAACCAAGAAACTGAGGCACAGAGAGGTTAAGTGAACTGCCCACGGTCACATACAGAAAATGTGATAGTGCTGAGATCCAAATTGCTTGACCTACTGAGTTTTTTTTCCTTCCAAAACAGTTTCTGTCCCTAAAGAGTTCATTTCTGCAGGATAATTCTTTTTTTTCTTCTTCTTTTCTGTATCTCTGTTGACAGGGTTGCTTATGACCTTCTGAGTAGCTTCATATTTTGCCTTTCTGCATTAAACTTTAATTTTTTTATCCCTGTCATGGAACAAAAACAAATTAAAAAGAAGTGGCAAAAAATCTTTTGATTTGATTTCTAATACAGGGGAAAAGCTAATGCTGGCATAGTAATTGCTAAAATGCTGTTTAAATCTGCATCTGACTCGGAGCCAACATCAGAAGACAAGTTGAAACAGTGGTAGATAAATAATTAAAACATTTAGAGACATTAGGATCATAGTTTTCTCTTAATAAAAATTACATTTTGGAGCCTATAAGGATAAACCCCTCAAGTTTGCTTCTGCTAGGAGTTCTCTAGGCAGTTACTCCCTTCTTGTTCATATTCATCTATTTCTTTTTTTTTGATCAGCTATGGTCACAGCTAATCAGTTATTTTCTTTGTATAATCCTTCTAAGTTTATGCTATTGGAGGAAGGCTGACTATTCCTTACCTTGGGAAAAGTTAAACCTATCTTATAATATGGGGATTTCCATCTTGGTTGAAAATCATGGTCTATCTACTGTTGTGTTGTGCTACTAACAAAAACTCCAAAGGTCTATCCATGGCCTTCATTGATACTTCTCTTACATCATACTTATTAGTTACTCATAAATTAGAGTAGATTAATAAACCAACTGCAGAATAAAATGGAGAGTTGGATTTATGAGCATATTATAAGAGGAGTAACTTATCCACACAATGTCAAGAAAATACTAAGCTTCATCTGTAATCCTATGTGTTTTAATTTATGCATGCAAAAAATTTTCTGAGAAGGGTTTCTTAGGCCTCATCCTACTATAAAAGGGACCTATGATACAAAAAAGTTAAGAAATTCAGGTTTAGATCTATTCTTTATGCTCACCACAATCTCTAATACCTCTCCCTTCCCCATTCATATTCTCTCAATTTATCACATTTACTTTGATCTCATTTTTCTCCCTTTACAATCTTGACACAACATTTACTAATATTTGGTATCCTCCACTCTTGACTCTTTGGTTCCACTGATGTCCTGACAATAATCCTGAACCCTAGATCACTCTCACCATCATTTTTTCTCAGTAAATGATCCTATGTTGCCTTGTGCTGTTGGGTATTTGCCTTGGTCTGCCCATCTGTAGAATGCATATAATAATAGTTTCTACCTTACATGGTTATTATTATGATGAGTTAAGAATCATATAGTACTTGTTGCCAGGCACTCTACTATAACATGACTTTATTGTGGGTATCATTGGAGATTACAAGTTTTCCATATTTTTCAGTCTCTCTATTTTAAAATTTCCAACCATGGATTGCATAATTCCTCATTTGTAGTATTTTGCAAAATGTTCATGATTACTATGTAGCTCTCCATTGCCATTTAATTGAACCTCAACATCTTTTTGCAAAATAGTTTCTAAATGCTCTCCTTCCCTTTATCAACTATCTCACCCAAAGAGAAATACAATATTAACTATATGTATGAAGTCACACAAAACATATTTCTGCCATTAGCAATTTTCTGAAAATAAAAAATCATAAAATAAAGGAAAAAATATGTTTCAGTCTTCATTCTGAATCAATCAGTTCCTTATCTGGAGATGGATAACTTTTTGAATCACAAGTTCTTTCAGGTTCTGTTGAATCATTGTGCTATATCAGAGTCTTTCACATTATCTTCATAATATTATTATTATTGTGATTGCATTCCTGATTCACCTTTTCCCTTTTTTGCATGAATTCAACTAAGTATTCCCAGATTTTTCTGAAATCATTCCCTCCATTATTTCTTATAGCACAATAGGATTCAACCATATTTATATACCATAACTTTTTCAGTCATCTCCTATTGATGGACATTCCCTCAGTTTCCAGTTCTTTGCATATCAGATAGAACTGCTACAAATATTTGTGTACATATGGTTCTTTTTATTTTTCTTTGATTTCTTTGGGGTGTGAATCTAATAGCAATATTACTGGGTCAAAGGGTATGTACAATTTTATAGCAAATTGGGCATATCTACAAATTGCTTTCCAGAATGGGTGTACTCATTCACAGTTCCACCAGGAATTTCTGTTAGTAGCACAGTTTCCCACATCCTTCCTGTTCAAATAATTTATATGAAAGGAGATCAAGATGGATGTAAAGGAATTCATATCATGGGATATAAACTGACTTGATTGTCCTGAGATGAGGCTTTCAATTTTTTGTGTGTGTTAATTTTTTGGCACTTGGTAGAAGCCCATGGATCTCCAGTAGATTAATGCTTTTAAATGAATAAAATAAAATACACAAGATTACAAAAGAGAAAGAGAGAGAGAGAGAGAGAGAGAGAGAGAGAGAGAGAGAGAGAGAGAGAGAGAGAGAGAGAGAGAGAGAGAGAGAGGATATTTAGCATGTAGAAGGGTTATCTTAAGGGAGGACCAATATACCTAGTTTTATATAATTAAAAGGCCAGTAGACCATTGCGAGGAAGAGAGTTAATAACAATAATGGAAGTTCTAGTGAAATAGACATGAATATTCCACAAAAGGAAGAATTTCCAATTCAATATATCCAACTGATCTTCATATTTTAAAATACTGAATTCCTCACTTCTTAATATATGGTAATTAAAATAGAAAATTAATCTTCAGATATTTAACCAAGGAAAGAGTACTAGTGTAATTATCATGATTGTTGTTCATTACATTGTGCTTATATTGTTATTGTTCAGTTTTTTCAGTCATATCTGATTCTTCATCATTCCACATGGGATTTTCTTGACAAAGATAATAGAGTCATTTGCCATCTCTTTCTCTAGATCATTTTACAGATGAGGAAACTGAGGCAAAAAGGGTGAGTTGCCTAGGGTCACAGAACTAGTAAATGTCTGGGTCTGGATTTGAACTCAGGAAGATGAGACTTCCTGACTCTATTCTCTATGCCAAAAGCACCTTAGGTTTTTTTTTGTTGTTTTGTTTGGTCACATCACACTTTTAACTTATCTTATATTTGCAGTCCATTAAAATCCCTCAGTCTATTTTCACATGATCTGTCTAATCATATTTGTTCCATTTCTATTCTAAGGTGGTCTATTTTTCCAGAGCTGAGCGGCAATTCTGCTATCAGTAATAACAGTAATAAAATAGGGAGATACTGCTAGCCCCATAGATTCCCTAGTTTGAAAAAAAGAATGAAGAGAGAACCCATATTGAATGAAATACATTGTCCAAGACTCTTGAGCTCATTAGTCTTTGGCTTTTGATCTTGCGTTATTCACATCTCTGAACTGGACCTGTTTCTTCTGATGTGATCCAGGATTTAGACTAAATTTAGAGGTCATTTGCTGCTTCCTGACTGAGCTCTGTGCTACACTCAATAGACAACTTTCTCGCTATTACCCCATCAAATATTACTTGATCACCAGTTCCTTGACCTGTGGCTCAGTATATGGACAAGCCTCTGAAGCACCTGCTGCACGTCAGGTAAGCTTGGGAGATACAAAAAAAGGAAGAGAAAGAAATCCAATCCTTGCTTTTGATCTCAAAGAGTTCATAGTTTAATGGGGGGAACAATTTATCAGTAACTATATATAAGCTGGGTATATACACACACATACACACACACACACACACACACACACACACACACACACACACACACATATATATATAAAGAGAGAGATTAGCTATATAGCTATATATATATAGATATCTGTCAGATAAATTGATATATATATATATTAGATATATATGTGTGCTAGATATATATCTACATATATGTTAGAAATAAACTAGATATATACAGGATAATCTCAGAGGTAAGGTACTAAGATAAAAGAGGACTAGGAAAGACTTCATGCAAGGAGGAAATGAACATCTTGTTACATGTAGCAAGGAATGAACAACTTCTTGTTACATGTGAATCTGAAAGGTACGTCATCCATATTTTCATGCAAGTTTATGATACAAATGTGAATAGAACAGAGCTGAGGACAGGGCACTCCAATAAAAAAATCCCTCCAAGTGAACATCAATCCATTGATCAATGTTCTTTTGGATCAGTCTTTCACTAATGACCGAAATCTAAATGAAACAAAGAGCATAGAAGATGCTCTCTAGGTCGCATAATGGTAATGTTTCTGTGATTCTATGATTTTCTGTGATCTTGAAACTATTTCTAAGCATTATGTCCAATGTACTAAACTGAGCTTCTGATTTTCCACTCATATTATAGTCAATCAATCAGTCAACTGGATAAACATTTATTAAATTCTTATATTTTACCAATACTGTGCTTTATAAACACTAGAGAAATAAAGACAAATATATAGTCCTTGCACTCAAGGAGCTCATATTTTAATGAGGGAGACTGTGAAAATGAAAATATATTCAGAATCTATACATTGTAAGTAAAAGTGACCTCATAGGGAAGACATGAGCAGTATGTGTTAGGGAAGGGAAGTTGCAGAGAAAAGAAACAATGACAGATACAAGGTAGGATTTTGTAGTGAATTTTCAAGTTTTTTTTTTAAACTCTCCCTTTATGATGAAACTTCCTCTATAAACTGGAGTTGGGATAACTCTTGTTGAAAGTCATGTTCCCCCAATGTATAGCAGTTACCAGTGTCAAGTTAATGGTCCCAGATTCCCCTATACATACAAAATAAAAACAAAAGGTTCCTAGACAGAGGCCTATGCAGAGAGGCAGGCAGGCAGGCAGACTAGACAGTATCCTCTCAAGCATCCTTAGTAAGTGCATCTGTCAGCAGCTCCTCTGCCCCACTCTTGGCTTCTCCCCTGCAATTAAAGACATCTGGTAACCTTATGATAGGAAAGATGCTACACAGCAATAAACTAATGAAAACTACATAGCCCTTGCCCTTGGCTCATTTTCTAAAGAGAAGAAAACATAGATGCTGACTAATACAAAATAGATGTACTTTTTTTTTAACTATTCAGTGGTTCCCCGGTAATAATAGCTCGCATTTATAGTTCACTTTATAGTGTTTGAGGTGCTTCCCTCATGACAACTATATGAGATGGGAAATGAAATGATTATCCTCCCATTTTGTACATATGCAAACTAAGACTCAGATTAGCTACTGATTGATCATAATTGGTCAGTATGAAAACAGGGACTTACATTTTCCCATTGTTAGAATGGAGTCATGGGATTTGGGAAGGGACTTAAGAAGTTAAAGAGTTCAATTGTCAGACTTTTAAAAATAAAGAAAAATTAAATGGAGGCTCAGAGATAGTAAGTCAATTTCACAATAACAACACATATAATAAGAAACAGAGCAGTATTTGAATCCCAGTCTTAAGAATTCATATTCGGTGCTCTTTCAACACATCTCAATTTCAACAACAATATATCATTTCTCTTAATAGATATCCTGTATGTTCTTTTACAGACAATTTAGTTTTTAAGTATATCCTATTTTCCATTGTTCATTTATTTCCATAATATTGTTATAAATCCCTTGGGAGAGAAGTTGTGTCTTCAGTCTAGCAAGGATGTGCCTAGAATCATGCTAAGTAATGGGAATATTGTGTCAAAAAATAAATACTCAATGCCCTCAAGGAGGGCTGTCAAGGAGTTATCATACACATATATAAACAATATACAAGTTATTTTTGCTATATTCTTTTGTATCACCACATTGCTTTCATATAATATAAAAAGAAACTTGAATGGCCTCATTTCTCATATATCAAAATTCTCAACCTACTTTGATTTCTTCTAATTCATTTTTATAGTAAATACTTTTTCATTTGAATATATTGTTTTAAATTTTCTCCAATTGTATCATATACATTAGTCTTCTTTGAAAAGCTAATCTTTTCTTATATCCCTTCAAGAATTTAGTATTTTGGCCAAAATTTATCATTATATATATATATATATATATATGTATATATATATACATATATATATATCTATATATATCTTGCCTGTTTGTTTCCATCTTTCTCTTTATGTCTCTTCGCTAAACACATTTAGTCAATTCAGTTTTTTTTAATCAAAGTGGCTTTTTTCATACTGGGTAAGCAGAACAATCAATTGATCAAAATTTTGTGTTCTGGTTCCTCCCCACCCCCACCCCTGCTTTTCTTTCTTTCTGTCTCTACATATGTGTGTGTTTGCATATGTATGTATTTCCAATGATCACAGAAATACAAATGCAAATAAAGAAAACTCATTATTTGTTCTATGTCAAAGTTATCTTTTATAACAGGAGTTCTTAATCTTGTGTCATGGAAACCTTTGACAGGTCAGATGAATCCTCAGAAAAATTCTTTTAAATGAATAAAATAAAATATGTAGGCTTATTAAAAACACTATACTGGAATAGTTATCCAAATATGTTTTCCTTAATAACCAACAACAAATTCAGTCTCCCCCAGCTAATAATCCTTGTATTAGATCCTAAGATCATTGAGGACAAAATTGCATTGAATAAAGCACAATAGTGTGCTATAGTCATTAGACAGTCGTTCTTGGAGTTTCAGAGATTTAGATTCCTCTTGCATATGAGAATACTGTGTGATCCATTTGTTTTTTTTAGTGACCCAGTGGAGGGGAGGGAAGGATGGGGCAAGCCCCAAGGGGCTCTTGTTTCTGGTGACAAGTACCCTGCCATGTAATGCAACCTGCACCAGACCACTGTCAGGTGGAGAGTTGGATAAGTGGTACATCAAGGTTAGAATATGGTTTTCATCATGGTTCTGACTACATTATAAATATAAAAGAATGTCTGAGATGAAAGATTGTACTGCCAATTAGTCCATCAAGATTAGGATGCATTGGATTTTTGAATAGGGTTCAAAGATGATCAGATATTGTAGTAAAATTGACCATCAGAGTAATTTGGAATTATACCCAAAGGACAATAAAAATGTGCATACCCCTTGATCCAGAAAAACTACTACTGAGTCTATACCCTGAAGAGATCATGAAAAAAGGGTAAAAACATCCACTTGTACAAAAATATTCATAGCAGCTCTGTTTGTGGTGGCAAATTAGAAATTGAATGAATGTCCATCAATTGGGGAATGGCTGAACAAATTGTGGTATATGTGTGTTATGGAACACTATTGTTCTATTAGATAGGAGGGATGGGAATTCAGGGAAGCCTGGAAGGATTGTCATGAACTGATGCTGAATGAGATGAGCAGAACCACAAGAACATTGTACACCGTAACAGCAGCATGGAGTTGATGATAAATCTTAATGGACTTGCTCATTCCATCAGCGCAACAATATAGCATAATTTGGGGGTAACTGTGATGGGGAATACCATCTGTATCCAGAGAAAGAATTGTAGAATTTGAACAAAGACCAAAGATATTACTTTTAATTATTTTTAAAGAAGTTATCATATTATGTAATTTTGCTATCTCTTATATTTTATTTTTTTCTTAAGGATATGATTTCTCTCTCAACACATTCAATTTAGGTCAATGTATAGCATGGAAACAATGTAAAGACTATCAGACTGTCTTCTGTGGTGAGTGGGGGGGAGGGAAGAAAGATTGGGGGGAAATTGCAAAAATTCAAAAATAAATATAAAAAAATTAAAAATAGAAAGAAAAGAAAGAAGTGACTATCACAACTCAAAGATGATTGGTCTGTGGTCTGTGGTCTTGAAGATGAGCCCATTGAGTGACAGGTTAGGATGTACCAAGATGTTTTATATATTACCACATAGTACAAACTTGTGCTTGCCTGGCATTGTTGTAGTGCTATGGTTACCTCACTGATAAGAGAGGTATCAAAACCATTTAAGACCAAGAGATTCTTGCAGTAGCCAGACCATCTCCAATAGTCCTATTTCCTAAAAATCAGGCCCTGGGATATTTGCTTCTGGTACAGGCAAGTGAGAAGGATGCTTTGCACAACATACCTCTTAGTATAATAAATATAACTGCAACTCACACCTCCAGCCATTTGGTTGGTTGGTGTGATCTTCTTTGTTCTTTAAAGGACTAATAGTTGCAGTACTGTGTAACCCTGGACAAGTAACTTAAATGCTCAATGACCCAAGAAATTCTCTAAGACTTATACCTAGTTGTCATTTTGTTTTTGTGTAGGGAATTTCCTCACCAGGAGTTTCCATCATTGATGAAATTACAGAACTGAAGAGGGAAGGAAAGTAATTTGACTTTATACACATGGTTACTTGAGGATTTTTTCCCCCACCAAAACTCAAGAAGCTGTGGGGTGGGGGGGCAGTAGTAGAACTAGCTTAAAAACTGAATGAAGACTTTTGGGATAACCTGTATTAGTAAATTTCTACTTGAAATTTATTTCAAAGCTCCCAAAGACCCTGGGCATCTTTAGAAAGTTTTTGGCCATGGTCATGATTCAGAAGACTCTAGTTCTGATTGTGTCACTAGTTAGTTGAATGAATTTAATTGGGTAAGTCCTGTCTAGCTCATTTTTCTCATCTATAAAACAATGTCTGAGAACTTGCCATTCTTTCTGACAAATATATGTGAGCTTAAAAATGATAAAATGTTATATAAGTCCAAGACAATGTTATTAACATTCCCCTTATGCATATTGACAATCTGGATCCAAAAATAGTTTTTCACATAGCTGTAAATGCTATTGATTCAGTAGTAAAATTTCTTTCAATTTTAAGGCAATATTAGATAGAAATAGAGAGAACCCCTCCTTCTCTGCTGAAAGGATGAGTTAATACTATTGCTCTAGACAAAGAAAAAATTAAATATACAAGAAGAGGAGGCATGAGATGGCAGACAGAGTAATGGTCTTGGTGTCAGGAAGGATTTGATTCATTCTTTCATTGATAATAGTTAGTTTTGTGATCCTGAATAAGTCACTTAACCTCCCTGGGCTTCTGTATTCTCATTTATAAATTGAGATGGTCGGGTGCAATATCTTCCCAGATTCTTTTCAACTTTAGATTTGCAATACTAGGGACAGCTAGGTAAAGTCATCTGTAGAGTGCTGTTCCTAGAATCAGGAAGACTTGAATGCAAATCTGGACTCAAGACACTATCAGTGTGACCCTGGGCAAGTCACTTAACTTTGTTTACCTCATTTTCCTCATCTATAAAATGTGACAGAAAAGGAAATGACAAATCACTTGCCAAGGAAACCCCAAATTGGAGTCATGAAGATTCAGACACAACTGAAAATGACTAAACAACAAATTTATAATCCTAGACTTCACTGATAATGTATGTTGGAAAGCACGACAGTTCTGAAATAAACTCAATCAACTCTTGCTTCTGATATTTGTCCTCTATGTGACATGGATACAACAATTAACTAGGGTTCATGGTTTTTAGAATACCAATCATTGGGGGCGGCTAGGTGGTGCAGTGGATAAAGCACCTGCCCTGGAGTCAGGAGTACCTGGGGTTCAAATCCGGTCTCAAACACTTAATAATTACCTAGCTGTGTGGCCTTGGGCAAGCCACTTAACCCCATTTGCCTTGCAAAAAAAATCTAAAAAAAAAGAAAAAAATACCAATCATCATTTTAAAGGTTTTAAACCCAGGTCTTCTGATCTCCAAGTCTAGTACTCTACTTTATAATACTGCCCCCACTTATCATTCCTTCCCTTTATCTTTCTGAAATTGAAGGTCTACAGAGTCATTGTTCTAACGTCATTGCTATATGCCTGTAAAACCTGAACAGTCTACCAGCACCATGTCAGAAAACTGAATTGCTTCCATTTAAATTGTCTTAGGAAGATTCTGAAGATCACCTGGCAGGAGAGGACGCCAGACACTGATGTCCTTTCTCAAGCTAAACTGCCCAGCATTCCAACATTACTACAGAGAGTGCAATCATGATGAGCTGGTAGTGTTGTTAGAATGCCAGAAGTACACTTGTCAAAAAGACTATTCTGTGGAAAACTCATACAGAGAAAATGCTCAAAGTTGGTCAGAAGAAGTGGTATCAGGACACCCTGAAGGTCTCTTAAGAATTCTGTAATTGATTGTGCAGTATGGGAGATATTGGCACAGGACCATTAGCATGGCATGCCCTCAGCAGTGAGAAGGGCAGAATTGAAGCTACTCAAAGGAAACATGACATATATAACCTTAGAACAACCACCCCAGGTATTCACATGGACTATTTGTGCCTGACTTGTGGTAGAGCATTCCAAGTTCATATTGGACTGATCAACTCCACTGTAATTTGCCAATATAATGATGTCATTTTGGTCTTCTTTGATAATGAAGAACAAGAATCAACTGCCAATTTCCATCATTGGTTTCCATAAGAGAATCATGAAGTGAAAACAATGTTTCTTCCTTTGCTTCCCTTATCCCATTCATTGAGAATGTAGCAGAGGAAGGTGAGGGTTAGCTAATAATCTTATAGTTTTACTATTCCTTTTTCCTTAACTTTTCTCACTTCTAGAATAGAGTTCCTTTCCAAATCAATGGGAACTCTTAGAGTGGAAGGTGTAAGGGAGAGACATGTGTTGTGTGTAACAGGACAAGTTGCTAGTGCTGGTGATGAGCATGGGGAGAAGTTAGCCTTAAAATCAAATAAAATTTCAATTGAATGACCTGAACCAGCAGTTTTAAGAAGCAAATGATGAGGTTTGGCATGGAGGTTAGAGAAATACAATCATTATTGAATGATTAAAATTAACATTGCACTGATTCCTCTTCCTCCTGCTCCTCCTTCCAATCCCTTAACCCCCCCCTTCTTCTCCACTTCAATAAATACACAAATCTACACAGGCACACACCATTTCAAAGGGTAATTATCCAAACTGTCTAGAACAAACAAAACAAGTGCAAATGTTATGTCCATGTTTAATGAAGACTTTGGAGTGAATCAGTGAAGTGAGACCCATTCAGCTCCACTCATGCTTTCATATCCTCTGACTTGAAACACATGCACAACCAATATGGGATCTCATTTTAAAGTCAGAAACTCAGAGTCTGGGATTGAAAAACCTGTCACTTTTACTTTACATTGGTTTCAGTCAAATGATTTAACTATTTAAAATACCTCATCTGGTATATTAAAAATATCCAAGGACTATTTTCTTTATTTTCACAATAATCAATCAAAATGTTGATTATCATATACCTTAAAGCTAGAAAGAGATAATTCCAAAGAAATCATTAGAATGATTTATTTAACATCATGATTTTCCAGCTTCATCTGAACTAGTTAAATTTCAATTTCACTTAGTAATCTACTTTTTGTGCACTTGATAAAATGCATCTAAATCATATGGTTTACAAAGCATGAATAAGTGTACTTATGAAAGAACTTCATGTATTTTATGAATTATCATAGTTTCCATAGAAAATCCCTTTCTATCTATTCAAATGAAACAGTTTAAGACAGTAATATAATACTGCAGAGTAACAGAAATCAAACACTAAGATGGACAGTAGCGATGGATTTTTGGTGACTTTGTCTCTGACTCAGTATAAAAATTAATTTATTTAAACCCCCCAAAATAGTTATTCCAAATACTTAATGCTTTTTTGCAAACTTTCAAAGTAGCAAAGGGAAAAGTGTTTCATTTGTAGTTACATGTCTTATATCACTTTGTATAATGTCCTTGATTTAAATGGACAGACTTGAAGCACTATGTACATACAGAGAACTTTGTCAGGTCTCTTGCACATATTAAGTCCCTAATAAATGTTTGTGAAACTAACTTTCAAAGGTACCCTAAAAGGATGGAATTATGATTCCCTTCCCTAAAGCACTGGAACAAAGAGGAGAGGAGAGGAAAGGAGAGGGGAGGGGAGGGGAGGGGAGGGGAGGGGAGGGGAGAGGGCAAGGGAGAGAGTAAAAGAAATGCCAGGTATGTACAACTTTCTTGTATCTTAGATTCAGAAATGGAAAGTGATCCTCTAACCTGTTCCAGATGTCTCTCCACTACTACATAGCCTCCACATAGAGTCTTGTGAGTTGGATGATGATTTTTTTAGGTCTAATGACATAAACATATTATGGTCAATTTTAAGCTGTGCTCCTTAACTGTTCTCTAGCCCTAAAGTGATTCAAGTAATTGTAAATTACTCCTGTTTTGATAACCTGCTTATTTTCCTGGCTATTGTACATATCTGAAACTTCAGCTGTGCCTCTCTGGTCACTTTGACTTGGAATAAAAAAAATAAAATAAAATAAAATTCTATATCCTTGTCTTGTCAAATAATGTTGATTCTGTGAGACAGTCAAATCAGTTCTTTCAGGGGACTCAGATTTTGTAGGTCCAAGCTTTCTGGTCATGGCTAAGAGGAAAGCAGAATGTAGATGGGTGAAAGTGTTGGAAATGATGAAGTCTGTTATATGATAGTCCCACAATTTAGACTCTCTTATAAATAAATCATTCTTTTCCAGAAACATAAAAGATAAGAAATGTAACAACCAAAAATCCTTACAGGAAGCTTCCAAGCTTTGGTTCTCCAAAGACTTGCCAACTAGGCAATATTGAGCACACTCATGTGTCTTCTTCCTAAATTAACTTAACCTGTTAATGGTTTTGGTCAAATGCTTGTCAGTCAATTTTATGGAAAGTTTAATGAGGTCTGGTTAACCTTTTGGTTAAAACTTTAATCTGGGTATTTCCTGAATGTTTATGTAGCTTAGCTTCCACACAATCAGGGCCTCACAATTGCATCTCCTCCTAATCAAAAGAAGAAAGAACTTTCTGAAACCACAGAGTGCAACCTAATCCAAAAAGCTTATCTCTTGTCCTTGGTGGGAGCGAAGCAGTCTTCTTTTGTGGAGACTGCATTTTAAAATATTGACAAAGCAAGTCATGTGAGACTTTGAAGACTGAGGGTACAGTGGAAAGAAGCTAGTTTTAGAGTTAGTTTCTGGTTACACATCTTATCTCCAGGACTAACTACCAGAGATGGTGTGACCTTGAGAAATTCACTTAACTTCGGTTGTTCTTAGTTTCCTCATCTGTAAAATGAGTAGGGAAACCTGGTGATACAAACCTGGTAGCCCCGATTTGGGGGATCCTGAAGCTGGTGGAACATTTGAGCTTTGGAGTTCTGAATGCAGCAAGTTAAACTGATTGAGTATCTTCACTAAATACTACAATCCCTGAGGGCCAGTGAACACAGACTGCCTAAGGTGGGTGTGAAGCAGTCCAAGTTGGAAATGGCGTTGTACTCAAATCCAAAAACTCATGGAAGAATTTTTAAAAAGATTTTAAAAGTCTAAGAAGAGAGGAAGAACAATAGAAAAAAAGAAATGAGAGCCATGCACAGAAATTATGAAAAATTGACTAAAGAAATCAACTCCTTTAAAAGTACAAATGGCCAACTGGGGAAAAGAATGCAATTGATCAAAAAAAAAAATTGACCAACAAGAAAAGGAAAAGTATTCATTTAAAAGTAAAATTAACCAAATGGAAAAGGAAACACAATAACTAACTGAAAAAAATAAACCCCCCAAAATTAGAATAGAACAAATAGAAACTAATGACTCAACTAATGACTCTATGAGGCCCAAGATTTCATCAAACAAAATCAAAAGTCTGGAAAAAAAGATAAAGTACCTTTTAGTAAAACAAAGTACATGAAAAATGGATCCAAGAAGCTATTTATGAATTATTGATCTATCTGAAAACCTAGCTCAAAAAGAAGAGCATGGAAAATATCTTTTAGGAAATTATCATAGAAAACTGCTCTAATATTCTAGATCAAGAAGAAAAAAGTCCTTGAAAGAATATACAGAACATTTCCAGAAAGAGAACTCAGAATAAAATCTCTAAGAAATATCATATCCAAATTTGAGAATTTGCAACTAAAGAAGATGCTGCGAGCTCTGCAAAAAGAAGTAACTTCATGCAAAGAAAAGCCAATCAGAAATACATAGGACTTATCAACTTCAATGTGAAAGGATTGGAGTGTCTAGAACATGATATTTTGGAGGTCAAAAGACTTTTGATTACAGCCAAGAATTAATTACCCTGCAAAATTCTGCATTTTCTAGGGCAGCTAGGTGGTGCAATGGATAGAGCACCGGCCCTGGATTCAGGAGTACCTGAGTTCAAATCTAGCCTCAGACACTTAATAATTACCTAGCTGTGTGGCCTTGGCAAGCCACTTAACCTCATTGCCTTGCAAAAACCTAAAAATTCAGCATATTCTGTCTGGGGAAAAGAAAAGTTTTCTATAAAATAGAGGATTTTAAAATTTTCTGATAAAAAGACCATAACTGAGCAGAAATTTCAGCATACAAATACAAGACTCAAGGGATGCTTTAAAAGGTAAATGAAAAGGAGAGAAAAATGCTAGTGAATAATATTAAATTGTATAAATCCCTACAAAGGAAGATAACTCTTGAGAATTATATTTCTCTTATGATAATTAAAGGGCTGAATAAAGTTGAAGGGATTGTACTTAGTGGACATGAAGAGATATGCTGTGATGTTGACTACAAGGGTGATTTTTCCTGCTGAGACAGTGGGAGGTAAAGCTCTTAGAGGGTATATCCATAATTAAATCATGAAGTGACCTTACTTTAATAGATGCTTTAGTTAGGGAGGTTTGTAGTACAAAAGGGACAGAGGGTGGCAGTGTACTTAGAAGGGCTGAACATGAATAGATCAGTTATTCCCAATGAAGGCCTGTCTGTTACCAGTATACACATGGTTTGGACTGTGTCTGGGGTTGGGACTGTCCCTGATGGACTGTCCCTGCTGTCTAGTTGCTGGGACCTGAACATGAGTAGATTAGGAAGGAATGCCTTATTTGTTAGTAAAGGTTATACTATAGGGACAGAGGGAGAGAGTGTGCCCAATACTATGGTTGGAGAACATTAGCAGGATTATGGTTGAAATACTAAAAAAGATGAAGGCTGAGCATGTACTTAGAGGATCTGGACATGAAAAGATCATGAAACAATTTTGCTTTGAGTAATAAGGGATTGTACTGGGTGTGGGGGAGGGGTGGCAGTGTTTAGAAATAGTCCATGACATGATTTGGCTTTGCATGATGTTTTGGCCCATAAGAATTGTGGGTTTATTGAAAGTACCTGAAAAAGGGGGAAGTATTTATCAATTACAATTTGATGTGATTTGTGACTCTTGCAAAGTATATTTCTAATGGGACAGAAAAGGTGAATGTACTTTATGATTATAAGGCAATGGTACTTATCAATCAATCAATCAAACTTTGAGATTGTTCTTCTACCAGGACAGATACAAAGAGTATATATTGACAGAGGGGTCACAGGTATAACACAGGATTAAAACAATAATGACATAAAAGAAGGATTATACTAGGAGAAAGCTAAACATTAGAGGATAAATAACACCAGGTGGAGAGGCACAAAGACCTGTTATAATGGAGGGAAAGAAGGGAAGGTATGAACACTGGGTAAATCCTATTCTCAACAGATTTAGCCCCAAAACGGAATAACATACATCCCCAACTGGGTTTAAAAATCTTTTCTATCCTATAAGGAAGTAGGAGGAAGAAAAGGAAGAAAGGGGAAGAATGGAATGATGAAAGGGAAGGTGAAAGTAAAATTAAAAGTGAAGCTAAAGTTATAATTTATAAGAAATATTAAAGGGGAAAGGGAGCAAAATATTTATAAGGAGGGATAAAGGGAAAGAAAAGAGAAAACATGAATTCAGAAAAGATAGCATGGAGAGGAAATAGAAAGTTAACTGTAAATGTGAATGGGATGAACTTTGCCATAAAATGGAAACAGATAGCAAAATGGATTAAAACCAGAATCCTACAATATGCTGTTTACAAAAAAAAACACTTCTGAAGCAGAGAAATATCTACAGGGTAAAGATAAAAGAATAGAGCAAAATAAATTATTCTTAAGCAAAAGTAAAAAAAATTAGGGTTAGCAATCCTCATCTCAGACAAAGTAAAAGCAAAAATAGATATCAGATATACAGAAGAAAACACATCTTAAGAAGCACCATAGGCAATGAAATAATATCAGTTTTAAACATACATACATCAAGTGATATATCATTCAAATTCTTAGAGGACAAGCTAAATAAATTATGGGGAGACACGGATAACAAAGCAATAATAATGAGAGACCTCAATCTCCCCTCTTACAATTAGATAAATCTAACCAAAAAAATAGACAAGAAAGAAGTTAAGGTGAATAAAATCTTAGAAAACATAGATATGATAGAATTCTGGAGAAAACTAAATGGGGATAGAAAAGAGTGTACTTTTTTCCTCTATAGTACATGTCATCCATACCAAAATTGAATATGTTCTAGGGTATAAAAATCAAATTCAGAAAGGCAGAAATAATAAACGCATGCTTTTCAGATCATTATGCAATAAAAATAATCAAGGGCCATAGAATGATAAACCAAAAATTGGAAATTAAATAAGTTCATTTTAAAGAATGAGTGAATCAAACTACCAAATCATAGATATAATCAACAATTTCACCCAAGGAAATGACAGAAATGAGATGTCATAAATTTATGGGATGCACGCAAAACAGGATTTTAGGGAAAATTTTATGTTTCTAAATATTGATACGAATAAAATGAGCAAGAGGAGATCAATTAATTGAACATGCAATTAAAAACATAGAAAAAACAAATTTAAAAACCCAATTAAATACTAAATTAGAAATTATGAAGAGCAAAGGAAAAATTAATAAAATTGAATGCAAGAAAACCATCGACAAAAAAAACTGAGTTGATTTTATGGGAAAGAATCAATAAAATGGATAAAACTTTAATTCAGTATCAAAAATGAAAAGGGTAAACTCACCACCAATGAAGATGAAATTAATGAGGTAATTAGAAGCTGTTTTGCCCAACTATGTCAAAAAATTTGAAACTTGAATGAAATGAATGAATATTTTCAAAAAGATAAACTACCCAGATTAACAGGCATGGCAATGAAATGCTTAAATATTCCCATTTCAGAAGAAAAAAAGAAATCAAAGAAACCATCAATAAACTCAAGAAAAAACTCTCTAGACCCAGATGGATTTACAAGTGAATTCTGCTAAACATTTAAGGAACAATTAATCCAGTTCTACATGAATTATTTTATTATTATAGGAGTTCTGCCAAATTCCTTTTATGATACTAATATGGTACTGATAGCTAATACAGGAAGAGTAAAAACAAAGAAAATTATAGACCAATCTCCCTAATGAACATTGATGCAAAAACCTTAAATGAAATTTTAGCAAAGACATTACAAGTTTTTGCTAGGATAATTCATCATGATCAGGTAGGATTTATACCAGGTAGGTAGGGATGGTTCGATATTAGGAAAATATTCAACTGAACATATCAATAGCAAAATCAACAGAATGATGATTATCTCAATATTTGTTGAAGAAGCTTTTGATAAAACAATAACCATTCCTATTAAAAGCAAGACATATAGGAATAAAGGCAGTTTCCCTTAAAATAATAAGCAGTGTCTCTCTAAAACATCACCAAACATCACATGTAATTGGGATTGACTAGGAGTATTTCCAGAAAAATGAGAGGGGAAACAAGGATGCTAATAATCAACACTATTACTCAATATAGAAATGCTATCTTTAACAATGAGAAGAAAAAGAATTTGAAGGAATTAGAATTGGCAATTAGGAACCAAAACTTTCACTCTTTGCAGATGATAGGATGTTATATTAAGAAAATCCTAGATAATCAACTAAAAAGCTACTTGAAACAATTAACAATTTCAACAGGGTAGCAAGATATAAAATAAGTCCACATAAATCATCAACATTTTTATTAATGAACAACAAAATACAAGGACAAGAGATAGAAAGAGAAATTCTTTTAAGGAAATTGCAGAAAACATAGAGTACTTGTGAATCTACTTCCCAAGACAAACCCCAAAACTGTATGAATACAATTATAAAATAATTTTCACACAAAAAAGTCAAATCTAAACAACTGGAAAAATGTTTAGACAGAGCTAATACAATAAAAGTAACATTTCTACCCTAATTAAATTACTTTTTCAGTGCTATACCAATCAAACTACTACAAAACTATTTACAGAGTTGGGGGGAAAAAAGTAACACAATTTTTCTGGAGCAACAAAAGGTCAAGGATATCAAGGGAATTGATGAAAAAAATTCCAAAGGAAGGTGACCTAAATGTATCAAATCTACAACTATATTATAAAAGGCAGTCATCAAATCTTCTGTACTGGTTAAGAAATAGAGTAATGGAACAGTGGATTAGAATAAGTACAAAAGAAACAGTAATAAATGATTAGAGTAATCTACTGTTTGTTTGACAAACCCAAAGACATTAACTTCCTGGACTCACTATTCAACAAAAATGGTTGGAAAAACTGGAAAATAGTATGGCAAAAACTAGACATAGACCCACATGTCATACCCTATACCAAAATAAGGTCAAAATGAGTACATAAAGGGTGATTCCATAGACTAGTTAAGAGATCAAGAAATACTCTATTTGTTGGAGCTATGAAACAGGGAGAAGTTTATGACCAAACAAGAAATAGAGTACATTACAAATTTCAAAATGACTTACTATATTAAAATTTATTTCAATTGATATTTTATTTTTCAAATTACATGTTATGAAACTTTTTCAACATTCATCCACATACATATACATATTTTTAAGTTACATAATTTCCTTCTCTTCCCACCCTCCCTCCTCCATGGCAAACTGACTATATTAAATTAAAAAGTTTTATAATAAAAAACCAATGAAGTCAAAATTAGAGAGGAAACAAAGAGTTGGGAATTTTTTTTCCTGCTAAGAGTTCTGATTAAAGGTCTCATTTCTAAAATATATAATAAATTGAATCAAATTTATAAAGTTATAAGTCATTCCCCATTTGATAAATGATCAAAGGATATGAACAGGCAGCTTTTAAATAATGAAACTAAAATTATATATAATCATATGAAAAATGACCCAAATAATTATTGATTAGAGAAATATAAATTGAAACAGTTATGAGGTACTACCTCACAGCTATCAAATTGATTAGGATGACGAAAAGGGGAAATGAGCAATGCTAGAGAAGCTGTGGCAAGATTAGAACATTAATGCATTGTTGATGGAGTTGTGTTCTCATCCAATCATTTTGGAGAGCAATTTGGAACTATGTACAAAAAGCAATAAAACTGATCACACCCTTTGACCTAACAATATGATACTAGACCAATATTCAAAAGAAATCATATTAAATGGGAAAAGTTGAACATACTTTAAAATAGTTATGACAGTTGTTTTTGAGGTGGCAAAGAATTGGAAATTGAGGGAATGCCCATCAATTGGGGAATCACTGAACAAGTTATGTTATGTGAATATATGGAGTGCTATTAATCTATAAGAAAGTATGAATAGTTGGGCTTTAGAGAAGCATAGAAAGAATTGCATGATCTGATGCTGAGTGAAGGGAGCAGAACCAAGAAAACATTGTACACATTAATAACAACATTGTAAGTTGAACAACTATGATGGATGCAGTTCCTCTAAGCAGTTCACAGATTTTAGACTACCCTGGGACAAGTGTCATGAACAATGCCATACACATCCAGAAGAAAAACAGAAACAACAACAACAATGAAACACCCACGGAATCTGAATGGATACTATGTTCACTTTTTTAAAAACTCCTCATGTTTTTCCTTCCCTCATGGTTTCTTTCTTTTCCCTAAGTCCTAATTTCTGATACACAAAATGACCTCTATGTGAATATGTTAAACACAAAAGCACATGTGAAACTTTTACCAGACTGTTCACCATTAAGGAGAGATGGGTGGGGAGGGAGGGTGTTAGAAATAGTGTGTAATTTATAAATATGCAAATGGATGAATGCTGAAAAACTTCCATAATGTGTAATTGGTCCATAACATGTAATCTAATTGATCAATTAAAACATTAAATTTTCTTCTTCCAACCTCAAATAGGATTTTCTCTTTTACTCTTTAATTATATTCAATTGTGTGCTACAATAGTAATCTGATATTACATATTTAGATAGGTGACACTATAGATATAGTGCTAGGCTTGGAATCACTAAGATTCATCCTTCTGAGGTCAAATGTGAGCTCAGACACTTCCTAACTATGTGAACCTGGGCAAGTCACTTAATTCTGTTTGCCTCAGCTTCCTCTTCTGTAAAATGAGCTGGAGGAAAAAATGGAAAAGGACTCATCATTATCTTTGCCAAGAAAACCCTAAATGGGGTCCAGTGAAGAGTCAGACATACTGAAAAATCCACTGAAATTGCATACTTACATATAAGAGATGGGAAATAGCCTGGGAGTTTCATTGAGATGGGGACCACCTTCAATTGCAAGTCAGCATATTCTCTTAGTGAGAAGTTAAGTGATTTGGCTATAGAATCACAAAACTACTATATGTCAGAGGCAAGACTTGAATCAATTATACAATGAATTTTGTAACTTTATAGTTACAAATTTTAATTTGCAATAAAATCTCCTCTTCCTATAATTTCTTTTAAGACATTAGTATGAAGTTCATAATATTTTAAAAACATATTCTTAAACTCTTTATCATGAAATATCATTTTTATCATATTGGTTATTAAATGTATTTTTGACAAAGAGTACATTTTTTTCAAGTCTAGCCTTGATAGGTTTACAAAGGGGTTAAAATCAGATGTGTTTACAGGCCCGTTGAAATATATTTATCTTCACCTCTTGGATAAATGTCTGAACCTTTCATGATGTGTGGCATGATGCAAGAGAGTTGCAATGTGTTATAATATTTCTTACTTAATTTAGAAATTTCTAAAATTAGGGACCCATTCTGCTTTTCTCAACATAGAAATATATTTATCAGAATTCATTATTCCACAAAAGGGGACAAGACTTACAAGTACACCTTCAGCTTTACCTGGGATTGTACTAAAAACTTGAGTACACGTTTGAATGAAAAAGTCAGTTCCAATAGTAAAAATTTTTCTCCAATCGTCAGTATTCCAATCTTTTTATTATATTATTCATGAAAAGAATTTTATTTTTTCTTTATTACAATGGTTAGTAGCTATTTGTTTTATCTATATTCTCACTGTCTTCCAGTTTTAAGAAACATTTTGCATTGTAAAGAAAATAATAGCAATCACTTTAGATACTAGATTCTCTGAGGGTCTTTACTGATTTTAGTTTTTAGCTCTTGGTTTCTGACACTTTGTTCTGTGGTACAATTGATATTACTTCATTGTGGATTTGAATAATCCATGTAACTCTTGATTCCTCCTAAGAGCTGCTATAATAGCTTTAATTGACCCTGAAGAATAATCTTTATATAATCTTTAAATCACTGTAAGGGGCAATTGGGTAGCTTGGAGTATCTGAGTTCAAACCCAATCTCAGACACTTTCTGGCTGTGTGATCCTGGGCAGCTCACTTGACTCTGCCTCAAAAACACAAAAAAGTAGTTACAATTATGACACATTTCCTTGGATTGATTTTAGTTTTCCAACACCAAAAAATTAAACACAAAAAATAGCAATGAAATATGTGTGTATGACACAAAACTCATCTCTCAACCCAGAGAATTAGGAAAAAGTACCTTAATGCAATTTTATATGTATAAAGTCAGACTCTGCATCAGTCTGGTATTGGAGAAGGACATAATTATGGACCATTACTATCACAAAATGAAACTATCAAATTTATAGGTTGTCCAAAATTATGCCCATACTGCTATGCTTACACAATAAATACAATCCTATCTCTCCCTTCTAAATTGTATGCTCTATGAGAATAGTTTTCATATTTCATTTAAAATTATTCCTTCTTCAGTGATTAAAAAGTACTTTGTGAATAAAAAGTGCCTAATAAATAGCACAATTCAACAAATTTAATTATTTACATTTCATTGTAGCAGACCTGAGAAAATTATGCTTAGCAATAAGTATCAAGTAAATTGATGAATTAATCCATGAATTCTGTTTCTTTTTCTTCTTATTTTGATATTATATTTTATTTGTTTTATGTAATTTTATTTTTTCCAAATATATCAAATATAGTTTTTAACACTCTTATTTTTGTAAGCTTTTTTGAATTCCATAGTTTTATACCTCCTTCCCTTCTCTCCCTCCTGACCATGGCAGTGAGTAATCTGATATAGGTTGCATATTTGCAATCATGTTTAACATGTCCATATTAGTCAAGCTGTGAAAGAAGAATTAGGAAAGAAAACATGAGAAAGAAAGAAAAAATATAAAAGAAGTTTTTCTGTGAACCTAGTATGTTTTGCTCTATATTCAGGCTCCTTATTTTCCCCCCCTCCCCACTCTGGATGTGGATGACATTTCCCATCACTAGACTTTTAGGATTGTCTTTGATGTGATCATGTTGATATAAAGGATAATAGCAACAACAGATACTGACTGGTCAACATGACCTTCATTATAATAATCATGATTGTGCAACTCACACCACCAATCACATGGTTGGTTGGTATTGTCCTCTTCAATACTGAAGGACTAGAAGGCAAATAATTGAACCATAGAAGTCCTGACCCTCAAAAATGAGGTACTATAGTCTCATTAGGAACTCTGAGTTCCTGAGCATATTCAACAAAGATGACAAGACTCAGGAAATTAGAAGTTCTGTATGCGACTTCACTTTCTGGGGACTCAGACTGAGAATTTAGTATGAGGTTGCTTTTCATAGAATTATTTTGGGAACATTTTATCTTTTCTTTTCTTTTCTTTCTTTTTTTTTTGTAAAGCAAGTGGGGTTAAGTGGCTTTCCCAAGGCCACACAGCTAGGTAATTATTAAGTGTCTGAGACCGGATTTGAACCCAGGTACTCCTGACTCCAGGGCCGGTGCTTTATTCACTGCGCCACCTAGCCACCCCCACTGCACCACCTAGCCGCCCCTATCTTTTATTTTCAATCCATAAACCCATTCCTCTTAAGATAAAGTTATGTTGATATACAATATAAAATTTTCATCTGGCCCAAAGAACCAGAAGGCAAAAATTCATTACAAATTTTGTAATGCAAAATTAAATATCATGTTTCATCATGAGTTCCTTCAAGTTAGGATTCATTATTGTATAGATCAGAGTTCTTAAGTTGCTTTTCTTTGCTATATTGCTTTTATTGAATAAGTTCACTATGTATTAATTCATATGACTCTTTATATATTTTTAAAATAATTTTTTATCATTTCTTACATAACTAGTACTCTATCACATTCATTTACCATCGATTAGTCAGCTATTCCCCGAATGATTGACATCCCATGAGTTTCCAATTCTTTTCTAATACAAAAACAAAATAAAACAAAAATCAAACTAACTAAAAATCAAAAACCAGACTACTTGAAATAATCTTTTACACATCAATACTTTTTCTCTTTCTTTCGGTTGTAGATCTAATAGAGGAATCTCTGGATCAAACAGTATGTACAATTTAATTGATTTTGGGACCTAGCTACAAATTGTTTCCAAGAATGATTGAACTAGTTCATAGATTTACCAAGAAGAATATTCATGTACCTGTTTTCCTACATCCTCTCCAGCATTTGACATTTCCTTTTTTTTTAAAATCAGAAATCTTAGTCAATCTGATAAAAGTTAGGTGGTACTAAAGAATTGTTTCAATTTGCATTTCTTCATTCATTTTTAAAGCATTTTTTTCATATGACTAATTGATAGTTTAGATTTCTTTAACTAAAAATTGTCTATTCATGTATATCATTGGGAAATGGCTCTTATTGTAAATTTGACTTATTCTTATAAATCTTATAATTTGGATCTTTATCAGAGAAAATTGCTTTAAACATTTCTGTCCTGTTTTTCTAATCTTAATTCCAATTAGCTACATTTTATTTTTGCAAGCTAATTTAATTTTATATAATCAAAATTGTTCATTATACAGTCTATTAATCTCTATCCTTTCTTTGGTCCTAATCTCTTCCATTCATTGATCTCATTGGTAATTTTTTCCAAGTTCCAGCCTATTTACTTATGATGACAGGCTTTGGCATATGATCTAAGCCTCGGTCTGGGTCTAAACCTAGTTTCTTCAATCTTATTAACCAGTTCCCAATGATTTTTAAAAATTAAATAATGAGTCCTTATCCTAATAGCTAAGGTCTTTGGTTTTTATCAAATAATGGGTCATTGTGCTCATTTGCTTTTGTATTTTTATATACACAACCTATTCCACTACTCAACTTCTCCATTTCTTGATTTTCAATTGCAGCTTTGTTAAATAGTTTGGGATCTGATACTCCTATGCTTTTTATTTTTTTAAATGATTCTTTTATTATTCTTGAATTTTAGTACCCCCCAGATAAAATTTTAGGATATTTTTAGTTCTATAAAGTAATTCTTTGGGAGTTTGATTGGTAGGGCCCTAAATAAAAAATGTAACATATGTTGTATTGTCATTTTTACTATATTTTTTCAAACTACCCAATTAATATATCTCCAAGTATATAAAACTGTCTCTTAATAGTGTGAAGGGGAAGTTTTTCTTTATTTCAATTATATTCCTTTATTTCAATTATATTTCCTTTTCCTTAACATTCATTTTTAAAACTGTTCTGAATTCTCTCCTTTCTTCCCACAATACTCCCCCTCAATGAGAACAAATTATTTGTTATAAGTTAAAAATGTGGAGTCAGCCAAAATATTACTATAATAGTCATGTTGGGAAAGTAAACAACCTCCCCCCACAAAAAAGAGAAATCTCAAGAAAAATAAAGTTTAAAATAAATATGCTTCAATCTATATTTAGACAAAATCACATATATCTTTCACGATGCATTCTGTCTCATAAATCCTTCAGAGTTGCCTTGGTTACAGCATTGCTCAGAAAAGGTAAGTCATTCATAGCTGATCATACTACAATATTGCTGTTACATTTCCAATTGCACCTACTCATTTTAAGTCTTTCCAGGTCTTACTGAGAACACTCTATTTATCATTTCTTATACCAGAATAGCATTCCATCACAATAATATACCACAGTTTGTTCAGCTATTCACCAAAAGATCACCAATCCCATCAATTTTCAGTACCTTGTCATCAGAAAAAAAAATTGCTATAAAAATCTGCATGTGCTTGTGTGTGTGTGGGGGGGGTTCTCTCCAGTTTTTCATCTGTTTGGGAATAAAGATCTGATATTTTTAGTTCAAAGAATAGTCATGGTTTTATGGTTCTTTGGGTATAGTTCCAAAAAATTGTTGAACCATTCATCAACAGAATTATTGAATAATTTCACAACTCCTGCAACAATACATTAATGTCTTTCTTGCTACTCGGAATGTTTTCTTCTTGATCTGGCAGTTTTCATTTGGGGAACTTTTTCAGGGAGTGATCAGTAGATTTTTTTTCAAATTCTATTTTAGCTTCTGTTTCTAGAATATCAGGCCAATTTTACTTGATAATTTCTTAAAAGGTAAAGTCTAGACTTTTTTTGATCATGATTTTCAAATAGTTCAATAATTTTTAAATTATCTCTTCTGGATCTATTTTTCAGGACAGTTGTTTTTCTACTAGCTATTTCACATTTTCTTCTAATTTTTCATTCTTTTGACTTTATTTTGTTTCTTGATTTCTCACAAAATCATTAGCTTCCATTTTTTGCTCAGTTCTATATTTTAAAGAATTATTTTCTTCAATGAGCTTTTGTATCTTCTTTTCCATTGGCCAAATCTGCCTTTTAAGGTATTTTTCTCTTTGTTGACTTCTTGACCTCATTTTTCATTTATGCCAGTCTGGTTTTTAACATATTGTTTTCTTCAGTATTTTTTCTGTATCTCCTTCACTAAAGCTGTTGACTTGGTTTTCATGATTTTCCCATATCAATCTCATTTCTTTCCCCAATTTTTCCTGTATCTCCTTTACTTAATTTTCAACATCTCTTCCATGGCCTGCAACCAATTCATCTTTTTTCTTAGAGATTTTGAATATAGAAGTTGTGGCAATGTTTTCTTTTTTCTGAGTGTATATTTTGATCTTCCTTATCTCCATAGTAACTGTCAGTGGCCAGATATTTTTTCCTTCTGTTTGTTTATTTCCTCAACCTATGACTTGATTTTAGTACATTGGGATTTTTAGTTGTTGTTATTGTTGTTTTGATTTTTGCAAGGCAGTGGGGTTATGTGATTTACCCAAGGTCACACAGATAGTTAATTATTCAGTGTCTGAATCTAGATTTGAACTCAGGTCCTCCTGGCTCCAGAGTCAGTGCTTTATCCACTGTGCCACCTATCTGTCCCTTTTCTTTCTTTCTTTTTTTTTTTTGTTTTGATTTTAATATTTTGTTAAGAAGGTGGAATCCATACTGTTCCAAAGGTTTAGGGGTTTTTGTTGTTGATTTTAGTGATACTTCTGGGACTTGCAAGTTTTCAATTCTTCCAAGGTTTAAAGGGAGATTTTTACTACTCTCTAGACCTGTGCTCTGGTCTGTGGGAAACCACAAGCACTCCTTTCTGCCCTATAACTGTTAGGAGGATCCCTGTTCCCTTGTTGTGCTACTGTTCCTCTTCTTCCTGAGATTATGACCCAGATCTGAGTATTGGCCAAACAACAGAGTGCTGCCTCAGTGATTGCAGAGACCCCTTCTTATTCCCTTACTTATCTCCTTCTGACCCCCTAACCATCTGTGGAATAAGAGCTCCAGAAGCAGCTGCCTCTGTTGATTCAGTACTTCCTGAGTTCTTCTTCTGGGATCTGGTCTGGTCTGTGATACTGCGATCTTTGTGCTCCACCCTTTTCCTTACTGACCTTCCTTGGCCAACTCTGGACTGAGAGGTCAGGAAACTGCCAGTGCCTGCACTGGTCCCTTTGCCTACTGTCTGTTTTTGCATAGCTGGGACTAGTTTGCTCCAGTGTGACCCATACTGCATTCTCTCATTCTGGTAAAACAGACCCTTCCCACTGATCTTCCAAGTTGTCTTGGTCTGGAAAAATTGCTTCATTCAAAGGTTTTAATGAAGTATTACTAAGAATTTTTTTATTGAAGTAATCGGATCAAGTGACTTGCCCAAAGTCACACAGCTAAGTAGGTATTAAGTGTGTGAGGCAGAATTTGAACTCAGGTCTTCCTGATTGCAGAGTTGAAGCTCTATCCACTGTACTTCCATAAATTCCAATTGAATCATTCTTTTCTTTTTTTTGCAAGGGGGGGGTTGTTGTTGCAAGGCAATGGGCTTGAGTGACTTACCAAGGTCACATAGCTAGGTAATTATTAAGTGTCTGAGGTTGGATTTCAAGTCAGGTCCTCCTGACTCCAGGGCTGGTGTTCTATCCACTGTGCCCCCTAGCTGCCCCATTCTCTAATGTTTTGTAGAATCCACTTTTAAATCTATGTGATCATATTTTTTTCTCTTTAAGAGTACTTTTATAGTTTTTTCAAGACTTTTTTTTTTAACATGGGGTTATTTAAGTATTTTGTTTTCTGTTATGTTATTCTGGACAAATTAAATTTTTTGAAAATATATAATCTTTTCATTAGTCTGGCACTTTTATTGGCACATAGTTGGGCAAAATAGTTCATAATAATTGCTTTTATTTCTTCATTAGTTATAAAATCATATTTTTCATTTTATATCAGAAATTTGGTTTTCTTTTTTAAAATAAATTAGTTGGCTTATCTATTTTAATTTTTACAACTTTTTAAAATTATTAAATACTTTATTTTTATTTTGAATTTTGCTAATCTCATCTTGGATTGTCAGAATTTCTATTTTGCTATTCAACTGGAAGGCTAATGTCTTCCTAATTTTTTTAGTTGTATGTCCAATTTATTGATCTGCTCATTCTTTTTATGAGGTAAGTATTCAAAAATAGTAATTTTCCTCCAAGTACTACTTTTACTTCATCCCACATATTTTGATATGTTATCTCATTGCTGTCATTATATTTAAATTAGCTGTTTATTGTTTCTATTTATTCTTTGATCCTTCCTTTCTTTAGGATTAAGTTATTTAATTTCCCATCTTAAAAAGTTATTCTGAAGAGCACTGGAGATAAAAAAGTTCTATGTCATCTCTCCATATAAGAATGTAAAAAACTGAACTTATTTCATCCCTGTAATTTTGTGCTTCTCTTCATTCCTTTATTTGAATGTGAAATTTTCTATTTACTCTGATTTTTTTTCAATCCCTTTATCATTGAAAATACTCTATCTCATTTAAAGGTCAATTTTTTTTGCCCTGTAGGAATATATTCAGTTTTGCTGGGTATGTTATTCTTGGTTCTAATGCTAAAACAAAGCTTTGCCTATTGGACTATCATATTTCAAGTTCTATTCTCCTTTATAGTGGTGACTCCTAAATCTTCTGTAATCCTAAATATGATTGCATGTCAAAAAATTCTTCCTTTCACTCTGCCATTTTGAGTCTATATCTCTGTTTTACTTGTCAGTTTGACATATACAGTACCTCAGTTTCCCAATAAAATAAAGTGCTTCACTGTGATTCCCTTATAAACATAAAGATAATATCAATGGAGATAAAGAAAAAAATCATAAACAGGAAAGCTTATATCAGCTCTACCTCCAAACACCACACACACACACACACACACACACACACACACACACACACACACACAAACACAAACACAAACACACACACACACTCCTGCCGTGAAGATTATAAAATACTTTCTTCCTTAAGGGAACAGAGGAAGTCATAGAGAACACAAGTGTCAATCAGAAAATAATGCCACAGAATTCCTATTTTCTGTTTAAATCCTAACACTATAATATTATTTTTGCTAAAGTTTAATGTTCTTTCATTTATATTTTATTTCGATTTAACATTGGTATATTATGTTGAAATATTTAACAAAACTGGAGTCAAAATGAAGCAAAAAAGACAAAAGAATCTTGTAAGATGCTTTCTATTAAAGCAAGCAATATTAAAGACAAGTAGAATTAATAAACTCAAGGATTAAAATCTCCTTTGTGACATGTATTTTCTTTTGCAAATGTTTCTTAGGTGAATTTAAGTAGTCTATATTTATTGAATGATTGTAAAATAAAATTTCAGCATTAGGCTTGTCCATGAACCTTGCCTACACCAGAAAAGTTTCCATATCACTTTGTATGCATATGTGCATATGTATGAGTGTATATATATATATATAATATATATATATATGTATATATATATATATATATGGAAATGTGTTCTGAATGTAGTTCTTTCCAATTATGGTGAAGTATACATAAGAAACTAATATAATAGAGAAAATATAGAGTCAAACCTTAAAATCTTAACTGGAATATTTTCAGTCTTCTTTGGTGACTCATCAAATTCAGTATATCTCACAAACAGTCACAAACACAAATACACACACACATTCTTTTATTAAAATTTCCCAATTACATTAAAAAATTTAGCATTCATTTAAAAAAATCTTT
The DNA here is from genome assembly GCF_037893015.1 of Macrotis lagotis. NCBI lineage: Eukaryota > Metazoa > Chordata > Mammalia > Peramelemorphia > Peramelidae > Macrotis > Macrotis lagotis. The sequence goes on along the minus strand of NC_133662.1, from coordinate 33,232,664 downwards.
GAACTCAAAATTCTCTTTCTCCCTCTCATCCCTCCCTCACAACTTGAGAAGGCATTTTTTCAGGTATCTATTAACAACTTTGGTTATCTTCTTTTGAAGACTCCTCACTCTTCCTCACCCTAAACATCTAATCAGTTGAAAAGTCTTGTCATTTCTACTTCCACAATACCTCTCAAATCTGATACACTCTCTCCTCTCATACAGCTACCACCTTTATTCAGGCCTTCATCACTTCTCTCCTAGATTATTAGATTATCCCTTCTCACTCCAGATTATTTTGCATATTCTGCTGGAGTTTTTCTTTTTTCTTCTTTGATTGTTTTCTTCCTCCACCCCCTCCTGCATTCTGTTATTTATTCAGTCAAATGGACCTTTTTTTCTGTTTAATTCCTAGGCCAGTTCATACTCCATCTTGATACACTGGGACAAAAATTTCCCTCTTCCTTTAAGACGCAGCTTAGGCATTATCTCTTCTGCCTAGACTTTCCTCATTCTATCAAAAACCATTCCTCTAAAGGTATATTCCTTATAATTAGTTTGTATATTTGGGTATTTATTGACCTTATATTTATACTGTATTTATTTTTATGTTCTTTTTCTATTTCTGTCATTAGAATGAAACTTTATTGTGATTAGAAATGGTTTCTTTTTTTTTATATACATGTGAACTCAGGACCAAGCATAATGAGTACATTCTAGGTCCTAAGTAAGTAAAATGGTTAGTTGATTGTTGTCCTTCATTCTTGAAGAGAAGCAAAACCACATCACTATGTTAGAGTTTTAAAATGTGTCTGACTGTGGTTGATCAGAATAATACAAGCCTGGAATATCTATCCCAGGACAGATCAGATAGTATAATTATTAATAGATTGATTTTGTTTTCTATGGGTATTATTCTAGTTAATTTAATTTTCCTGTGTTTTTGAGGTTTAAATATCTTTCTACAAAACGTGTTATTGTACTCCCCTGCCTTAGAAAATAGAGTATAGTGGAAACAAATCAACCTTCATTCATTCATTCATTCATTCATTCATTCATTCATCTATCTTTCTGATTATCTATTTATTTAGTAAATATCACTGGGTACTAGGAGCTCATCATTTTGGTTATCAGTTCAAATTTCACAAGACTAAAAATGTAGATGATTTAATAGATTGGTCTGTCCATATATTCTATACTCTGTACTGTACCTGTCTCAAGAAAACTTTTCATCTAAGTTCCTGAAATGACAAGAGGCAAGTATGAGAGGCAGTCATTACACTGAGATTTGTTAAAGTGAATAAATAGAAAACTCTTTGCTACTCTTTCTAGTATAATATGGGGGAAAAGCAACAAAAATTCACATTTCCATTCTTTTCTAACATTAGTGATGTATCAAGTATACATACTCCATAGTTGGTTAGTCATCAATGAGCTAAAGTTGTTCCAGGCTCCCTAATTCACACTTTTATAATTCTCCCCTGTTTACATCTTTCAGATCTGGGTAACCCATACTGATACAAATCATGAAGTATCTATGAATAGAGCAGTCTACAAAGGGGCTCTGCTTCTGTTCCTTTGTACTTAGAGAGTTTACTTCTGAGGTGCAGCAAAGGTTATGCTAGTCAAACTTTACACTGAATTTTTCAAAATTTTATTCATTGTCTATCCTTTGTTTTCAAAAAGCACCAAAGAATCATGGATGATGTCTTGACTCATGCATAAATTGTATTTAAGTGATTCAGAATTACACAAAGTCTCTCTTCTAGAGAGGGGGCAAGGAATAGTCCAATGACTGGCAATGGCCTGGGCTGTAATAGATGACTTGGAATTTGACCAAGTTGTAAGTGCTCCACAACACTTGCTTCAGTGGTTGTTGGAGTAAACTGTTCTCATTTGCTTATTCCACATGCCTATTCACATGCTAGATACTCCCTATCTCAACAGTAAGTTCGAGGTCCATTGCTTATCCTCCACACAGCTTGACTCATCTGTCAAGATTTCCTGGGGTGTGGCCACTGTGCCTGCTACAACTTCTTGGAATAATAGGTGAGAGTTGTGTGCCAGGTATACACTAAAGGGGGATGGGCACGACCAAAAGGAAAGGACCCAATTTTAGTATGTGAAGAAAATCATAGTTTTTGGTTTTGTTTCTATATCTTCATATTGAATGTCTTAGAAACCTTAACTGATCAAAAGGGATCAAAAGAGTGTGGTCAAGCTTGGGATTAGTCAAGAAAATTTCAAAATCAGTAAATAAAATGCAGGAGGATGGAGGAAGACACCATTTTGCATGACCTTGCCACTATCTAATGCAAATAGATAAAATCTCACTATCTCATATAGTAACAAAAATAGATACATCATATTGATGAATAAGAGAGAGACAAAAAGAGACAAAGAATAAAGACAGAAAGAGAGAGAGAGAGAGAGAGAGAGAGAGAGAGAGAGAGAGAGAGACAGAGAGAGAGGGAGAGAGAGATTTATTAGGTGATATTTAATAAATTTGAAAGCAAAAGTACCTCAAAATTATATATGCTGCTAAAATATAGTACTGACCTATAACCTAAAAATGCTTTTAGCTCTGTTTTCTGGATTAGAAAGGGTCAGATAAACTATAATGTACATAAGACACTGTATAACCATAGACATTAGTTAATTACTCTGAGTGCATTTCCTCATCTAAAACATAAGTAAAATAACCTGTATTATCTACATCTTAGGAAAATATTCTTATATGACTTGTATTCTGGGATAATTAAGTTGCCTATAAATGTAACTTGCAAGATGGAGAGACAGCATCTTTTTCACGAGCTTATCAATTACATTATTACTTCCCAACTACACCACTACAATTAAACATAAATAATAACAACCTCATTGGCAGAATATCACCTCTGTCTTTAAAATTTATTTATAATTACCATTACCATGAATACCAATATCAAACTTTTCACCTTCACAATTTGCATTTTGGATGGGCTACTGATTTTTTTAACCTCATTTTACTTAAAAGTCTTCTATACTTTGAAAACTTAGGAATCTAAAGAAAAATCAGTATATTCAGGATTGAAATTTGATGGACCTGATGATACTATGAAAAGATTACTAAATTTGACATCAGAGAAACTGGCTTCCACTTAGAATGCGTGTGAACCTGGGTAAATCATTTAAGCTCTAAGTTTTTGTCCCCATTGGTTAATAGAATGAAGAAACTGGAATTAGATGCCCTCAAAAGTTTCCTCCAGAACAAACTCTATGATCTTATGACTACACCTAGGGTGAATCAGTCTCCTATGTCAAAGGTCAGAAAAATCCAAATAAATCAATATATATATATATATATATATATATATATATATATAGAGAGAGAGAGAGAGAGAGAGAGAGAGAGAGAGAGACATTTAATAAGATCTACTTCAATATATACTAACTACAAAACCTTTGATGAATTGAATAAATAACTCTAATAAAGTCATCTTGATTCCTAGAATCAAAGCACACAAAAAAAATTCTATGATTATATGACATAAACTCTGGTCAGTTTGATCAACCTGGAAAAGTTCTGAGTAGAGAACCCAGGAGAGATTAAATCTGTCTACTGGAGATTAGCCTAAGTATGAAGAATTTTCTCAAGATAAAGTTAGCCAACAGGTAGGTAATATTTTTTTTCACAGTAATTCATGAAACCATCTACAAAAAAAATATAAAGGGGTTTGTGATCTGCATCACTGGAAGAAGAATCTACACAAATGAAATCACTAAACTTTGAAATATTAAAGGAGAGTAAACAAATCAGTAACATATAAGTTCAATTTACCTAGAAATAGATCCAAGTTTAATATTAAAAAAAATTTGAAAACACATCTGGTGTTTCAATAAACCAAAAGAATTGGCAGGATATTTTGAACTGTTCTGTAAACAGAAAACATTTTTAGATTTCATCATACTTCACAGGTGTATGATTTGTAAGGAAGAGGGAAAAACTGCCAAGGTAATGCAATACTGAGTTTTTAATAAAACCAAGTTTCTTGGTAAAAGATAGGAAGGAAGGGAACAAAGAAAAAAGGAAAAAAACAGGGAAGGAAGGAGAAAAGAAGTAAAAAGGGAAGAGAAGTTAAAGAAGTTAAGACTAGAGAAGGCAAGGGTAAAGAAAGGAAGGGAAGAAAGTAAAGGAAGAGAAATCAGTAGACTATACCTATAGTGACATCTCAGGTTTTGTTAATTATTTGTTTTATTTAACCAATGAATTCTATCTTTATTAAGAATTGGTAAGATAACAAAGACATTTGCTGAACTAGCAAAGAGAAAATCTCTGCAAGTAAAACATTTATCCTTTATTATTCGTTTTCCCCTAAAAACACTTTTTGATCTGCTGAGTCACTAATTGTTGAAATTAATAAAATTTTAGTTCATAACAACAAAAATATCTGACAAAATTTGATGGTTAGTAATCACTATATATGCACATTATTCTTTTCTAGATGACAGGATCATAGATTTAGAGATGAAAAGAGTATTAGAAAACTGGGAACTGAAAAAAAGCACTTCAATTCAATTAAACAATCCAAAAACATTTTATCAAAGACCACCCATGGGCAAGGCCCTGTGCTTTAGTCTTGGAAGATAATGCATATATAAAAGCTACTAGTTGGTAAAAACAATCTACTATTTCCCAAGGGTATCCAAGTCATTGATAAGCGAACATGAATTTGATCACCTACTGAATCCAGAGAATGGAAACACATTTGTTCTGGTGGGGACCTCAGACAATCTGGAATTTCTTAAAATTTTCAGGTAGGAGGTACATCCCCAGGTTTCTTCATACAATAGTAGGAAATAACCTTGAGCACACCTGGGAAGCAGACATCTGTCTTGTGCCTATAAGTGAAACAAGAAAAAAATATAGGAAAGTTTGCTTTTTCCCTCAAAACTGTCAAACTGAAGTAGAAAAAAAATAATGTGGTGTAGTTGGAAGGGAGCTGCATTTTTAATTCAGATGATTTGGATTCAAATCCTTGCTCTTTCACTTACTATGTGACTTTAGGCAAGTCATTTAACGTTTTTGAGTCTAAGTTTTGGGGTTTTTTTTTTCCTTATGGAAAATGAGGAGGTTGGACTAGATGACTTCAAAGTTTCTTTTTTATTTAATCAATTTATTTATTAGTTCAGTGATAAGGATTTTAAAACTGAGAAAATACTCAGCAGTGGTTTTAATCTCCCCCTAGCAGTAGGTAGAAAGTTAGAGCACAAATGTTTAAATTTCATAAAAGGATTCAGCACTGGATTCATTTCCTCCAGGGATGGAGTCAAGTAGATCTTGACCACACCTTTGATGATGGTAGTTTTGAAAAATAAATTAGAATAGAGAATATTTCACACATGATTTATAAGCATCTTATTAAAAATTATGTTCTTTTGATCCTTTTTGCTTCATTTTTAACTCATAATCATTTCCTGTATTTCAGTAACTTAGCTTTGAGCTATATAGGTGGCACAGTAGAAAGAGGACTAAGGTTCAGACCAGCCTCTGACACCTAGTGACAGTGTTACCATGGACAAGTAGCTTAGCTTCTGTTTGCCTCAGTTTCTTCATGTGTACAAATAGGATAGTAATGGAATCTGCTTCCCAGGGTTGTTGCAAGGATCAAATGTGTTAATAATTGTAAATTATTAGCACAGTACCTGGACCAAACAAGGCTTTCTACATATCTTAGCTATTATTATTTATTTCTAGAGATTATCCTTTTACCCTTCCCCCTTCCAGTTAAAATTTCCATTATAACGAAAGCAATGAAAGAGAAACAGTCAAATTCAATGCAGCATTCTAACTTAGTCCCTCACTCCTCTGCCAAAAGGAAGAAAGAATGTTTCATTATGAGAAAACTCTTCTGCCTCACAGTAACAGATTTTCACTATGATAGCAATCCTGAAATGGTTTCTTCTATGGAGATCAGGCTCTAACGGAAAACTCAACAAAGACTAGACAGTGAATTTTGGTGTTCCACCGATTAACTATCTACTTTACTACCATTTGGCATTTACTGTGGGAGAGAATAAAAGATATCACACCCTTTCTGGGTGCCAACAATGAGTTCAATTATTAAAAAAGGATGATAGGTTGGCAAGTACCTCCAAAGGCTTATCCCCCAGCCTCCGGGAAGGGCCACACCTAAACCATCTGAGAAAGATTAATATCTCTCTTATATTTGAACTATCTCCATAAAAGAGATTCCATAACCCACTTCAATAATCCATACCCATATTTCCCAAGTTCTTTATATATACTTTTATTTTCTATTAAAATGTATTCCAAGTCATATCATGCAAGGTCTATTGAAAGAACTAGAAATGTTCAGTTTGAGGAAGAGGAAGACTAAATGGGATATGAAGACAGTATTCAAATATTTGCAGTATTGCATGTAGATGATGAATTATATTTTTTCTCCTTGGTCCCATAAGGCAGAATTAAGATGAATGAGAGTTAGAGAAAATCATTATAATGAACAATTTCCTATCAAGTAAAGCTATCTGAAAGTAGGAGATATCTCAGGAAGCAGGGAATTTCCTATTACTAGAGTCTACAAGCAGAGGCTAGATCATCACTTGTCAGTGGTACTGAAAGATGGGTGATTCTTACAGTGGAAAGAAAGCTGAGAAACTTCTGGTTTTCCTTATGAGATTTTATGATTTTGTGGGAAAACCTGGATCTATTTAAGACAGGGGTTATTATTTTTTTGTGTGTGTAATCAATCCTTTTGTCAAGTTTGTGAAGTCTGCAGTCCCTTCTCAGAATAATATTTTAAGTATTTAAAAATATTCATAAGGTTACAAAGGAATCCAATATTATCTATGTAATAATTTAAGTAGAACAATCAAATTCCATGTGCCAAGTTAAGAATCCCTGGTTTAGAGTCAGAATGTGTTTCTAATTAAAACATTGCATTAATTCATTGATTCTCAGTATAAGTGCTATACTCATCATTCTTACTTTATTCCTCACATCTTATTCTTTTTGATTCTCTAGCACATCGCCACCTACGATGGTGGTAGGGGGGTTCTCAGTTCCATTTTTACAAATGTTTTTGAATGCCAGTTATGTTTATCTGGATAGTTTTCATTTTGTTTTTTTAGATTTCAGTTTGGGGAGTCAGGCATTTGGGGCACATTTTGCAAATCAATGATTATACAAAACTATGGGGACAATACTAACCTTGTATGCCCTTATAAAGTTATGATTGGCAAAAGCTCCAGATCTTTTCAAAGCACATAAACTGACAAGTTGTCAGGAACTACCTTTTATAACTCAAATATACTTCCTTCCTCACCCTGGCCAGGTGCTCATGAATTGAGGAACCCTTGAGTGCAAACTGTAGCATTTTTTGTCTCATTTTTTTTCTCTTAAACATGGCTAATATGGAAATGTATTGAAATGTTTTGTATTACTTCACATGAATAACGAGTATCATGTTGCTTGCCTCCTTAATGGGTGGGAGAGGAGCAGAGGAAAGAAAAGAATTTTTAACTTAAAAAAATGTAAAAAATTCTAATCCAAATAAATTATTTATGCTCCTTTTTCAGGCAATCCAGGTGGAGCAAAACCAAATTACAGGGTCTTATTGATGGAAAGATCTTATCTTTGATATTCCAGGAGGATCTATACAAAATACAGAATCTCATTGGTTGACTTCTGGCCAAGGTGGCGGAGAGAAGACAGGCATAGTTCTAAAGTCTCTTGATCTTTCCCCATCTATCATAAGAAACAAACCTTTTAAAAGAAATCTGACCCACAAAACCCAGAAAGAAAAGCCAGGAGAAAGAACATCTACCTCCGGTCTCCCCCAACAGCACTGGATAAATTTGGGTGGGTGAGTCTGGGCTCAGAGTGGGGATCAGCCCCGATCAACCAGATTAACAGCTGAATTGGAACCTGGAGTCTGAGGGCCCGAGAGCTGGACCTGCTGGATTAGCAGTGGGGCTAGATGGCAGGAGCTTGAGTCAACTAGGGAGTAGAGGCACTGGTGTTGGTACTGTCCCCCAGGGGGTTGTGGACAGGGCTGGGGGGAAGAGTTCTGGTGCAGGAGAGCTGCATACACCATCCCTGGGCTCCTCTGGTCTGAGTAACTATGAGTCCACACCTCCATTACAGCTCAGACCTCTTCTGGGAACAAACAATTGCAAACTAATTCTGCCTCCAGCCCAAGTATGTGAGCAAAAGAATCAGCACAGCTGGTAATGGAAAGTGATTGACCTCAGGCTAGAGTAAAGCCCACTACTGAGTGAAGGCAAAAGAATTTAATAGCTCCAACTGCTCCCTTCAAGCAAAGGGAGAAGGCCTCAATCAAGGTCACTGTAGACACTCCAGAGAAAGCGACCAACACCTCCTACTGGCCAGACAGAGAAATTGCACTCAGAGAGTAAAGCCTTCAGCTATCCCAAGCCCCTGTGAACCAGCCCCTCCCCAACTCAAGGTCTTAGAAAAATGAAGAAGGGTCAGCAGAAAGGTGGATCCATAGAAAAATTTTTGGAAGGGAAAGACCCTAACTCAGAAAGACCTAGAACCTCTGAGGAGAATACAAACTGGTCTTCAGCACAGAAAGACTTCCTTGAAGAAATAAGAAAGGACCTTAAAAATCTGGGAGAGATAATTAATACTTTGGAACAAGAAAACAAATCCTTAGAAATTACAATTGGACAAATACAAAAGGAGAATAAATCTCTCAGATACGCAACTGGACAGATACACAATGAGAATAAATCTCTCAGATCATCAATTGGACAATTACAAAATGAGAATAAATCTCTCACATCATCAATTGGACAAATACAAAATGAGAATAATTCTCTCAGATCCTCAACTGGGCAAATGCAAAAAGAAAATAATTCTCTCAAAACCTCAATTGGTCAAATGGAAAGCTCTTTCAAAAGTAGAATTGACAATTTGGAAAAGGAGCTGCAAAAGGTTAATGAAGGAAATTCCTCCCCCCCAAAAAAGAATGGACTCTACAGAAACTAATGACTCCATGAGACAGCAAGAGTCAGTTAAACAAAATAAAAAAATAGAAAAAATAATAGAAAATGTAAAATACTTCATCAACAAAACCAGTGACCTCGAGAATAGATCGAGGAGGGGCAACCTGAAAATTATAGGACTTCCTGAAAACACGGAAGAGAAAAAAAAGCCTGGACTTAATATTACAGGATCTAGTGATAGAAAACTGCCCTGATATAATGGAATCAGAGGGCAAAGTAGTTATTCAAAGAATACATCAATACCCTCCAGAAAAAGATCCTAAAACGAAAACACCAAGGAATGTTGTGGCCAAATTCCAGAACTATCAGATAAAAGAGAAAATCCCACAGGCAGCCAGAAAGAAACAATTTAAATATCAAGCAGTCACAGTAAGGATCACAAAGGACCTGGCTGCATCAACATTAAGGGATCGAAGGGCCTGGAATGAGATATTTCGAAAAGCAAGGGAGCTTGGAATGCAGCCAAGAATCTACTTTCCTGCAAAGCTGAGCTTTCTCTTCCAGGGAAAGAGATGGACATTTAATGAAATGGAAGAATTCCAAAAATTCCTGATGAAAAGACCAGAGCTAAATAGAAAATTTGGACATCAAACAGGAGGTTCAAAAGATACATGAAAAGGTAAATAAAAGGCGGGTGGGGGGGTAAAAGGAAAAAAAAACCTGTTATCCAGTAAGTTGAAACTGGCTATATCCCAGCATGGGGAAAAAAATTCTCATAAATTTTGAGAATTGTAACTCTAACAGAGAGAATATACCTAGCCAGAAATGATGGACATTCATGATCTATCCATGAGACTGCTATCTATAGAGATGTAACAGGCTTTAACCCCATTTGGGAGAAAGACTAATAACTCTATTCGATAGAATATACTGAACTAGGAGTGACAAACACTCAGAATTTTCTATGACTTAGATAGAATGATCTAAAAAACCACTACCTCCTTAAAAAGGGGAACAGGAAAGAGACGGGAGGAAGGAGGGGATTGAATGGGGTAAATCTCATTACACTAAGAGGTACAAAAAACTTGTGGTAATAGAGGGAAAGAAGGGAGCAGAGGAGAAACACCTGAATCTTCTTCTCATCAGACTTGGCTTAAAGTCAACCTACACATACTCAGTTAATTTATAAAACATCTAACCTTTCAAGTATTAAAAAGGGGAAAGGGGGAGGGGGGATGGAGGAAGGGAAGGGGAGTGGTGGAAAAAGGGGGAAACAATAAAAGGAAGGGAAGGGAAAAGGAAAAAAGGGAAAGGGGAAAGAAAGGGGAGGGGGTGATATAGGAGGGCAAACACACTGAAGGAGGTGGTATTCAGAAACAAAATACTGGGGAATATGGATAAAAGGGGGAAGGGGGAATATACAAACAGAGGGAAGATAGCACAGAAGGCAATAAAGGATTCAAAATCATAGCTTTGAATCTGAATAGGATGAATTCTCCCTTAAAAAGTAAGCAAATAGCAGAGTGGATTGAAAACCAGAATCCTACAATATGCTGCTTACAAGAAACTCATTTGAAGCATAGAGATACATATAGAGTAAAGGTAAAAGGTTGGAGCAAAATATATTTTGCTTCAGCTGAAGTACAAGAAGCAGGGGTAGCAATCCTTATCACAGACAAAGCAGCAGCAAAAATAGATAGCATTAAAAGAGATAAGGAAGGAAACTTTATCCTCCTAAAAGGTACCATAGACAATAAAGTTATTTCAATACTGATTATATATGCACCCAGTGGGACAGCACCCAAATTCTTAGAGGAGAAGCTGAAAGAACTACAGGAACACATAGACAGCAAAACTCTACTAGTGGGAGACCTTAACCTCCTGCTCTGAGATCTAGATAAATCGAATCATAAAATAAACAAGAAAGAAGTTAAGGAGGTAAATAGATTGTTAGAAAAATCAGATATGGTAGACTTATGGAGGAAACTGAATGGAGATAGAAAGGAATATACCTTTTTTCTCTGCAGTACATGGCACTTATACAAAAACCTAATGCTCAGCTGCAGAAAGGCAGAAATAGTGCATACATCTTTCTCAGACCACAATGCAATAAAAGTCATATGCAATATTGGGCCAAGGAGATATAAATCCAGAAAACATTGGAAACTGAATAACCTCATTTTAAAAAATGAGTGGACCAAAAAACAAATTATAGAAAAAATTAACCATTTTGTCCTAGATAATGATAATAATGAAGCAACATACCAAAACCTATGGGATTCATTCAAAGCAACTCTCAGGGGACATATTATAGCTCTAAATGTTTACATGAATAAATTGGAGAAAGAGGAAATCAATGAACTAAACATGCAACTAAAAACATTAGAGGAAGAATAAATCAAAAATCCCCAATTAAATACCAAATCAGAGATTCTAAAAATTAAAGCAGAAATTAATAAAATCAAAAGCAAAAAAAAAAACTATTGATTTAATAAATAAAACCAAAAGTTGGTATTATGAAAAAAAACAATAAAATTGATAAACCTCTAGTCAATTTGATTTAAAAAAAGAAAGAAGAAAACCAAATTGCTAGTATCATAAATGAAAAAGGTGAACTCACCACCAATGAGGAGGAAATTAAAGTAATAATATGATACTGTTTTGCCCAACTCTATGCCAATAAATTTGATAATCTAAGTGAAATAGATGAATATTTACAAAAATATAAGTTTCCCAGGTTAAATGAAGAAGAGATTAAAGACCTAAACAACCCTATCTCAGAAAAAGAAATTCAACAAGCCATCATTGAACTCCCTAAGAAAAAATCTCCAGGGCCTGATGGATTCACAAGTGAATTCTACCAAACTTTTAAGGAACAATTGGTTCCAATTCTATATAAACTCTTTGGGAAAATAGGGAAAGATGGAACTCTGACTAACTCTTTCTATGAAACCAATATGGTGCTGTTACCAAACCAGGAAGAGTTAAAACAGAGAAAGAAAATTATAGACCAATTTCCTTGATGAATATAGAGGCAACAATCTTAAATAAAAATCTTAGCAAAACGATTACAACAAGTTATCACTAGGATAATACATTATGATCAAGTAGGATCTATTCCAGGAATGCAAAGTTGGTTCAATATTAGGAAAACTGTTAGTATACTCAATTATATCAACAACAAACCTATCAGAAATCATATGATCATATCAATAGATGCTGAAAAAGCTCTTGAAAAAATACAGCATCCATTCCTCCTAAAAACACTAAAGAGTGTAGGAATAAATGGACTGTTCATTAAAATAATTAGCAGTATTTATCTGAAATCATCAACAAGCATAATATTCAATGGGGAGAGGCTAGAAGCATTCCCAATAAGATCGGGGTGAAACAAGGGTGTCCATTATCACCACTACTATTTAATATTGTATTAGAAATGTTAGCTTCAGCAATTAGAGAAGAAAAAGAAATTGAAGGAATTAGAGTTGGGAAGGAAGAGACAAAATTCACACTCTTTGCAGATGATATGATGGTCTACATAGAGAATCCCAAGAAATCATCCAAAAAACTACTAGAAACAATTAGCAATTGTAGCAAAGTTGCAGGTTATAAAATAAACCCTCATAAATCCTCAACTTTTCTATATATGTCTAGCAAGAAACAGCAGGAAGAGCTAGAAAGAGAAATCCCATTCAAAGTAACCTCAGACAATAAAAAATACTCGGGAGTCTATTTGCCAAGACAGACTCAGAACCTTTTTGAAAACAACTATAAAACACTTCTCACACAAATTAAATCAGATTTAAATAACTGGGCAAATATCAACTGCTCATGGATAGGTAGAGCTAATATAATAAAAATGACAATTCTACCAAAACTAAACTATCTGTTTAGTGCCCTACCAATCAAAATTCCAAAAAATTACTTTAATGAGTTAGAAAAAATTGTAAGTAAATTCATATGGAGAAATAAAAAGTCAAGAATTGCCAGGAGCTTAATGAAAAAAAAAGTGCAAGAGGAGGTGGCTTAGCCCTACCTGATCTAAAATTATATTATAAAACATCAGTCATCAAAACTGTTGGGTATTGGCTGAGAAATAGAATGGTGGACTAGTGGAATAGACTAGGTGTAAAAGCAGGAGATGATTATAGTAATCTGCTGTTTGATAAACCCAAAGAGTCCAGCCATTGAGATAAAAACTCCCTCTTTGATAAAAAAAAAACTGCTGGCATAATTGGAAGTTAGTATGGGAGAAACTTAGATTAGACCAACACCTAACACCCTTTACCACGATAAGATCCAAATGCCTACAGGACTTAGACATAAAAAACACTATAAGCAAATTAGAAGATCAAGAACTAGTTTACCTGTAGGATCTATGGAAAAGGGAGCAGTTTATGACTAAGGAAGAGTTGGAGAACATATCCAAAAACCAATTAGATGATTTCAATTACATTAAATTAAAAAGCTTTTGAACAGATAAAACCACTGTAACCAAGATCAAAAGAAATGTAGTAAATTGGGAAGCAATCTTTACAACTAATGATTCTGACAAAGGACTCATTTCTAAAATATACAGAGAACTGAGTCATATTTTTAAAACAAAAAGCCATTCCTCAATTGACAAATGGTAAAGGATATGCAAAGGCAATTTACAGATGAGGAGATCAAAGCAATCCATAGCCATATGAAAAAATGCTCTAAGTCCTTAAGTATTAGAGAAATGCAAATTAAAGCTTCTCTGAGGTACCACCTCACACCTCTCAGATTGGCCAATATGACCAGAAAGGGTAATGATCATTGTTGGAAGGGTTGTGGGAAATCTGTGACACTATTACATTGTTTGTGGAGCTGTGAACTCATCCAACCCTTCTGGAGAGCTATTTGGAAGTATGCCCAAAGGGCAACAAAAGTGTGTGTACCCTTTGACCCAGCAATACCACTACTGGGTCTATATCCCGAAGAGATGATGAAAAAGGTTAAAACATTACTTGTACAAAAATTATTATAGCAGCCCTGTTTGTGACGGCAAAGAATTGGAAATCAAGTAATCAAGTAAATGTCCTTCAATTGGTGAATGGCTTAGCAAACTGTGATATATATATATATAACTTATGGAACACTATTGTTCTATTAGAAACCACGAGGGACAGGATTTCAGGGAAGCCTGGAGGGATTTTCATGAACTGATCCTGAGTGAAATGAGCAGAACCAGAAAAACACTTTATACCCTAACAGCAACATGGGAGTGATGATCAACCTTGAAGGACTCACTCATTCCATCAGTGCAACAATCGGGAACAATTTTGGGCTGTCTCCAAAGGAGAGTGCCATCTGTATCCAGATAAGGAACTGTGGAGTTTGAACAAAGTTCAAGCACTATTCCCTTTAATTTAGAAAAAAAATAGATATCTTATTATCTGATCTTGTTATCTCTTAGACTTCTTGTCTCTTCTTTAAGGATATTATTTCTCTCTCATCACACCCAATTTGGATCAAGGCACAACATGGAAACAAAGTAAAGACTGACAGATTGCTTTCTGTGGGGAGGGGGAGGGAAGTAAGATTGGGGGGAAATTGTAAAACTCAAATAATATCTTTAATAAAAATAAATTTAAAAAAAGAATCCCATTGGTTGACAAACAAGAGAATAAAGAGACCTTGATAGACATTTGACCTTCAAGAGGTCCAACCTAGGTAATGAGCACACCCAAACTAGCTATGTAGAAGGTCAGGATGCAGGCCAGCAACCAGGGTTACTTAATGGTCAAGCACTCATGGTCATCTCCCCATGTTGGATAATAGAGGGATGAGAAAGGTTGCAAACAACAAGAATATCTGGAAGACTTTTCATGCAATTGAGTCACCTCCACCATATGGGATTTGGTCACCATAACAAAGAAAAAAAATGTAGAGGTCCTCTAATTAGCTTACCCTGATTAAGCAAGTTAAGTTACCTTCAGCAGTTCACAACTCTGGGATTTAATATTAGAAGTCACAAGCAGCCCTATGGAATCATATCAACCTGATTAATACTTATTGGAATAAAATAGGGGTTCAATTAGTCATCTATCACATCAAACCCTAACTATAAGAAGTAGACCTTAGAGTGAATTACTTCCTCCCCAAAGTCTGGTTCCATTGTTTTATGACACTAATCATGAACTTTCAAAGCTAATGGTAACAGGACTTAGACTCTGACAAGTTCTACCATGTTGGATAGGCTTTGTGAACAGTACTAGCAACAGACAATGTCTTTCCAAGGACCAGTATAATTAAGTATGAAGAGTCTATTCTTCAGTAAAAAGGCCATGATGACAAGTTTGTTGACCATAATCACTGAGGGAAACATGAAATGGTCCTAAGTTCTATGTGAACCCCTTTCTGCTTCTACAGAGACAGTAGCAATATGATAGAAAGAAATAGAGGGAAGGAAACATTTATTAAGTGGGTTCTATGTGCTAGGAACTGTACTAAGGGTTTTTAAAAATATTATCTCTTTTAAAAAAAATCATTGTCCTCACAACAAACCTGGGAGATATGTGCTATTATTATCTCCATTTTATAATTAAGAAAATTGAGACAGACAGAAGTTAAGTGATTTGATCCTCATCACACAGACAGAAAGTGTCTGAAGGAAATTTTTGAATTCATGTTTTCTGACTCCAAGCCCTTCACCCCATATACTGGCCTAAAAGGGAACTGAATTTGCTATGATTCACAATTTCCTGTCCATTTATTCAAATTTATTTAGCTTCTGATAATCTGAATGTGGGAAGTTAGGTATGAAATGTGATAGGTTGAGAGTCAAGAAGATGTAACAGATTTACCCATGTATAAGATGTACCCTTTTTCAAAAAATTTGGGGTCTAAAAACTGGGACCATTTTATACAGTGGTTGTAGATTTTTTTACTTGCATTTTCTGCTTTTTCTTGCTTGTTGTCTTTACACACATTGTTTCACATTTGTTACTAGTATATATTTAGACACGTACTGTCCAAAAATGGCTCAGAAAAGATTTTCATACAGTATTGAATTCAAGTTCAAAGTGATCCAGTTTGCAAAAATGAATCAAAATGGTGCTGCTAAACATCAATTTGGTCTTCTGACAACTGAGAGAACAATCGAGGACTGGACTGGCTATGGGAAGAAGAAACTCTACTGAAAACAGCATGGCAGAAGAAGGTCATGAGAAGAAAGTCAGTAAAATGACCTGATTTAGAGAAGGAATTGCAGAGATGGATTGAAGAGCAAAGGGCAGTTGGAATTCTTGTGTTCACAGAGATGGTTCAACATGAGGCAAGAAGAATTGCTGATTAAGTTCTGATTTCAAAGGAGGATACAATTGGTGCTTCATGTTCATGAAACAGAATGGACAATGCATGCATCCATACACCAGACTTGCCCAGGGAGAGCTTGTGGTCAACCACAGACCAGAGCACAGGCAGGAGAACAGTCAGAGCCTCTCCTAAGATAGGGATTCATCATCAACACAGATGAGGACAAGCTAATGCATGGGAGTTTTAACAGTGATAAGGAGTTGTAAGAATTTTATGATGAATAAAACTTGAGTTCAGTAACTTTATGTAATAGATATTTTTTTCAAATTTCATACCCTAAAATTAAGGTGTGCCTTATACATGGGGAAATTGGTATCTTGTTGAGTTCAGATCTGGCTTCAGACATTTAACTAGTTGTGTGACCCTGAACTAGCTGGTATGCCTCAGTTTCCCTATTTGTAAACTGAGAAGGAGAAGGGAATGGAAAACCATTTCAGTTTCTCTGTGAAGAAAAACCCTAATTGGGATTGCAAAGAGTCTAACACAACTGAAAACAATTGAACAACAAAATTTGTGACATCCTTGCCCAGTGACCAGGCAGACAAACAACCAGAGAAGCTGAAGTATAACAATCTAGACATTCTCACTATACATGTATTTAGAAACCAAAATGGAGTTGCAATGGATTGAATGGATTGGTCACAGGTTCTCAATAAAGAGGCAAATAAAGGAAGTGGTAGGATTTAATTTTATTGCTCATTCAAACGAGAGAAGAAACTCTACCTCATGGAACCCTGGATCATCTTATATTACAGCAGCCATGAGAAGCATTTGCAGAAAGACCATCATAAAGGTAAATGAGATAATTTTGCCTCTTTTGATCAAAGAATATAGTAATTGGTTCACCACCTTCAGGGGGATGTCAACAACCTCTGCAACATTTCTTTCTTACCCTTAATTAATGAATGAGTGTTGCCTCAGTCAAATTGAAACCTGTTTAAGACCATTGCTTAAAAAGGTCGAAGTCCCCCACTGTATCCTAGACTATCTCCAGTTATTCTCATCCATATCTGGTCCCTGGACCCAGATGACTTCCAATGAGAAAGTGGGGCTGGTGATTTTACACACTCACTTAAACCCAATTCACTACTATGTCATGGCATTTCTGATGCCATGATCATCTTTGAGAATGAAGGACAAACAACTAAAACTATAAGAATCCTCAAACATTCTAAATTCCCAATTCTTCTGTCATCTTATATCTCATAATTTATTATTTCATTCCACTTCAACCACATAAAGGTTTGATTACATAGAAAAACCCTCTGCTTTCAAATATCAAACTATGTTGATATCTCCTTTTCATTTTCTCCATTTTCCTCTAATCTCTAACAATGAGTTGATCTTTCTTGCTAATGCTAACCCCACTTTATCTTATACCTTTCCAATCTCTCCAGCCAATTGCAAACTCAATCTTCTCTCTTTCAATTTTTCACTATTAGTTCTTTCCTGGTTCCTGAAAGCCTGGCCAAGAAGCAAACAAAAATCCTTCACTATATAAGATATCATCATTTCATACTCTTTGCCTTAAAACTTTTCTCAAATAAATTCTTGGAAATGTATATAAGTTTATACTCACACACATACATCAAAGAAACTGAGGAGATTTGTCTGGGGTTGACCTGGATAAGTCACTTAACACTTTTTGCCTCAGTTTCTTCATCTGTAAAATTAACTGGAGAGAAATGGTAAACCCCAAGAAAATCCCAAATGAAGTCACAAAGAATTGGACATAGCTGAAACAACTGAACAAAACATTCACTTCTTCTGCCCCTTACTTCTCAATTCTTTTTGATCTAGCTTCTGATATTATTTGACTAAATCTTTTCCATCCAAAGTTACTAGTGATCTCCTGAGAGCCCACTCTAAGGGGCTTTTTTGAATCATCACCCCTTTTAATCTGTGTGTTATGTTTGACACCATTGATCACTCTTTCTTTCTGAAAACATTTTAATCTCTAGGATTCCTTAATACTATTCTTTACTAGTTTATGTGACTGCTCCTTCACAGAAACCCTCTCTTCCTTAAAAATGCAAAGGAATCATGTTCAACATGAAGCCTGTTCTCATTAGCTTAATTCCTTGTGCCCTCCCTCCCTATCTTGCATTTTTTCTGTTCTGTATGTATTCTCTTTGTATTTGCTCTTCAATATGAATGTGTGTTTATGTGTGCGCTGGATGTTATGTGTGGGTGTATGTATACTCATGCCCATACTCATGTATACTTATATATGTCTTTGTTTTCCTCCATCAGAAGGTAAGGTCCTTGTGAAT
Organism: Macrotis lagotis; assembly: GCF_037893015.1. Lineage (NCBI taxonomy): Eukaryota > Metazoa > Chordata > Mammalia > Peramelemorphia > Peramelidae > Macrotis > Macrotis lagotis. Next base: position 33,214,098 of record NC_133662.1, on the reverse strand, counting down.
CTGGATTGTTTCATCCTTTGTGTTTGCATCTCTAGCATCTAGCACAGCATTGATCCATAGTAGACACTTAATAAATTGTTCTTCCATTATTGCTTGATTATGATCTATGATCTATTATTGCATAGGATGAAAAGAAAGAAATATTCTGTAAATATTTTCATAACATCTTCAAAATTAATAGTGACTTTAATGTAAAGATAGGCATAAAGGTGGATAGTGAAAAGAATGATGACAAATATGATTCAGAAGTGAGAAATGAAGAAGTTAAAGACTCACAGACCATGAAAAAGTCTCACACACATATTTTCAAGATACATTTGGGAAGTATTGTACATTCTGAACACCAATCATCATCACGCACAGAAAGAAACTGGTTTTGTTTTATTAGAATTTGTTAGGATATGAGTGATTGCCAATTCGGTTCTAAATGTACTTTATATATATATTTGAGCAACTTGTTGCAGAGATCAAATGTAAAATCTCTTCAGCTTTGATTTGTGTAGCTTTATTCAGTTCCCAGAAAATATGAGTCATTTATCACCAACACTACACCTGTGTAAATTAGTTTTCAGTTCTTCTTATTGCTATATTCCTCAGTTTCATTAGAGGTTCTTTTTTCTTGGGGTCTATAGTATAGGGGAAAATCTATTATGTCAAATGTGTTTGCAATTCAAAAATATATCTCTGGATTCATTCTCCTAAAGTTTTCTTCTTTTGTAATTTAATTTTACATATTACATTCAATTAATGGTTATATACTATTAATACTACATTTTTATATTCTATTACATACAGTTAAATTCTGAACTGTCTTTCCTTCCCTCCCCACACAGAACTATAGAAAACCACCATTTGACATATTTTTCTTTTGTATAGTAATTCCTACAACTCCAAGTCTCACTCACAAGGAGTATCCTAAGGGACTACAGAAATAATCTCCTCTTGTAACACAAGCTAATCCCTCTAAACAATTCTACCTAGACTCCTAAGAAATTATTATCATTTTTGTCTTCTCACTCCCACTACCTGGATCTAGGAATTTGCTGAGTCTAGGAATTTGGGAAGAGCAGTCTACTCTCTATTGCTTACCCCAGAGTGAGGTTATTCAAATTTTATAGACTTGTTTCCCAAAATATAGGGAAGAGAGTAGAAAAAGGAGATGCAAACTCCTCCCAGTTCTTTCAACAAGAGAAATAGGAGGGAGAAGATTTTCCCTAACTTTAAAGTATAAACCAATTACCTTGAAAAAAATCTAGAAGAATAAAAACAAATGACTAATATGAAATCCTTTCAAGTTTCTAAAGTGCTTTAAGCAAATAGCATTATCTCATGTGAACCTGTCAGTAACTAAGTGAGATGGGTATGTCAGGTATTTTCATCTCTGTTTTATAGATGTGGAAACTAGGGTTCAGAGTGATTACATACTTAATTGATAACAGAAGCAGTATTTGAATTCAGACCTTCCTGACTTTAAATCTTGACTTTTAATCTGTAATATGTAGAAAAAAGTCAGGTTGCCATTTATTGTGCACTCTAAAATGAAGAAGAAAATTAAGCCTAAGAAGGATCTGAGGATATAGGGCAATATTCTAGTCAGCCTGCCAAATTAGAAGACATCCTTTTCCTCATCAAGAACTCCTCGAGTTTAAATGAATAAATGTCCAAAATAAAGGATTCATTCAGATCAGAGTTCCAGAGATTTAAGGCTGGAGGAGTCCTTAGAAGTCATATGCAGAGGTGTCAAACTCACAATCTGCAAAATTCTAAGTGTGGCTCCCGTGAGATTAAAATATATTTCAGGAAAGTGTAACTGAATAAATGAAAATGTTATGCAACATAGATAATGTTCATTTGTGGTTTTCTAGGACAATATGTGATCCCAAGGATCTGTTTCTTTTTTTTTCCCTGGTAAAATCAATTTAGTGTAAATCCCTCAATTTACAGATGAAGAAATTGAGCACCAAGAGAGAATTTACCCACAGATATACTGAAAATAAATAGATGGTAAGAACAGGATTCAAACCCATGTTCTCTGACTGCATCAAATGTGTTTAATCTCTAAGATCCTTTCCTATTTTAATTATATGAGCTTATTTAAAAAAGTGACCTATCAACAAAATATGATATTTAAAATATAAACATAAATATTTATATGATAAATAATTATATATATTCATATATAATAAAATGTTTCTTTAATAATTATTTATAATAAAAGATATGAAATATATAATGAAGAAGGTTTTTTCTGATATGATTAAATGAACTTTTAAAAATAATATATTGATGGCAGAACCAAGATGGCAACAGAAGAGACTCTCTTAGGTGCTCTCTCTCTATAATATTTCAAAAATCACAAAATTATGACTCTAACTAAATTTTTGAGAGACAGAACCCATAGAAAAATCCATTGATGCAGTTCTCCAGATCAAGGTAACCAGGAAAATAGTAGAAAGGTTCCACTCCATGGGGTTAGGGGGTGGCCTGCCAGAGTGAAGGAACTTCAGTCTCCTGTAGGCAGCCCCAGGACAGCTGGGAGCCAGGGCTCATGGCAGATGGGGAGAGTTTCCTGACCTACACCCCAGAGAGTATTAGGCACAACTTGGAAGATCAGTGGGGGGAACTCTGCCAGAGTAAGCACGTGAAGCCCAGCCCTCGGGGCACTCAGCAAGTAACCATGTCCATGGCAGCCCAGATCCAGGAAAGGGAAGCAGGCAGAGCTGTTAAGCAGGAGCCACCAGGCAACTGAGCCTCCAGTGCTCAGCTTACCAAAGGTAGGGGAGTGGAGAGAGACTTCTGAGGTCTGTCCTCTGTACCTGGAACAAGACTCTGGGGCTCTGACCACATTCAGATCCTGATTACAGTCTGGGCCCCCCATAGAACAGCACCCCCCCTCAGCCCCATGGCAGAGGGGTGCACTTGTGGTCATTCACAGACCAGCAGGGAAGACAGAGCTTCACACTCACACACTTAGATCTTTTGGAAGGGGGGGGTTCCAATAATACTCAAAAGCTCAGGAAGCACCCCAAAGCCACGTACAGGTTGGGGAAATGAGTAAACAGAGAAAAAAAAAGAGGAGCACCAATGAGAAATACTTTGTCTATGATCCCAAGAGGGATCAAAATACTCAATTTGAAGATGAGGAAGTACAAGTGGAACTTAGGCTATGACAGAGCTCAGAAAAGATTTTGAAAATCAAGTAAGGAAGATAGAAGAAAAATTGGGAAAAGAAATGAGAGAGATGCAGGAAAACACATGAAAAAGAAGTCAGCAGTTTAGTCAAGGAGATCCAAAAATGCTAAAGAAAATAACATGTTAAAAACCAGCTTAGGTCAAATGGATAAAACAGATCAAAAAGTTATTGAGGAGAAGAATGCTTTAAAAAGCAGAACTGACCAGATAGAAAAAGAGATAAGAAAGCTCTCTGAAGAAAAGAAATCCTTCAGATGTAGAATGGAACTAAAGGAAGCTGTTCACTTTACAAGAAGGCACACCACTTCAACACCAAAAGAATGAAAAATTAGAAGAAAAGTGAAACATTTCATTGAAAGAACAACTGATCTGGGAAACAGATTCAGGAAAGATAATTTGAAAATTATTGGGATACCTGAAAGTCATGATCAGGAAAAGAGCCTTGACCTCATTTTTAAAGAATTCCTACAGAAAATTTCCCAGATATCCTAGAAGCAGAGGGCAAAATAGAAATTGACTGCTCTCCCCCGGAAAGAGTTCCAAAACAAACAACCCCCAGAAATATAATAGTCAAGTTCCAGAACTCCCATGTCAAATAGAAAATATTACACACAGCCAGAAAGAAACAATTTAAATATTGTGGAGCTGCAGTCAGGATCACACAGGACTTAGCAGCAACTACATTAAGGGTTCTTAGGGCTTGGAATATAATAATCCAGAAGGCAAAAGAGTTCAGAATGCAACTGAGAATCAACTACCCAGCAAAACTGAACATCCTTTTCCAGGGGAAAAGATTGATTGTCAATGAACCAGAGGTATGTCAATTGTTTCTGTTGAAACAACCAGAGCTGAACAGAAAGTTTGATCTTCAAATATAGGACTCAGGTAAAGTATAGAGAGTGGAGGAGAAGGGTAAAATATGAGGGACTTGATGATGATGAACTGCATGTATTCCTGCATAGAAAAATGATACTTATAATACTCATATGAAACTTCTCATTTAATAGAGCAGGTAGAAGGAGCTTTTATAAATGAAGCATAGGAGAGAGCTGAATTTGAAGATATAGTATATATATATATATATATATATATATATATATATATAGTAAAAATGGAGTCAATGGCTAAAAGGGAAATGTACTAGGAGTAAGAGAAAGGAGAGATGGAATAGGCTAAAATATTTCATATAATAAGTTTTTTTAATTGCAATGAGCTATTGCAATGATATGGAAGGGGGGAAGGCAAGGGGGAATGAGGGAACCTTTGTTCTCATCAGAAAGCACCTCATCAGACGTGGCTCAGAGAGGAAATATATATATATATATATATATATATATATATATATATACACACACACACACACACACACACACACACACACACACACACACACACTCAAAGGGGTATAGACATCTAGAGTAAAAAGGAGAGAAGGGGGACAGGGAGAGGGAGGGATGTGAGTGATGGAGGAGAGGGTGTACCACTGGGGAGAGTGGTCAGACATAACACATTTTCTTTTTTACTTCTTCCAAGGGGCTGGGATTGGATGGTCTGTCCAGGACCACAGGGCCGGGTGGTTGCTGGGCCTTAAGGGTGATATGTAGGCTTGGGGCCTCTTGGCCTCAGGGCCAGTGATCAGCCTACTGCACCACTCAGTTACCCTACCGCACATTTAAGAAGAGGGACAGAGTGAAAGGAGAGAGAAAATATAGTATATGGTAGTGGGGAAATACAAATGGAGGGAGTTGCGATCAGCAATGGCAAGGGTAGAAAAACACGAAAGTAGCTTTTGTGATGGACTTGTCCTAAAGAATGTGATCCACCCACAACAGAGTTGGTAGTGTTGGAACACAGACTGAAGCACATTTTATTATTATTATTATTATTTTATTTTATTTTTTCTCTTTAGTACTCATGTGGGTCTATATTTTGGGGGGAGAGGGGTATTACATTTACTCTTAAATAAGAATATTTTAGTAATGTATAAAAAAATTTGTACTAAATAAATAAATAAATAAAAATTTTGAAAATGATAGGTAGAAACTACTATTGTATATAATTGGAAAACAAATAAAATATTTTATCTAAAAATAAAATAAAAAGAATGTGCTAATAATAATAGCTATTAAAACAAATTTGAGGGGACAGCTAGGTGACTGTCCCTGGAGTCAGGAAGACCTGAGTTCAAATCCAGTCTCAGATGCTTAATAATTGCCTAGTTGTGTGACCTTGAATGAGTCATTTAATCATATTGCCTTAAATAAATAAAACAAATCTGTTGTTAGAAAACAGCCAAAAATGGAGTTAAAGCTCATTGTAAAATTAGCAATTTATATTCTGAATAATAATAACAATCAAATAATTTGATGCATTATGATATTTTGAAATTCCATACAATTTAATGTATATGTCTTTCACAATATGAGAAATAAAGGGAAGGGAACAAATATTTATTAATACAAATATTAATATAAATATAACTTTGCTGAGTGTTTTACAATGTACTCTCTTTTACTACTCAAAATCTGTAAGGTAAGAACTGTTATTATTATCATTTTACAAGAGGAAAGTTTACAGGCAGAGTTGTGATTTGTCCAGTGTCACATGATTAATAATTATCTGAGGATGGTTTTGAACTCATGCCTTCTTAACTTCAAGTTCAGAATTTTAGTTGCTGATGAGAGTAAATATATCCAGTTAATGGGAGTACAGTACTTACCCTTCTATATTTTGGAGGGTAAGGGTTGTAAGTCCAGAACTATGATTTCATTGGTATTAGCAAGCTCATTTTGGAATCTCCATGTACTGATATAGATGGGTAATTCACCTGTAGTGTGAAATCATAAAAATGACTTGCTCACGAAGTTAATAAATGTCAGAGACAGAAATTGAAATTCTGTCTTTCCTATTTCCAAATCAAACCATAGGACAATTCTATTTGTATAGCAGTTAAGTGGGGTAGACAGTGGATAGAATCCAGGACCTAGAATCAGAAAGACTTGATTTCAAAAATCAAACTCAGACATTTAATAGCTCTGGGTTGCAGAACTATTCATTAAACTTTTTCTCAATCTCAATTTCTTCATTTATAAAATAGATACATTTACTTTTCAAAGTTGTTAGGGAATTGTTATTGTTGAGACATACTTCATTCATGAAAATAATCAGAATTAGATGTTATAATCTAATTGACTCAACAACTTCCAGATGAGTAAACTTCTGTCAGGACAAACTGACACATTCCCTAAGTTATTGAAAGTATCTAGAGCACTGAACAGTCAAATGATTTGATCCTCAGTGTCAGAGGCTACATTTGAACCCAGATCTTTCTAGTTCTGAATCCTGTTCTCTATCCATTAACACACTGGCACAGGATTGTTAAGAGAATCATTGAAGATAATATACTTAAGTTTCTATGTATTAGACAAACTTTATTATGTTACCTTTCATGTATTGCCTTCCCTATTGTAATTCAAGCTCCTTGAGGGCAGATATTTCTTTGATTTTGCTTGTATTTGTGTTATGAAAGCTAAGAATGATGCAGGGCTTTTGTTATTAATAACAGTAATATGGATTACCTGATTACCCAGTGTAGTGGGTGGTTTCTCACTTCCTTTCCCCCACATCTCCTACTCAAGGGATAATCATTTTTCCTCCTTATGTGCCTTATTTCTCTTCAACCTGCCTCTTGTTTCCTCTGGAGGAAGCAGCTGTGGTACTCAATATTCTCAAAGTCCTATGGATAAGTCTTACAGGTAACTAACTATTCCTACTAACACTGTGGAAATGTATTTCCCATAAATAAGTCAGAACTTAATATTAATTTAACATACACACACAAAATTGTTTATTTAAAATGCAAGTAAATACATCATGATTACATAAAATCCCAGCTATAAACTGGTAAGCTTGGTTCACTCTCCCCCAAATGGAGACATACACAGAGAGAGAAAAAGAGAGACACAGAGATAGAGAAAATGAGACAGAGACAGAGAAACAAAGAAACCCAGAAAAACATAGATAAGGAGAGAGAGAAAGAGATAAGAGAGAGAGAGAGAGAGAGAGAGAGAGAGAGAGAGAGAGAGAGAAGAGGGAGGGAGGAAGACAAGGGGTAGGAGAGCAAGGAGGGGGAGAGGAGGGTGAAAAAGAAAAGGAGAAGAAAAAGAAGGAGGAGGAGGAGAAGGAGGAGAAGAAGAAAAAGAAGAAGAGAAGAAGAAGAAGGAAGAAGAAGAAAATGGAGGAGGAGAAAGACAGAAAGAGCTAGAGGAGAGGGAAGGAGGAAGTAAGAGAAAGAGAAAAAGGAGTAGGAAATAAGAGAGAACAGGAGAGGAGGAGAAGGGAGGGTTGGAAAGACAGATACAGGAGAGGAAGCCAAATAGCCAGAGAGAAAAACACAAAATGACAAAGAGAATCAAATACAGAGATACTGAGGCAGAGAGGTAGACGGATGGAGACAGAGCCAGAGAATACTTTGAGACCCAGGAGAGTAACGCATGTGTTTAGAGAATATATGGGATAACTCACAATTCTGAAACTGGAAACTCCAATATCCTTTTTGCCTCCATATGAGTTCCTTTACAAGCATAACTTTCATATGAACAAAGGATTCCATTGCCAAACTGTGCCTTCCAAGTCATGGCATCTCAGCTGGATTCAATATTCTAGTCCTCTTTCCTATTGCTTTGCTTCTTAGACATTTCACTGCTCAATTGGATTACCTCCTTGACAGTGACTATCAGTCATCATATCCAGCTTCAAGTTCAGATGATGCCTTTAAATTAAGTTCTGTTAGGCTACTTTAAGAATAGGCTGTTACTCATTCCAATAGGAGGAAAAACATTACCAACCCTTTTTCTAGACAAGATCTTTCCTTTGCACCTTTCAGCAATAAGTAGAATGGAGGAAAATATCCCTATTCTGTTCAGTACTCTAGATCAATAGGGCACAGTAACACATCCTGAGCCATACCCTTTCCTCCTCTATCCCCTTTACATAAACCTTCTGAGACTCTCCTTCAAAGGTTCATGTAAGTTTTTGCCTAACCTAAAATATTAGAATATTGGGCTCAACAGGCAACAGACGAAGAAAACATAAGCAAAATATGCAATATAGAGTCATTTGGTATCAAAAATTACCTGCCTTTGAGGTTTGGCTCCAGGAGGCAAAAGTATGATGGAATTCAACTTTGTCTTTGGTGTTCCTCATCTTTCTTTCCGGGGCTATTCTCTCTCCTCAGGGCATCCTCTCAAATGTTCTCCCAAGAATGGATCTAAAGAATTTACACTTCATCCTACTTGCTCTCATTTATGGGGGCTTTTGTATTTCAGGTCCAGTAGCTTACAGTACTTATCTATACAAAAGTATAATAACAATATTAATAATAATATAATTAATACTTTTAGGATTGTTAAACACTATATCAGAATGTAAGAAGTGCTAGTATTGTTATCAACAGTGTCATTTTAAAGATGAGGAATCAGAGGCCCAGAAAAAATTAAGGAACTTGCCTAAGTGTCCTGCAAGTGGGATTTGAATACAGGTCTTGATTCCAGATAACTACAGTACTCTCTTTACTATACCATGTCCTTGCCTCTATATACACTTGTTAAACTTAATATATCATTCCTCCAAGGAGGCACATGAACTTTACAAAAGGAAAAAAAATCTTAATCTATAATAATAGAATTTCAGACCTCAACAACAGTGGAGATATTTATTAATGGGGAGCGAAGCTCTTCTCAGTGCTTACTCTAATAACTTTACAGAGGTAACTTACTTCCTATTTTAAGGTTGCACTTGCCCCTTTGACTGAAGAGGACATTGAGGTTTGAATAGGACAAGTCAATTCCATCAGAACTCACACAGAGAAGAAATTAAAATCTGAAATTCATGACTTCTACCATCTAACACTCTATTCATTGTTCCTCTGGACAGCTTTCTCTCTGATCTCTTCCTTTTCCCTATCTCCATAAAATCCTCTTTTCTCTTTAACCCTGTTGCTATCATTAATTGATTCTAGATGCCCTGCTGGTCTTATCTTATCTGTGACAGCCTTAACTGATATAGTATTACAGTACAACCATGGACAGTCTTGTCATTAACCACATCAAACTTTGACAAACTCAAAGCCACTAGAGATGTTTACTTTTTTCTTTTATTCTTCTCTTTTCAAGTTATTGCAAACTAGTGAGTTTTACATAGGATAATCCTTAGTAATATTTTAGTTAAGCAACAAACTAAGTCCAGATGTTTCCTTTTGTATTTATTTTACTTACTATGACTCTTTTGATAACTATACATAGTATCAAAACTCACATTTTTTTTATTTTTAAAGGACATCACTGATAATAATCTATCAAAATTGTGCCTTTCTTTTTTTATCTTTAGCAATAAACAACTAATACAAATTATGGCTACTGGTATTGATCATCAACTATTCTTTCTTGCTTAATTACTCATGGGATTAAATGTACTAGGAGTAACTGTGAGTTACACAGGGTTTTAATGCTTAGTCAAGATAAAATTCAATATTAAAAAATGCCTTCTTAGAGTTTAATTTCTTGGTAATATTTCAAGTGTGTATGCATATAGAAGGGGTTGTGTGTGGATGATGGTATTAACCTGTCTATGATTTTCTTATTTTAGCCAATCCATACCTGCCAGTGAGCACTGAATCTTACACATTTTCATTTTAGCTATATTCCCCGTTGTTGTGCCATAAAGTCCAAGATCCCTAAATTGAAAAACTTCTTTGATCCTTCATGGGTTTGTAACCTAGCAGATGTCTGGGGAATTCCCATCCCCCAGGAGTTTGACACTGTGAGAGTTCAAGTGACCTCAGCAGCTGGTTCTCCCTCACCTACCCTCATCTTAGCCCACAGCAGATGCCCATAACACTCCCTTTGTTTTGTATCCTCAGTCCTAAGTCCAAAGAATTCTCCCATCAGAATCTCCATATTATAGTGCTATTTTGTCCACTTTGTAAAACTTTATCCTTATTACTCTTTAAATATTCATCATTATTATCTTGTCTAAACAAATAGGAAACATAGATACCAAATGATTGAACAAGAAAAGTGAAAGGGTGGCAAAAATTTTTAATGTTTTAGAATATTTTGTAATTATTACTCTATTATTACACAGATAATGGACTGAACTTATGTTTCCCATGAGGAAAACTCCTGTTGATATAAAAAGGGAGAAGCATTCTGAAGCCATTTGAGCAAATGGAGAACAGCTTTACTTTGCAAACTGATTCCTTGTTTCCCATAAGGCCCTGGGTAAATTAGGGCTACCCACATGTTCTCTGGTATTTAACAGGAATATAGTCAAAGTTTCCAATGAGGAAGGCAGTGTGGTCTTTAAGTGGTAAGAGGGTTGGACCCTGAGTCAGAAATGACCTGGTTTCAAATTTTGGTTTTGTTACTTTGGACAAGTCAATTAACTGTTGGAATCTTATTTTTTTATTGTTTAGTGAAGTTATTAATACTTTCATTTGAATCAGAGGGTTGTAGCAAGAATACTTTGTCAACATTGTATTAATGAGTTATTATTATCAGTCCCTAGATAGAATTCTTTTCAAAATGTGTTCTGACCAATGACACATTTCCTTGAAAATAATGATACTTTTTTTTTATTCTAGTGATAGATTTGGATAGGGAATAGTGATAGAACTGGATAGGGAAAACAGAATTATAGTTCTAAATTCTAAGATTATATATCTAGTATTGTTTACCATGTCATAGAGCTCAAAGGGTCTTTAGAAGCCATAAATTCCAACTCTCATTTTACAGATGAGGAAACTAAGGCACAGAGTTGTTAAATGGTTTGAACAAGGTCATTAAAAATAGTAAATGTGTAAGTCAGGATTTGAACCACACTCTTCCTGACTTCAAACTAACTTTCATCTCAGTTTCAAATGCATGGTATAATCAAATGTCCTCAGTAAAATTTCACTCATGAATTAATTTTCTTTTGCACGCAGATCATCTCCTCCTTATAGGAAATCTTACCCAGTGCCCAAAAGATAGCCTGAGTACTCTAAGGTCATGCCAGTAGAGCTTAAGGTCTGCCTTCATTCATCCTTGCTGGACAGACTTTAAGTATCATTCATCCCCACAATTAGACAATGACAATTTTCCAAAGATCACCATAGCTAAATGAAGAAAATGCAATATAGACATTTGGTGATGAATTGTCTGATCATGATCACCCATGAAATGATGAAAAATTTAAAAATGGCTTTCAGTCCCATGAAGTCTTTTTGTGCTCTGGTAAGGAAGATGAAAGAGCAAAAGTGAAAGGAGGGAGAGGATGCTAAGAACTGCAATTTTTAGACTACTTACAAACATCAGTTTGATCAATGATACTCTAAAGATTAGGCACATGTCCAGTGGAAAAGGACATACTGAAGAAACTGATTATATCAAATCATAATAGCTTCACTACAGATGAATTTGGTTTACAGTATGACTAACAAGGTCTCCTTGGAGAGGAGAATAAATAATTTTATAAAATTAGTTTTAGTATGTGCCCAAAGGTAATAAAAAAAACATCATTTAGTGGGGCATTTAACCATCTTATTGCTCATTTTAAATATTTGAAAAAAATACCCACAAAAGTAATTGTATAACATATACCAACATGAAGAGATAGAGAAATTCTATAAGGAACTTGATAAAAACTCTCCAAATTAAATCAACATATACTTTGATATTCAGTGACTTTAATGCATTAGACACAGAAAAATATGTTTGAAAATATGACTCAAGAGTAATAAATAAAAAATACCAAAAACTCAGTGATTATATAAAGGCCTTCCTCCTCTATATCATTAATACTTTCCTTGAGAAAAACAAATGGAATGTACTAGATATTTCAATCACTTAATAAAAATCACAAAAACTAATTTGATTATTTTTTCAAGAACAAAAAAAGGATATTTTATTGAACTGGTAATCATTCCTGTATCAGATGTCTGTGTGCAGTGAGACCATTGATTTGCAAGAATAAAAATCAAAATTTTTTCTAAGTTTAAAGAGAAAAATAAAAAGATATGGTATTGAATTAAAACCCCAATATAATCCATTCAAACTAGTTATTGGAGGCAAACATTAGGAAATGAATGATGGAAAGAACATTACTACTCAAAAGTAACCATTTCATACTGAATGCTAACCAGTGTAAATCAATTGCCACAATGAGGAGATCCAAAATGCCTAAAAACCTCCTTCATTAGCTAACGCTTGACTTACTTGCCAAAAGGAGAAACAAGACAGCCAACAGCAACACTGGTTTAATATATAAACTCATTTATAAAAACCACAGGATGGGCAACCATGAATGGATTTCGATCTGTAACACACATTGATGAGATCACAGAACCATTTGGTTATAGAGATATTCTTGCCATCACTAATAATTTATCCATATACAAAAATATTAGATGAATTTAATATTTATTCTAAAATAACAGAAAGCATCTAAAATACCAAGTGAAAATTATTAGCAATTCTTCAATATCTAGGATTATCCATGTTTTCATTTATTCATGTCAAAAATGGAACATTGACCATCCCTTAAAAAATAAGCTTATATAGAATAATATATCCAAAGGCAAATTATTTCTTGGTCATTCTAATGTCTTTGCCCAGAAGCACAATAGAATCATCCCAGCTTGTGACTGCTCTTTGTTGAGAGTTGCCATGGAATTTTAGAGCTGCAATGAATCTGACATATCATATTTATATAACTATTTATTGTTGCCTTAAAATGTATTTACTTTATGATTAATTTTCCTAATAATTTTAGGAAAATTCACATTTTCATAAACTATAATTATAATGTGAGGAAACTGAAGGTCAAATGAGTAGAAAGATACTATTTCCAATCCATGTCAATACTACCATCAAAGGACTACAAACATTACATTCTATAGATTCAGTAATCCTAAGGTTATGTCTGAGTAGCACAGAGAATGACAATTAAGCCAACATCTTGTTCTATAGAGATTCTCTGCTCCAAAAGTAATGACCAAAACAGAGAGAATTTACTTTTGGAGTGGTCAATTTTCCAGGGACAGGGTCAAGGTATTGGACCAAAATACTAGAAATAACCTGATTCAAATGGAAAGCTCTACTTAGTCCCCTGGGATGATAGGAATTTCCTAAGACTGTTCCTTAAAGTCAGTCTAACACTGGTCTGTGACCAGGGATCTGTCTGGTATTTCTTCTGTACCTAGTATATAAATAAAAATAATTATAGACTCTAAATTGTCCACAGGAAGAGGAAAGAGAAATAATATGAAGAATTAAAAATTATAAAAAATTATAAAACAATTCATTTCAACCTTCTCTTTCACTAAATATTTTAGTACCAAATATATATATGTATATATATATACATACATATATATATACATACATATATATATATATATATATATATATATATATATTTGGCATCACCTCACCTGAAGATATTTATAAGTTACCAGTTGTCTAATAAACAGCAAAAAGAAAGGAAAAAGAGGATTGGATTTTTTTTTAAAAAATTGAAAAAGTTCAAGATATGATAAATATTAACTGTTAATTCAAATCCCTAAACTTTTGAGTGGAGATAGCTACATGATTCAATGAAGAGAGTACTGGACCTGGAGTCAGGAAAATCAGAGTTCAAATCCAGCTTCTGACATTTACTAGCCTGTATAAATTTCAACCTTTGTTTGACTCAATTGGCTAGAAAAAGAAATGATAAACCACTTCAGTATCTTTTCAAAGAAAACCCCTAGGACAGAATTGGTATGTTATGGTCCATGGGATCATAAAAAATTGGACATGATTGAAAGACAATAATAGCAACAAACTTTGATTAGTGGGATGCAATTAATAGAAAGCATCAAGTTCATAGTTAAAGGTGTTCTTTTTTTAAAAAAACATGTAGTATATTTTTCCAACTAATTCCATGATTTTGCTCATTCCACTCTTGCTGCAATAGAAAATACTATTGAAAAGTTCGTATAAGTTTTTATAAATTCCAACAAACATACATATGTATGAATAGACACATAGATACAATAAATAACTACAGACATATTTTAATGTATTGAAATATCTATGGATATTAATGTATTAAATAAATGTATTAAAATACCTACCTATAATATATACACACTTTGACAAAGTATACATACTTTAATACTACTTAACAGTTTTATCCCTCAAGACTTTATTAAAAGAAGAAATGGGGGGGGGGGTTGCATGCTTAGGCTTCTAGATCACCTCCTGAGCTTTTTACAACTTGCAATTCCATTGATAAACAGCTGCTAAGTGATGTGATTTTTGTCCAGTTCTTTGCTTAGGGGTTGAGACCAGGACTGTCCTACAATTTCAGCCCAAACAGAAAAAAGCAGCACCCTGATGACTTCCTCGTCTACATAGCTTTTTATAGTTCGTTGTGGAACATTCTTTTCTTTATTAGCTGTGTGCTATAAAGAAGGTGTATAGAATGATGTTTAATGTGTCGTTGAGAAAAAATATTACATTATATATGATGCAGTCATATAATAAAAGAACTGAAACTTGTGTTTGCCCTTATAGGAGATGCAGTCATATAATAGAGAGCCTTACAGCTAGGGTTTACTGTACTTTGGGAATTAATCACATAAACTATAAATTGGGTTCAACAGGCTGGCTGGGTAAATAGGCGCAGCTAATGAGGACACTATGAGATCTCATAAGAGAGCTGACTGCCCCGGGACAAATATGCCGTGGCGCACCTGATGGAAAACTAGGAGACATCAAAGCGTAAAGGATTAGCGCTCTCACAGTGTAGAGAAATGGCCAGGGGGGGAGATTCACCAACTTATTACCCACATCCAAGCTAATCCTGTTATCTGCAAAATATAACTGTGTTCAGGAACTGCCACCACCTAAACTTGCAGAAGGATAATTTGGTGTTTACATGGACAAAAGTGCAGGGAATTTTCATCTGGCTAAAAAAAAAAAAAGTGATGAATGCTTTCAAATTTCTCTGTGTTTGCAAATGTGCGCCAATTCCTATGTATTTGTTCATGTAAAACACATATCACTGTCTATATAAGTGAAAAAGAGAAATGAGTAGATAACTGAATTTATTTTTTAAAAAATACTTTGAGTTTCCAAAACCGCTTTACTGAGAACCTAAAATAAAGGAAGGATTATGATTTAATTGTTGCTGCTTCCTTTTTAAAAATTGTCTTAATAATGTATTTTATTATCATACCACAGCACTTTCCGAAAACACTCCCTTCTCTTCTCGTCAAATAAAATGATTCAAAATAATCAGTACAATGACACTGAAAATGTATGCAACATTCTGTAGTCAGTCCCCCACCTCGATGCTGAATCTATGATATTTTCAGATGGACTGTTTATTCTCTTCAAAGCAGGAATTCAAAAGATGTATTTTAAAGGAAAAATCCATAAGAAACAGTTGCAGAATTCAGGAAGAACCCATTCCCATCAACACTCCCATCTATTGCTCCTCTCTCCTCTCCCTGGGCAATCTAAGGAAATTGATTGCTCAGATAGACCCACCTGATCCCAACAGATGATCCCTGCAGGGGAAAAGGAGAAAGCTCCCGGAGGTCCGGGACAATCTGCCTTGGGGAGAAAATGGCTTCTCTGGCACAGATTTGATGTTCAGTTTGGGCTTGTTTATGCAAGCAAGAATCACACTAGTTGGAAATCAACTGCAATTTATCTCTGAGCACCTGGGAGATTTTGTGGACTAGTGATCAGAGCCAGCAGGCTATGGAACAGAAAGCCTCAGAGTTCTGAAGCTGTTTCTTACCACCAAGTGCCCTTGATACCCTGTGGGCAGTGAATTACCATCTCTGCCTCAGTTGCTTCTTTTGTGCAATAAGTTAATGATATATGCCTTGGGCAGGGGTGGAGAAGGGAGGGGGGCACGTGGGTGGGTGAACTGAGAAGAGAACCCAAAAGGAAACTCAGGAATTCTATTTCTGGCAAAACCACTAACTGTGGGAGAGACTAGGGGGGAAGGTTGATGCCTTCAGCTGCAAAAAAAGTAAAAAAATAATTGAGACCTGGAATTTACCTTCTTTCTTTCAAAAGAAACTTTGAGTTCCAAAGAACTCAAGGCCAAGAGTTGTCCTTTATGGAAGACAATAATGAAAGGATAGTAAAGCTATTCAAGTACCTGGAAATCCAACTTGTGCCTACGTCACATTTTACAGGTGAGAAAAATGAGTCCCAGAGAAGACAAAAAAGCCTTTTTTTAAGGATGAAAAATTAGGACTCAAAGTGTCCTAAACACCTCATTCAGTACTCTATCCTTCACATCATATTTATTTATTGTGCTTATAATTATTTTCTTTTTTTAATTTTTTTAAAGAAAGATTTTATTTGTTTTACAATTTCCGCCCCATTCTTGCTTCCCTCCCCCCACCCCTCCACAAGAGGCATTCTGTTAGTGTTTACATTGGTTCCATGTTTATAATTATTTTCTATGTTAACACATATTTTATTATTTCAACTAATTTGTAAGATTTGTGAATGCAAGGACTGAATCTTTGTATTCCCATAGCATTTCAATTCAACTATCACTTCATTTTGTCTGCTATTATATAAGGCATAGGCTAAGTCACCTGTAGGTGTGCAGTAAATACTGGCTAATTGATTTGAGCTGGATGTATCAAAGGCTATTATAACAGTGAGATGTAAGGGTGGCTAACAGGGTGATTTTGGGACCTCCTTCCCCGGAGATCCTAAAATCAGAGTTACATCATTTACATTGAGTAGGTAAGATAGATAGATAACTTGTGTTCATCATTGTAGGCTCACAGACCTAAAGCTGGAAGGAACTAAGAGTCTAGTCCAGTCCCACCTCCCCATTTTACAGATTTAAAAAGCCAAGAAAAGCTTAGTAACTTGCTCAAGGTCCACAAGTAGTAAGAGTCCATGTATAGGATTTGAATTCATTATAATTTCATGATTATCTCACAACCAAAAACGTTGGAGGAGGAGTTCAGTCTGAAAACAGACCATAACTCAGTAATAGGGAACCTGGTTCTTTTGTTCCCTGAACAATAGATTCATTCTTAATTACTACTGATCTTATTTGATGCATTGCATTAATAGTCAAAGATAAATTAAACAATTACTATGTATCAAGCACAGGGTGAAAAAAAGTCAAATCTGACTGACCCTCAAGAGATTTACATTCTAATAAAAGAAGACAACTTACAAAGGGAAGCTGGAAAAGAGGTAGAGGTATACAGTGTGGTATGGTGTAGAACAGGCCCTGAAAGATAAGACCAAAATATGTCCTATCAGAGCTGAGGGACTCAGGGACAGAATTAAGGTTAATGGGAGAGAAGAGGTAGAGATGACAGCCCCAGTACAGATGACATGATGATGTGGCATGGTCTGAGAAATATGCAGAATACCACTGTCTGGATCTGTGGGATGACCATGGAATCTGGTACATCTGAGGCCCTTCCTTAAGGTCATAAAAGAAATTAGGAATTCTCAAGAGTTATTGAAGTTCTCTAAAATTAAACAAGGGGGATGTGGAATTGTCAGGAAAATTGTTCATGTAATAGGAGAGTGGATCTGTCAATGGAGACCTATATTTAAGGAATGTAAAATTTTCTTCCTGCTGTAAAGTCATGTGGAGGCTAGATAAGCCTTTTTCTGGACCAATAAAACTGAAAGATCCTATTCCTTGACTCAGATCATATATTGGTACTTTATGACTATATCCTGTCCACATATTGAGTAGTGAAGGAAGAGCTGCTGAACCAGAATTGGAGCAGCCAGATGACATAGTGGATAGAATTCTAGACTTAGAATTAGGAAGATGAGTCTGAATTCTGCCTCAAACACCAATTAATTGTGTAGTTCTGAAAAAGTTAGTTAACCTTTCCAACCTTAGTTTCTTCATCTGCAAAATGTGGATAATAATAATACCTACTTCCAGAGCTGTTGAAAGAATCAAATGAAATAATACATGTAAAGAAATTTGCAAACTTTAAATCACTACATAAATGTTAACTATTGTCATCATTCATCATTATACAAAAGACTTATCTGGAGGCTATTAAATTTCTCTCTTGCACTTGTATTCTCTGTATTCCTGTCTCCCTATCTGTCATTCTTCATGGCATTACCTTTCGGTTGACTTCTCACAATGACAATGGACACTGAATTATCTGTAAGAGTCTCTTGGGTGGTTGGATTCATGCCTGGGAGAAGAAAAGGGATGAGAGGATAAGAGGCTTTCCAAGTAATTCAGATGCCCTCTCCTTTTACTGACCTGCCCCAGGAAAGTTGGGTTGATTATGAAGGTTGATATTAGTATCAGTCTTGATCTTCTGACTTGTAGACCTCTTTTGAGCTTATCCATTGGCTCAAACTATCTTTTTGAGCAATGGTGTTTCAGTTTTGTTTTGTTTTGTTTTGGGTTTTTTTTTTTAATTTCATGTGAATTTTTTCAGGAACAACAATAAAATTTACACTTATTTTTTTTTAAACAGGTTTTTCTCCCATTAGGGCAACAAAAGGATACAAGTTAAAGAAGAAACATGATCGCTTTTACATAGAGCCCTCAAGATGTAATTTGACTAAGCATGAATTTGAATAAGTCTGTAAAAAGAAAAATATAGTAATTTGAAAAAATATTTTTCTTATGTTTTCCAGAAATACCTTCACAAAAAAAAAAAGAATATCGCTTAAATTTTCCTTCATCATTAAAACCCTCAGCAAAAATGGTTTTTGTTGAATTCTAGATTTTGTTTCTGGAGAAATCAAGTTGTTTTTTTTTCTCAGAGGTGACATGGTATTCTATGGTGTGCCATGAAGAGAAGAGCCTTCCTCTTCCTCTAACTCTCCTCTTTTCTCAGATTTATTATGACTGAACAATTTCCCTCTTGAAACTTTCTCCTAGTTGAATGGGATGACTTGCTCAAGGAAGCCCTCAGTTTTATTTGTTTTTCATTTGAAAAGTGCCAAGTTTGTATTAGATGAAAAACTATCATTTTTTGGAAAGTGCACTGTCCCACCCCCTACCCCCACCCTAGGATGGTTTGAAATTCCTGGTGGCCATAGGCCAATCATTTTTACTTGGAACTGTAGGAAGATAGATTTAGAAACTGGATAGAACTTTTTCAGTCATCTAATCCAAACCCTTCATTTAGATAAGGAAATTGAGACCCTTTCAGAGGGAGTTAAATAGCTTGCCCAAGGTCACATAAATAATAAATGTTAGAAAGGATAATGAAAATTTGCCAAAATGGGAGATACGGAAAAAAACAAAAATAAAAATCCAGTACTATTCCTCCACAAGTGAAACAGACTGCCTTGAAAGCTGGTAGGTTCCCCCTCATTGGAGGTATTTGAACAGAACTTAGATAAGCATTTGTGGGGTCTATTACAAGTGGAAAATACTTTTATGAATAGGTTGGACTAGATGGGTGTTGGAGGACCTTCCAGTAATCAAATTCTGGGATTCTGTGGAATTCAGGCTTTCTGACCTCAAATCCACATTCTCTCCACTGTACAAATGTACTATATAATTCTGTGGACCTCAGTTTCTTTATCAGCAAAAGGAAGAATTTTGACTAGATGACCTTTAAGGTTGCTTCTATCTCTAAATTTATGATCACAATGATACAGTGTATACATTACTAGGCCTGGAGTCAGGAAGATCTATTTGAAGTTGGCCTCATGCACATATTAGCTATATTACCATAGGCAAGTCACTTAACTTCTGTTTGTCTCAGTTCCCTCATCTGTAAAGTGGGGATAATAATAACATCTTCCTTTCAGGGTTGTTATGAAAATAAAATGAGATAATAATTTTAAGACACCTAGCATGGTTTCTGATATACTTTGTACATTTCCTTCTCCAGTTCATTTTTCAAATGAGGAAACTGAGGCAAGCAGGGTTAAGTGACTTGCCCCGGATTACACAGTAAGAGTTTGAGGTCAGATTTGAATTCAGGTCTTCCTGACTCCACTGTACCACCCTGTTCTCCTTAATATATGCTAGGGTTATATAGTTATTTATATAGTCAGCTGCTCTTATTCTTTGCTAAAATTTTTCTAGTTCTAACATACCTTAAATTATTTTCTTTCTTTTTCTTTCTTCCTCCCTTACTTTCAGTCTTTTGTCCTTTCTTCCTTCCTTCCATTCTTTCTGTTTTATTTCATTCTTACTTTTTTCTTTCATTCTTTCTTTTTTCTCATTCTTTCTGTCTCTCTTTTACTTCCTTGCTCCCTTCCTTCCTTCCTTCCTTCCTTCCTTCTTTCCTTCCTTTCTTCCTTTCTTCCCTTCTCTCTTTCTTTTTTTTCTTTCTTCTTCACATAACCAATCAGCTACTGGTCAGTAGGTATGGTTTGTAGGTATTAGAAATTGTTCCCAATAAAAACCACTCCTATGCTTATCTCACACCCCTCAAATCACTCTCCTCTATAGCTGATATTAGAATATTTCTTAGAAATATTTCCCTAAGGGTAACTAAAGAGAAAGATGAGTGTAAATAAAATGAATATGGCAAAGAAATGGGAGAAGGAGGAAAGATCAGCAGCCAGATAAGTAGGGCACATAGGAATTCTGTGCAGTTTTAATGAAGGAAAATAGGAAGTACTTTGTTCTATGAGACAGAAGAGCTGAATTTCAGGTGCAAATCATTCACCAATTAGATGTGCTACTATAGACATATCATTTTGATTACATACATTAGATTACTTTAGTCCCTTTCAACTCAAATAATTTAAAATTCTATATGGGTCAATCCAGTGTTGTAACAGATCAGTTCTCCTTGCCTGGGAATGGGGAGGGGGGGAGGATTGCTTTCAATCAGTTCTGGCTTGTGATCTTTCTCAGAACAATGTATGATCATCAAACCCCTTTTGGGGTCTTGGAGTGGTTCATCTTAGGACTTCTTTTCAAGAAAGACAATTCAATTCAGGGTATCCCATCTGAAGTTATCATCATTACTATTTTGGGGACCGTGAGGAAATGTTTATCAATTTGAATCCTCCCAGTGAATGGGGCTACATCCTGAGAGTAATTTCAGCACTTATAGGAGCCTCATTAATTCTTTCAGGCCATCAGAATTCCATTTCATGCTCTAATACAGTGTCATGCACCCTGTGGCCACTTGGTAAATGTTTGATGATGTCAACAGACAAAAATATGTCGTTGAGGACAAAAGCTGCAGATATCATTTTAGGCCCTGAAGGATTCTGCCAAGATGGATGAGGATATAAACCAAGGGTTCTTAACCTGGGTTCTGTGAACTTGTGGTTTAATAATTTGATAACTCTATCTCATTATTATTGGTTTCCTTTGCAATCCTGTGTATTTTATTTTATGCATTTAAAAATATTATTCTAAGAAAGGGTTTGAAGCCTTCCCTTACCTGCCAAAGGAGTCCATGACATAATAAAGGTGAAGAATTCTAATCTAAATTCATTGTAAGCCTACCTCACTGTTATCATTTGAATATTTCATTATCCCAATATTGGTTTAGATATTACTAGCATACCTAGATAAACCCCTTGATCAGTACATAATTTTCTTCAAATAATTGTCTGATAGAATGACACAGAAAGAAAGCAAAAAAAAAAACAAACCCTCCATGATTGAGGTGATGGGTCCCCCCTGGTTCACTGAAGAATTGCATCAGAAATCTCTGCCAAAAAACTATTTTCAACTGGAAGGGAACACCCTTTTGCGCTTTGTAATTCATGGGTGGACCACAAGAAAGTGAAAACAGCTAATGTCTATGGAACTTTGCCACTCACACATAGCAACAGCCTTGTTTTCAGATACAAAAATCATTATTTATTTTTTTTGATCCCTAAAGTGCAATTTTTATGCTGGGGGGAATTTTCTAGTATCTCAGAGACACAAGGCCAAAATTTCAAGGTGGCTTTAATCCAGCCGCTAAACTTAGAACAACAATATTGTGCACGCGATTTCAACAGTCTCTTTACCCACTCTTCCAACCCCTGAACTGATTTTGGCAGGTGCCAGCTAGAGGAGAGAAAGAAGTCCCGTCTTTGAGTTGTATGCTCAAAGACCACTAGGAAAAGAATGGGCATTCCAGTGCTCCAAATTTGTTCTGGCTTGGAAATATTTTGAGTAGAAAATCAGAGGCTTACAAATACCCTTCAGGTCTTGTCCCCTTTCAGCAGGGAGGAACAATGTCTTAACAGCCTACCAGGAAAAGTGGTTATGGTTTCAGCTCCTGGGGTGACTGGTTTTGCATCCTTGAATCAGTCTGTTTTTTGATCAGTAACAAAAAAGATAGAATCTGTCTTATTGCCTTCCACAATGGTGAGGTCCAAACCAAGAACAAAAAGGAAAGATAGAGAAAAGCAAAGAAATAATAGAGTGCATTTTGCCAGCTACCAGTTAAAGTTGTTGCAAAATTATATACCAGGACATCTAAAACCTGTCCTCAAGAAAGGGGAGGGAAGGTGTAAGCAAGATTAAAAAATCTTTTACAGTCTACCAGAATATATAGAAAAGAAAGAATAAGCAAGTAGTGGCTCAAAAAAAAATTCTTTTTTGAAATAAGAAAGTTCTGATAAATGAAAATTGGAGATTATTAGGAGTTGATATATTATTAATTTATTGTGAGGATCTTTATATTATTTGGTGGTGGAAAGAGAAATAGAATAACAAATCCTGGGTATATGACCTTCATAATTTAATAATCTAGTCTGTAAAAGTGGTTTGAAAATTGCAAAATTTTCTTATCTCGCAATTACAAAATTAGACATTTTTTTCCATTCATTCTGGGCTGAGTTCCAGCTGTTCTCCTCTTGGTGGAAAGGTTGGGTTCCATTCATCCTGCAATTAGCCATCCAGTTTTTCTCTCCCAAATTTAGGTAAATATTAAGAAAGATTTTTGTGTCCAAAAGGGTTTATACTATCCCCAAAGGGAATTACAAATGTTCTTTTCTGAAGATCTTTAAGCAAAAAAGAAACCCATTTCTTTACATGGTAAGACAAATACCTAAATAGAAAGTAATTGTATACTCACTTATCTGGCTCACTTAAATCCAATTCAGAAGCTAGTCAGAAGCTTGTGATGTCTTGGTCCTCTGAGAACAAAGGACTAACAGCAACATATCTTATCACTGTTTCTAGAATGTAATCTCCTTAAGGGCAGGATTTGAGGTGTTTTTTTTTCCCCTCTTATTTTTCTCTGTAGCTAGCTTGATGTCTTGCATGTGGCATTTAAATAAGTAGTTGGGGAATTAATGAATAATATGCTGATATTCAGTTCCATAGCAATACTGATTCATGGAGAGTGAGTGCAGAAGGAGAAAGGAACTGGGTTAGCACATTGTCCCTATAAAAGAATGTTGCCCAAGGCAGGGAAGTCCTATAAAACAAATTATCTTCCTGATATCTCCTGTTCCCTTTTGTAGTGCACTTACCCTAAGAATTTCATGCTGACTCCAGTCTTGGTACTACTGTTATGAATTGTTTCCTGCCTCCTATTGGTATTCTGATATTGGTATTCTGATAAACTGTTTTTTCACAAACTGACTTCTGGTTTATTTTCTCTGCTTGTAGTTTAGGCCATACTCTTTTATCCCTTAGGATTCTTCCTTCATCCCCAGTAACTTCTCTTAGTCATTAGGAGCAGGTCATCTCATCCCTTTAAGGCAGGGACCATTAACCTGGGTTCAGTACATATCCAAATAAATAAATAACTGCTTTCCAATATAAATAGTTTCCTTTGTAATGCTAAATATTTTTAAATTAATTATGCGATTTTAAAATGTTATTTCGAAAGGAGTTCCATAGACTTCATCAGACTGCCAAAGGGATCATCATACAAAACACACACACACACACACACACACACACATGCATCATGAGCCCTGTTCTAAAAAATTCAATAAACAGGCTCACTGGATCACTCAACCTTATTTTGTTAATAAGGTTTTTCACTTTTCCTCCACCAGGGTGTACTCCCTGCTATTCCCGGCTCAATCATTCTAAATTTTTTTTTCAGTAGTTAGTCAGAAAAGTATTCATAACATCTAATTCTTCCTGTTTCACTTTCTTTATTCTTCATAGAGACAATTAGTGATTCTGTCTCTGTCAATCTATTACTTGTATGGCCATGATCAAGCTTAAGTTTTACAATCCATAGTTTCTTCAACTATAAAATAATTATGAAGAAAAGTTGGGCTAGATAAAAAAGCTCTTAATCTTTTATGTATGTATCATGGAACCCCTTTATCAATGCAAAACATAGTAAGTTCACAAATCTTACATAACTCTTGGGATAGATGATCTCTAAGCTCTTTCACATTCCAAATTCTGTAAACTTATGATCTTTATGTCATTTATATGGAGGGCTAGAAGTTCACCCCTTTCCTAGGGATAGAGTAAAAGTAAGCCCTATAAAAGCACAAGTAAATATGACACTTTTGATAATAACTGGGAGTAGCATATGATAAAAATAATCAAACTATGGCTTCTTAGAGAGGAGAAACATTTTTTGGTTTGTTTTTATCTTACTTAGGAAATTGTTTTCATAGGGATATTCTTCCCTCTTTTGCCTAGGGTTTGAGTTGACAGAAATCAATAAAATCATCATAGAGTCATACATTTATATATGAAAGTAGCCTTAGAGGTTATTTAGTTCAACTCTCTCATTTTACAAATGAGGAAACTGAGGTCCAAAGAGAAGGGACTTGATCAAGGTCACAGAGGTAACAACTGAGAGATTGGAGCTCAAATTCTCTGGCTGCAAATATAACACCCTTTTCATCATATCTAGCTGCTTCTAATCAATTTAATCTTGGATATGGTGAAAAGTAACACATGTCATCTGCCTATTTCCATTCCTGGGATCCTCCATCATTTTCAATATTGCACAGAAATACTCATGACTGGAGGAAATACCTTCGCCCAGAGAATGCTGGCACAACCTCCTTCCTCAATCTCTTAGGGATTTTCAAGAAAAAGAGAGAATTGGCCAAAATCCATAAAAAGTTGAAATGCTATGGCTCCCACAACTGCCTTGCTCCTACCTCCCCATCTCCCCATCATCAACACCTGACTATGAAACACTTCAAAACAACAATTACAAAAACAACAAATAAAAGGTAGGGGTTCAGTGTGGGCAGTAGTCTACATTGTGAAATTACTGCAATGCAGTATGATCTAAGGGAGAAAGCACAGGAGTTTCTTTAGGAGGCCTGCAGCATTTTGTGACCCCAACCTTGCTATGCCTCAGTGTTCTCAATTATAAAACGAGGAAAATAGCTCCCCACCATACTTCACAAAAAATAATTGAGAGGATCAAGTAAGATAAAATTTGAAATTCAATGCAATTCAGTTCCTTTTTTACTCATCTACTACTGTCAGTCTGGAAGCAGTATAGTTATGCACTGGTGGTGAGGAATATTTGAATTGAATATTTGACACATAATGGCTGTGTGACCATGGGTAAATCATTTAACTTCTCAACACTCCAGCCTCTCTTAAGACTATTTTATTTTTGACCTGCACTGCTAAAAAAAAAACAAAAAAACAAAACAAAACAAAAAAAAACCTCTTCACCTAAGTGTTTCCTTTATAAAGAAAGGCAAGGACCAAGTCTCTATGCCTGTTCCTACCCTTTCCCTATTCCTATCCACAACTTTTTCCCTATCTCAGTTCCTATCTTTATCCTCACCCTATATTCCTTTCCTTTTCCCCCTTTCTCTATCCATATCTCTATTTTATCCTTTTTCTTATCCTAATCCCTTTACCATTCTTATTCCTATTCTATCCCTCATCCCTATTCTCATTTCCATCTGTTCCTGCCCCATCCTTACTCTTATCCTTATCCCCATTTCGATCTTTAACTCTTTCCCAATCCTTAGTTCTTTCTCTATCCCAATCCCTATCTCCTTAGCTCTCTCCCTATTCCTAAACCTTTCTCAAACTCTATCTCTATCCTTTTGCCTATTTCTAATCTTACCCACTTAAGATACAATGCTAAATTCTAGTGTTAAATAAACAATCCTTGACCCTAAGGAATTTACATTTGACTGGGACTTAGGGGGAAAAATGAAAGCACTATGAAACACACAAGTTGCATAAATATAAATTTTTTCATTGAATATTGTTTAGGACAAATGCAACATAAGGATATTTGAGCTTAGCACAAGAGGGAATGCAGTCTAACCTCCTCTTATATGGTATATGTATACACGAATAAAAACTTATCTCTGATGGTTATTATTCTCCAAAGGGTTAGAACACTTAGGATGTTGAAACTGAAATCTCAGGGTGGTCTGCAGTCTCCTAGAAGAACCTGAGTGATCAGAAGATAAACTATGGATGAGCTAACATTTTTGACTCTTGACCAAATGAATACGTTGCAACTTTGGAAACATGCCCATCTCCACAGCTTGTGTCAGAACAAAAGAATGGCAAATAGAGGATGGAATTGGATTTTTTTAAAGGGAGCTCTCACACCTGGGTCTTGATGGCAAAGGGGTGGGATGGGAGAATGGAGGAAGCTTTTTTTTTTTAATGTTGAATTAAAAATAATTAAAATTAAGTTACCTATAGACTTCCCTCTTCTGATAGAGCAAAAACATCTTCAGGGTAAAATATAACAAAATTAAACTGTGTAATCCAAGGTACTTGACATCTGGGAGGAGACTGCATCAAGTCAGTATCTGAGTGAAGACCAAGCTATGTTTTCTCATGATTCAGAAGTGAGAAAATAGACAGATCAGATGAGATGTGTACCATGTGCTCATTTCCTGCAACACAGAGTAGCAAGGAAAATCTCTTCAATCTTGTTTTTGGGAGGTATACTCTATATAATCTATTTAGCTTCTATTGTCTTCTTGTCTTGTGAGTAGAGCCAAATGCCACAGGTAGAGTGGGACCAGATAGTAACAACTTAACAATTAAGGCAGGAGTCAGTTCAGTCATAACCCCCTTCCCCCTTACTAGAGAGTGGAGACTGAGTCTAACAGAGGTCTCAGTTGACTCAATAACAAAGGCATGGACAAATACATAAACTGTTTATAGCAACTTAAAGTCTGACACAATAATTTAGTTTTTCAAATAAATTTCTGATGATTATCTTTATGAGGCTGTTAGTAACATTACTTTTGATGTAATCTCCCCTATACTGCAACTGGGTGATGGCTGAATTCTGAGCTACAATGGAATGATTGTGCAATGTCCCATAAGATCCACAAGATAATGTCAAAGTTAACTGCTATGTTCAAGCACAAAGTAATTAATAAGGTGGGTCCAGAGGCCAGGAAACAGTATCATCACTTCTCCCAAGTTGAAATTCAGTATAATTTGATTCCATTTACCTCTGGAGGAATTATTTCATCTAACTCTAGAAGAATTAATTCACTTAAAATGTCATGAAAATGAATTTATAACTTAAATATGTGAGTAATCTTAGAAAATAACTGATTTCCCTTTAGTTAAATTTGCTTAGAACCAACAACTGGACTAGTCTTCAAAGATTTAATCTCTGGTCTGTAAATATTCATTTGTTGATTATTCTATTTAGAGTCTTTTACTATCATGAGTACAGTCCAGTTAAAAAAAAAAAGTACTGGACTCAGAGAACCATGAACAAATCACTTCTCTGAAGTTTAGTTTTTTTTTTATTATCATGGTAAAGTATTTCTTTCCTAAAGTTATTATAGTTGTCCTTGGGGATCAAATGAGCCAGTGAATATACATTATTAGCCAACTAAATATTAGCTATCATTAACAAAAGGATCTGCCTTGCCCTTTAGGTCTGGAAGAGTTAGGTTTATTCACTGGGGAGGACAGAGGTACAATGGGCTAACCAATCTGTAAACTCAGAAAGGCCTGAGTAGTGATGGCTACTCAAAACACTGGGAGAGACAAGGGATTGAGTTCTGTGACTTGAATCCTGTCATAACATGCCTCAGTGGTAATCCTTAATCACCTGGGAATACTGGATATCTGTCTCCCAACTCTGACTGCAGGGATCAAAACAGAACTTACTTCATTGACCCCAGCTTCTCTCTCCATCTCATATCCCTTAGCTGATTCTGTGGAAATAATGTCTACAATCCAACTCTGAAATGTAGTAGATGATACGTTACACAGATAAGGCCAGCAATCTACTAGAAAGTATACAATGGCTCAAGATCTGGTTCCTCCTCATGTTCCAGTCACTAATTGGCTAGGTGATCTAGGAAAGTAATGAAAGCACTCTGTGCTTTAGTTTCCCTATCTCAAAATGGTGTTAATAATTTCTATACATAAACCTCTAGCATGCAACAGACTCATGAGAAGAATAATGATGTATATACAGGTATAAGGAATACTTATTATCCATATCACCAGTGCCAGGTTTCTAGGAACAGAAGGCAAAAACACAAATGACCTCTTTCCATGTTCCTATTCAGAGTTAGTATAGATAGATATTTATACAAATACAAACATCTATATATATATATATATATATATATATATATATATATATCATATTGCATATATTTTATATTCAGATATCATGCAACATATGTGTGAATAAATATATATATATCAAAAAGTTTAATTTCTAATTATCTTCTCAACCACTTGTCCAGACAATTCCTTCAGTGTAAATTTCAGAACAAATTCATAAACTTACATTTATTTGTTTTATGATTTCATTTAATAACACTGTTTTCCTTTAGACTTTCCTTCCTGAATCCTCAATGATTAAGAGAAAACTGGAAATAGACTGTGATTAGGTCTAATTAATTCCACCTAGATCTTAGGCAAATCCATTCTTAACCTCTCAAACCTGCCACCCTGTCCAGACTCTGGCCTATATTAACTAGCTACCCCAAACCAAAAGATTGAAGAAATGTTCAAAGGAATAAACGGGTGAAATCCAAGAGGGAGCTTTAAAGACAGATCATGGAAACCTAGTGGTTGCCTGAATAAACAGCCTTACCAGTACATGTGTTTCCCCCACCTTCTAAAGACCCCAGGCTTAGTTACTATAAATCTGTCTGTTACCCACATAGTGTTGGAAGAATGTCTTTGAGGTAAGACCTATCACCCAAATAAACTTACTTTCTGGGACAACTAGGGAGTGAAAAGTGTTGGAACGAGCCTGGTGGCTGACATAAAAATGAGAAGAAAATATTTGGAGAAGGGGAGGAGGGGAGAGTCGAACTTTCTGAGCCGAGAGGGTGAATAGAAAGGGCCTGAGGTACATCCTGTCTGCTGAGCAGTCAACAGGCACTGTAGGCCTGCTTGCAGGCCAAGTGGGGTTGGAAAGCTCTAATTAGATTAGTGATGTTTTGCTAGAAGGCAGAAAGCTTAAAACATTAACTTTTTAAACAAGTACATCAGTTCTGAGTAAACATTATTCTTTTATTTAGTCGTATGGTCTGAGTCAGCCTATTTCCAGGACAGTGGTAATGCATGCGTTTGATTCTTGAATGCAAATATGCTTTCAATTTTACTATGCAAATAACCAGATTTTTGGTATGCTTCTCCAGGGCTTTCAACTGGCTATTTGTGTCTCCCTTCTTATAGGATTTGGGGGATGGTAGACTGTTACTATTCCCCCCTAGTACTCCTCCATCAGGAGATGTGCTCTTTAATTTGAGACAGTTCTTATAAGAGAGACTGCGATGCCTGGTGTATAGCAAGCTGGCCTTTTAGCCAGGAAGATTGGAATTTCAGTGTTGTCTCTGATATATATTGATGGTGAAACCCTGGGCAAGTCAATTAACTTGTCAATGTACTAGGTAATTCTGTAAGTTTAGCAGTTGCAGAGAAGGCCTGTAATGGCAGAGTAAGTTTTCTCATCTAGTTGCTTCTTATAACAAAATTATAGGCCCAGTCTTTATTTCTATCTTATTTCTGATATGTCCTAGAGATAGCTCTTAAAGATGGCCATTAAGAAAGTGGAGCAGTGCCTGAGAGGGTGGGGAGGGGAGGATGATGATAACAATAGTAAATGACCTATGATATCATTGAAATTGGAATTATGGAGCCCTTGCCATTCATTGCATAGGTTCACAAACCTGAGTAGGAAATTGTCTGCAATGATTTCAAGATCATGCTTTAAGTAAATTCCCATCAAGTAAGCCTTTCCCACATTCTGGATAGAAAGCACTTAGTCATGAGCTCCCTGAGTAGGGAGGACATTTTTCCCACTCTGTGTGAAGGAATGTCTCTGTATCTCCTAAAGAATTGGACTGATGGATTATGTCAGGTTAGACCAAAGTTCAGCTACTCCCTGGTTGACCCAGAGCAGCTACTGCTTCCCTACTCCAATCCCCATCTCTTTTCTAAGGGGAAACAAAAAAGCTGCTTTGCCAGGAGTCCCAGGGACTCCTGTTCTAGGTGAACAGTTCTGCTCCAGCAAGAGATCCTCCAAACAGTCTGAAATGTAAGCCCAGAAAGAAGCAGAGGCAGATGTTCTCCTTTTAAGCCTGGGAGAGCACATGGCTTATTTCTTAGGGCAGAAAGACATCTGAATCTGACTTGGCTTCTCTGACCTCAGTTTTCTTTTTTTTTTTAATAGATAAAATGAAGAGATTAAATTAAATGTTTTCTAAGGTCCCCTCCCATTCTAGATCTATTATTTGATGAGTTTTCTAGGGCTATGAGAGCACTGCCATCACATCATTATCATTATAAAGATAAGGAAATGAGACACAGGATTCTCATTACAAAGGAAGGCATAACTAGCTTAGTTTCAATTGTACCTACAGAGAGGGGAGTAGGCTAAATGACCATACCAAAACCTCAGATGTATGTTTTATATCTTATTCATAAAATACGATAGTTTTCCTTTGTTGAGAAATAGTCAAGGTTATCTGGGAATGCATCTTAGTTTCCTAACAGCAAAATCATACTTGCTCTGCTAAACATTTCTGCTCCTTATTGTCCTTGTAAGTGCTTCATTCATCAATAGAACATGAAATTCTTTTCCTGAATGATGTGCATTAATTTTCAGTGGGCCATATATACCTGAGTCGAATTACAGACTTCATACTTTTAGAAGGCACAAAACAAAATTTAGACCTGCAAAAGGTAAAAATAACTTTTCCCTCCTTCTTTTCCTCCTTTTCATTATCTTCAGCCTCCATTTCTTTTTTCTTCATCTTCCACCATGAAAATTCATGAGAGCTCTTAAAAACTCAAAAATAAATATTGATCAAAAATTGAATTATTCAGTCTAGCATATTTGTCTCTGTTTTGGAAGATCATGATTGTTTTCAAATTATCCAGTAGAAGAAAGAGTTAGGATATCCCACAAACGGTCTAGTTTTCATTAATATATATTGCTATTGTTATTGCACATACAAGACATTTCAGAAATATTAATTAAAGTAGAAATCATGGAATTTTCCTCTAGAAATTTCTCTAACCTTATCTTTATTTTCAATGTACACTTTCTCTTGGGTTAATGAATTCTCTTTTTATTACTATTGTGTAGGACAGTAGATAATGTAATAATAGAATGCTAAAGCTGAGAGAGCACTTATAAATCATCTCATCTAAAATTCTTACCTTATTGATGAAAAAATGAACTTCAGAGAGAACTTTATCATTTTTAAAATTTATTTATTTGCTCATTTATTCATTGATTTAAAAAACTATTCATCACAAGCCAATTCTTAATATTGTGGGAATGTAAAGAAAAACAGCTCATATGTTCAAGTATCTTTCAGTCTAATAGGAGACATGAACGCACAAAACTACAGTAACAGGTTTTTTTTCTCATAATTATCTACCAACCTCAACTATTTGAGATGAACTAATAATATCAACTAATATCTAAGTAGTACTGTAAGGTGAAAATTAAGGGAGAAGTGAATATTCTACTATTATTTTTCAGATTAACACACTGATACTCAAAAATTTAAATAGGTTGATGGATATTATAAAATTTGTTAGTCCCATTCCTATGTTAATTGGTTTTGCCTAACAGTTTTCTTTGTTAAAAGAAATGACCCTTGGGTCAGCTAGATGGCACAGTGGATAGAGCATCAGCCCTGGAGTCAGGACTACCTGAGTTCAAATCTGGCCTCAGACACTTAATAATCACCTAGCTGTGTGGCCTTGGGCAAGTCACTTAACCCCATTTGCCTTACAAAAATCTAAAAAAAACAAAAGAAATGACCCTCAAGTATGGTAAAAAAAAAAAAAGAGACACCAATAAAACTTTGAAGGAAAAGGTTAAGTGACTTCTCTAAGATAATGTACCTAGTCTCTGAACCATCCCTCAAATCTAGGTCTTCTGACACTAGGTCAAGTATTTTGGGTTTTTTTTTTTAACCCCACTATAGAAGGCATTTATATAAGTTGGAAATTTAGAAGGCAAAAAGACATTTGAACAATTAAATGAGATCTCTCTAAATTCATATATTAATTGTAATTACTCTATTTTTTTTCAAGTTTCTCAACCTGTAGAAAATTAAAACAAATGGTGGGGCTGGGAACAGCTATGATGCATCTATGAAGACATGGTAATCTAAAATTAAGAGAAGAGAAAAAACTATAAAAAGAAAAGCAAGGAAATCAAAGAGCACAGTAATCTGTGATCAGTTCTATAAACTCAAATAGCTTTATAATATCAAAAATAAAAATAGCATAGGATATCTTCTAATGCAGTATATAATTTATGTTTAAAATTTCCTTGAGCTGAGTGGAAGTTAAATTATATTCAATGTATGCTGATCAAGGGTATAAGAGAGTTATATAATAAATTTCTTAAAGATTTTCATTGAAAATGGTTAAAAAAATTTTGAAGTGTTGATACTTAAAAGGATAATCTTTAGTTATCAGGAAAAATCACTCATGAATTATCTACAGATAAACAAGGTTCTTCCATATGTGATAGTCAAAAAATAATGAACAAACAATTATATGTGTCAAGAACTGTGTTGGGTGCTAGAGTTACAAAGATAAAAATCAATTTCTGCCCTCAAGGATCTTATATTCCCCAATGGAAACAAGATGTATAAATAAATATATAGAAAATATATATTCTAGTATAGTTCATTCTATAAAACACCAAAGATAATAAGAAATGCAGTGCAGAGTTGAGAGTTGCCCTAAATATATAGATTTCCCAATTCATGTGCCTCCTTTCTACAGTCTTCTCTAAGTGTCAATTCTCCCTCAAAGACATGATAGGTATTGGTGGGAAAGTATGATCCAGATTTTATGGGTGAACTGTTATATTACTGTGTGTGTGTGTGTGAGAGAGAGAGAGAGAGAGAGAGAGAGAGAGAGAGAGATTGTGTGTATGTTTATTTATGATCTGTGTGAAGCATGTGCATACATGCCCCCTCCCCTCCTATACACATACATTCCATAGTTCCTGTGTGTGAGGTTTTAACAGGATAGGGAGCTCTTGTTGAAGAACTTCCTCTACCAATTGGATTGGTATCTTCTCTGCAAATTAGAGCCTTTGAATATTGCCTTGAGAGTACTGAAAGTTACACTTTCTCAGACTGAAAAGCCAGTATGAGTCAGGGGAAAAACTTGAAGCTAATCTTATTGTTCTAATATCACATCTTTATTCACAACACCATGTTGCTTTTTATAAATAAATATAAACAAAATAATACTAAGTAATTTTTTTGAGTCAGAGAGAAGAGGAGGCACTGGTAACTTTTAAAGATTATTCTTCAACTCAGCTTTGAATGAAATTAAAGAGCTTGGACTTGGTGTGGACACTCAGTCATTTCCTAGACTGGGTGGCTCAAGCAATTTGCATTCAAATAGGCAGCTCTGGAATTCTCAAATAGAGGTATATCCCAGGAATACATTTTAATCTTCTTTTTTAGGGTCCTGGAACAAAACCTGATATGTGTGTGTGTGTCTGTGTGTTTGTGTATGTGTCTCCCACGTACTTGATGAGAAGAAGAGAAGGGGCATAGGATATTCTACTTAACATTGTAGTTTATGAGCACTATACGTGTGTTTCCTATTTATATAAAATTAGTCTTCATAACATTATTAACCAAGGGTGTACTGATTTATGTTTAAAAACAAGTCTCTTCATGATTTCCTTAATTTTAGAAATCAAAGGAACAATAAATTAATCCCTTATCTGTCATTTTATAGATAGATTTTACTGATTTCTGTGGTATAAATGCTCACATTGAAAATTTAATACTCATATCTTGCAAGCTGATTCAAGCTAGCTCCAACATTAATTGGCTTACCATGAATTCTTTTTTTTTTTTGAGGACATCAGGGTTAAGTGACTTAAACAGGATCACACAACTAGTTAAGTGTCTGAGGTTATATTTGAACTCAGGTCCTCCTGACTTGAGGGAGAGATTAACTGTTCCATTTAGCTCCTCTACTATTAACTTTTTTATTTATTTTATTTATTTAAGGCAATGGGATTAAGTGACTTGCCAAGGTCACACAACTTTGCAATTATTAACTGTCTGAGGTCAAATTTGAACTTGGGTCCTCTGACTCCAGGGTTGGTGCTTTTTCCACTGTGCCACCTAAGCTGCCCCAACCATTAACTTTTAAACATAAAATATTTACTTTACGATATAGCAGAAAAAATAGCAAGAATAATTATGACATTCATTTGAAGGCAAAACCAGAAATAATGTCATTTTTTTAAAGCAGAAAAGACACCTATGAAAAAAATACTATTTTCTCACAAGAAGAGGAAACTAAAGCAGAAATAATTATAAGAGTTAACCCACATAATCTGGAACATACTTTCCCACCAATATCTACCATGTCTGTGAGGGAGAGTTGACCCTTAGAGTGGACTGTAGGAAGGAGGAACATGAAATGGGAAATCCCAATGCTCAGGGCAACTCTCAATTCTGCACTGTAGATCTTGATATCTTTGGTGCTTTATAGAATAAATTACATTGGAAAAAAAGGTTTCTCTGCTAGTTGTTCAACATCTGGTCCTCATTGTTCTACTGCTGGGCAAAGCCACTTTTCTGTTCTCATCAATCAAGCAGTGACTGAAGACATGACAAGTTCTTTTAACTCACTGCTACCCTTAGCAGGGTACTGGTAAAGTGTTATGCTATTGCAATAATAAGCAATTCCCTAATGCTAAAGAACTGCCAAGCTTTTTATATCTTCAAATAGGTAATTCTGTTTTGTCCAATAATCCTTAAGCTTCTTCTCTCAGCAGAAAACAACTTGCACACACACACACACACACACACACAGTCACATAACATTGAAAATCCCCTTTTCCACTCCCTTCATAAAGACAATATAATATAATTAGTCACCCCTGAGAAGTTTCCCCCTTTTTGGTTTTTAAATAGCACCAGAAAAAGCATAAACTAAAATATTTCTAATCACTTCAGTAAGATTCAGTTCTCTGTCAATCAGCTTCTAGTCACTACTGCCAGAAATTCTCCAGTCAATCATCAAAGTAATATCTATTTTCCAATCAAAGAATTCCTACAAAATTTCTTAAGTTTTTGTGTTTTTGGTTCCAGCTTCCTGTGACTACTCCTGACCTCAATTTTGTCTCCTGCTTCTTCTTCTGTTTCTCTTGTCCTATTGCTTCTCTATCTGATGTCTTTTTAACATTTTCTAATACCTCAAATGCTAAATTTCTGGTGCTCATTGACTCATCTTTACATTATGAGGTATAATTCAAAACTCCAGATTTCTATCAGGTATGAAGCCAAAGATTCTTAATCTCCCCAATTGTTTCATTTAAAAATTTTGTCAGTTATAAAATCCAAAACAAAGCAAAAAAGTCACATACAAATAATCTGATAGACCATAATTCCCTGTAGCTATTGTCACCTCAGTCAAGGCTCTGCCTTCAAAAAGGTCATCTCACAAATTCATTGAGGTGTATTCCTCGAACAGTCTATCAGACTTTCTTCACAAATTTAAGTTTATCATTTTCCATATACAATGGTTCTTTTTCTGTATCTTTTAAGCAAATTGTTCACATCAAAAAGAAATGCAGAGGTGAGGACAGGGTGCATTCCATGCATCAGCACATTCTGGACAAAACCATATGAATAAAGATAGAACATTTCATATGAAGTATGTCAAGATTGCCCATTTATGAGGAATACAGAGAATGTAAAAAAGGAGAAATGCATAATAAACCTAGAAAAGTAAATTGGAGAACTTTGATAATAATTACTTATTAGTTGTTTTTCAATAGTGTCCAATTCCTCATGACCCGATTTGGAGTTTACTTGACAAAGATACTGGAGTATCTTTTCTAACACATTTTTACAGATGAGGAAACTGAATCAAACAAAGTTAAGAACTTAATTGCCCAGGGTCAGACCAGGCAATCTATCCACTATGCCACCAAGGTACCCCAATAATAATAGTAACTCAGAATGCTCTCCCACAAGTTGGGCACAAATAGTCCATGTGAACACCTGTAGTGAATTCTGTAAATTTTCACATCTCATGTTTCCTTTGAGCTACTTCAATTCTACTTTGCTCATAGATCACAGCACCCTCTCTGATGAGGGCACAACATATTGGGCAATCCTGTACCTGTTTCTTTCTGAGATCTATTTAAGAGATTCTGTGAAAGTAGAATCAACAAAGCATACGATCTTAAGAGAAATAAAAGGTTATTTCACAAGAATTAATCTTTATTCTTTCTTAGATGATCTGAATGATTTTATTCTTTGGAGGGAATAGGTTTTGGTTGTTGTTTGTTTGATACCTTCTCTCCCTAATTTTTCTTATCTCTCATACTCACAAATCCTTCCTCCTTGATGCTGCAGGCTACAAAAATGCCATTTACTTTCTCTCTAAAGAAAATATCTTTCTGAAATTACTGACTCCCAAAAACCTGAGAACCCATGATCTCTATGATTAAGTAAAAGTTAATTGCTTTTCATTTGTGCCCTAGTTGTACCATCTATGAAAGAGAAAAAACAATGTTAATCTACCTCCTGTTATTAGGAACAATTATGGGTGTGTCTATGCTTGTTCACCAAATCTGCATTATGACCAATAAACCTCTATTAGTCATCTAGCGTTCAGAATTGCATTATGGTTTGTTCATTTCAGTGCCTAAGCTGGGTTAAGAAGTTTTTGATTCACAAGTGGGTGGGGAAAATGGGTGGGTATTGGCAGATGAAAGTAGTTTCAAATTTTAAAAAAGCTGACTGGTGAGAAATAAATAAATAATATTCCAGGATAAGAATTTTTCCATGTTTCACAGAATAACCAATATGAAATAAGTGGCATGCTAAAGTATAAATTATTCCTTTTTCTCCAGGGAAGTCTACTTCATAACCCTTGCAGATGTCTCCTAATAAGAAACAGTTGATCAAACCCTTTTTTTTTGGAAGTATTACCTTTTTTTAAAGCAGCAAATATTTTATGTGTGTGTGTGTATACATATGTATATGTAGTACAAACACCTGACCTAAGATTATAGTTTTTAGAATCTAAAAGGTCACATATTTTCCTTCCCCCTCATTTATATGTGAAGAAATCAAGACCCAGGAAAGGGAAATGACCTACCTACAATAATAAACAGTAGTGACAGAATTTGAATCCACATCATCCAATTCAAAATTCAGTGATCTTTCTATTACACCAGTTATTCTCGAAGTTTGATTCATAAACCTCTGGAGGTCTCCAAGACTCTTTCGTGGGGTAGGCAAAATCCAAAGTGTTGTTACATAGTACCAATATATTTGCCTAGTAAAATACTCCTCTATTTACCAATTTCTTATCCAGGTGAGGACAGATTTTTCTTCAACCAAATAACATCACAAAGATAGATCAAAGCAGATATGACAATTCAACTGTCTTCTATTAAATCAGACTTTAAAGAGATTTGCAAAACTAATAGGTAAAACACAACTTTT
Organism: Macrotis lagotis; assembly: GCF_037893015.1. NCBI lineage: Eukaryota > Metazoa > Chordata > Mammalia > Peramelemorphia > Peramelidae > Macrotis > Macrotis lagotis. Next base: position 33,176,038 of record NC_133662.1, on the reverse strand, counting down.
CTTCTATTTTTTTGTTTTGGAAAATTTGATATTCAACAATTCTTATGGTGTAAATGGATCCTAAATCAAAAGTGTGAGCTACTATGCAATACTATGAATAATCCTATTTGTGAATGACCAGTACTTAAAACCAACAATTCCTTAAGGGTACCACAGCTCTTGACTCCAGCAGAAGCATAGGTTCCCTGCACACCAGTCTTGTGCCCCAAAACAATAAACACAAGACCGAGGGGAAAGTTTTACTCCTGCTTTTAAGGTAAAATATTCCCAGAATCCTGAGTTGTAATTCAGTCTGACTCTTTCCATGAAAGTATTATATTTCACCAAGCAGTTAGTGAATTCTTTCTATGTCACTCCCTTCCTTCCTTGCTTTTTCATTCTTTTTTTCCCTCTTCCTTCCCACCTCCTCCCCTCTTCCATTTCCCTTCCCCGTACACTCCTCTTCATCCTCTTTCTCCTTCTCCTCTCCTTCTTCTCCTTCATCTTCTTTTCCTTTTCCTGTTTCTTCATCATCATAATATTCTTCATCTCCTCCTCCTCCTCCTTCTCCTCCTCTTCCTAACAATACCACCACTAACATCACAAATAATATACTCAAAACAATTAATTAAACATTTGCTTTCGGGGAGCTAGTCTATGAACCTCACTATTATAAATAGAATTATTTCCATAGGTAAATCCATGGGTAAACTCAAATTCATGAATATCTGAGTTCAAATGTAGCCTAAGACACTTTACACTTACTAGCATTATTCCTAAATGCCTCACATAATAGCATAGTAACATAATACAAAATGTCTCACATAATAATAGTAATAGTGATGATGAAAGAAAACTAAATAATCTAATCCTTAAGAATGAATGGGTCAAAAAACAAATCATAGAAACAAGCAATAATTACATTAAAGAAAATGACAACAATGGGACTAAATTCCAAAATTTATGAGATGCAACCAAAGCAGTACTTTGGAGAAAATGTATATCTTTAAATATTTGCATCAATAAAATAGAGAAACAGAAGATCAATGAATTGGATATGCAATTTAAAAAAAGTATGCTGGAAAACAGCTAAAAATTACCAATTAAAAACATCAAAAAGGAAAGAGAAATTTAATAAAATTGAAATTAAGAAAACTATTGAAATAACAAAAACATCTAGAAATTGATTTTATGAGAAAATAATCAAATAAACTTTTGGTTAATGTACTTTTATTTATTTATTTATTTTTGGCTGAAAAGCTCCTTTATTCTGTTACAAGAAGTGGTTGAAAGGGTAGGAGAGGGACTAACTACTCAGGACAAAGGGGATAGAAAACAAAAGATACTTCATTTTGTTTAAGGTGCTGGGGCCCAGCAATCACTCCACTTAATTATTGGCTGGCTACTGGCCGATGAGGCCTTGCTTTCTGAATCACTCTTCCTTCCCTTGGCTTACCAAGCCCTGTGTCTGACCAAAGCAGGGGAGCCCAGTGGCTGGGCTGGGAAGGGCAAGCACCTGGGCCACCTCTGCAGTGGAGGAAGGGGTGGAGGGCAAAGTAGAGGGGCTTGCCTTTCAATTTGGAAGGTTATTTCATCCCAGATGGGGTGGGGGGGTTGGGGGGGTCATCAGGGACAGATATAAACAAATGCTGAGTGTGTCCAGCACAGCAAAGATATGGCCTCCTTTTGGAAAATAATTTGCGCCAAGGAAAACGGTGGGCTCACGACACTGGTGAACTGGACCTGGAGATGGGCACCTTGGGGAATTTGGCAAACACAGAATTCTCATTCTGGCTGTGGTGGCTGAAGTTGACAAAGGGCAGGGCCAAGAAGCGGTAGGGACCTAGCTGGGAGCATGGGGAAGCAAGCAGGCTTAGTGGGGGCAGCTGCCCGGACACGTTGCAGGCCACACCAAGCCCTAGGAGGGAAAACAAGGGGAGGACCCAGAGACTTCAACGTCAGTGTTGGTTGGACCACCTTGGGGGCTTCCTCTCTTCCCATCAGCCCAGGAAGACCACCCAGCAGAATGGAGGGGAGACTTCCCTAAGTGGGTGCTCCAACCAGGGCAAACAGGCGTGGGGGTCTTCTGGGACCACAAGCCCCTAACAATCATGCTGTTAAAAATGACACGATTCACTTGTCCAAAGGAGTAGCCCCTGCGTGGGGAACTGGGAAGGGTGTCCAGGGAGCCTCAGGATGGGGAGAACTCGAGGGGCTACGCCGACAGGGAGGAGAGTCCAATCAGTGGGACCTGCTCCCCATGTGGTGCCCAGGGAGTGAAGACAGCTACTCTCCTCCGCTTCTACTGAACTAGGAACACAACATTTGCACAACAGATGAGCACAAGTGGCAGGAGCCATCCCGGACTCACGGCCAGATGCACGGCCTTCCCGCGGTAACCACCCTGCATATGCAGCTCAGAGTGGCAGCCTGCTGCTTGGCCAGACTCCCAGCCCCACTGCCCTAGAAGGTGCTGGTGCAGGTGGTGAGTCGCCTTCCAATGTAGATCCCCAGCCCGATGGTGAGGAAGTGAGAGAGCAGCAGGGACGGGAGGAAAACCTTCAAAAACTCTGCTGAGAAGATGCCCCCCTTTTTCAGGACGCTCGTGTTTCTCATGCCGAGAGTGGCCGTACGCTTCGGGTGCTTAAAAAGAAACTCCTTTGGGGAGATATTTTCAGGCCTACTGGGCCAGTCCCAGATCCAGTCTGAGTTTTTCTTCAGGATGCTCTCCACTTCTTTCCGTTTTTTTATGCAGTCTTCTTCAGACTGCGAGCTGTTCTTTTCTCCAATGCTGTGAGTATCCGTTTCAGAAATTCGGTTAATATCTTGGGGTGTCTGTGACCGAAGTGGGCTGTCACAGTGAGAACTCTTGGAGCTGCTCCGTCCAGATTCATGCTGGGCATCCAGAAGAATCTTTTCCATGTCGCCATTATAGGCTGAAATTGAGGATGGCACTGCACTATGACCGTTGCCAATACTGCTGAAGTGCAATTCCAACCAAGAGCCCTGCAGGTTCTCCTGGGGGGGGGGGGGGGGCGTCGGCTGGCTGCTCTGTGCCATGGCAGGGCCCGGAGCGGCCAGCCGACACCCCTCTCCGAGGAGAACCTGCAGGGCTCTTGGGGTGGAATTGCACTTCAGCAGTAATGGCAACGGTTAATGTACTTTAAAAAAAAAAGAAAAGAAAACCAGAATCTCAGCATCCAAAAGGAAAGACTGAATTCAAAGCTAACAAAGATGAAATTACAATAATTGTTAAGCACTATTTTGTTAATTATATGCCAATAACCCTGTCAATTTAAGTGCAATGAATGGATATTTACAAATATAAATTGCCCAGATTAACAAAATAAACTGAAATAACTTTATTTTAGAGGAAAAAAAATTGAACAAACCATAAAGAAGTTCCCTAAGGAAAACTCCCTAGGATCAGGTGAATTCACAAATGAATTATACCAAACATTTAAAAACAATTCCAATATTATATAAACTATTTGGAAAAATAAAGGAGTTATATCAAATTCCTTTTATGACACAAATATTGGTGTGATACCTAAAACAGGAAGAGCAAAAATCAGAGAAAAAAATATAGGTCAATTTCCCTAATGAATATTGGTGTAAAAATTTTTAAATAAATACCAGCAAGAAAATTATAGTAACATATCAGAAAGATAATACACTGTGACCAGGTAGGATTTATACCAGTAATACAAAAGTTCAATATTTGAAAAAACTATCAGCAGCATTGACCATATTAATAGCAAAACTAACAAAAATCATAGGATTATCTCATAGGAACAATTAGAACTTTCCTTAAAATATTAAGCAGTAACTATATAAGCCATCAGTAAGCATTATTTATAATGGGAAAAAGCTAGAAGCCTTCCTAATAAGAGTGGATATAAACACTAGCAATGAGAAGAAAATGATGATCATGCTGTTTGTCCTTCATTGTCAAAGTTGATAAGCACATGAATTGAATTTGAGTAAGGGGGTGCTGTGCTAAGTCACCAGCCTCGCTTTCTCCTCTGGAGAGATCTGAGTCCAATGGTCAGATATGAATCAGGGCAACTGGAGATGACCCTGGATACAAGGCAATCAGGGTTAAGTGACTTGCCCAAGGTCACATAGGTAGTAAGTATCAAGGGCCTGAAATAGGATCCAAACTGCCTTCCTCCTGACTCCAAGAATAAGCAATGAGGAAATGAAGCTATCATATTTTAACTGATAGTTATAGTGTAAAGGGAGCCTAAATCAAATAACTAGTTAAAATAATTAAAAGCTCCCAAAAAATGAAAAATATGTTATAAATCCATAGAGATCATCAGCATTTTTATATCTTACAATAAAGTTTAACAGGAAGAAACCAAAAGAGAAATTTCATTTAAAATAACTGCAGACAATAAAAAATACTTAAGAGTCTATCTTCCAAAAACAAACCCCAGTATAAAACATTCTCACAAAAAGATAGATCTAAATATTTGGAGATATATTAATTACTCAAAGTTAGTAAATATAATAAAATATAATAAAAATGACAATTCTACCTAATTAATTTACTTATTTGGTGCCAAACCAAGCAAATTATCCAAAAACAAGACACAATAAAACAAAGCCACTTCATGGAGTTAGAAAGTTTTTTTTTTTTACCAAATTCATTCAGCAATACAAAACATCAAGAATATCAAAGGAATTTATTTTTTTTAAAAATGAGAAAGTGCCTTAGTAGTACAAATCTCAAACTCTAATATAAAGTGTTAATCATCAAAACCAACTGACATTGACTGAGAAATAGCGTATTTGTGGATTAGCTTAGATATACAATACATAGTAGCAAATAACTATAGTATTCTAGTGTTTGACAAAGCCAAAGATCCAAGATTTTGGGACAAGAAATCATTATTTGACAAAAATTCCTGGGGAAATGAGAACATTTGGCAGAATCTCGGTAGAGACCAATATCACATACCATATGCCAAGATAATTCAAAATGGAAATGTGATTTAGATATAGAAGGTGATATAAGCAAATTAAGAGTGCATGAAATATTTTACCTGTTAGATATACGGATAAAGGAAAAATTTATGACTAAAATATAGATAACATTGAGGCATAAAAATGGATAATATGGATTAAATCAAATGAAAAAATGTTTTATAGGAAGAATATCAATGAAGCAAAGATTAGAGGGGAGTTAGGTAGCTGGGGGAAAATTTACAGTAAGTTTCTCTGACAAAGGCCTCATTTCTTAAATACTGAGAGAAATTACCCAAATTTTTATGAATAGTTATCAGAAGGAAAAAATCAAAGATTTATATAGTTATTTGAAAAAAATACTCTAAATCATTATTGATTAGAGAAAAAAGTTAACATTTCACACCTCACAGATTGGCAAATGTGACTGAAAAAGGAAAGGATAAATACATACTCTTTGATCCAGCACCATAACTATTGGTCTTTATTCCAAAGAGATCAAAGCAAAAAGACAAAGTACTTATATGTTCTTTATTTATAGCAGCTCTTTTGTAGTAGCAAATAATTGGAAATTGAGGGGAATGTTATTGTTCAATAAAAAATGTTCAGCAAGTGGATATCAGAAAAACCTAGGAAAACTTGAATTATTTGCTACAAAGGGGAGTGAGCAGAACCAGGAGAATATTGTATAATGATCAACTGTAGATGACTTGGAAATTCTCAGCAATATACATATCTAAAATAATTCTGAAGAATTTATGAAAACACGATATCAACCTCCAGACAAAGAACTGATGGCCTCTAAATATAGATTAAAACATAGTTTAAAAATTGTATTCTTTTTATTTTTTGTTCTTTTTTATGGAAATGTTTTCCATGACTATTCATGTATAATGAATATCATATTAAGAAAGCAAATATTGTATTGAGGGAGAAGATTTACATTTTAAAAAATATTTAAAAATTTTAATTTATAAGTAATTGAGAAATAGCAAAATTAAATTAATCATTTCCTTTTAAAAAAGAATTCATCAAAGGATGTACAGATTAGTAATATAATTTTTGTGAGATGAGAAAGTACTGTAAGTACATAGAATGATTGTAATGACTATTCTCTAAGTCACCTTAATTTGGTAACAATAAAGTCCTAAATTTTTTCTAAGAATTTAGTATTCAAAACAGATTATGAAAATTGCTATCTTATTACCCTCCATTATAAATTTCCTTCTTGTATACTTGGTTGATCTGCATCTCCCATTTTGGAATTTCATTTCTGCTTTCTCATGCAGAATACCAACAATTATAAAGTTGGGTGTTAACTGTGGTGTATTTACTTCAGAGAAGAGAAAAAAATTAGACACATCAGCAAACTCTATTTTCCATTAGTTCATTCTTCCTATGTGCCTCTGGAATGATTTAATTTAGTTGAATCTTTCATAAATCATTCTAAAAATATGTTTTTCTATAACTACTTCCTATTGTTTGATGAGATGATACTTCTCAAACATTCCTTTTACAAAGTACATATTCCCTATCATATATTTCTTCATTGAAAGGAAATCAAATATTTGGTAGATGAGGCAGTCTATGAGCTGTCAATTTCCTTGTTGTTGTCATTAATTCACATTGGTTAAACTGCCTTAAGACATGATTATCATATATGTCAATGTCTGTTCTTTTGTCCATTTTCCATTTTTAGTATTGACAACTTGATTAAACAGGTAAGGCTGGAGTTGCCTTAAATGAACACTGCATCTTCTCTCATTTGTATTCTTCTGTTTTTTTTTTAATTTTAAATTCTAGCTCACATTGATTCCTGATTTGGATATAACTCTACAGTTAGGAACCAGTCATTGAGTGCATATTAAAATGTAACTACTTTAATTTTTTTGTGTTTTTATTAAAACTGTCAAGCTTTCCTGACTTTCTTCTTGAAAAAAGAACTGAGAAAGTCATGAATTCTTTTAGATATTTAAATTCAATAAGTATTTAGCAGTATTAATTATGTTCCTTGCACTAGATTAGGTTCTAGAGGAATATAAGAGAAATATGAGGGCGAGTTTCTATCTTCCATGCCCATAAGATACAATTGTGGAGAAAAGGAATAACTTAAGACAATTTGAAATCAATTACTATGTGGTATGGTGAAGATAGTAAATAAACTATTTGAATGAACAGTTTATTCACTAGTTCATTTTTTTCTAGAGTGTTTAAGGCATAAACTTGAAATCAGATTTTAGAGAGACTTAAATATTGGATAACAGGCCACAAAGTCCACATTGTATTCATTATAGATTATGGAAAGTCAGTGAAGATTGTTCAGCTATGGAATTATATGATAAGAATGGAGCTGTAGAAGAACTATTTTTGTCTCAATATACCAAATAGATTGTGTAGGGAATGGACAAGAGTAGGAAGACCAATTAAAAAGCTATTATAATAGTACAGACAAGAGATAATGAGATCCTAAACCATTTGAGCAAAGGAAATCAATAGAAAGGGTTAAAAGAATGAGATACAGTATATTGGTTCAGGAGAACAGGTAATGAAATATCTCTCTCCTTGGGGGGTAGGAGAGAAGATTATAGATGCTAAACATTGATTAAGTTAACAAATACTTGCTATGGTCATTTTGCCTGTTTTTCTTTGATAGAAAGGATTCCAGAAGATGATATTATTTATTGGGAAATGACTGCAGTGTTTAAAAACAAAAACTATCCATAATTTGTCTCTATGTAAATGGTTCCTAACTTTATCTCTATTCATTATATTTTCCTCCACCTCCAAACTATTGTTTGAACCCAGAAGAACACATGATGTAGATAATTAAGGGGACCATTAGGAGAGAAAGTAAAAGGAGAGAAACAGGATAAATGTGGCAATCACAGTGACACAAAGAGACAAGGAAGAGCAGAATGAATTTAAAGCATGTTGCTTTTTAAAGCCAGAAGATCTGGATTAAAGTTCTAACTCAGACAATTACTTTCTGAGTAACCTTAGGTAAGTGATATAACCTTTCTGATTCTCAGCTACCTCATTAGCAAAATAGGTATATTACTTAAATTAAGAATACATTTAATAGCATTTCTATGAATTAATGCCTATTATTCCTTAATCCAAGTCAACATTTATATGTTCTATATGTAAAAAATATAAAATTTTAAAAAATCAAATTTAAAAAACAATCTATTTGCAAAAAAAAGGTATTGGATATAAAAGAACAAAATTAAAAAAACTATATAGTAAAAAACAAATAAACTTGTAGAATTTAAAAGACCCTCAGCAGCCATCTAATCCAACTTATAACTCTTCAAATACTTGAAAACAGCTATCATGTTCCTTCTGAGTTTTTTCTTTTCCAAGTTAAACATCTTCAACCTTCCAAGCAATCTTTTTTATAGCAATACACTTCCTTGAAGGCAAGGACAACGTAAGTTTCATATAAATATATATATATATATATATACATATTTTATATTGATATTAATAATATTTTATTCCTAGCATATAGCATAGCATCAGAAACACATATAATATAAATTTAATAAATGCTTTTTGAATGACTGATTGATTGAACAACATGATAGAAACTTAAGGTAGATAAGATAGATGAGAAAGGAAGGAAGAGAGAAGAAAGAAAAGGAAGGAATGAAGAAAAGAAGGAAGGAAAGAAGGAAGGAAAGGAATGGAGGGAGGGAGGATGGAAGGAAGAAAAGGAGAGAGGGAGGGAGGGAGGAAGGAAAGAAAGAAAGAAAGAAAGAAAGAAAGAAAAAGAAAGAAAGAAAGAAAGAAAGAAAGAAAGAAAGAAAGAAAAGAAAAGAAAAGAAAGTCAAATAATTAATATATTAGGCACAATGATAGATTTGGTGAATACAAATTCGACAAAATGAGATGGTACCTACTCTCAAGAAATTTCCATTCATGCAAGGGAAGACAAAGCACAAAAAAAGAACTGAAAAGGAGCAAATGTAGAAAACAATCAGCTCAGAGCAGCTAGGTGGTGCAATGTATAGAGACCTGAGTTCAAATTCGACCTCAGATACTTAATCGTCTAGCTGTATAACATTTGACAAGTCACTTAACCCCATTGCCTTAAATAAAATTTAAAAAAAAAGAAAAAAAGGGAGTCAGCTGTGGAAAAAGAAAGATGTTGGGAAGGTGGAACAATCCAAACAATGATTTGAGCTGGCAGTTAAGTGAACAGCATGGCTGGTTCTCCTCAAAAAATAGTAGTTCTGAGCAGGGTCTCACCAATCAATAAGCTATAGTCATCCCTTTGTGGGAAAAGCACCTCAAAGGCAGTCAAAACAATCTACTTTTTTCCTTGATACTCTCAAGTTCATAATATGCATCTTTCCAGTCTTGTCACAGCTTAGTTTCTTCCATGTACACCAATCAGTAATCATAAAACTTCTTTTCCATGATATAGCTTTTATTATCATTAGCTTACTTTTCTACCCTTAGTTCATTCTATGATCAATATCTGTCTTCATGTAGCTTATATTTACATAAAGAAGAATTATTCCTATGTACCAGACAGTATTAATTACTCAGAAAAGAAAAATTTTTTAATTCAGGCTTATGTGTAGCTATGCTACCATTAAGTAATTAAAATGACATTTCAATGCCTCCTTATGGCATAATGGAGCTGATCATGGACCTTCATCATGGATGATGATATGGGGGTAGTAATGGTGATGGTTGTGATGATGATTTATGATGGTGAAGATGATGATGATGATGATAATTTACTCCTGGTAACTCATGAAAATGAAGACAGAAGGCAAGGAAGGTCAGGGATCCACATCAATGGATCAGGTATCCATATTAATGAAATCAGAAACCCTTTAAATATATTGTCCAGCAGTGCATGAAATTATATTACAATGAGTAGTAATTTATAATGAGTAAAAGACTTTCTTTATATGTCCCTTAAAATGTTTCCTTTGAATTGATTCCAAAACAGAAGATTCAATGAAGTCTAAATGAAGATGAATGATCTAAATGAATGAATGAATATAATGAAGATCTAAAAACAGCAATTCAATTATTTGAAAATCAATCATATTTATGGAGGATGGTATGTTAATTCCATGAGATGTGACTTTTTCTCACTTCTCTTCAGAGAATGAGAAAACATGAGCAATATTCATCCTCCATTCCTAGGCAAATATTTATCTAGGAAACAAATCTCCTAAATAACAATGTTATTGCAGTCTAATTATTTTATTTTTACAAAAAAAGAAACTAACACAAAAGGAAACAATGGTTTTCCCAAAATCAGGACTATGAGACTTTCTTGGTTTTCTCTCTACCCCAACCCCCCTACTAATGGTTCTCTTCCAATATTACCTCTCATTTACTTTATTTTGTCTTTATTTTGCATGTGGGGCAGCTAGGTGGTACAGTGGATCAGGAAGACTCATCTTTCTGAATTCAAAGCTGCTCTTAGACATTTTCTAACTGTGTGACCCTAGACAAGTCACTTAACCCTGTTTGTCTCAGTTTTCTCATCTATAAAATGAACTAGAGAAGGAAATGACAAACCACAACAGTATCTTTGTCAAGAAAACCCCAAATGGGATCAGAAAGAGCTGGACAAGATGGGAAAAAAAAATGACTTAACAGATATCTTTATTTATACAGTTGTTTACATGTTATCTTTCCCTTTAGAATGGAAACTCCTAGAAGGGAAGAACCATGTTTTTTATCTTTTCTTATATCCCTAGCACTTAGCACAACATCTAGCACATGGGTTAGTGATTGATAATCAATCTGAACTGACTGAATGATAATAGCAACCCAGACAAAACTATTGCCACAGCATAAACTTCTGTTCCTAGGTAGATTAGGTCTATGAAATCTGATGACAACACCTCTTTGCTCCTCTGAGCATGTTTCCTATACACTTCATTCTGCCTTTAATGATTTTTAAATAGACCTATCCCATGACTGGAAGGCTCTGCTCTCTTACCTCTGCCTATTAGAATCCTATTTCTTTTCAAGGCTTAGCTCAAGTGCTACCTCCTAGAGGAGCACTTTGCTTATGCATAATAGATATGGAGCACTAGATTTGGCATCAAGAAGATTCATCTTCCTCAGTTTGAACTTATTCTTAAATAATTATTAGTTCTGTGACCCTGGGAAACTCACTTAACCCTGTTTGTTTCAGTTTCCTCATTTGTAAAATGAACTGAAAGAGAAGGAAATATCTTTGCCAAGAAAATCCCAACCAGAGTCAAAAAGAATCAGACACAAATGAAAAATGACTGAACAGCCAACATAGCCCAAATGCTAAAAGACTGTCTTGAAGAGTGAGGAAGAAAAAATTAGCAACTTGCAATTTACAAAATTTAAAATATTATATAAATGCTAGTTACTATCATAATCATTATTATAATTATATTAGAAGCTTTTCCTTTAAAGGTACCTTCCATCAATTCTAAATAGCTTGTGTGAACCTAATTATTTACATGCATCTTCCCAGTAAAATGTAATTTCTGTGATATCAGCGAGTATGTTTTTGTCTTTGTATCCTCAGAACCTGACCAATAAGAAACATTAAATAAATGCTTGAATGATTTATTTTCTTTCTTGATCCTTCCTCAATTATATCCTCCATCTTCCCCCCCAAATTTGTAGGCATTTTGCATATTTTTGTAACTATTTTATCTGTTTGTTTGTAACCGTTCTCTACTCTTCAGCTCATAATTAAAATGTAAGCTCCATAAAACCATGGACTATTTTTCTTTTGTTTTTGTATACCCAATGCCTACTAGGAGCTTAAAAAATGGAGAGTAGTAGTATATTGAACTCTGGAGAGCCCAGTTACATGTCTCCCCAGTCTTGGAATAGAGGTGTATAAGAATGACTAGAATCCATTTACCAGCTTGGTTTCCCTTGCATATAAGTGGAGAATTGAAGTAATTAATTGCACATTCTGCTCCTTGTCAAGCATTTTCAAACAATAAACTGCTCTGGAGTGTGAGGGTTACCAATGCATATTCTCAAAACAAACCTTTACAGGTTCTTTGAGAGTGTCTGGGTGATTGAAGTACCACTGTGAATCCACTCCTAGGCATCTTTACGCAAGAAAAGAAATAAACACAGCATTTGAGTTGTGCCTCAACTTCAAAACTGCAGGCTTTTGCCATTTTTAAGTCATTTGTAACCTTTAACATCATTTAAGCTCTGAGTTTCTCTGTTGTAATTATCTGAGGAGAACAGATAAGCTTTTAGTTCTCCAACGGGCATGACATGGTTTCAATGTTTCTTCTTGGGATGAATCATCTGGAAGCTTTTTTCCCCCCCCTTTCTTTTCCATTATATCTCTGACCATTGTTTAAATGTAATGTCAAGGATAAATAATGGGATTCTGAGTGCTGATCTTCTGGTTGAAATACCCGGATGTCTTGTGAAATCAACTGCGTGTATTAGCACATTTAGGGGAGAGTGAGGTGGGCAGTAATGTTAAACTGATTTAATGACTTTCTCTGAAGAGCACTGATTTTCCCAACAGTCCCATGAGGAAATGGGGATGGAGGGGAGTCTTGTGACCTCAGTTTTACAGAGAGGGAAGCTGAGGTGTACAGCTCCTGAAGAAACTGGAGCAGGACTCAGAAGAGAGTCTCAGGTCTTTTCAATCTTGCAGCAGTAATTCCATGGGATACTACCACCTCCACCATCGGCACATTGCCAAATAGGATCAGATTCATGGTCTGTATGTGAGTGCAGAGCCGATTTCCTCATACTGCTAAGGAAAAGTTTCTACCTCGGCCTTAATTAGCATGTAAACCTGAATTTCCATGGTTTTCTCAGTGCTGTGTACATGGTTTTAAAGATAGCTACAGCCAGGTGGTTTTCTTCATGCATGTTACTTGGCTATGCTTTTCAGTGGTAGAAGCGGGAACTACGGTAGCATAGGTACCCATAATTCCTCCAGCTCCTGTGCCCAGTTGATTTTTAGCAATAGTAGCTGACAATGTAATACTCATTCAGCAGCTGATTATAATTAAAAATATCAGAATAATTAAAGTCCTCAGCTTGACAAGCAGAGCCATAACTTTGCCTTCAGACATTCCTCTCTAATTAGTTAATTAATCCTAATGCAAATTATAAGCAATAATTAGTCAGCCAAGCTTGACATAAAAGTCTGCTGACTTATAGCTAAAAGCTTTTCTGGTTGCTGGTTTGTAGTTTTTAAAGGTGTCTTTTGTCCACTTATGGTTTCTGTATTCATCTTCCAACTTTCTGCAGACATACAAATACTCAAAGAAATTTGAGTAGAAGACAAAAACATGGTTTTAAAAACCTGTATCATAGGCATTTTTTTAAAATTTTCAGTTTTACATATAAATTGGATGCTCAGTTTCTATATTGAATATAGGGTATCAGATCTGCTATGTTAAACATTCATATCCAGTGGGTCATAGCATGTGCCTAGAAATTATCATAATATAGTATATCTGAAATCTGATCTCTTTGTACTAGGAGAGCTAATATTTGATCCAGATTTTCAGCATGTTTAACAGATCAGAAATCTATTAACTGAGATAATGTGAATTATCTTTTGATGAATCAAAACTTGAATATTGCATTTTCAGCATATCTTTACTACTAATGAGTTCAATGCTCTCCTTCTGATTTGGGGGGTTTATGAGTTTCTGAATCCTTGCAGGTTATTTTTCTCTTGACTGCCTACAAGGTCAGCAAAACTGTAGCAAACTGTCTTTCCTGGGATGTCTTTGCGGATTAAATACTAACTGCTGGTTCATCCTTAGACTCTGCAGGCTAAAAAATTCAGTCCCTTGAACAGTGACCTTGGGAAATCAATAATGATGATGAATTTATTAAAGTAATAATTATTAATAGCAACAGTTGGCATTATATAATGCTTAAGTAGGTAGTTACTTGTTACTATCATCCCCATTCTATAAACTAGAAAACTGAGGTTAAGTATAATGTGCAGGGTCACATACTAATAATATCTGAGGCAGGATTTGAACTCAGATCTCCCTGACTTATTAATACAACCTTCTATCCACTGGGCCATCTAACTGTCTGTAATCAAAGAGAGTAATGTTAGCATATGAAATATGTTTGCAAGTCTCCTTCAAACCAGAGTTCTAAACAGGTACCCACAAACTTAAAAAAGTACAAAGGCAAAGCAAATGTCGTCAGTCTCCATACTTTTCTGTGTTATCACAAGTACATTTTTCATAAATAAGCATCAGCTTTCAAAAGACTTCTTAGTTCTCCTTCTTCTAGATTTATTTGGAAAAAGAGTAATTGAACACAATTCATTGGTGCAATAGGGAGAGGATAATGAATAGGCAGCATGAGAGCACAGGAAGGTCTTACTCTTCCTATATGTAAGAGTGGGGTGGGAGGTAGGGTGAGGAATGAAGGAAAGTGGTGGGGGGAAAAGATGGAATACAACACTGGAGAGGAGAAATAGTATAAGTTTCAGAAAATTTCCTGTACTGAAATCCATGGACTATATCTTTGGCCACAGGTCATGCATACTGGCTCAAATTAAAGAGATAGGATAGGGGTGCCAATAATAAGAATTAGGATCAGCATAATAGACACAATAGTGTTGTTGAACTATTGATGAGTGTAGCTCAATAGTTTACAATTGAGCTTTTTCATTTGAATAACATTCAATATAATGTATAAGATTATCCATCATTATGTATAATTAGGAAAAAAAAGTTGTGTCCAGAACTGGACAAAAAGAGAAAAACTGGATTGCCTTTAGAGAATTGCATAGTTCCTTTAATAACCCAAACTTCTGGAAATAAAGATGTATATTTTTAATACTAACATTCTACCAGGAGGGCTAAATATCTTTAAGATGTAGACTACAAATTTCGGAAATAATAGTTTTCCTCATATATAGGAAAATGAAGAGGGTCAGGGGGAATAAGCAGGCTGCAATATACAACCAATGAGGAATTTCAAAAAACAAAAGTAAAAGAGATCACCAGGGAAAGATATGTTAGAAGGAAAAGTTGGTTTAATCATGGAGTAGGAGTGAGAGATAAGAAATGGATGGTCCAAGGGTTCCACTGGCATCCTACTGAAGTTAGAAGAAAGTGAAGAAGGTCTCCAAGGTTCTCCAGAGACACTTTCTCCCCCATCCCAGTTCTTTTAAAGGAGATTTTGAACAAAATTGGTATGGTATGGGCAAACAGGGAAGGATGTCATCCAAATAGTTGGGAATCATATATGATTCAAGTTTTGAGAACTAATTCTTCTTAGTAGTCCTACTTCTATTTGATCTCATCTCTAAATGGAAACAACTTTTATTTTTACTATTTTTTCAGCACCATGCAAAATTTAGTTCAACAAATATTTATTAGCTATCTCTCAAATTCCAAGAACTCTGCCAACTGTATAAATGATATAAAAAGTTGTTTGCTTCAAGATAATTACAATCTAGTTGGAGATTCATTACAAGTAAATACAACAACAAAAGATAGTATAAACTTAGTGACAAAATCTATTCATTCATTCATTGTAATAATTCACTGATTTATTTAGTAACTATTGAAAGTAGGGCACTGTGCTAAGTTTTGAATAAGTAGCAAAAATAGAGACAAGTAGTAAAAATAGAAAAAAGTAGCAAAAATAGAGACATCATCATTCCTGCTCCATAAATCTTATAAACTAGGCAGAAATACAATACATACATATTACCCTGCTGAAAAAATAGAATGTCATTGGAACATGAAGTAGTTGCAAGCAAAGTGCTAATGTGGACAGAAAAACCTATGGTAAAAAGAAAAAAAAACTTTCAATAGAAAATTTCAAGAATAAGGTAACCAAGGATTTAGTAATTAGAGGTAACCAAGGATGCAGTGATTAGAATGGAATTAAGAAGATTTCTGATGTTCAAATATAATTGCAGAGACTTACTAGATGTGTGAACCTGGGCACCTAACTTCACCCTTTCCCCCTCAGTTTCCTCATCTATAAAATGAGATGGACAAGAAAATAACAAACCATTCTAGTACTTTTGCCAAGAAAACCTCAAATGTATCATGTAGAGTTGTACTAGCTGAAAAATGACTTATCAAGCAAAGACTGTAATGTTTATTGGAGAAAGGTATTATTCTAACTTGACTATAACAGGTTATATGTGAAATAGAATAATATTATATAATGACAGAAACTAGGGTAATGTCAGACTTTGGGGACATTGAATGCCAGGTTATAAAGGTTAGATTTTGTTTTGGAGGTATTGGAAGCCACTGAAGAATTCTGAACAGATGGGTGATATGTTAACGTCTCTATATAAAGAAATATGACAGTACAGTAAAGAATAATACTACACTCTGACAAGTTGCTGCTTAAGGAATGTCTGAAAATGCACAAAGATAGTTGGGCTATCTTAGAGATCCAGAATGAGGGAAGAGTAATATGTCACTTCTTTTCTTTGTATTTCTAAGAGACAACTACTGTGCTTACTCAATCTGAAATTGGAGACCTGAGTCCATAAAGAAAGCCGATGTTTAGGTTACATGGCACATCCAGGGGAACAAACTCTCATTTTATAGAAGAGATTGAAAAACCCACTTAAGAGATTCCTACTTATGACATTTTCCCATAGGGTCTGCTTATTTTTTTTTATCATCATCCTTATCTAAGAGTATTTATTAACTGTTCAAATTTGCATGGCAACATATCTGCAATTTTCCATTTCTCGCTTTGGAAGCTTTCCCAGTTTAGAAGTTTTTAATGGATGTTCCTTTGAAAACATCTTAAGAGGGCTTTTACTGTAATTCCTTTTCCCCTAGCTCTTATTTAATAGGCACCAATGCCTATCTCTTGCCTCCGGTGTTAGGCTAGAGAGAGTAAGATTCATTAACCATGGTGAGTTATGGATTTCAATGCCCTGGCTACTTCATTTCTTATATCCAACAATATCATTTCTTCCTAAACCATCCTGCAGCCCAAGAATGCATATATTGTAAGTAGCCTTAAACTGTCTCATTAGTAGTTTTCCTTACTTTAAGTGAAGGATAACTCCAAGATTACCAATTACTTCTGGTTGTCCTGATATGTCAATCCAATTATGCATGTCCTAGATTGTAATAATGGTACTGGTAGTATGAGACTAGGATCATAGAATTTCAGGGCTTAGAGATCTTTTAATTCAATTCTTATATAAGAAAAAATAAAAACGACACTGGATTGGGAATCATTTTTATTCTATAACTTAAAAGAGAATGATTTACCCAAAGTCACAGAATGAGAGAAGTAGCATTAAAACCTAGGTCTTCTGAATTTTTTTCCTTTGTATGATATGAAAACTATTGGAAAAGAGTAATGTTCTGGTTAAATTAGGAGTGAGAATGACTTTTTGTCCTTGAAACAAAAAAAATAGATTTCTCTCTTCTAAGGAAAGGCATTATGGTTAGAGGGCTGAAACTTGAATCAAGATGATGAGTTCAAATACATTCTCAGATATTAACTATGTGATCATGGAAAAACTGTTAACTACTCTGGTCCTCAGTTGATTTTTCTTTAAAAATAAGGTAGTTAGATTAATGGCAGATAAAATCCTACTGGATTTAAATCAATAGTGACTTAAAGCATCAAGACATTGAGAAATATATGTATTTTAACATGGAATTCTGACTGTCCTAAAGGAATCTCTGAAACAAAAATTTCAGACACCATCATGGAGAACATTATAAGGCAAGGAGCCCTGGTTGAAATTATAATTCAGAATTTAGGATACCTTTCTCCTCAAATTGGTATGATTGACTCTATATTTTCCTTGTCTTTATGCTATAAACTGCTCAGTGACCACACCCCAGTAAAAACTCTCTTGACAAATGGGCCAAAGCAAGTTGAGGTTATCAAGTCCAAAACCTATTAATGAGTTTGGAGAATGTCTACTTCAAGCATTTGAAGATTTCCCCTTGTGAAATGGATGGTTAATAACAATTTATTCCAACCACCACAAAGGTAGCTAAAATAGGTACTGTGGAACACATAGATCTTGATCAGATATCAAAGATAACAAGGTCATCCACTGCATCCTGGACCATTGCCAGGCTTGAATTATATCTTTCCACTTGTCTTTGATGATCCTGGAAGGGACAGTGAAGCTGATGACTTCGTGAAATTATGCCTCATATAAAGCCAAATCACATATCATTGATATTCTTAAGTATGGATGAACAACAATACTTTCTTTAAATAAAGGCAATTAGATGAGACAGGAAAGAGAGTGCTGGCCTAGACGCAAGAAGTTTTGATTTCAATCCAGCCTCAGACACTTACTAGCTGTGTGACCCAGGACAAGTCATTTAATCTCTATCTGAGTCAGTCTATGTAAATACAAAACTGAAGGCAATAGCACCGATCTTGCAGAGTCGTTGTGAGAATCAAAGAGATGATTGTGCACTCAACATAACCCCTGAAGCTGAGATGCAATAAATTATGGATAGATTCTATACTGCATGTTCTAATTTTGGTCTTAACAATTAACACCAAGAAACTCAGGTGTTCTATCAGCCAGGACTACACCATTCATATGTGGAATCATTGATTATTACAACTGGAAAAGTTTTGAATACTGTGGATAAGTTACAGATGTTGGCATTGTACTTTCCAGTGATGTACATATAGATGATGAGATTAGTGCATTCATTGACAGCGCTATCTTAGTGTTTGGGAGGCTCCAAAGAAAGTGCAAGATAGAAGAGATATTAGATTGAATATCAAATTAAAGGCCTATAGAGCCATTGTGTTGACCTCATTGTTTTATTTCTGTGAAGTGCGGACAGGATACCAGTGATATGCCAGGAAAGTCTTAGAAAGATTCTGAAGATCACCTGGCAGGAGAATTACCAGACACTGAGGTCCTTTCTCATAATAAACTTCCAAGCATTCAAATTGCTTCAGAAGGGGCAACTACAATGGGCTATGTTGTTTAAATGTCAAACATAAACTTGCCAAAAAGACTATTTTATGGAGAACTCACACAGGGTAAGCACCTCCTGAAGGGGAAGAGGGTGCAGAAAAAGAACAGAAGTACATTCTCAAGGTTTCTCTTAAGAATTTTGGAATTGATTGTGCAACATGGGAAACATTGACACAGGACTACTCAATATGGCATGTCTCTATAGAGAAAGTTCTGTATGAGCAAAGTAAAATTGAAGTAGCTCAAAGGAGATATGAAAGTTTAGAGAATCCATGTTCACTTGTGTCAGAACTGTGGTAGAGCATTCCAAGATCATTTTGGACTGATCAGCCTCAGTAGCAAAAGCTGTAAGACACTAACAAAATGATGTTATTTTGGTTGTCTTTGAGTATAAAGGACAACAACCAACCAACTTAATATTTACTATGTGCCTTTCATTATGGGAGATGAAAAAATTTGAATATAGTTATTTTTCACAGTTTACAGTATGGGGAAGATAAGATATAATTTGACAAATTATTAAAGCATAATATAAAACAATATGAAAGGTGATATGGCATAATGGAAAGGCTTTTGGCCTATGAAAAGTAAAAGTATCACAGGTTCAAATCTAAGTCTATCACTTACAAGCTATGACCATGAATGAGTCACTTATAGTTTCCAAACCTCAGACTGGACACTTACTTCATAAATTTAGAACTAGAAGAAACCTTGTTCAACGTTTTTCAGTTGTGTCCAATTCGTAATGATCCCATTTGGGGTTTTCTTGGCAAAGATGTAGGAGAGCTTTACCATTTCCTTCTCTAGCTCATTTTTGCAGTTGAAGAAACTAAGACAAGCAGGGTTAAATGACTTGACTAGGGTCACATAGATAGTAAATGTTTGAACTGCTTCTCTATGCACTAAACCACTTAGCTTCCCATGGAAGGGACTTAAGAGGTCATTATATCTAATTCCCATATTCTACAGATGAAGAAAACAGAAAGGGGGAAATTACTTGCTAAATATCATACAGATAGTAATTGGAAGAATCATAATTTGAAATCAGTTCTTCTGAATTCAAAATCCAGTATTCTTTAAACATGGCAGTTTAAAAATAGTGCCTATGCAGTATCATTAAAATATTATGTTAAAACCAAGACAAAATAAAAATAATTGCATGTAAAATTTTGATGACCTCTGGTACCAGATGTAATCTGTTACTTATAAAGTTCCTTTCACTGATGAAATTACCAATACTTGACATTATGTCCTTTAAATGGTAAGTAATGTGCTAAAGTGAATACTACCAAATGCCAAACCATATGATGTAGAAAATAATGGATGTAGATAATCAGATTAGAAAAAAAAACCAATATGACTAGAAATTACTGGGGAAAAATAATGCTTACTATAGGTCTTGAAGGATAGGTAGAATATGGGTAAACAGATTAGAATGGTTAGTTTCTTTGGATCTTATGGGTGAAGTTCTACTTAGAAATCTTTCTCAGTTTCCTTATTATTATACATCATAGAGGTTTGAAAAGGTATTATTGTTTACCTTTCTAAGATGAGATTTTCTAAAAAGTAGGAGCCCATGCCAGAGGAATATACAGAAAAGGGGTAATTAACAACCAAGAAATAATCTCATCTCCCCTGGATGCCTGAGAGTAACCCTTCTGGTATCAGTAGAAACTACTCTATCATATCAAGGCTAGAATAGGCCCCTTAAGCCTCTAGAAACATAGGCCCCAAGAGAAACAGTTAATCCTGTTGACAATAAAAACTCTCTTAAGTACAAATGATATAGGGAAGGTGTTTTGTATAATTTTCCTTATTTTATATGCAGAACAAGATGCTGTTTTCTATCTTTTAATCTGTCTTTATTAAGTAAAACTTATAAATGCTATTTCAAGAAAATTATAATTTCAAAAATAGAATTAGTTCAAATAAACTAAGCAAAATTGTACAAATGGGTGATTTGACCTTCCAAGTATGAATATTCTAAGAAAAATATTTTTTCCCAAATCTACTAAGTGGAATCTTGACATTCCATGGCATTCAACTAGGGATGAAGCAGTTTCAATGTTTGTTTTACCTCTAAAATATCAAATATTTAATTGTACTTAGTAATGCTTTGCGCATGAAAATGGGCTTGAATTTTCTATATTTTACTTTAACATTTCCCCAACCCACATTCATCCTCAGATCAGCATTTTCATTGTCATCAGTATATTTCAAGCCCAAAATAGTTTAATGGTCTAGTTAGTTTGGCTGAAATGGAATTAGGCAAATTTTCAATGGAAAACAGGTAATATTATCTGTAATTGGAAATAATAATCATCCAATACCTCCTAGCACCCCCCAGGCCCAGTCCAAAAAGTCCCTCAAAGATTTAGAACTTAGTCTTTGCTAATATGCCTCACTCCAACATTACCACCTGTTTTCTGTTTCAGACTATATTTCTTTAGGACCAACCTTCCAGTGGAATATAGATACTCTCATCATTACTATAAAGAGATGGAAATTTTCTTTTCAACTATGTAGTTCTAAATCTTTCAGAATAAAGTTTGGCTCTAATTACAAAAATACTAATAGCAGAGATATACAAAGGTTCTGTCCTAGGTTCTATTCTCTTTTCTCTCTGGCTTCTGTTTTATATTCATCACAAATTGCCACACATTCAAAATTACTCTATGCAGATGATTCCCTTATCTATATTTCTTGCTTTCATCTCTCTCCAAGACTTAGTCTTTCCTGAGTCACCTTGTATACAGTTCCAACTACATGACCCATGGTTTCTCAAATTCAATTGGTCTAGAAGTAGAACTCATTTTATTTCTCCTTTGATCCATTCCTCTTACAAACATCTCTTTTTCTGTTGAGAGCATCATCATCTTTCTAGATACCCAAGTTTGTAACCTTGGAGTCATTTTTGACTCCTTACTCTCCATATATAATTAGTTTCTAAGTTCTATGAATTCAACTTCCACAATGGTTCTTGAATTCAATTCTTCTCTATCCACATGGTGATGGCCATGTTACTATACAGTGTATTAAGAAGACACAATGATAAATAGTCCATGTTCTTGAAAAGTTTATAGTTGAATGAAGATAAGCATAATAAAGCATAATAAAGCATAATAAAAATTATAACAATAACAGTAACAATAATGAACAATGTAAGACTTATCGGCCTGCCTTCTGTTTAGGGGGAAGGGGGAGAGAAGGGAAGGTGGGGAGAAAATGTATAAAATTCAAAAACCTTACCAAAGGGTGATGGATAGAAACTACTGTATTTAATTGGAAAACAAATAAAATATTTATATAACATAATCATCATAAAGAATATCTGGCTACAGCATTGCATTACTTCAAACCACCAGTGGCTCTTTATTGTCCCTAGGATGAAATACAAACTACTCAATTTGATATTTAAAACCCTTCAAAACTACCCAATTTGATATTTAAAATCTTTAAAACCTACAAACTGGGTCCAGAATATTTTTCTATATTTACCTTCACAGATTCTTTGCTCAAGATAAAGTGACTTCTGTTCTGTTCCCTGAATCCAGTATTCCATATTCTACATCTATGTTTTTGTACATAGTATCTATAATGCCATTTTACCTCATCTCCTCTACCATTCAGAATCTACAGTTTTGTTCAGGACTCGACTCTTACGTTTTCTCCAATGTTTGCTAAATGAGCTAATATATGTAAAATCTTTAAACTTTTAAAATCTTTATGTTGTTCATTATTGTTATTCTTATTGTTTTAATTTTTTATTATGCTTTATAGATGTATATATACATCTTCATTCAACTATAAACTTTTCAAGGACATGGAGTATTTATCATTGTGCCTTCTTAATACACTACATAGTAACTTATACAATTAGGCATTTATTTAATTCTAGATGGATTGAATTTTTAGTCTATTGCAGGCAGCTAGTTATTGATCAGTTTACTAGAAAGTGTGAACCAGCTGCAATTGCTATAGAGGATCATTGGAAACAGGTTTTTTGTTATTTGTTCAAAATGTGGTGCTACCCTATCTAAAACTCATTTCTTTCCTAGCAGACTGAGTATCTGGGTTCCCTGCTACTGTATCCTTCAGCCTTACTTAGCAACCTTGGGATGTCCTCTCCCAAGGAATGAAATTTTAGGTCACATGGGAGCAATTTACCACTCCAAATAATGCCATGAGACAAGTAAGTACAATATTCAAATCAAGAGGGTGCACAAATGAGCTCATATATGCATAAAGACAAAACCTAAGATCCATCCCAGTTATCTAAACAGTCATAAAGTACTCTAAGGGCTAACAGTGATATAGGTTTTCAGGAGACTATATCTATAAATGCACAGTGAAATAATAATTTAAGGTAAATATGATTTGTTTTAGTCTGTATTATCTGATAGTTGACTTGACCACATTATTTTCAACAAACATTTATTAAGTACTTCTTTTATTCAGACAGAGAAAGAATTTCATGGCCTCAAATGCTACAAAATATATGGGATTATATGTAAACTGAATGTAAATTCCTTAAAAGAATGTAAATGCCTTGGAGGAAGAAACCACATCTGTAAGATATATCATTAAAGCACCTAGCACACTTTGATCAGGACCTAGTCAATTAACTCATTGCTTCTGTTCCTACACTCACTATCAATCATCATTAAATCGCACAAGAGCTATCATCTCATATCACTTGTTGAGGTCACTGCAATGAATGGTATACTCACTCATTTTTGTTTTTAAAAACAGTTCATTTTTTATATGAAATACTTCCCAAGATTCACCCAAATATACTTTAAAATTTTATTTTTCAAAAACACTTCATTTTTTTACATGAAATACTTCCTAAGATGTGCCCAAATACTCTTTAAAATTAAAAAAACTTCTTTCTTGTGTAGCACTTCATGCTATTCTCTGATTTCTTCAATTTCTTTCTTATGTTCAGAAGCTATAACAACAAATATACTAACTGATGGTATATGTATATATATACATATATATATATATACATATATATCACTTTAACTTTTTATAGTACTTTATAAGCATCTCTTGTAAGATACTACAGGTAATAAGTATTATAGGTAATACTCTAATTTTAAAGGTAAAAGCAGGATAAAGTATTTGCTCATGCTCACATAACTAGTAAATCTTAGAGGTGCAATATAAACCCAAGTGTTTCTAACTCTAAACCCAGAATTCTCTATAAAGGTCAAACTGTTTAAGTAATCTTATTGTATCCATAAACAAAAATTTGCAGGTAGTTAATTTCCAAGGTTTTTTGTTTTGTTTCCAGCAAATAATGAGGCTATGAATATTTTTATATGTATAGATCTTTTCTTGTTATTGGTAATATCCTTAGATATAGTTCCACTAGTAGATTCTCTGTGTCTAAAGAACATGATAAATTAAACTTTTCTTGCATGACACTAAACTGTTTTCTCCAAAATTATTCAACCAATTTGTAGTTTCTTAAGCAGTGAATTGGATTTCACATATGCCTTTTTATAACCCTTCTCCCTTTCTCATCAAAAGCAAAATAAAACCCAAGCAAAACAACAAAAAAACTATATTGGTATCCTACATTTTTGAGGATTATGAGCAAATATTTTTGTAAATTTTAGCTTCTTTGGTTATTAGGGATTTTGAACATTTTTTTTCAGCTAGGAATTAAATAATTTTTATTTCAATTTTTTTGTCCACAAGAGATCAGGAAAGATGGCAAAGTAGGAGAAAGCAGGACAGTCCAGCTCCCATCCACAACTACACTAAAGACCTGGGGGAGGGGAATCCCCAACATTACTATACCAAGACATAAATGGGAAATCCAAGTAAAATTCAATAACTTATACAGACTAAGTTAGTGTAAAAAGTCAGCCAGGTGGCTGTGGGTACTGAGGAGAGTGTCTGGCCAGGAAGGTGCCCATTGAGTCTACCAGTGCTGGGATAGAATTGGGAGTTTTTGCTGTTCCAATATTTATCAGTGCCAGGACTAATACTGTGTAGGAAGAAATAGAAGTCAACTGATAAATCTGTCAAAGGTGCCCCAGAACTGGCTTAAAAATCTAGTGTGGAGTAAAGAGGGTACCTGTACTGAGGAGGTGATGGACCTATGATTGCTTTTCAATGAAGAGTGATCTTGGTCCAAAGGCTGAATATTGCGTTTGAAAAGGAAATAGAAGTCCACTGGCAGTTGTATTTAGTAACAACTAACAAGGGTGAGGAATGGGGATGGAGTTTGTGAAGTAGGCAAAGAGAATAAACAGAAATAAACAGAAGTTATGTAGTTCTGATTTTGGAGAAGAGTCCCAGATTCAGCCTCCAGTTATCTAAGGCCTGCAGTTGAGAAACAAAGGGAGGATAAGGGAAAATCTACAAAGATGTCACTGAGTCTGAAGAGTCATACAGCTAGTAGACAAGGAAACTCTGTCCAGCAGCAGGCTTCTAGATTGCCGGTCAGGGACAAACCTATATCTATGTCACTTAAACCCAAGCTCCAATCAGTAGTTTGCAGTTCAGACCAAGAACCAATCAAAATTCTCTCTGTATAAGACTGCTTTGGGCTCACTGAAAGTTAGCAGATATCCAATATGAGCAAACCCTAAATTCTTTGAAGATCAGAGTACTCCATCAATATGCAAAGGAAGTAACAAGACAAAGATAGTAAATCCAAATCAAGAACAAATAAAAATCAGACATTCCCTCTAGAAGTGTGAAGAGGTTGACCCTACCAAAAGAAATTCCCTATTCCTTAAGTAAGGCTGAAAGAATAAGGAAACAAAACTATTTATATCATTTGACCACTTTCTTTTTAAGGAATAGTTTTTAATCTTCTTAACTTCTGTTAATTTAAAGAGATTGTTCATCTCATAATTTTATCACCCATTTAATACAAAGGTTTTTTTTTTCCCCTAATCTGTATCTTTTCCTTTAAGGCTAGCTGCATTGAATTGAAAAAGCAAATGCTTTTTAATTTTACTCAATTCCACCATAACCAAAATCAAAAGAAATGTAGTAAATTGGGAAACAATTTTTGCAACTAGTATTTCTGACAAAGGACTCATTTCTAACATATACAGAGAACTGAATCAAGTTTTCAAAAGAAAAAGCCATTCCCCAATTGACAAATGGTCAAAGGGTATGCAAAGGCAATTTACAGATGAGGAAATCAAAGCAATCCATAGTCATATGAAAAATTGCTCTAAATCATTACTTATTAGAGAAATGCAAATCAAAACATCTCTGAGGTACTACCTTACACTTCTCAGACTGGCCAATATAACCAGAAAGGGCAATGATAAATGTTGGAAGGGATGTGGGAAATCTGAGACACTAATACATTGTTGGTGGAGCTGTGAACTCATCTAACCTTTCTGGAGATCAGTTTGGAATTATACCTAAAGAGCAACAAAAATATGCATACCCTTGGATCCAGCAAAAACACTACTGGGTCTATACCCTGAAAAGATGATGAAAAGGTGCAAAAACATCACTTGTACAAAAATATTTATAGCAGCCCTGTTTGTGGTGTTAAAGAATTAGAAATTAAGTGAATGTCCTTCAATTGGGGAATGGTTAACAAACTATGGTATATGTATATCATGGAACACTATTGTTCTATTAGAAATCAGGAGGGATGGGAATTCAGAGAGGCCTGGAAGTATTTGAATGAATTGATGCTGAGTGAGATGAGCTGAAACAGAAAAACATTGTACATCCTAAAAGCAACATGGGGGTGATGATCAACTTTGATGAACTTGCTCATTCCAATTTGGGCTATCTGTGATGGAGAATACCATTTGTATCCAGAGAAAGAACTGTGGAGTTTGAACAAAGACCAAGGCCTATTACCTTTAACTTAAGAAACCCTGTTATCTTTTTATATAATTTTGCTATCTCTTTTATTTTATTTTTCTTCCTTAAGGATATGATTTTTCTCTCATCACATTCAACTTAGTTCAATGTATACCATGGAAACAATGTAAAGACTAACAGAATGCCTTCTGTGGGGGTGGGGGGAGGGAAGTAAGATTAGGGAGAAAATAGTAAAACTCAAAATAAATAAAATCTTTCATGAAAAAAAGTTCTAATTAAATCTTTCTGTTTTGTCATTTACAATCCATTCTGTCCTATATCTGCTCACAAAATCTTTCCCTAGCCATAATTTTAAAAGATATAACTTTCCATTCTCCTATAATTTTTTAATAGTGTGACATTTTAAATTTAAATAGTTTATCCATATGGTATTTATTATAGTATATAATACTCTTCATTTGTGCCAGGTTCCTTTCTATTTTTCTCAAACTTTCTTATCAAATGTAATCCCTTCCCCATTAGTTTGTGTGGGTTATATCAAACACCACACTACTATACTCATTTGTTTCTAATTCTTGCTTATCTACTTTAGATTTCTATCTTTTACCCAGAACCAAATGGCTTTGACAATTGATAATTTGCACCATAGTTTAATGTCTGAAAGAATCAAGCCCTACCTATTAGCCTTTCTACTTTTTTCATTGAATTACTTTATATTGTTCCACTAAAGAATCTTGATATTTTGTCTAATTCAATAA
The DNA here is from genome assembly GCF_037893015.1 of Macrotis lagotis. Classification (NCBI taxonomy): domain Eukaryota; kingdom Metazoa; phylum Chordata; class Mammalia; order Peramelemorphia; family Peramelidae; genus Macrotis; species Macrotis lagotis. The sequence goes on along the minus strand of NC_133662.1, from coordinate 33,148,573 downwards.
AATATTGTTCTGATAGTAGCTATAAATGATAGAATATTACATTCTCCGTATAATTAAAATAGATCTCTCTCAAAAGTCAGCGAAGTGGTATATTGTGAGTAAAGACAGACTGCAATACATAAAACATAAGAAACTATGAAAAATAACTAGATAAATGAAATGCATGATTGAAAAACAAGATGGACTGGCCATAGGGCAGAAATGAAGGAAAACCATTGGTGAGCCTCCATGTTTCACTGGTATCCTTGTGAGGAAAAAAGAAAAAGAACTCCATCACAATGGGTAGATTCCCCACCCCATCCCCCATGGCAAATTTATGGGAGGCAAGGGACAATGATTGCCCAGAAGGGACAGGCATGAATGAATTGCAATCTATATCACTGAAGAGACCATACACATTGATGAGATCATATCTGAGTAGCCTATACTAAATCAATAATTTGAGTGTTATTGTCATCTTTACTATTTTGGCACCACAAGTCATTCTTTTTTTATACAGACTTTGACTCGTGATGCTTAGATATTTTAAAAATAATTTATTATATATTACATATATATATATATATTTGTGTGTGCTTATATATACACATACACAAAGACTTACATATTTTTCATGATATTTTTTCCATGACAAATAATAGCACACTTTTAAGTTCCCAAGTTTTTAATTATTTAACTTCCTGAAAATGAAAATAATAAGTATTAAGGAAAATGTGTTTTTATATCAAGTATGGAAATAGTTTTTTCAAGCTAATTATTTTCAAGATCAGTGAAGGTGGCAAATATGCAATTAAACATTAGCCTGTGAATATTTAACAGTGGGGTTCTACAATAAAAGTAGAGAATTGTCCTTTCTTGCTTTTTTCCTCAACTAAGCCCAAATTCAAAGCCAATGTCTGAGCAATTAAATTATATCATTATTTAAAGTAATATATATTTGATAAAATTTGAATATCAAGTAGTTTGGGCTTGTGGAATGTTAAATCTTATATCAGTAAATACATATAACATATACACTCTTTATATGTGTTTGCATATGCATACTACATATGCATGTCTGTCTATGCATGTAAAATATGTGTAAAGAGAAAGCAGAGTAGAGAGCTAGTCTTAGAATCAGAAGGACCTGTTCAAATCTCACCTCTGGCATACTGGTTGTGTGACCTCAGGTAAATCACTTTATTTCTCAGTAATCTAAACAAATCTCCAGGATTATAAATTAAAGAAAAATTGCCAGCATATTTTAGAAATTTCCACACCAGGAGTTCCTTACACTTGTCAGATCCTAGATACAATCTTTCAATTCCCAAATGTATCTATGCCTTAATTATTTTAGGAAGAGGAAGATAGTTTTACAGATAAGCAAAGTAAGGCACATAGTTATGTTTTAAAGTTAGCCCTAGACGAACGTGTGAAACAGGTAAAGTTTATCTCTAATGATCCTATTCTCTCCTTTCAATCCCCATTTCTCCCTACTGCCTGGGAGCTTCATTCAACACCTTTGACGCTTGTGTCTTTCCACCTGCCAAAATTACTTTGAAAAATAGGATCAGATATCCATCATCTGCACTTCAGCATCATTTGAAGTCATCATGTTTCCTATCCCAGGGCTATTTGTATTTTTAAACTTTATCTCTAAATGAGCAATGAAATTTTTATCTCCTATAAAAGAAATTTCATTAATAAGCAAGCAAAAAAATTAAATTTTATAATCTACCAGTGTAAATAGTTTCATTCTCCAAATACCAGTGTGAATTCCAGACACTTTTATCATTTTAACTATGAACTAACAGACCAACAATAAGCACATGGCTCCAAGAAAGAGACCTTGGAATTTCATTTTTTTCTGGTTCTATTCTCCCTTTCATATCCAAAAGGGCAAATGAAGCAATATTGAGCATTGTTAGTAACCAGGAACAATTTCCCCTTGCCTCAAGTCCAATTCCCATTTTCCTCCCAGGACCTTAGCTCTCCTCAAACCTCACTTCCTTTCTTGTCTTGCTCTAAACCTATTCACTTTCCCATGGTGCTTTCTAGAAGGTTCCCTTTGTAGGTAATTCAACCTTCCGTCAATTTTTTTTTCCTTTCTGTTTTGATTCTGGGTTCTAACATCTGAATTCCTCATAAAGACCTAGCCTCACTGTCCATCTTTTCCAGTATGAATTTTACTTTCACTTATTCTTTTCATCTCAGTGAATGAGGTGGATGCATTGGAATACTCCTTGCTCTTCATTGCCATATCCAAGCACACCCTCTATCATCACCACTCAGTAACTTTTCCTCTTTTGAGGTTCAATCAATCCCTATCTACTACCAAATCAAATTTCTGGTACCTGCTATGGTTTAGTGATATTTGGGACATTTCACATTTTTTTCCTCAATGAGTTCAGTGTTAGACTTACAGTCTTTTCATCCTAAAGCCTGGCTTCATTCTAGGACTGCAACATGCATATTATTATTCCCTCAAATTAATCTCTCTCTGTTCCTCAACTTCTCATTTAACATGAGTACTATCCCATCTCTACATCATTTGCACAATTGCAAATTCAATGAAGTTAGCATAAAGAAGATACAGATTGGGAAAACGTTTGCATTTATATATCTCTGATAAATTAGGCAATCATAATTTTTTTAAGAATTTATATAAAAATATAAATTATTATAATTTGGAATTATAGGGCAGAGGAAGAGGTGGAATTAAAATAGATTGTGACCAGATAGGGAATTTCCATGTGACAGTCAAACCTTGATCTTTCCATCACCCACAAAAGAACCATTTCCATGTTCAGGAACTTTGAAATTCCCTTATCTGATTATAATCTGCTTTCATTCTACCCTTCCCTCTTCTTTGCAATTTCAAATTTAGTTTCTCATCCACAGTACGATCTTCAGTTCCCTAAAAATTCAAATTTTTCCAAGGCTATCACTTCTGCACTGGCTATACTCTTACCCTTTTCCCATTTGAATTCCACAGAACCATTTCAACTCACCACTATCCTCTTTTGTCAAGTCCCTTTCCCCCTTAACCAAATCCAGTCATCTTTCGCCAGACTTAAGCTTTGAATTAACCCAAACATGAAATACATGGAATGTTTGGAGAGGATTTATCTTTAATTTTCTTCTGTCTGATGATTATCATCTGACATTATTTCCTCTATCTCTATTTCACATAAGAAGCCCTTCTCATCACTAAGGAAATCTTAAATGTACAAGTGATCGCATTCTATCACATCTTTTCCAGAAGATGGCCTTCTCTTTTACCCTCACTTTTTCACTTAGCTTCAATCTTTCCCCGTCTACTGGCTGCTTTTTCACTCCTACAACCATGCCCATGTCTACCTTACCCCTCACCAGACATCCTCTCTTACGTACTATGTCATACTTATCAAATTGATTAACATGATAGAAAATGATAATGAGAAATTCTGGAATGAATATGGAAAAAAAGATAGGAATTCTAATGTAGAGTTGTGAACTGGTCCAGTCATTGATAACAATTTGGAAATATATACAAAGGGTTATAAAACTGTATATACCCTTTTTCTAGACAACCACTAGGTCTATATCCCCCACAAAAAATGACTCATATGTACAAAAATATTTATAGCAACTCTTTTTTGGGATTGGCAAAAAAATAGAAACTAGGGAATGCCCATCAGTTGGGAAACAGTTAAATTTTGATATGTGATTGTGATGAAAAACTGTTGTAGTATTAGGAAAGACAAGGAGGGTTTCAAAAAAAATCTAGGAAGACCTAAATGAATTAACACAGAATGAAGTGAGAACTAGGAAGTTATTTTACATAATAGCAACAATATTGCAATCATGATCAACTGTGAAAATCTTAACTACTCTGAGTTAATGATCATTATTAGCTAATGAGCTAAATGATCCAAGTCAGTTCCAAGACTATGATATAAAATGCTATCCACTTTTAGACAAAGAACAGATGAAAAATTGAAGTATATTTTTTCTCTTTGTCTTTCGTTTTATGCAATATGGCTCATATGGCAATAGGTTTTGCATGATTCCTTATGTGTAATTGATATTATGGTGTTTGATTTCTTCATTGTTAGGGAAGATGCTAAAGGGGTTGAGAAAATTTGGATTTTTTTTAAATTAATGTTAGAAATAAATTAAAATTATTTTAAAACATTCGGTGAGGGTGCCTAGGTGGCGCAATGGATAGAGCACCAGCCCTGGAGTCAGGAGTACCTGAGTTCAAATCTAGCCTCAGACACTTAATAATTACCTAGCTGTATAACCTTGGGCAAGTCACTTAACCCCATTGCCTTGCAAAAACTAAAAAAACTAAAAAATAAAAAAATAAAACATTCCGTGAATGTAGTCACAATCCCTATCTTCTCTCTTGTGCCTAAACTTCTTGAAAAGGCAATCTACAATCAATGACTTCACTTTCCTTCCTCTCACTCTACAATTTGCCTTCTGACCTCACATTTAACCAAAACCACTCCCTCCAAAGTTAGCAATAATCTCTTAATTGTCTGAACTAATGACCTTTTCTCAACACTTATTCTTCTTGGCTTCTCTGTAACCTTTAAAACTATTGATTACCCTCTCCTTCTGCATGCTCTCTTTACTCTAGGTTTTTATGAGCTGTTTTATTCTCATTCTCTTGCTTCCTGTCTAACCCTTTCCTCTTTTAGTCTCTTGCTGAATTTTTATACAGGTCACATTGACTAGTGGTAGGTATTTGTTCTATTCTTCTCTCACTATATTTCACTTTGTAACACATTATTTCCAGTGCACTCAAATCTCATCTCTATGCTGATTATTCTCAAATCTAAGAATCTTGTTTTTAACCACTCTGATGACCTCTAACTTTCTATTGATTCTATTGAATTGTACATCTAATACACATCTTAAACTTAACATATATAAAACTGAACTCTTTCTCCCAAAACTCTCCCTTAGTTCTACTTACCCCCAACAGTCAATGTTACTGCCATCTTCACATACAGGTTTACTACCTAAGTATTGTCCTTATGTACTGAAGTATCACCCTTACGTGTTCTTAATCTTCATATCCAGTCTCTTTCCAAGTCCTGTTGATTTAAGCTTTATAGCATCTCTCATATATATGCCCAACCCTTTTCCCTCTAACACTGATACTAGATAACCATCTGGTTATCCAGACTTAGGTAGCCATCATTTCACCTGTAGATTATTGCTATATTCTACTAGTTGATCTTCCTTTCTCCTCTGTTTTCACTCTAGACTATCTTTCACTCAGATATGTGAAAATGAACTTACAAAGAGTTGAACATGACTTAAATGGCTAAACAAAAAAATAAATAACAAATATTCATTTTAATATTAAACTTAAAAGAAGCTAGTTATTTCTTAACTAATTCATTTTTAATTATCAAATGATATCAAAATGTGAAATTAAGTCAGTGAAGCACACTGTCTTTAAGTTTAGGTGTAAGAAATTTGCTGATTCTCATATAGACATTTTAGATCTAATCTAAAAAAGAAATTTAATTTATAATTCCAGATTAATTTCATTCTTCTACTCCTACCTTCACAAGGGCAGATATACTTTGGATTTTACTTCTTTTTCTTAATTGACTATAAGTTCCATGGAAGCAATGATCATGTTTTAGCTAAATAGTTATCATTCTAGGGTGAGAGATACCTGAGTTCAAATCTTGCCTTAGACATTTAACTAATTGTTTGACTTTGTGCAAGTCACTCAAACTTGTTTGCCTATATTTACTAAATTGCAACATGGATTTAATACTAACAACTATCCCCCAAACTTGTTGTGAGGATCAAATGAGATATTTATATACCGCTTAGCAGAGTGTTAAATATATACTAGGTCTTATATAAATGCTCATTATTATTGTTGTTATTTTCTAACTTTCTAAACTTCACCACTACATTTCAGCTGCAATCTCACCTTGGAATCTCCTTAAGAATCTGGGGCTTCCTCACCTTGGAATATCCATCTATCCCTGTGGCCTTCTTCCTCTGAAACATCTCTATATTTTGTTAACTCTCTTCTCCCACTGGTGAATTGTTTTCAATCGTTCCATTTTGGGTAAATGTCCTGGCTGGCCATCCTTCATTCCTCTTCTAGGTGTGCTTCTGACTTTACAGGCTTCAACAGCATACCCCTATGCAAGTACTTTCATTGCTAACTCCATCTCTCCCCATATTTTTATGTATTGTCTTCCCCCATTAGAATATAATGTCTACTATACATTTTGACTTGATCTTGGTAAATAGCATAAGTTATTTGTCTATGCCCAATTTCTGCCATACTGCTTTTCTATTTTCCCAACAATTTTTACCAAATAATGAATTCCTATCCCAACTTTTTATTTGTGTCTAATGGTAATCATCTCTAGGGTAGGGGGAGAAAAGGAAAGGGAAAAAAAGAGAAGTTTACAGGATAATGTTATTGTGCATTTAAAAAGAATATCAAGATGAATATAATTTGCACTTTTCATATACAATCATCTTTTTTATTCTACAGTGTGATAAAAATGTTTCTTTCATTTCATAAATTAAAAATAAAATAAAATTTTGAAAAGAATATAAGGTCTATGAGAGAAAGATGTAATAAAGAGAAGAATACTTTTCTAGAGGTTTATGGGATGGTACATCTAGAGATTGATTCACCCAATGCCAGCCAATAAGTGCTTATTAAATACAGGTACCATGATAAGTGCAGGCGATACAAAGCAATAAAAAAATGGAAAAAAGTTCCTTCCCTCCAAAAAAGAAGTCCCTTTGGCCCTGATGTTCTATCTTAATGAAGTTCCACAAGCAGGACTCTACTACATCTTTTAATTTGGAAGGACATTTCACTGAGACAAAAAACTGTAGATTTTAGTGGTGTGTTTATATTTACTAGAATTACATTATGCTGTCTACAAAATAAGGTGATGTTTCTCTTCTTTGCATTTCTATTCATATCATATCTATTTAACCACTGAACCCAGATGACTCTGGAGGAGTGAGGCTAGTGACTTAGCACATCCTCCTCTCACTCAAATCCAATTCATGTACTTGCCTTGGCATCACCTCTATGTGATCCTTATGATAGTACTTTTTATGTAGTCATTTATGCACATATAAACTTTGAATCATATCCCTGAAGACCAGCTTCCATCTGATTCCTCATTGCATCTGGACACATAGAAATTATTGGTCCTTTTCTAATTAACAATTTTATCAAAAAAATCATAGCACTTTACCAAATCTTCAGGTGACACAAAGCTGAGGTAAAGAGCTAAAACACTGAAAGATAGTCAAGATTCAAAATCTTTATGGGTTAGATTTCTAATCCAAATATAATAAAATTAAATTAACAGAGATAAAAAGTTTTACCATTAGCTTCCAAAAAAATAAAATTCACAAGTACAAGATGGAGGAAACACTTTAAAAGGGCAATATTCCTGATAATGAGCTGAAAGTTGTTCATTTGAACTGATTTCAGCTTATACTCATTCATAATGACTATATAAAAATACTCAAAATGAATTAACAATGTGATATATCAATCAAGAAAGATAATGTAATCTTAGATTGAATAAGAGAAGAATACTGGCAAGAGCTAGCAATATGATAGTCCTCCTGTTATTTGACTTAGTCATACCACATCTAGATTGCTGAGCTTGGTAGTACAGTTTTTTTCTTTTTTTCAAAGAAAGATTTTATTTATTTTGTTTTACAATTTTTTCCTCATTCTTGCTTCCCTTCCCCCCACCCCCACAGAAGGCATTCTGTTAGTCTTTACATTGTTTCCATGGTATCCATTGATTTCAGTTGAATGTGATGACAGAGCAATCATATCCTTAAGGAAGAAAAATAAAGTATGAAATAGTAAATTACATAATAATATAATGATTTTTTTTCTAATTTGATGGCAATAGTCTTTGGTCTTTGTTCAAAGTCAATTATTCTTTCTCTGAATACTGATGGTATTCTCCATTGCAGATAGCCTAAAATTGTTCCTGGTTGTTACACTGAAGGGATGAGCAAGTCCATCAGGGTTGATCATCACTCTCATGTTGCTATTGGGTTATACAATGTTTTTATGGTTCTGCTCATCTCACTCAGCATCAGTTCCTGAAAATCTTTCCAGGCTTCCCTGAATTCCCATCCCTCCTGGTTTCAAATAGAACAATAGTGTCCCATGACATACATATACCACAGTTTGTTAAGCCATTCACCAATTGAAGGACATTTACTTAATTTCCAATTCTTTGCCACCACAAACAAGTCTGCTATAAATATTTTTATACAAATGATGTTTTTACCCTTTTTCATGATCTCTTCAGGGTATAGACCAAGTAGTGGTATTGCTGGGTCAAAGGGTATGCACATTTTTGTTGCCTCTTGGGCATAATCCCAAATTGCTCTCCAGAAAGTTTAGATGAGTTCACAGCTCCACCAACACTGCATTAGTGTCCTAGATTTCCCACATCCCTTCCAACATTGATCATTTTCCTTTCTAGTCATATTGGCCAGTCTGAGAGGTATGAGTTGGTATCTAAGAGATATTTTAATTTGTATTTCTCTAATAAGTAATGATTTGGAGAAATTTTTCATATGACTATGGATCACTTTGATTTCCTCAGCTATAAATTGCCTTTGTATATCCTTTGACTGATTGGTTTTTTTTGAAAATTTGACTCAGTTCTCGGTATATATTTTAGAAATATGTCCTTTGTCAGAAATACTAGTTGCAAAAATTGTTTCCCAATTTACTACATTTCTTTTGATCTTGGTTACAGTGGTTTTGTCTGTGCAAAAGCTTTTTAATTTAATACAGTCAGAATTATCTAGTTTGTTTTGAATGATGTTTTCTGTCTCTTCCTTGGTCATAAACTGTTTCCCTTTCCAAAAATCTGATAGGTAAACTACTCCTTGATCTTCTAGTTTGCTTATGATATTCTTTTTTATGTCTAGATCCTGTATCCATTTGGATCTTATCTTGGTATAGGGTGTGAGGTGTTGGTCTAATCTAAGCTTCTTCCATACTAACTTCCAATTTTCCCAACAGTTTTTATCGAAGAAAGAGTTTTTATCACAATAGTTGGACTCTTTGGGTTTATCAAACAGCAGATTACTATAATCATTGCCTGCTATTGCACCTAGTCTATTCCACTGATCCATGACTCTATTTCTTAGCCTATACCAGACAGGTTTGAGGACCGATGCTTTAATATATAATTTTAGATCTGGTAAGGCTAAGCCACATTCTTTTGCACTTTTTTCATTGAATCCCTGGAAATTCTTGACTTTGGTAGTACATTTTAAGGACGTAAATTAGATCAAGTATATTATCCCATTCGTGCAATAAGGGGAAGGAAATGGGAATATTAACCAGAGAAATGAAAAATCAGAGAGAATATGATAATGATTTTTGATCAAATAAAACACTGAAGATTAAGTTGTAAAGAGGCAAAGAATTTCCCTAACAATTAAAGGTATTTCTAACAAAGTGAAATGGCTTGTCACAGGAACTAGCAACCTAAACCAATGGCCTACCTCAGTAGCTAGCAATCTAACCTTCTCACCAGTGAAGAATTTCTAGCAAAATTTTTTGATCACTTTCTGACTTTGTGGAAGCAGGATTCTTTATCAGATAAAAGTTGTAATAGAAGCCTTAATGGTTCCTTCCAAACCTAAGATTGTATAATTTTAACTGGTAATTAGTTCTTCTTGTTTTTCCTCTTCTCCTTCTCCTACTCTTTATTCACATCTTCCTCTTCCTCCTCCTCATTTTCCTCCTCCTAGAGGATATTCCAAGTAGGTAACACAAAGAACCTCAAATGTGGACACCCCCCCAAAATATTTTCCTTTCCAACCTATACTTATTCAAAGGGAAATAAATGGGACATATTTCTTAATTAAAATGGCACTCAAGTCAACAAAATATCATTCAGTAAGAGGTTTTGATGTCCAGATTGTTGGAGGTTTTCCCCAATCATGGATTATGAAAAATATATATGAACAAAAAATTCTAAATAGAAACTAAGAAATAACTTTATAAGGAATGATTGGGTGAAGGAACAAGTAAGAGAAGAAAAAAAATAACTTTTTAAAGGCTAGCTAAATACTACACCAAAGTGAATAGGAGATAGATAGAACATATTAAGAAGAAAATGTATAGGTGTGTGTACATATATTTTCACTTATTTTTCCAAATATATGTAAAGATTTTTTCAACATTCATTTCATTTGTAAAGTTTTCTCCCTCTCACCCTTTCCTCTCCCCAAGGACAGCAAGTAATTGATTTAGGTAATACATCAGGTAGGTACAATTATGTTACACATATTTCCATATTAGTCATGTTGTAAAAAAAAAAGAAGAATCAGAACAAAAAAATGAAATACCACAAGAAGAAAAAAGCAAAAAACAGAATTAAATAGTAAAAATAGTTTACTTTGATCTGCATTCAGATTCCAGATTCCTTGATCTGGATGTGGATGACATTTTCCCTCATAGATCTTTTAGAATTGTCTATGATCACTGAATTGTTCGAAGAGTTAAAACTATCATAGTTAATCATTGAACAAAGTTACTGTTAAAGTGCACAATGTTCTCAGTTACTACTTGTTTTATTCAGCATCACTTTAAATTTTTCCAGGTTTTTCTGAAATCTCCCCGATCATTATTTCTCATAGAACAATAATAATCCATTATATTCATTTACCATAACTTGTTCAACCATTCACCAATTGATCCCCTCAATTTCCAGTTCTTTGCCACCATAAACAGTGCTTCTATTAATATTCTGGTACATGTTGATATTTTTTCTTTTTTGTGATCTCTTTGGGATACAGACTAGTAATAGTACTGCTAGATCAAAGGGTATGCATGGTTTTCTTTTCCTTTGAGCACAAGATTCAAATTGCTCTCCAGAATAGTTGAATCAGTTCATTACTCCACCAATTGAAAAAATATATATCTTTTAAAACATAGATTAACAAACTAGACAAAAGGGAAATTAATGATCTTAGTCTGTTTTTTTTAAACAGTCCCCCCCAAAGCCCTAATCACCAAAATTCTCAATGTAAGCATAGCAGAAGAAATTTTGAAATTCTGAAGAGAAATAGATAGCATTGAGAAGTTAAAAGAAAACTATTAAAACAATTAAAAACAAAATCTTTTTAAAAAGACTAATGAAATTACCAGTGGAGTAAGAGTTAATAGGCAGAAAAAATCAAATTATTAAAATTTAAAATTGACTATATAAATTCACAGGAAATCAGGACACTATAAAGATAATTATGAGAAATTACTATTCACATTTCCACATTTTTAAAAATGAGGAGCTATCAGAATAGCAACAAAAACAACAGCAAACTAGCCTCAGACACTTAATAATTACCTAGCTGTGTGACCTTGGGCAAGCCACTTAACCCCATTGCCTTGCAAAAAACTTTAAAAAATAGTAAAAATGATCATATTTACAAAACACGAAATAGTTGTCTTAATGAACCCCATCTCAGAAAGAGAAACAGAGTAAGCTGTACAATAATTACTGGAGAAACAGGAAAAAAAGAGCCTGATTTAGATTTATAAATAAAATCCATAAATATTATACATGCTATTAAAAAGTTGATCTCAATAATAAAGAAGGCAGTCTACCAAGATCCTGAGAAAATTTGCTCTTAAGACCCAATCCAGGAAGGAAAAAGGCACAAAAATGGGACTACAAACCAATTCCACTAATAAAATATATGATAGATTGCAAGAGTTTTAATATGTTAAGTTGATTTCTGTGTCAAATTGAAAAGACTTGCATTCCCTAGGTATAAATTAACATGGTAAGAACAACTATGGAGATGATACCCTGAACCTGAAGCTATATATATCTATATCTAATCTATATCTAATCTATATCTATATCTATATCTATATCTATCTATCTATATATATATATATATATATATATGACAAGGTTAACTCTTTTCCCATTCATAAGTAATAGAGTGATAACCACATAAGGATGAAAATATTATACCTATCAGCATTGGTTACAAACAGTCTATCCCTCCTTTGTATCACTAAAGAGTTATTATTGACCTATCTTAAGGATTAAAGTTCTAGAGAATTTTAATTTTATCTGGCTTACTAGAGAACTCCACACCTGAAGTGTCTAAGAGTCCCTTTACACTTTGTAAGGTAAAATTAAATGTAACATTAAAAATATCCTTAAAAATCAGAGCCTGTGTTCTGGTCCAAGGTCCAAGGCTGATGAACCTACTTCTCTTTGAAAAGTTTCTGTGAAGTGTTTCTATGAAGAGAGGCAGATTGGTGTAATGGAAAAATTGACGAATTTGAAATAAGAAAACACTGATTATAAATCTTACCTTCAACCATTACAAATTGAATAACCATAAGATAGTCTTTAAACCAGTATTAATGTCTCACCATTAATGCATAGATCATATGATTAGCTGACATACAGGGTTGTTGTCAGAACATTCTATAAACTTTACAAAGCTATTTAAAATTAAATCATTGTAGTCCACATTTTAGTGGACTTAGAGAAATTCAAAAAAAGTTTTGAGCTAACCAGTTTTTCTAGGAGCTAATCTGTACAGATAATAATATCAATTTTTTCATGCATTTAGATATGAGATGTTTGTTCCAATTTCCAACCCGTGTCCAGTCATATGAGAGCAAATAGAGGAGACACATTAATGTGATTCCCTCCATCCACCCCAGCCACAAGACTATTTTAGGAATTCATATTACAAAGAACTCAAAGGGTGAAGAATGACTAATAAAGATACCTTTTCTTTGCTTAGCCTATAAGAATAATAGAAACAATTGGGTGACAAAACTAAAATGAATTCACAGGTAATGGATAAGATCAGGTATATGTAGAAGACTATCTTTGAGTCAATATCTTAGAGGTCATTTAGTCCGATTATATAATTTTATAAAAGAAGTAATTAATGTCCATAGTAGCTAAATGACACATGCTGAAGAGCTGAACAGCACGCAAATCCTCTTACTTCAAATCCAGAGCTCATTTTGCTATACCTAATACAATGCTCAACCATTACCTTGAGGGAAATATGTGTAAAAATCTAGGCATATTAATGATAAAGAAAGGAAGCTCTACTGAATACATATATATATGTATATATATACATATATATATGTATGTATGTATAAAAGGCCCTCTCCAATACATGCAACATAAATATATTATCAACAAATAATGTGTATCCAATATGCTTAAGGAGGGCAGAACACAGTATAAAAACATATTCAAGATGCTCAGAAAGCTAAAAATGAATAACCTATACTTGGGCATATAAAGAAACTCAGACTCATTTAGTTATGATGACAAAGGACCATGGAGAAGTTCTAAAGAAGGTCAGATCTCTGATAACATATTTGATCAGGGGAGAGTACTCCTAATAAAATATTTTCCTTATACATGGTAGGAGAGAGAAAAAGAGAGGAGACAAAGACAGAGACAAAGATAGAGAGACAGAGAAAGAAACAGTGCCTAAAAGATAGACAGAGATAAAAGAAGAAAAGGCAAAGAGGAGAGGAGACAAGAAGAAAGGAGAGAGAAAAGGAGAGGAAAGGAAAAAAGAAGAGAAGAGGAAGAAAAAAAGAGAGGGGAAAGGCCTTCAGTTTTTCTGAATTTCTCAATGGTGAGAAGGAGGGATGGAACTGCATATGAAATTGAATTAACTGAATTTTAAAAAATTGTTGAATTCATTGGAATCACAGGCCTTAGATATGTATTTTAAAATAATCAGATATGGACACATAGTTTAAGAGATGTAGAGTTAGATTATACCTTATAAGTCACTTAGTACATAATATCCATATTTTATGACAATTTTGAGGAATGGAGAGATTAGTTAAGGACAAAAAAGTATAAATATTAGAGCAAATAATATGTCAGGTCCTTTGACTTTAACTCTGGTTCTCTCTTGATTACAGAATAATAGCAACAACTAATAACTTATATGAACCAAGTGCAACTAGATTTGTCCAATTTAGTAAGCAGTGAAAAAGTATTAAAAATAATTTTCTAAATAATTTAATCCTTCCTAGGGTACTTATTAGTTATGTGATCTTAAGTAAATCACTTAATTTCTATTAGCCTCAATTGCCTTGATTGTAGACTGAAGATAATAATATACCTACCTTGAAAGGTTTTTAATGAGGATAAAATGAGATATCTGTAAAGAGTTCTGCAAACCTTAAAATCTATGAGTTCTAGCTATTAAAATGTTTATCTTCCGACATTTGACCTATTTTAAGCATACTTTTTTATTCATCCAAGGAGATAAGACAATAATTTTCCTGAAAAATATTTTTCATGATGTTTTTCATGAAGTTCAAGATAAATATTACTGGACAGCATGTCATGGCAGTCAAAATAGCTAACATTCATCAAGTTCTTTAAGGTTTGCTAATCCCTTTGTATTATTATCTCATTTGGTCTTCACAACCATGTTGTGAGATAGGTGCTATTAATATCCCCATTTTACAGAGAAGAAAACTGAGGTTAAGTGAAGTTAAGTAATTTAGGGTTACTATTTTGGGAAGCTTGGGTGGGGTAGCATACCCTACAGGAATAAAGTTGTATTCTCACAAAGCCCAAGTCAGACTTTATCTGGAATTTTGTATAGTCTATTAAAAATATTGATAAACTAGAGAGTGTAAGAGGATAACAACCAGAATAATGAAGGGACCCAATATAGATCATATGAGGAACTCTGGAAGGAAAGAAGGAAGGAAGGAAGGAAGGAAGGAAGGAAGGAAGGAAGGAAGGAAGGAAGGAAGGAAGGAAGGAAGGAAGGAAGGCAAGAAGGCAGGCAGGCAGGCAGGCAGGCAGGAAGGAAGGAAGGAAGGAAGGAAGGAAGGAAGGAAGGAAGGAAGGAAGGAAGGAAAACATTTATTCATTTCTTACTACATGCAGGCGCTAGATATGTGCTTTACAAATATTATCTCACTTATTCCTCTCAATAACCCTCAGAAATGCATGGCATCATTATCCCTATTTTATACACACGGGTTTTTATTAGCCTGAATGAGGGGCAAAAGGAAGGTGGGTTAAGTGATAACTACCTCCAAGTACTATCATGTTAACATGTGAAAACATTTGATCTAGTGAAATGATTTCATTTCAAATGGCAAAAAAGGAAGCATTTTCAAGTTGAAAAAGGTAACTTTAGATTTGATATAACAAAAAATCTTGCTATTAGTCAGAGCTTACTGAAAATGAAATGAGCTGTCGATGGAACCAAAACCAATTTCCTATGATTGAAGGTTTTCAAGAATATTTACATTCTAGTTTTTATTGGAATTATTTTTTGCATATGAATTGGTCTAACTTGCTGAAAATGTCCCTTCTAACTGAAATCTGTAATTCTGTAATGGTCTTCATTGAACAAAGTCTATGTGACATTGAACAAAGACTCTGTGACTTCATTCGGGCAAGTCTTGGCCCAAAATAAGGTTTTACTGACTTTTTTCCTCATTTCATCTCATAATTCAGAAATTAGATATTAATTTTCAGACCTTTGCCAGCTAATAATACAAGATTAGATTCTTTGTACTGCTCAATGTCATACTTTATATGGATTCATTATCATGTTAAAAGTATCACATTAAAAGATGATCATTAAATAATACAATGTGGAAAAATAAGGCATCATAGAATTTCTCTCTAGAAAGATGCTATTTAACTCCATCTACTTACACTTAGACAGGAACCTATAATTTTACTGATTGAGGAACAAAGGATGAGGGCTTAAGTTTTAATCAAGATGTTTGAGTTTTCCTTTGGATGGGTTTATAGTCCGTCTCATGAAGTTTATAGCAAAAAGAAAGTAGCTAGAAGAAGGGAAGAAGAAAGGAAGCAAAAAATGGGACCATTTTTCTCCCCCCTCCCCAAGTTAAATAATTCCAAGTTTGAAGTAACACTAATGAATTATTCCCAAAGCCCTTTGGAGTCAAGATAAAAATGTTTTGAAGTTTCATTATTAAAAATATTAGATAAATTTTTTTAGAAATATTTTATTTTGAGTTTGACAATTTTCCCCCCATTCTTGCTTCTCCACCCCTACCCACACAGAAGGCAATCTGTTGGTCTTTACATTGTTTCCAATGGTATACACTGATCTCAGTTGAATGTGAGGACAAAGAAATCATATCCTTAAGGAAGAAATATAAAGTATAAGAGATAGAAAAATTACATAATAAGATAACAGTTTTTTTTTCTAAATTGAAGATAATAGTCTTTGGTCTTTGTTCAAACTCCACAATTCTTTCTCTGGATACAGATGGTATTCTCCATTGCAGATAGTCCAAAATTGTCCCTGGTTGCTGTACTGATGGAATGAGCAAGTCCATCAAGGTTAATCAACACCTCCATGTTGCTTTTAGGGTGTACAATGTTTTTTTTTTTTTTTTCTGCTCATCTTGCTCAGCATCAGTTCATTCAAATCCTTCCAAGCTTCCCTGAATTGCCATCCCTCCTGGTTTCTAACAGAACAATAATGTTCCATGACATACATATATCACAGTTTGTTAAGCTATTCCCCAATTGAAGGACATTCACTTAATTTCCAATTCTTTGCCAACCAGAAACAGGGCTGCTATGAATATTTTTGTACAAGTGTTTTTAACCTTTTTCATGATCTCTTCAGGGTGTAGACTCAGTAGTGTTATTGCTGGATCAATGGGCATGCACATTTTTGTTGCACTTTGGGCATAATTCCAGATTGTTCTCCAGAAATGTTGGATGAGTTCACAGCTCCACCAACAATGTATTAGTGTCACATATGTCCCACATCCCTTCCAACATTGATCATAGTCCTTTCTGGAATATTGACCAGTCTGAGAGGTGTGAGATGGTATCTCAGAGATGTTTTAATTTGCAAAAATATTAGATAAATTTAAGTATTATTATTATTATTGTTATTGTTATTATTATTATTATTATTATTATTATTATTATTATTATTATTATACTTCAAATCTCTCACTACTAAATTCCACCATCCCATATCTAGGTGCCAAATGTTTTTCCTTAAGTGCCAATCTGACCATGACTTTCTCCTACTTAACCAAAACTAGTGACTCCCTATTGCCACTATAATAAAATAAATTCTTCTGTTTATCCTTTTAAACCTTTTACAATGTGGTCCAAGCATATATTTCATTTTTTTTTGAAAATTACTCTCTCACCCACATTCTAGAAAGCAACCTAACTGTTCTCTGTTCTTCACATAGGATTCTCTATATCTTTTCCAAATTTCTTTTCACTGACTCTTCTCTCTAAGCCTGGAAAGTACTTAGCCTTCATCTCTAATCTTTAGATTCTCTCTTTTCTTTTAAACACAGTTAAAGCTACTCTCTGCAGGAAGTCTTTCATAAATCTTCCAGATGCAACTACTCTCCCTCCACAACAATTTTATATTTAACTGCTTTGCTTTTATTTGTATTTATTTTATTTTGTACATATATATATATATATATGCATATGTAAGTATATATTCTTACCCTTTAGAATGTTAGAGAACAGGTATTGTTACTCAAAAATACCAACAACTGGGGTAAGAGTTCATTATTCAACAAAACTGCTTTGGAAAACTGCAAAACAATCTGACAGTGGAGAGATGTGCATGTACTCATGCTGAGCGAGATGAGCAGAACCAGAAAACCATTGTACATCCTAACAACAACATGGGGGTGATGATCAACCCTGATGGACTTGCTCATCCCTTCAGTGCAACAACCAGGGACAGTTGTGAGCTATCTGCAATGGAGAATACCATCTATATCCAGGAAAAGAATTATGGATTATTACCATCAAATTAGAAAAAAATAAGTATTATATTATAATGTAATTTTAGTATCTCATACTTTATATTTCTTCCTTAAGGATATGATTTCTCTGTCATCACATTCAACTGAGATAAGTGTATAACAACATGGAACCAATGTAAATACTAACAGAATCCCTTCTATGGGGGGGAGGGAAGCAAGAATGGGGGGAAAATTGTAAAACTCAAAATAAAATCTTTCTTTAAAAAATAAATAATAAATTATCTCTATGTATAAAAAACAATCTGGCAAGAACTAGATATAGACCAATGTATGATATATTAGGATAAGTTGAAATAGGATATATGACAGTCATAAAAATCACCTTATAAGAAATAAGAAAGAAATTGTTTTCAGAAAATACAAAGGGGTAAGAAAGAAATTGCTTTCAGATAAAAGTTAGAGGATGAATTCACAATGAAGTAAGTGATAGAAAAGATAACACAGAACAATTTTGATCACATAAAGTTCAAAGATTTTGCACAAAATACTCCCAAGATAGTAAAAATTAGAAGGAAAACAGGAAATTGTGGTGTGGTAAGAACTTTGAAGCAAGTTTCTCTGGTAGACACACCTCATTCTCAAGATTCCTAAGAAACTGATTTAAATCTATAAGAATAAGAGCCACTTATCAATGGATAAATGATCAAAGATATAAAAAGGGACTTTTCTAAGGAAGACATGGAGGTTATCAGTGTTATATGAAGAAATATTTTAACTTACTACTAATTATTTAAATGTAAATTTATCTAAATATATCAAATTCTGGCAATTATGTTGTTCTACCTCCTATATATCAGGTTGGTAACAATGTCAAAAGAAGAGAATTTCAGGTTTGACATTACTGTGAGAAAAGTCATATTAATACACTGATGCCCAGAGAGTGGAAAAATCATTTGGAACTGTCTATATATTACTAAACCACATACTCTTTGAGCATCTATAAATGTTAAATAATAATAATCTTTCCTTAGATTTTATATTGTTAATTATATTATGAAAACTAGGTGGCACAGTAGAAGGAATGCTAAGCCTGGAGACAGAAAGACACATCTTCCTGAGTTCAAATCTAGTCTCAGACATTTATGTGGCATGTGACCATGGGCAAGAAACAACACTATTTGCTTCGTTTTCTTCATATGTGAAATGAGCTGGAAAAGGAAATGACAAACCACTCCATATATCTTTGTCAGGAAAACTCCAAATGGGATCATGAAGACTCAGATGTAATGAAAAGACTGATCAACAGCTTTTATTATGGTTCAATATGGGAAAGAACTATGCTAAATTTGGTTTGTTGATATTAGTTACGATCATTTATATGAACTGATTATTAATGATGCCTAAATACAAGGCAGAACATATCTATATATACACATACAAATATATGTATATATGCATATATATACATACATACACACATATACACATATATAAACATATATATATATATATATATATATACATAGATGTATATACCATATTTGCCCATATATAAGATATACCTTAATTTGGGGGCCCCAATTTTGAAAAAAATGTATTACATAAGGTTACTGAATGTATTTTATTCATCATGAAATTTAAGGACCTTCTGCTCATAGCTTTCAGGCATCTTTTGGGCAAGTTTGATGCTTGTACTTATGCTTAGTCCATTCTGTTTCATGAACTTGAAGCACAAATTGTGTCCTCCTTTGAAATAAGTAACTTCTTTTTTATCAACAATTCTTGCCTCATGCTGAACTATCCTTGTGGACACAGGAATTCCAATGGCCCTTTACTTTTCAATCCATCTCTGCAATTCCCTCTCTCTAAATCTGGCCATTTTTCTGACTTTCATCTCATGGCCTTCTTCTGCCGTGGAATTTTCAGTAGGATTTCTTCTTCCCATGGATAGTCTTGAATTGTTTTCTGTTAGAAGAGGACCAAACTTTCATTCAGTAGCATGATTTCCATTCACGTTTTTTCATTTCTTTTTTTTTTAATTTTCATCCATTTGTACATGCATATTTCCAAATTACAAAGCTTTCCTCCACTCTTCCTTCCCACCTCCCTCCCCTCAGTAGGGAACAGTCAAGTTAGCATTTTGCAAACAAATTTTGTTAAACATATTTACAAAGTAGTAATTTTGGGCATGAAGAATTAGGATTAAGGAAAAGAGATACATAAGAGATGAGTTTTTTCTGTGTTTTGTTTTGTTTTTGCTTTTCTTCCTCCGATTTGGGATAATATAGTCCATAACCAGTCTAATACAATTGTCTAAGCTCTCTGGACTGTCTAGAGGAGTTACATCCATCAAGGTTGTTTATCTCATAATGTCGATGTGTACATTGTTCTCTTGACTATACTCCCTTCGCCGAGCATTAGATCCTGTAAGTCATTCCATGCTTCTCTAGAGTCCAACCATTTATGGTTTCTTATAGAACAATAATATTCCATAGTATTCATGTACCATAACTTGTTTAGTCATTCCCCAATTGATGGGCATCCCCTCAATTTCCAATTCTTTGCCACCACAAAAAACTACTATGAATATTTTAGAACATATAGAACTTTTCCCATTTTTTACAATTTCTTCTAGATATAGTCCTAGAATTGGAATTTCTTGGTCAAAGGGTATGAACAATTTTATTACTCTTTAGGCATAGTTCCATATTGCTCTCCAGAAAGGTTGGATCTGTTAACAACTCCACCAACAAGGCATCAATGTCCTAATCCTCTCCCAACCTCTCCTTGGATCATCTTCCCTTTTTCTCATCTGGGATAATCTAATAGGTGTGAGATGATACCCCATTGTTGTTTTAATTAGCAATTTTCTAATCGATCGTTGATTTGGAGCATTTTTTCATATGATTATATATAGCTTTAATGTCTTCATTTGAAAACTGTCTGTTCATATCCTTTGACCATTTATCAACTTGGGAATGACTTGTAACCTTATAAACTTGATACAGTTCTCTATATATTTTAGAAATGAGACCTTTATCAGGACTCCTGGTTGTGAAGATTGTTTCCCAACTTTCTTCTTTTCTTATAATTTTGGCAGCATTGATTTTATTAGTGCAAAAACTTTTTAATTTAATATAGTCAAAATCATTCATTTTACAGTTTATAGTGTGCTCTAATTCTTATTTGGTCATAAATTTATCCCTTTTCCATAGATCAGAGAGAGAGAGACTATTTTTTTGGTCTGTTAATTTATCTATGATATTGCTCTTTATGTCTAAATCCTTTACCTATTTTGACCTTGTTTTGGTATAGGGTGTGAGTATGGATCAATGCCTAATTTTTGCCATACTTTTTTTCCAGTTTTCCCAACAAGTTTTGTTGAATAGTGAGTCCTTATCCCAGAGGAGGATGTCTTTGGGTTTGTCAAGTAGTAGATTGCTGTAGTCATTTACTGGAGTTTCTTTTGAACCTATCCCAATCCCACAGATCCATTGCTCTATTTCTTAACCAGTACCAGGCAGTTTTGATGACTGCTGCTTTAGCACCTTCTGATTAAAGTGGGTCATAGTATAATGAGACCCTTAAGTTGAAGTTAACCCTCCTGCTTTTTTCCCAGGATTTTTTTCTCAAACATAGTGATATGATCTTAGACCTCTTCAATTGAGAGACAAGACCCAATTATACCCCTATCCTTTTAAGGTCATTCTCTTCAATTATATTCTACCCTCTAATTTTCCCTAGAGAAGTAAAGCTCTAAAGAATTAAAATTGTTATATTTTCCATTTTAGGGATCAGCATTTGTTTAAAACAATTTTCTTTTTCAGTCCCCTTTTTCATTTACCTTTTTTTAAATGTAATGCTTCAGTTTTGATTTTGGCAATTGAATTCTCTGCTCAGTCCTGGTCTTTGTGTCAAGAAGTTCTGGAAGTCATATATTTCATTGAACATGCATCTTTTTCCCTGACAGTATATGCTGAATTTTGTAGGGTAGTACATTCTGGGTTATAATCTCAGGTCCTTAGCTCTCTGATATATGGCATTCCAGTTCTTCCAATCCTTCAGTGTTGATGCTGATAGTCCTGTGTTAATCTCATTGTATTCTCTTTGTAGTTGAATTGTTTTCTTTTTTTTGCTTTTTTCAATATTTTCTCTTTTATTTGAGGGCTCTGGAATTTGGCTAGTACAGTCCTTGGAGTTTTTATCCTGAGGTCTCTTTCTGGAAGGGTTCTGTGGATTCTTTCAATTGTTAAATTATTATCTTATTCTAGTAGGTTGAGGTAGTTTTCCCTTATAATTTCCTGCATGATGTTTCCCAGGTTCTTCTGTTAGTCCAGGTTTTCTAATAGTCCAGTGATTCATATATTGTCTCTCCCAGATCAGTTTTCCAGGTCATTCTTTTTTCCTAGAAGGTACTTTATATTTTCCTAAATATTTTCAGCCATTTTATTTTGTTTGATGGAATCTTGTAGTATTGTAGATTCCTTAGTTTCTAACTGTTCAATTCTAATTTTTAGGATTTTATTTTCTTCAATTATCTTCTGTGTCTCCTTTTCCAGTTGGTTATTTTTACTTTTAATGGAGTTGATTTCTTTGGTCAACATGTCACAATTACCCTGCATGACTTTCATTTCTTTTTTCCATTTTTCTTCTTCCCCTCTTCTTTGTTTTTAAGTTCTTTTTTAAGCTCTTTGATGGACTTTTATATTTGAGTCCAATTTATAGACTCTTTTGATACTTCTCCTGTGAGTAAATTTTTGCTGCTTTCTTCTTCAGACATGACACTGCTGTCATCTTTATCTGTGAAGTATTTCTCTATAGTGAGAGCTCTTTTTAGCTTTTGTTCATTTTTGTTGTAGTTCTGTTCCTGGAATATATGGAGTATAGATTGAAGCTTTTATTTTGTTGGGGCAGGGGTCTGATCCCTGGATTGTTGCTGGCCAAGATTTTGCCTATGCAGTCCAGGCCTTGCTTTTGCAGAGATTTGTTTCCTCTTTTATGTCCAGGTTCTGACAACAGAGGATGTTTCCCAACCCAGTCCTGTCTTTTACCCTGGTGTTCTCAAGATTCAGACTTTGATTGGGGTTAGGATCCTCCCTGCTGGCTTGCTATCTAGCTGCTGGGACCTCTGTTATTATTAAGCTGTTGGGACCTGGATTGCACTGTGGTTAAAAGCCTTCCTGCCTCCTGGACTTTACCTCCCCTTTTCCCCCAAACAGACAGACCTTCACAGAAGATCCTCCATGATTTCTGCAGTTGAAAACTTCTTTGAATCTTCTCTTTTTCTTGGTATCTGTAGCGTGAATGTCAGAGTAGAGGTTTCAATTATCCTTGGTAGGGAAAGGGTCTAGGAACATGTCAGCTTCACGCAGCCATTTTGGCTCTGCCTCAGAAGTCTCCATTCACTTTTGCAAACTGGATCACTTTTAATTTGAATTTAGCACTGTACGAAGATATTTCCTGAGTAATTTCTGGGCAGTATGTAGCAAAACATAACCTAATATACTGGTAACAAATGTGAAACAATGAGCACAAAGACAAGAAGTCCAAAAAAGCAGAAAATGAAAGTAAAAAAACTACAACCACTGTATAAGATGCTCCCAGTTTGTAGACTCCAAGTTTTTGGGAAAATGAGCATCTTATACATGGGAAAATGCAGTAGATATGTACATGCTATTAATTATGTCAAAGGACCCGAGTTCAGATCACTCCTCTGATACATAACTGCATGACTACAGACATGTCATTTAACCTCCTTAAGACTCAGTTCCCTCATGTGTTAAATGAGATGATTGGATTGGATGACTTCTGGCATTACTTCCAGCTCTATCATTAAGAAACTGTGGCCTATTATTTCATTAATTTTGCTATAAATTTTGGTTACAACAGCAAATATGAGGTTCAGTCTTTCTAGTTTAATCCTGATGAAATATAGTCAAATAAATATATGAAACATTGAACAACTATATGATCTGTTTTCTTTAAAGGTTTTATTTGAGTTTTACAATTTTTTCCCAATTTTACTTCCCTCCCTCTACCCCACACAGAAGGCAATTTTCCAGTCTTTGCAATGTTTCCATGGTATGCATTGATCCAGATTGAATGTGATGAGAGAGAAATCATATCCTTAAGGAAGAAACATAAAGTAAAAGAGATAGCACAACTATATGATCTTAAAAATTCTTTTCAATTTTAAAATTCTTACGATTCTCTGATTTTGTCTTGGAATCTTTCTCTTCTTTTGAAAAATAAGAAAAAAGAAAATCAAAAAGATGTGAAGGGGGAAAAGATTATACTGACTTGTGCTTTATATTTTCCAGAATGTCTGTCTTTACCACCTTTACTGATTTTTCTGCCAACTAGTTTTCAAGACTTTCTTTTTGAGGAATAACAATCCCCCTCTGTCTTATCTGGTACTTACTTCACATCTACACCTAACATCACATAAACTGTTTCAGCCCATATATTGATGGAGACATCAATAATAAAAAAGAATTTATCATTAAAAATTTCAGTTATAGAATTTTTAAAAAATGAAATAGAAAAAAGGATTATATATATAACATATAATATGTCCAATGTCTATAATTTCTACAGTTGCTAAATCTATTAATATCTCCAATTTATCCAACTATTTATGGCATAAATTTTTCAATTATCTTGATTGTATGCTTTGCTATTCATGGGCAATCATCATAGACAATGAGTCCTCTTTGTCATTTTCCTAAGGTCTTTGCACAAACACAAACAAATGATATGAAGGAGGTCCCTTTGGGCCAGTTTTAGAATGGTAAAGGAGCTTTATAATTTGGAGCAAAAAGATGTGTAGACATAGCCAAACCATTTGAGCTCCACCATCTAAGAATTTTTTTAATGTATAGAAGAGAATGGAAGGAAAGGCCAGAAGGAATCACAGACAAACAAAGCAGCTTTGAAATTTACATGTTGAATTTATCATATGCATAATAGAGTCAGATTCACATATAGTTTTATTTTTATGTTATACCCTCATATATGAAAGTTTTTGTTTTATTTGGTGTACAAGAGAATATTTTAAAAAGAAAAGATTAAACAATATATAAGAACAAATGTCCCAAATCACTAATAATAAGTATAATGGAAATTAGAAAAAAATTAGAAAATTAGAAAACACTCTTGAGGTTTCAGCTCAAACTATAAAAATTAATAAAGACAACAAAAATTAGAATGTGAGAGGGTTTGTGGAAATATGAACATTTTATTAGAATATTTTTGGTAGGGATTGGAATTGGTATGGCACTTCTACAAAACAACTTGGAATTATGCCAGAAAAATGAATAAACTGTTCACACCCTCTGACCTAGATATCTCTAATAGTAAGTGTACCACAAAAAACTCAAAGAAAGAAACAATTTTGATGCATTCTGAGATCTTCATAGCATCACTTTTAGGGGGTAGCAAAGTCTTGGAAAGAAAGTCAGAGACCAGTGATACTACTTAAACTGCAAAAGATAATATAATTTTTTAAAAATCACTAAAAGGAAGATGATTATCTGAACAGAATAACAATAGTTTTAAAGTACAGAAAATGAAGCATAACTCCCTCCTTTCAGCATTAGGTGGGAGACTGAAACAGCAAAAAAAAAAAGCATACATTGCCATATGTGGTCACCCTCTAATTTTAGTTTAACTATTTTCCTTTTTTAGAGAAAAATTTCAATTGTTTTAGGTCAAATGGGAGAAGAGTATGTCCAAAAATTGCAATGACCTAAAAGCAATGTACACAAATAATGATTAAATAAGTTTGTTATGAATAAAAAATATGAAAAATACTTTATAAAATATGAAATGCTATACAACTCTAGATCATAGAAATACATATATATGTATATACATATATGTATATAGATATGCATAGATGCACACACACACACACACACACACACACACACACACATATATGAGTAAGAGGAGAAAGAAGTACCCAGAATTACTGTCTATTTCCCACTTGGGATAAGGTCACTCCAGAGTCTTACTATTTTGTGGGTATCCACTGAAAACTCTAGATCATCAACCTCTAATAATCTATTAGTTTTTAAGAGCCAACCAGGCAATGAAAGCTTAAAGGAAAAAGTAAAGCTAGTGAAAAATAAAAAAATAAAAAAGGTGTGTGTGGGAACAGCTAGATGGTACAGTGGATGTGTGCTAGGTCTTAAATCAGGAAGACTCTTCTTCCTGAGTTTAAATCTAGCCTCAGATGCTTACCAGTTGTGTGACCCTGGACAATTTACTTATTCTTGTTTACCTCAGTTTCCTCTTTTGTAAAATAAATTGGAGAAGAAAATATCAAACCGCTCTAATATCTTTGCCAAGAAAACCCAAATTAAGGTCACAAAGGCCAGTCACAACTGAAAAACAATGGAATAACAAGATTTCATCTTATGAAAAGTGACTATTTTATGATATCAGTGGCGTCTTTTGACCTATTACCACAAAAGGTCATTGAATTCTAGGGAATTACTGATGAGAAAAAAAACTTTGTATGCTACAAATTTTATTTTGTATACTGCATTTTTTGGCTATTTCATGTTTAAAAAAGTACATAATACCATTAAAACTTGCCTAGGAGTTACTTTCTTTTTCCCAGAAAATCAGAGGAATATGATCTCACTACTCATATCGTGTACTTTTTGGACAGCATTCTGGTCTTCCCACTGCTCTAGTTTCTCAAAGAGATATACAACAAAAAGGAATTATATTATTTCAAGAAAAATTGGACTTCCTTAGTGACATGAACATGGTGGACTTTGTAATGGACGTGTATAGAAATCTCTATTTTGATTACATTCCTCATGCTTTGCATGGGGAAAAAAAACTACTCTTGTTGTACAACTAAAACAGCTGCAGGCAGAAACTGAACCAATTGTCAAGATGTTTTAAGATGAAGAAATAACTAGGTAAATGCAATCTACCAGAGATAGTTGAATACTGTTTGACTACCTGACTGACAAACATGATTTTAGATAATGATATTTAGATACACACTATAGATATGCAAAATTCCAGTATAAATGTGGCAACTATACAGGAGCAGCATGAATATCTGTAATTTTTTTAGATTGTTGTTCCCCTCAACTGAAAGAAATGCTTTGAGTTCATTGTGGGGCAAACCTAACAACTAAAATTTTGGTGCAGAATTGGGAGGCAAACATATAAAGATCTTTCAAGATTGAAAGAGACCATAGATAATATTTTTGTCAGTTCTTCAGTACCTCCAGCAGAGATTGTGACTGATTCATTGATTGCTATTTGTATTCCTCAACCACCCATTACTAATCACTTTCTTTACAAGTTATAGTATCTTAATGCAATTCAAACTATGTGTCTACATATTCTTCACTAATTGACTTCTGCAGTCATAACAAAGATGTACAAAAATGAAGACAGGTATTAAAAAAAAACCCAGTCAAAATTCTTCAATAGGATTCTGACATATACAAAGATCATGAGTTTGTTGAATGCTTCTTTGTTAACTTTGATTTTGATGGTGCCAAGAAAAATGTTAAGATAATTTGAATTAGTTCTTTTGAATCTGCCTTGAGAATTTCATTGAAAATACTTAGCTTTCTGTCACATTCATCAATGTATCAATATTAGTATATTGACAGATAAGTTGATCATGACTCCTGAAGAAACTGAAAGATAGGTTGTCAATTTGATTAGAAATTTCACTTGATGCCAAGATTGACTCTAAATTGGACCATGTGGTGATGGTTAACAGTGCAGACACAACCTATCAGTAAGTGATTCATAACTAGAGTTAGTCATAAATATTGAGGGAAAACTCAGTCAGAAGAATGAGTTACTCAAGATTCTGGTTTCTATCAGAGTTTTGGAACATATTATACAAAATATTTAGTTGTGGATAAAACCTGAAATATTTGAATAAAATTGGTTCTTTTTATTTAAAAAGAAAAGCATACAGTATCATAATTAATGATTTGTTATAAATAATTATATGCACCAATGTGTTTTTTCAGTAATATCTAGAGAAAGATTATAGCTTTTGATGATTATAGCAGCCTGTCCTCCATTTCCATAGGTTAAATATATTGATATTCATGTTTTTTACTTTTATACCATTTTCTAGAACTACCTCATTAAAAGTTGGAAATTAGCTACATGTATTTTATTACTAAAGGTTTTGAAACCACAGTTCATGAAGTAGTATCACTAAATACTAAAGAAAAGAATATTGACCATGCTAGAAATCATGATATCTGTATCTCAGAATCTTAGGGCACTACAGAAGTTCAGGGGTATACTGTGCCACTGAGAGATTCTGGAAACAGTTTAGGGATGTTGAAGACTAATTTTGTTACTTTACAGTATTATTGTATTTATTATTAACTATATAAATGTAAAAAGTAACTATGGAGGCAGTATGGCATACTAGAGGATCCAGAAATGCTTTGAACACTCACCTGGCAAGAGACCATGTTTATTGCTTCAGAATAAACTCACTAAAGTCCAAAATCCCATCACAAGAAAGCTGGATACTGCGTAATGTTATCATTCACCTCTGCATCTCATGAAAATCACTTTACTAAGATATAAAGTTGCTACTCTAGACAAACTGGTTTGCCTCTCTGAGATTCAGCTTTGTCATCTGTGAATAGAAATAATTCAAAGTCGGCTACCTCACACAACTATAGGGATAGAATGAGATCATAAAATAAAATGCTTTGCAATTCTTAAAGCACTAAACAAACACTGGTCATTATTATCACTGTTATAGAGGTGACCCAAGCCCTCATAAGGCTATCAAGAGGGAACATTTTTATAATCTTTAAAGTAGTATATAAACAAAAAAAGGCTATATCTATTTGCTTGTCCTTAATCTCCTTGGGTCCCAGTGTTTTCATCTGTGAAATAACAGGATTGAATAACTATGGTCTCTATGTTATTTTTTCTGCTTGAGAACTTTGATACTGGTGGGAAGAAGCAGAGAGGAAGTTATCATTGCTAAAGTTTGGGGGATATTATTATTTAATTTTTATTAAATGCTTATTTATAAACATTTATTAAGTACTGATTGTGTTAGTCATGTCAAATCTTTAAAAATAGGTAAGAAAATAGAATACTAAAAAACAGAAGTCCCTGCTCTCATGACATTCATAGTTTAATCAGGGGAATAACATACAAATGACTGTTCATAGACAGCATGTAAATAGAATAAGTAGCAGAGGAAAAGTACTAGAATTATGAGGAATCAGAAAAGACCTTCCATAGTAGGTAGGCTTTTTAGCTCAAATGTAACAGAAAATAGACAGCCAGGTGGTGTGATGGATTGAATGGCAGATCTGCAGCCTGCAACACTCATCTTTCTGAGTTCAAATCTGACTTCAGACACTTAATAGCTGTGTGGTCCTGGGCAAGACACTCAGTTTCCTCATCTGTAAAATGAACTTGAGAAAGAAATGACAACCTTACCCATTGTCTTTGCCAAGAAAATTCCAAATGGGATCACAAAGAATTATATATAATTGAAATGACTTAATAATAGCAAAGCCAAGGGATGTTGTAGGGGAGGGGGAAAAATCCAGGAATGGGAATGAGTTAGTGAAAATGTCCATAATTGATATAAGTATCTTGTTCAAGGACAAGCCAGGTGGTTAATGTCACTGATCATAGACTAATACTCACAACAAAAACAACAGCAAATCACAAATATTTGGAAGAATTAATTTGAAGTAAACAGAAGTCAATATATGAATCTACTTAGTGAGAAGTGATTATTACTATCAGTCTCAAAGGGTCCTTCTGAAAAAGGGACATTAGAGCCCAAGTGAGAGATATGAGAGAATGTGTGCATGTGCAGGAAATTTCTATATCATGTGCATCCATTAATGTGTTAATTTAGTCTCAATAATATCAGTCAGTATTTTGTCTTTTGACATAATAATACTATCACCTATCTGATAGAGCCTGATTTAGAAATCTTACTTATGAAGGATTCTTATGCCCAGAGGATTCATTCATTGAGATTTCTCTGTATAAAACCCTAAAAAGAACAGAATTATCATAATCACCTTCCTCACTGATAGAAAATGTGCTTTGTCTGAACATGTTTCTGCAGTTCCTCCAAAAAAAAACTACACTTGCTTCAAACATTCAAGGAACGCATTTAAACCTCAGTTATCCCACAAGTCTTTGAAACTGTCTGGAAAGAGGCATGACCATTGATATAGAGAGTGGTGATATGTTGAGTTTCATGTGTATTTTTTAACCACAGACTAAAGCCTAACCTCAAGACCACCTGCCCAAGTAAGAGATAGAAAATGTCAAGGACTGTTGAACACTGCAAATTTTCACAGTGGATCAGTAAGATGTCATTTGGCACAGGTGTTTAATTATGATGCATTTGGGAAATGTGCAGTGCTCAATGGCCCTGAAATTCACACCTCCACCTGTGTAGAGGTCTAGCGTTAGTGAGTTTGAGGGGCTAGATTATCAAAAGATGCCATTTTGCTCCAAATTTGCTCAAGGGGGTTTTCCTTCTTGGTCCGGAAAACCAAGTTCATTGCCAGAAAATCATGGGGATTCACCACAGGAGCAGGTCCATCACGCAGGTTTATAAACTACATCTAGGTTATCCCTACTGGAATTAGCTGCTTCTGAAAGTGAGTAACCCGCAATGCCATGCAGAGGGTGGTGCTCCTGGTGTCTTTCCCAAATTTTCACTTCAAGTAAATGGGAAGAGAATAAAGTCATTGTTAGAGAAAGTCAACCAATTAAAGTCAGCTTCAAAGTGTAAATAATTCAGCTATCCAGGCACACAAATGCATAATAATTAATAGGATACTCTGTAGCCAGATACAACTGTATAAAACTGTCAAGTCCATCTTTGGCAACACCTGTCTTCATTTTCTATAATCTTTTTTTTCTTTCTATTTTATTCTCTAGCTTTTACTTTCCTCATGGAACCTAGTTTTGCCTAGCTGCTACTCTATTAGGAAGAAAACAAAATTAATAAGTTACTGGCATTTTAGTGTACATTTACTCAATCTATTTCCTTCCCTGGAAGTATCTTCATTAAAAAAGCACCAAGTGTAGAACTAGACTTGTAATTTTGTTTTAACTTCCTTTCTTCCCAATGCATCCTACATTTCCTAAATAATCATTGGTCAAGTCATTATATATTCCTTCAATGCCATCCTCTTCTTGTCCCACTTCCTTGAATGAATGAGTAGAATAAGGCCTGTTCTTCCTTTGTTGGTGCCATATCAGACACAGTATCTTACATTAATTACACTGAGATATGCAAATTAACCATCTTCCTTTAAGTCTTAGATGTACAAAACTTCTAGTTTAATGGCACATTAGTGGCATTATGGAGTAAACAATAAGCAGTCATGAGATAAAATAAGAGAATCTCTCATAGAAGGGACTTTAGAGACCATCTAAACAAGAACATTCTCTAAGAATGGAAAACTATCTTTAGTAATCTCAATTATAACTTATAGGAAGCTATCAGAAAGGCTTTCCTTATAGTGAGCTTTCCATAAACTGCCACCCCATTATTCCTTCTTATGCTCCCTGGGAACAAAACACAGTACAATTCCTCTTCCATATGATAATCATAAAAAATTAATGCAATTAGCATGTTCTACCACCACTCCTTTTTACCCTTGTCTCAAATACAGCACCAAATCTCTTCTCCAATATGAATGCTGTCTTTTCCTTCAATTGAGGACATATTTCCAGTACTTTCACAACCACAATAGCCTCCCTGTAGATGTTCTTCAGTTAACTAATAACCTGTCTAAAAAAAATGGAATTCAGACCTAAACAAACTCTTTTGTTCAATATGCTTTTAGTCCCAACTCTACTAACTATCTTATTGTGCAATCTTGGGTGAATTATTTAACCTTGTTGGATCTCAATTTACAATCAGTAAAACAAAAGTTTTGGGAAAATAATCTGTAAAATCTCTTATTGGTTTACTATTCTATGATTCTTGATATCTATTATAACATAGAATAATATATATATATAAGAATTTATATAATAAAATAATATATACATATATATGCACACAGACACAAACAGACACACACACACACACACACATATATATATATATATATATATATATATATATATATATATATAGAGAGAGAGAGAGAGAGAGAGAGAGAGAGAGAAGAATTTTATGGAATCTTAGAGCTGCAAGGAAATTTCCCAACAATGTCTAAGTCATACCCAAAAGGAATCACCATTTCAGCATATCAAATATCGTTGTCATATCATCCTTTGACTGAAGATATTTTTAATGCCTCTCCCCAAAGGCATCAGACTTATAAATAAATTTAATTATTAGTCAATGGATATACCATTTTACACTATCACATTGTCTCTTACACTGTTGTCAATATATCTCTATATCTTTTATTCCAATTGTTGTGACTGGGTTCTGCTGGTGGCAAGAACATTTTGGTAACCTATCTGCTAGCTCTGTTACTAATAAACAAGAGGAACTTCCTTAGGGAATGAATCTGCAAAGGTAACTGAGATTGTTACCCTTGGTGATCAATACATGTTTGGGGGAATTGTGAAAAAGACTGATGCTTTGAGAGGGTCTATGTAAGAAAATATAGAGTCCAGTGATTTACAATACAGAAGACCTGGATTTGAATTTTGCCTCTGACAGATATGTGTCCAAGGACAAGGCATTTAACTTCTCAGTTCCACATCAATAAATTGGGGATAAGAACAATCATGCTAAGATCCTTTTGAGGATAAATTGAGGTAATGTAACTCAATAATTTTGCAAATCTTTATCATTGTTATTTATTATTACCAACTGATCAATGATAGAAAATATTCATTTGTTTAGGTTCAAATGTTTGGAAATCTCCAAGGAAGACTTTGCCCCATCTACACAGTGTAAAACTACAAGGATTTGTAATTTCATCAGTGAATTTTAGTTTATTTTAGTTTGGCAAGACCGATTAATTTATTACTCTTTGAAAGATTCTCCTCAATTTTTGTCAAGATGACTAGGGATATTCAGTCTTTTCCCACCTCTGAAATATGGACCTTAGTAAAAAAAATACTTTGATCAGGGGAACAAAGTGATGATACACTAACATGTCCTTGGCTTAGTTTAATTCAGTCACATATAAAGGACACATGCCCACAGCAATCAGTGCTTAATTAGAAATAAGGTGTCACTGTCATTGCCTGCTACTGTCTTCCTCTAGCCATGTGCTTTTCAATTCTCTCTAGAGAACAGGTCTTCTCCTGACATGTCTATCTCCAATCTGATGAAAAAAATGTGGATGTCCATGGGGAAAGGCAGCACACAGAATTCATTGTGGATCAGTCTGTGTCTTTATACATTAGACAATCTTCATTTGAGGGTACTTGATCCCTCACTTTTCGATCTTTATTTTGGGCTTTGAAGAATTTTTGTTGGTGAAGAAACAAAATGTAATCTCTTGCCTCTTCTCAGTGGTTCTTAAACTAGAATCAATGGATTTGGTTTTAAAAAGATTTTGATAACAGAATTTCAATACATTTGGTTTCCTTTATAAAGCTATGCATTTTGTTTTATGGATTTAAAAAAAGGAGAAAGGTTTCATAGTTGAGTTTTTTTAACTAGAAGACAAAGGAGTCCTTGACAAAAAAGATTTAAAGTCTCTTAAGTCTACTCCCTTAAAGGATCTCTGACACATAGTAGGTTCTTAAAAGCTTGCTGATTGATTTCTATATCTAATATATTGCACATTACTTTGAAGTAGGTATTTAGTTAAGTTTGTATTGAAGGGAATTTGGAATTGAATGAAAAATTAAAGTCAGATTTTAGAGAAAGATATAGGGTAATTAATACATGCTATTTATTTTTCCATCAATAAAGCATTTGTAAACATTCAAAAATTTCCATTCTTAATTACCTAAAAATCATAAATATTTTAAAAGGTTTTAATACACTTAGGATTGGTGGTTGTTAGATAGTATAAACTCATGTGTTTAAAACCTGAGGCTTAAACATCTTTTAGCAGTGTTAATGGAGCACTAACCATCTTTCTATTATTAATCTTAAGGGAATCAAAGAATATGAGATGCAGTACTGGGGTTAGTGACATGCTGAAACATTTGAATTCCCCCATTTGATGAAGTACCAGCTTTTTCCCTCCTTAAATTCTTTTATGTGACTGACAGTTTCATCCATTTCTTCCTGAGGCCACTATTGAAATTCCTTTGTACTTGTAGAAGCAAGTTTGCTGGCTCAAGAATTTTGTTTTAACTCTGCCTCTAAGACTTGTCAGCGGCAAATTAGGACAAGGAATTCTAATTTATGTTTCAAAGACCCTGATGGTGGTGAGAACTACTATTTTTATTTACATTTTTCCCCAAAAGTGTCAAGTCAGGGATGATGTACCACAAAATACCACTGAGCCATTATTAGAGAATTTCAGGAGGGGCTGTGAAATGTGCAGGATAAGGGCAAGTGGGGATAGCTCCAAATAATGCCCATAAGAAACTGAGCTCCCTGAAGCAGCTGGATGAATCTGCTGAGGAGTAGAGCTTTGCATTTGCCTCTCAGCTGTTCACAATCCCTCAAAAGGCATGAAGGGCAGAGATGATCCCACAGAAGGCTTGGGTAGGAAAAAAAAAGCAACATTTGAAACACTTTGACCATACCCTTATTATGCTAGGATTTCCTTCCACACAGGAGACTGGCTGCCTGCACTTGAAAATGTAAATGTTTGCAACTGTTTTGTTTTTGCTTTTTTTAAAATTTTCCTTTCCTGAATATTCAAATAATCAATTGCAAGAAGCTTCATGAAGGAATTCATGGGTTAAAAATGATACACAATATGGAGGACTCTACTCCTATCTAACATCCCTAGTCCAAATAATAGTGGCTGTTTTAGCAATAGCAGTGGTTTCTGTCCCTGAGGAAATCCAAATATAGTTACTGTAGACACAATGTACAATGTACTACTTTTATTTTCTCTTTTATCCTGACACTATATTTGCCACTAAATCATATCAAATTTCAAGAAGATTAGTGCTCCTAGCTCCTTTTCTAAGAGTGTATCTTCTCAGTATGAAACCTGTTTGAACGGAGAAATGCTGCTTGGTAGGTCATTCTCTTGGCAACATTATGGGTAATATGCAAAGGGAGACAGAACAGGACTGGAAGCTTCATACAATGTTTCTGTGACACCGCTGACCATACAAAATGGAAATGAGGCTTTCTTTCCTTTGGGTTATTAAACAAAAGACACAGGGACTAATTTCTTAGGTTAAATAGTTACAGTCAGTGAGGAAAGAAAATGTGACTTTAGACTATACTAGAAAATCCCCATCATCTGACATATACCCACTCTGTATTGGATAACTGAACCCAATTCTATAGGGGAGAGCAAAAGAGAATCTCTCTACAGAGATCAGCTTTTAGGACTATATCTGTATCCACCCAGCCACAACAGATATACAACTTAGCAGAACAATTCATGCAGCTCTCAGGATCATTGACAGTTGAACTGGGCAGGTCAGCTATGACAATTATCTATTCCTTATGGTCACAATGCTACTTCACTCAAAATCAATACAAAGTGATAGCCAAAATTTTAATTAAGATAGCTTAGGCAACAACATTTTCAGCTTTTATATTGTTCATTGGAAGTTAATCTGAGTGAAATATTAGGTTTAATGTTACAGAGGAAAAGAGTATTGGACTTGAAGTGAATGGACCTGCATTCCAGTTAAAACTCTATGAAATACCACCACTGTGACTTTGTACTAGTTATTTCACTGTCTGGGTCTTAATTTTTTTCATTTGGGGGTCTAAACATAGGAAAGAGTTTTTTTGTGCTATGGATTGCCCTAGTCTGTTTGCAAAATTATCTACCAGGATCATGTTATTATTGCCTTAATACAGTATAATGAAAAAAACTATTAGTTTTGGAGTGAGAAGATCTGAGTTCAAAGTTTATTTCTGAGATTTTACCAGGCATAAAGGACATATCACTTAATCTATGTATTAACTTTTTTCATCTATAAATATAGGAGAAAAATGCTAGTTGCTAACTAATAAATGAAAGTTCTTTTTAAACCAAAATTTCTATATAAGTTTGAGTTGCTATTAAAAACTCATTTCCCATTATATTCAATAAAAATGTAGTGTTATTCACTCAAACATTAATCAAATGAGATCTTAAAGTGCATACATAGAAAAATGAAGTGGCAAATTGCAGTAAAGGAATTTGATCAACATAGTAATATAATCCAAATATCTGATCTTGAGATTGCTTTTTCAGCTCCTGACCAGAATAAGAAGACATCAATGAAGTCCTCAGGGTATCAGCTGAAATTTCCAATCTCACAATTGCTTTTTTCTAGATGGTAAGGTTTAAAATGTGGTTCAGGAGGTTCCTGATTTTATCCAAACTCCTTGGGGCCATAGTTCCCATTCACAGTCCACTTCATATGGGTCTATGTACATAAGAACCGAAAGACCATGCCTTTCTATAGCCTTCCAATGTGGTTCCTGGAAGGAATTACTTTATAACTATAAATCAGCTTTGGAAGAGTTGCTCATCTATGGGTCTGAAGCAAGTAAAAGTATATTCCA
Organism: Macrotis lagotis; assembly: GCF_037893015.1. NCBI lineage: Eukaryota > Metazoa > Chordata > Mammalia > Peramelemorphia > Peramelidae > Macrotis > Macrotis lagotis. The sequence continues at coordinate 33,112,145 of NC_133662.1, read as the reverse complement.
GGTGAAAGAGAAGGAAAAGCTCTTTTATATTCATTTTACTAGTCCCACCAAGGGACAGAAGAATGATTATCAATCAATAAGTTTTTAAGTACATTCTAGTGCCCAGAACTATGCTAGGTGTTTCAAAGGATTTGAAGAAAGTGCAAAACATGATTCTTGCCCTCAAAGACCTTAAAATTAACCTAAAAGTCAAACACTAAACAAGAAAAAACATTTGGGTATTATTATGTACTATGTAGCACTATGACCAGAAACACACACACACACACACACACACACACACACACACACACACAAACACATATATGAACAATAAATTAAATCATCTCTACAAGATTAAAACTGTTCTTATATTCTATAAAGTTATAGAAATGGCATTTTAGAAGTTGAAGTCAAAAACAACACCTAGACCATACCAAGGCAATGTAGAAATACTCTGCTAGAGTAAACACAATCAGAAAGTACAAAGAATCAGTTTTCAAACTATCACAAAGAAGGGAAAGAGATCATACAATTACATAAAATCATATAGAGTAATATCCCACAAAAAAACCAATCTAGACAAAAGCAGGAGTTTTTTGTTGTTGTTGTTGTTCAATCAGTTTTCATTTGTGTCTGTTTTCTCACGACCCCATTTAGGGTTTTCTTAGCAAAGGAACTGAAGTGGTTTCCACCTCGTTTTATAGGTAAAAAACTAAGGCAAATAGGATTAAGTGACTTACTCAAGGTCACACAACTAGTAAGCATTTGAGATCAGACTTGAACTTGGGAAGATGAGTCTTTTTGACTATGGATTGATATGTTATCCACTGTGCATCTAACTGCCAAAAAGGAATTACAATGTGATTTCCTTCTAATTTCTATAAAATTTTATGAGAATTCTATATTGATTAAGCTAAACTTGATGAAAATGAGAAGGTAAGGCAGTGTTCCAAATTTTTCTATAGTATTTCTTAGTTATACAACAGACCAGATCCAGTTTGTTTTCTTTAATTTAAAAAAAAGCCTTAAAAATCTCTCTTCCAAAAAAAGTTTCTCCCATGCATATGTTACTATCACATTAGATTCATCAAAATGCTAGAGATAAATTTGTCCAATGATCATGTAATTGTCTTCAAGTGATTTTTTAAAAAAGGGACATGCATAAGAGTTATATCTTGAAGTATATTCTATATAGACTCAAAATATAAGGATTATAAAGAAGTGCATCCAGTTCAGAATAATAAAACCTCAAAGAGATCCATAACTGCTTTAAAATGTTTGGCAGTCCACATAGTAAAAGCAATTCCATGATAAGTATATGATGTAGTACTTAATTATGGCTATCTTGGACAAACACTACATATAGTGAATTGATCCAAAAATTAGAATTGATTTAGAAGTTGTATAGTATTTTAAAATACACTAAACTGCTCTCTAACACAAAATTCATTTTTAACATCAATATTCTTCTAGTTTAATATAATATTACAATTCATGAAATATACAATTGAAAAATACAAAATTGTTAGTAACACAAAGGACGACAGAAAGATGCATGACATTGTTTACTCTTCTTTAATTCATTCAATAAGCATGTGCCAGCCCTATTCTGGGCAATTGGGATAAAAAGCCATTCATTCTATTGGAAAAAAAGAGGGCTGTATAGCATATTTAGGAAAAACTAACACCATTGATATGAGCATTTCCTAAGCTCTTTTCAGGGCTACTTGTAAACCCTTGTTTTCCACTTACCACTCAACTCTTACCTTATGTCTTCAAAAGTTATAACACACATAGCAGCTACATTCCAGCGAGTTAAGGGAGAATGTGAAGATTCCACTTAGTGTAATGGACATATGGGAATTTGTTCTATTGTCCATAAAGGTGACTGAAACAGTCACTATTGGAGTGATTAAAACTTGGTCAGATATAAAAAATGCCAAGGTCATGCACTGCATCTTAGGTCATTTCCACTTCTCTTGACTTTTGTCTTTCCACTGAACTTCAATGACTTTGAAAGAGAAAGACTGATGACTTGATACAATTCTGCCTCACTTCAATTCATATACAAATCAAGATATAACTTTATGATGTCATTAGTCCTCTTTAAAAATGAAAGATGAACAACAAAAATTAGGGGAGACAACATACACTTTGAAAAATAAATTCAAAACATATAGCAAGTAATTAGGGAGGAAGTTTCGTTAAATGTACTACTATCAATAACACTTCAGGAAAACATATTAGCCATTCCTGGAAGAAGTGGAGTGGAATTGAGGTCTAGAATAAGACATAAATTTTTGGACCTGAGAGGTGTACAAATTTGTTTTCTTGACTGTTTCAAGCAAAAGAAAATGTTACTTTGTTTGCTAGGAGACTATGTCAAGCAGAGGGTCACTGAAGCTTTTTTTTTAATGCATTGAAAAGAACCAAGGAAATTTTGAATGACACTGGCAAAGATGACAAATTTAAAAGTTACTTTTTAAATTTATATTATATTTTTATAAAAAAGCAAGATGTAGGTAATATATACGAATGGTTCTTTATAATATCTCTTTTTCTTTTCTGATTTGTGCATTAAACTATAGGTTGCAATCTATACAATGGAAGGAACAGCCACATAAATGAAACCATGGAACCATTAAAATATAAACCATGAAAGATATTTCTTAAAATTTTATTTTACTTATTTACCAGGAAGAAATATGAGATGACATGTGAAGTAGTTTAAGAACCTCAAAGCACTATATAAATACTAGCTATTTTATATCCATATCTAGCTAGCTAGCTATAAGGATAGAAGCAAAGTTATGTGAATGAAAAATTCTGTCTGTTCAGTTAGCCACAGAGGCGTCCATATTTCCATGCTCTTTCCTCTAATTCTTTGTGTTGCAATAGAGATGTATCTAGAAATGAGGTATAATTTTTCTCTTTTAAATAAGTAAAGTGGGGGCGGCTAGGTGGCATAGTGGATAAAGCACCAGCCTTGGACTCAGGAGTACCTGAGTTCAAATCCGGCATCACTCACTTAATAATTACCTAGCTGTGTGATCTTGAGCAAGCCACTTAACCCCATTTGCCTTGCAAAAACTGAAAGAAAGAAGGAAAGAAAGAAAGAAAGAAAGAAAGAAAGAAAGAAAGAAAGAAAGAAAGAAAGAAAGAAAGAAAGATAGAAAGATAGAAAGAAAGAAGTAAAGTGACCAAAATCCTTAATACAACCTGATGGAGGGTGGGAGGAAGGAGTTGGGGAAGGGTAAAGAGTCCAGATGACAATTTAAAGGCAAACTAAGTAAAGTCTCTCAACATTCCCCTCCAAACAAGTTTAAATAATGCTTGAAATGAAATTTTTCAGTGAAAAAGCAGACAAAAGGTCAGGGTAAGACATTTTTCTAGCCTAAGAAAAGTTAAGAGTTCAATAAGAAGTTGTTATTCTTAAGTAGAAACAAGTCAGGAGCCCACACATACAAAAGCAGTCTGCAGCAGCAACAGCAGTGTTGGGAGGTCTCAGGTCAGAGATGTTAAAAAGGTCATGCAATTGGTCAGGAAAAAATTAGGGGACACTTTGCTGGTATAGATGGCAACTGGGACTGATTGGCAACCTTATTGACCATATGCAATTCTGGGTTGCAATTCCAAAGCAGAGAAGACAGTTGGGTGTTGGTCACAAGGGAACAGTGCTCTGGAGAAAGTTACAAAACAAATAGTGCTATATTAAATGTGATTGTAAAGGAGTAGATGCCCTTTATGGGCAAAGATCAGAGTGCAGGTCAAGAGAACAATATCCATTTTTAGCCAAGCCAACACCACCTTGGAAGCTTGAAAAACTTAAAGATTCCAAAAACTCCCTCTGAAAACAGCAACATAACAAAAGCTAAAGCTTGAGACAGTGCCTTCCCATTCCCAGAGAAGCAGACCCCAACTTTGACAAAGTTCAGAGTCAAGAGATAGGCTGGAAAAATAAGAATATTGAAAAGAAAAAAGAAATTGATTATACAGTGATAGGGAAGACTAAGACATAAACGCATAGTAAGATAACAATTTGAAATCAGCTACAAAACCTCAAAGAAAAAATTGCTACTTGAATCCAAGCCCAACATGAATTCCTAGAAGAATTAAAAAATTACTTATTTTAAAAAATGAAAGTAATATAAGAAAATTATGAGGGAAAAGAGTTAATGGCTTGGTAGAAGACGCACAAAAATGCTAGAAAAAAATAACACCCTAAAAAACAGAATTGTACTAATGAGAAAAGAGGCACAAAAATTAATCTAAGGAAAAAATCTTTAAAAAGCAGAGTTGGGGGGCGGCTAGGTGGCACAGTGGATAAAGTACCAGCCTTGGAGTCAGGAGTACCTGGGTTCAAACCCGGTCTCAGACACTTAATAATTACCTAGCTGTGTGGCCTTGGGCAAGCCACTTAACCCCATTTGCCTTGCAAAAACTAAAAAAAAACAAAAAAAAAAAAAAAAGCAGAATTGGTCAAATGGAAAGAGAGATCCAAAATCTCACTGAATAAAATAATTTCTTAAAAATAAGTTGGGGGGCGGCTAGGTGGTGTAGTGGATAAAGCTAAAGCACTGGCCCTGGAATCAGGAGTCCTGGGTTCAAATCCGGTCTCAGACACTTAATAATTACCTAGCTGTGTGCCCTTGGGCAAGCCACTTAACCCCATTTGCCTTGCAAAAACCTAAAAAAAAGACAAAAAAAAATGAGTTGGGAAAATAAAAGCTAATGACTTGATGAAACATCAAGAAACAATAAAGCATTAAAAGCAAGGACAATAGAAGAAAATAGTCTTCACTTTTGCAAAGAATAGAGAGCTATAGTTTTAAAATATAGCCTCAAGGTCAGTTATCACACTGATGGCAAAGTCTTCAACTTGAAAAGGCTACAAGCCAAGGCCAAAGTGAGGGGAGTGCTGGAACATGATCTTCTGTTTGCAGATGGTTGTACCCTCAATGCAGCCTCTGAAACTGAGATGCAATAAAGTATGAATTGATTCTCTGCTACTTTTACTAATGTTTGTCTAACAATTAACACCATGAAAACAGAGGTGCTCCATCAGCCAGCACCATACCATCCATATGTGGAACCATCAGTTACAGCAAATGGAGAAGTTTTGAGGGCTCTGGACAAGTTCAGTTACCTTGGCAGTGTCCTTTCCAAGGAGGTATACATTGACAATGAGGTTGACACTCACATTGCCAGAGCTAGCTCAGGATCTGGGAGACTTCAAAACTGAAGATCTACAGAGTCGTTGTGCTGATTTCACTGCTATATGCCTAGGAAACTTAAACAGTCTACCAACACCATGTCAAGAAACTGAATCTCTTCTATTTAAATTGTCCTAGGAAAATTCTGAAAATCATCTGGCAGGAGAAGATACCAGACACCGAGGTCCTTTCTTGACCTAAACTGCCTAGCATTCCAACATTACTACAAAGAGAGCAACTATGATAGGCTGGACACTTTGTTAGAATGCCAAATGTACACTTGCTGAAAAAAAACAAAAACTATTTTATGGAGATCTCACACAGGAGTGCCCACAAGGGGGTCAAAAGAAGTGATACCAAGACACCTTGAAGGTTTCATTGAAGAACTTTAGAATTGATTATACAACATGGGAGACATTGGCACAAGATCACCCAGCCTGGTGTGCCCTCATCTGTTAGGGTGCTGCACTCTATGAAGAAGGCAGAATTGAAGCAGCTCAAAAGAAACATTCCATTCATAAGTTTAGAATATTCAACCTAGGTGTTCACATGGACTATTTGTGCCAGACATGTGCTAGAGCAGTCTAAGTTCAATATTGGTCAGATCAGCCACAGTCGGACACACTGTAATTTGTCTCAAACATAGCGATGTCATTTTGTTCTTCTTCAGTAATAAAGGACAAGAACCAAATAACCAGAGAGAGAGCTATATTTTCCTACTTCTACTCAGAATTCAAATCTAGTCAACATGACAAATTTTTGTTTGATACTTCATTTCCATTTGCATTGTCATTGTGAATACTCTTTTTCTACTTCTCTTTAGTTCCTTTTCACATAAGATTTGCCATATCCTGAATTTTTCGTTTTCAAGGTTGCATTACATTCATGTATCAGAAATTGGTGCATGTTTTGCCATCCTCTAAATGATGAGCATCTACTTTATTTCCAGCTCTTTGCTACCATAAAGCATTACAAAGAATATTTGCAATTTTCTTTCTTTCTTTGACATCCCACGGTTATATTACTAGCCATGTCATTTCTTCTTAAATACTTTTAAAGTATTAATGATCAGGAGAAAAGTTTATTCTAAGATCTTTCTTTAGTTTAGTCTATAAGCTTTCTTGATGATCCAGATCATGGGTCTTTGACCTAACTTAACACTGACATTTACAAAATTTTAAAGATGAAGGGAACTTTAATTAGGTATCACATTAAACAATCCTTTCGCTCATTTTTCAGATGAGAAAGTAGAGATCCAGGAGGTTAAAGGACTTCTTCAGTGTTAGCCAGTGACAGGACTAGAAGTCTCTTGATGTCTAATCCATTGTTCTTTCAATTAATCATGCTACCTTTCTGTTCATTCAGAAGCAAATCAATTACTGGACAAGGGCAGTCTTTCCAGCTTGTGACTCTAATCATGAATATAGGCATCATAAAGAGTTATTCTTCTTTTCTTCCTCTCTCCATTAAACAAATGATAAAAGATGTGACTTATAGAACAAACATTAATAAGTTGAAATGATGAAATAAATATTATGAGGTTATGGGTTTGAATTTAGAGCTAGTCATTGAACTTTATTATACGTAATTAGAAAAGTCTAGATTTTATCCAAATGCGATAATAGTCTTTATTCTAATTTCTCATAGAGGTAGCTTCATGAATCATCCACTTTTAAACAGAGAAGAAAAATGTTTTGCCCAAAATACAATATATGTATAATAGTTTTTCTGCCATACTGTATACCTGGTTTGTAAGGAAAGCATTACCAGTGTGCCATATAAGAAAGAATTTGATGTAATAGGAAGAGTATAGACTTGGGTTTTATACCTAGTTCTGTAACTTACATAGTTCTCTAACTTACTAGTTCTGTAACTTTGTAGAGTTGCATTATAATGAATCAAACAATAGAAGAAGGATGAAAGAGGTTAGAATTAAATAGTATATAAATAATTTCAGCCACCATTCTACTCAAAAAGCAAATGACTCAGAATGAGTGAATGTGAATGTGAATTTTCTTTTTTTGCACAATCAGTTCTCAGATTTTATTATCTCTCATAATGTCAGTCTCTAACAATGCTAAACAGTCTTCTAGAATTTCTTCTTTCTCATATCCAGAATTTTTTCATTCATTTTAGACTGGTAGAAAACATTAGTTAGTCTCTCTAGCTTTCCTGATTGACTAGTCTGCTGTTCTCACTTTTACTTTGTTCTCCCTTACCTGATAACAAAGAAGAAAGAGAAATTAAATTTTGTGATCAACCCTGTAAACAACCTTATGCGTGAAATTCTTTCAAGCCCTCTGAACAATCTCTGAATAATATACATGCAAACAAAGTTTTTACCTATTTTTTGTCTTCTTTAATGTGAAAAGTCCTGATAACCACATCTTCCCAAATCAATAGATTTACTTGATATAATGGAGAATAAAATTTACATTCCATATCAATCCTCTTAGATCCACCTGTTCTCTAATATATATTGCTCCCCTCCAAAAAAAGCCCTAGCCCCATCTTAGTTACAACTATCTAAAGATATCTATTATTTTTTATAGGCAATTACCACTTTAGAATCTATTCTTTATGCATAGGAGCAAAGCTCTAACAGGAAAGGAAAAGTAATTAGTAGGGGAGAGGAAGAAATCAGAGAAGGTTTCATGGAAGAGGTGGTACTTGAGCAGGCCCTTAAAAGGAAGAGAAAGATTCCAAAAAGCAGAGGGAAAATAGTACCACATGTAGGCATAGAGGTTGATTTTCAAATTCACAACATCAGGAGGCACCACATAGAATTCATGGAATTAGTAAAGCTGTTTGGCTGTTATACATAGTACAAAATTCTAGAGTTATTATTAAAGGGAGGGCAAATAAATACCTGAAACAGTGATCTTAAAGGGTCAAAATTTCATTATCAAGAGGTCATAACATACTTACTTCGCTTCCTTTATCAACAGGTTACCATATTTATTGATCATGGGAATGTTGTGGTTATATTTCATTTAAATTTTAGCAAAGTATCTGATGCACTCTCTTACTATTCATGTGAATAAAAAGTAGGGATGAGTTAAAATAAAGTGCAATAAACTAGTTTTAATGGAGTATTTGAAGCATCTATGCTTAGTCACTTTTATCAATGTCTTAGACAAAGGCATAAATGGCAAGCTTAGTTATTTGACAGTTAGATCTAGGAGAGAATGTTATTACATTGGATGATAGAGTCAAAAAAGTTATTTTTATACCTTTGAAAGACTAGAATACAGATCTGACAGGATTATGACAAAATTTAATGGAGATAAAGATAGCATCTTATACTTGGGTTTAAAAAAATCAGCACCTGAACAACAAAACGGATGAGCTTCATCTTAGACCTTAATTTGAAATATCCTAGAGGTTTTAATGAACTAAATGTGATTTGGTACTTGAAAAAACAACCAAAAAGAGAGATCTGTATTGGGATCAAGAGATCTGTGTTGGGAGTCATGGCATTCATGACAGAGAGGCACTCTACTGCATCGTATCTTACTTAAACCATGTCTGAACATTATATGTTGTTCAAGGATCCACACATTATCTGAGACATTGATAAGATAGATGGAGACCATTCAAAGGAGATCAACCAGAATAGTAAAGTGTTTTAAGATCACATCATATCACAAAGATCAAGGATCTTTATCCTTGAAAAAAAAGATCAAGGATCTTAATTCCTTTGAGATCAATTGAAGGAATTAAGAATGCTTAGCCTGGAGAAGGAAAGACTTAGAGGGGACATGATTTTTGTCTTCAGGAATTTGAAGGGGGATTAGACTTGTCCAGCATGAGGCCCAGAGGGCATAGCAGATTCAGTTGTTGGAAGTTGTAGAGAGGATAAGGAAAGCTTGATAATGACAAACTTCCTTTGAAAGAGGAGCCTCACAAAACTGTAATGGATTGTACCAATAGCAACTAGGTTTCTCATTTTAATAAGGGCTGGTCACTGATGTAGGATGGTTGGGAGGAACTTACTTTTCAGGAGTTCATGAAGTTCTTTGCAACTGTGAGATTCTGTCTCGAGGGTCATCCACAGACAACTTCCTATTCAAAAGTAGCCCCAATCATCTAATCATACTAGAGATCTGAAATTCTCACATAGTGGTGAGAATTTCCTTAAGTTGAATGATCCTTATAAAGAGCCTTATAAATATCATTCAAGAAGTTATTAGCACTTTGACTTCTGTCAATTAACCAAATTAAGTAGAGATTTCAGATAGACCTTTTAAGAAATAGAACAGATGATAGTAAAGTTTTGAAAGGAGAAAAAAGATGAGCTAATTTTTATATTATTGTCCCTGAAACAGTTATAGAAACTGAGGACAGTAACGTTGAATAGATTTCTCAATTATAATGATGCTTATTGCATGACTGGGTCAATTGACTTCTAATCTTCTTCTATTTTAAGTGCTAGAATATATAATCTGATTGTGATTAATTTTCTAAACAGTGATGTCAAGTTGCATATAGAGTTGGTTAGCTCAGTGTCATGGTAAGGTCAAAAATGGGCATGATGCTTCTATCATTCAGCTATTTGTGCTTTATTTCATAAACAATGGCTCCTAATCACCTCAAAAGTCTATTCTGGGGATGAGAAGGGAAAATAATAGGTAAGAAAGCATAGATGTATTGCAGAGATATTATATCCTCACCTCTAGGGGAAAAACTAAGAGAACAAAACATAAATTAAGTCAAGTGCAAATCAAGCCAATTGAACAAAGAGTTTTGTATAATAAAATATCCACTGAATCTAGGAGGTTCCAACCCAGATTTTTTTTAAATTTTTACCTTAAGAGAAATTTGTTGATGTTTAAATACCATGTCATTTTAGAATTGTTTCAGTGCATGTGAGTCTGATAGTCTTTTCCCACTGAGATTAGAAAAAAGCTGTTGTCAAATATATAGGACCCAGAATAGCTTAAACTAGGCAACCATATGATTTATCCATATGGTAAAGACACAAAGCTGAGGAGTAGGAGCTGTGATTATTCCTCCCACAAAGAAAAGGAAAGATAAGATTGCTAATGTCAATCTGGCTCATTGAATATCACCAACACTATTCTCCTTAGAGCAAAATTGCTGGACTGTGCCATCAAGGCCAAGAAATTTCCATACAGAAGGACATTTCATCACTCACTTCCTTGACCCAGCTGAAGAAGCTGAGAAGGGACAATAGGTGTGCCATGTTAAAAACAGTCCCTTTCAAATGATCTAGGGCCAGAAGAACAAGGGTAAAAATAAATCTTTCCAACAGGAACCCCTTCAGAGAAACAAACTGGCAAATCAACTTATAGGTCATGAATCTAATCTACCACATTTAGTTGTCTGTGAGGCTGCAACACAGAAAAGAACTCTTCCATTTTTCATCCTCATATACAAATTAAATCTTTCCCTATGATTTTTCAGTTTTCTTGACATCAGTAATTGTCACTGTCATGGTCAATTAATGCTGATTGAGGAGCCAAGCACAAAAGATCCTATACTACCCAACAAAATGGGGATGAGATAGGAGAGGAGAGGGACATAATCTCTACTACAACAATTACTACTCTCTACTGAAAATGAGTTACTTTTATTTCTCTATGGCAGAGGGGTAGCAGTATATTGTGGATATAGTGGAACTTCTGGAACTAGCAATTATTAGCTGTGTGACTCTGAATAACTCAGATGCTCTCTCTAAGTCTCAGTTTTCTTATTTGTAAACTGAGGTTAATAATACCTGAACTGCTGCCTAAGATTGTTGAGAGGAAAAATGCTTCTTAAACCTTAAAGTAATATGGAAATTTACATTATTATTATTATGTTAAAGGATGGTTTTGACTGAAGAAGGAAAAGATCTTAGTAAAATACAACTGAGTTTTTCACAGACTTAAGATTAAAGAACCTTGCACAGAAGGGGACCCACTAGGCAAATTGTTCCATATTACATGAGTTTACCAAGACAATACGCATTTATTAAATTTACTATTTTCTAAGCTGTATACTCTGTAATAGGGATAAAAATACAAGGAAAATGAAACAATTCTTGCCTTCAAGCATTTTATATTCTAAAGAAAAGCTGAAAAGGGAGTAAGAATGGGGAGAGAAAGTACCTTTGTAGGGGAATGGTGAAGTTCAGAGAGTCAGAATTGCAGCCCAAAGGAGAATGAAGCTTGTCCAGCTTGGGCTCATTCCCCAAATGGAAGCCTCCAGTAGAAAATTACCAATGAGAGAAGAGACCTGGCATGATGGAAGGATGTTTCAGAGTGAGAAAGACTTGAGTTTAAATAAATATCAATCTCGTTGTTATTATTCACTTGTTTCAGGCATATGTAATTCTTTAAGACCCTATTTGGGTTTTTCTTGGCAAAGATATTGCCTTCCTTCATATAAATCAATTTGTCAATGTTAAGTATTTTTAGCTATCAGATTTCTGAAATATTACTTTCCACCTAGGCAGTTCAGTTCTTCCTCTTCAAAATGAAATATATGGACTAAATGATCTCCAAGAGTTTTGTATCACTAGCATTCCAAGATCTTACATATTTAAATTTGCTTTATGTCGTGAAGTCATTGGGAGAAGTTTTAAATGGATAATTAATCAATGAGTAGAAAGCAGAGAATGGTAGAAAGAAAAATACATTAGAAATCATCTAATGTTTTCATTTTGCTACTGAGGATACTGAAATCCAGTCACTTAACTGAGATCACAAAAATATTTATTGGAAAAATCATGTCAGATTTCCTGATTCAGAGTCCTATATGCTTTCTACTTACTTCATAGGAACATAGGAACTTAGAGTTGCAGAGGCCCCTGGTGAAGATCTCTTCCATTCCACATCTTTTTAGAGGGGGAAACTGAGGTTCATGGAGGTCAAATCACTTCCTCAAGGACATATGTCTGGTTAGCAGAGAAATTCAGGACTAATGTCTACATCTACGGATTAACATTCTAATATATTACTACCCTTACAACTGTGCTACTTACCCATAATTTCTCTCCTGTTAAAAAAAAGTTTATTGCATAGTTATTTTCTCAGAGATGAAAAAAAGACACAATTATTAATTAGAATCTTCAAAAGTCCTTTTGCTAAATAGGGTTGAGCCAAATTCTAGTTTTCTGATTTTTCATGTTTTGATGAAAAAGTGCCATGATTTCAATTGTGTTTTAAGGCAGTCTGCCATTCTGGTTTGGGTCTGTTCAGCATTATTCTGATAATGTTATACATTGGCCCTCTGGCCTTTTGGCAATGAATGTATTTAATAGCTGTTCTCCTGTGCATGTGTTTTTAAATAAATAAAAAATCTTAAGTGTATTAACCAAAAAAAAAAAAAAATGACAGTCACGAAATGAGCTCAGCAAGTTGATTCTTGTAACTGAGAAATACTACAGAAGTTGTACTCTGAACTACTCAAAACTAAAGTTTTGATTAAAAGAGTCTGTCAGGTAAGACAGGATATCATGACATGCTACCCATCACCTGCCTCAGGATATATTTGGCAAGCAGGGTGGGAGGAGGAGATGAGAGAAACTACTTTCAAAATAGAATGTCCATTTACCAATAATTCACTGCAAGTCCTTCTGTTCTAGCAATTGACTTAATTAAAAGACCACATAAAAAAATCAGTGACCACATAAAAAAATAATTCTTATAATACTCATTTAAATTTTCATTTACTTATTGCTTTAGATAAGGGGATATTTTAAGCCTTCTACCAATATGAATGTAAAAGAATGAGTTAAAAATCTAGTTTCTCTCTAAACAGAGGCATAAGGCAGAAAATTTGTTGCAGTGCACTAGACCCAACATTCGGATCTCAGACTCAAATTGAAGAGTAATTTTAAGATTATCTCATTAATCTATTTTCACTCCTATCTGAATCTTTCTTTTCAAAAAGACCTATCCTACATTTTTCCCTGAACAAAGGGATAATGAGCTGCATAACATAGGGGAACATTGGGGAGGGATGCAACTGGGGGAATGTAATCTGCTTAAACAGTAACTCTAACCCATCTACAAGACCCTAAATAAGGCAGGAGTCCAAAATCTCTAAAGTGGCAAGTATCCTTATCAGAATATTTTGGATTTTAAGTTAAAAGCAAACAAACACAAAAATCCTTTAATTCCTCAATACAGACTTCTCTTTCAGCTAAAAGTACTCATAGCTTATTTCCTATGACTTCTTTGCTTCACTTGAAAGCTATACTACTGAACATATTATTGTTATACTTTGTTTTGGGGGATATTTTTCTCTTCTTTTAAAAACGTATTAACATTTAGTAGCAATTTATTCTATCTTTTATAATCCAAAAGCAATTTAAAAATCATTGATGTATAAATTAGATATATTTGTAAAGATGTATCTAGCTATAACTCTTGGTAAGCTAAATATGCAAATCTATACACAATATACACAACTCTCCATATTTCATGTATGACTTCATACCTCACTTCAAAAAAAGGTCATATTTATGAAATATAAGAGATGTACTTAGTAATTCTTCATAATATATGCAGATTAAAATATATGTTTTAGGACTGCCAGAAGCCATAGAGACTATCTTGTCTGGGTGGGGGTTCTTGAGACCTATAAATTGTTTTTGAAAAATATTTTTATAATTGTATTTCAATATTATTGATTTCCTTTGAAATTCTGTGTATTTCATGTTATGCCTAATGAAACAATTATTCTTAGAGGGGTTCTATAGGCTTCACCAGATAACCAGATATCAAAAACATCCTCTCAAAAAATGTAAGAATCCTTGATTCTAGTCCAATTCCACTCAACAGATAAGCAAAGATGTATGGAGCTTAAATGACTTTCCAAAGCTCACTCTGGCAATGACAGAAATGGAATTCAAACTTAGAACTTTTTAATTTTTCTATTCCACTATACTTTCTAGTTGATACATAATGAATGAAAAGTATATGGTAACTGCTTAGTGAGGATCAAACATGCTAAATTCTAAGGATGAAAATACAAAACCAAGACAGTTCTTATTCTCATAGAACTCACATTCTAATGAGAGAAAACAGCATGTCTAAAGTAGGGGTAACCAGAAAATATAATTTTGTTCTGGAAAGTCATAATTGGTTTTTTATTAATATTTTGTTTTGTTTTTCAAAGTAATAGGGTTAAATGACCTGCCCAAGGTTACACAGCTAGTCAATTATTAAATTATCTGAGGTCAAATTTGAACTCAGCTCCATTTGACTCCAGGGTCAGTGCTCTATGCTCTGCACTACCTAGTTGCCCCTGGAAATCATAATTGTTAATAAAGAAACAAGGGTATTGATTAACACATCTTTTCCAAAAGCAATGGTAATTCTGATTTGATTACTATTTCCCCTAATAAGAGAACTAGGGAGAAATAGAGAGGACATGAGGCAGCAACTGAGATTGTAGAAATGGTAGAAGTCAATGGATGGCTAAATTGGTTCTCTGGGATCAATTAAATATAAAGGTCTATTTGAATTTGAACTCACTTGGTTGCCAATCAGTGTCTAATAAAGCAGATAAAATAGAACTATTACTGAAATATTGAAAGGCATAAATTATCTTCTCTCTCCTCAGACCATTAACAACCATTCTACAACTGAAGTAGCTTTGTACATTGTCTTCTGGATTTGAATTGAGTTATCAGACAAGACCCTCTGCTATCCCTTGAACCTTTGCTTATAATACAAAGGGACCTATAGAATCATAAACAACATTAGATAACTGCACCAGATAATTAAAAGTATAGTAACTAAGACTTTTTCAAAATCATTTTTGTTTATGTAATAGAAATAACATATTTGAAAAAGGAGAGAAAGGGAGAAATAAAAAGAGGGAGAGCGAAAAAGAGGATGAGAATGAGCTAGAGAGAGTGAGAGAGTTCTCAAAAGAAACAAAAACTAAGAATTTTTTATTATGGTCACCCTTTTTAGATTGCAATATTCACCACTCTCAATTTTACAAATGCTTTAGGGGTAGTTTACCCAAAGGCAAGGTCAGTTTTTTTTTCACTGATGAAGAACAATCTCAGAAAGGTTCAAGAGCTACTGACAGATGCTGAAGGCACCCATGGCAAAGATGGGATTACAATTTAGGCTTTTTTTTGTACACATGTGTTCCATGGCCAGAGTGCTTTCCAAATTTGTCATATTGTAATGTGACAAATAGCCCTTCAAAACTTCGAAACCCAGCATATGAGGAGGTTAGCACATAATTCACCCTTATTAACATCAAGGCAATAACCTGAAAATTAGCTGCATTGCTCATGAACTAACAAACATCTCTCGTTCACCTTTCTGTCTTAGCAGGTCAGTTGGCATTACGAATCTACAGACCAATTTTTCTTTTTTAAAAACAGGGTATCTTTTTTCCAAGGCACTAAACAGAAAGAAACTTGCTGATATATTCCAAGTTGAGTATTATTGTTCACTTTGCTAGTGATCATTAATTTCAGTCAGACAGTTATTCATATAAGCAATTTGCCACCATGATGACTTAGAAAAAATATTGAAGTACTAGGCTTTTAAAATGGTAATATGTGGTGAGAGCTACAATTCTCTTGGAAAATATATTCCTCAAATTTTATATTTGGTCTCCTGTGTTATGATCCATAAAATCATACTAGCTGGTCCAGGCTCTGTTTTCATTGAAATCTTGGTTTTGGATAACAGGGGATCAAATCTTTTAAGAGCTCACTTGGAACACAAATACTTGAACTCTGGCTACAGTATATTTGTAAAGATATCCAGAGCTGAGGAAGCACCAAAAAGAATATTTCTTGGATTCAATTTTCTCACAGAAAATAACACATAGACAGCAGCAAATAGCTATTGCTGCTTCAAGAAATTCTTCAAGAAATGACCTCTTTGAAAATGCTTTTGATTTCACTCATCCTGTTTTTCTTATGTTTAGAGCATATTCGTAAATTTGCATGGAAATGAGAGATGTCAATAGCACACAAAGGCAATTCTTTACAAACTTGTCTTCTACTGGAATCACAAGTCAATTGGCATCATTAAACTCATCACTAGCTCATTCCTGGGTCTCTCTGTATAGCCTAAAAAACATGAAGCTTCAAAATACCTAGTCTAGTTCCCCAAAGGTGACTCATGGCACATTTGTCAGAAAAAACCTTTATATTTTGGACTACATAGCTTTATAAAGGAGTTGAAGTAAATCATACAGCCCAATTATTTCAATGTCATTTGACTAGACCAGGCCTTTTTATTTTATGAATACAATGTCCTAGATAAATAAGAGACTTAGAAAGTTAAGCTAGTTTTAGGGATAATCAAGTCAAGGACCCTCAGTAAAAAAAAGGAGAAAACAGAGTTATAAGAAGGTGAATTGCCTGATCAAGGTCATACAATAAGAGTCTGAATTAGGACCACAAATCAAAGCAATGTCTTTATATGATATTGTATTGCAAAATGATTTCATCATGTCTTTCCTTTTCTGTGAAAGATCAGATATTAATAATAATTATAGCAATAATAATGATGATGTACACTTAAGAACTGCCTTACTTATTTACAAAGTAAAGATCACATCCTTAAAAATGACTCTTGTTTTTTCGAATCCCATTTAGCTTTCTTTTTAACATCTGTACAGCAGTGAAGCTATATGGCTGGCAAAATGTATTTTTCTATCATGTTCTGACAATCTGAACCACACATTAATTGAGAGCTTAAAGAATTAATGTAATCACTTACTATTTCTTTTTAATGATTTTGGGATCTTGAGATGGAGCCAAAAATCTGAGTATAAAAATAGAGCAGTTTTTAGAAGTGATGGAAATTTGGCAAGGTTTGCAGGAAAAGTAGATTTCTATAAATGAATCTATTCAAGGAGCAATTCAATTACAGGTTAATGCAGCCATCACACTTGGAAGTAAGTTCGAGTAGTACACTGGTCATAAAATTAGTCAAATCTGTTACTTTCAATTCAACAAACACTTATTAAATATAGCATAAGTAATATGGAATAATGGAAAACATAATGGGCTTAGAGTATGAAAAGCTAAGTTCAAATCTCTGTTACTTCCTAGGTGTGAGATCTCAGGCAAGTCATTGTACTTCTCTTTACTCTGTTTCTTCTATCTATAAAATAAAGACATTAAAACCAAGATCCCTTCTAACTCTAAATCTAGTAAATACTAGTAAATCAATGTTTGTTGATTGGCTGATGGATTCAAGATTCTCTGAAATCTCTTCTATCCCCAGATCCTATGATCCTATTCACAGTACATTACATGAGGAAGCACTAATGATGCAAAGATAAAAAAAATAAAATTCTTCTGAATTTATGATTTAATATTGAACTTTGAGATTGATATTCTGGTTTCATAAATCCCCTTCAATAATTTATGAAGCACAGACAATCAAATCCAAGTCATCTGTTAATTTTTGCTATTTTAGAACCAAAGGTCTAAAAGAATACCCAAAGAAGGCATTCTCTCCATGCTTTGAAGCTGAATTGACCTGAGGAACCCCAAGAGGCAAGGAACTTGTTCTGTTATAATAGCTGTTCATTTTATCAATGTAGAACAGCAAATTTTCTGCAATTTAAAATCTAGAGAAGGTTACTTGGGACACAAAGATGTTAAGTGACTTGTTCAGGATCATATAATCAATATGTGTCAGGAGAGACTTGAACTATCCAAGATTAGATCTCTATACACCAGGAACTGAATTCAAAGTCTCTGATGGTCATAAACTGTGTGACCCTAGACAATCCCTTAACCTTTGTCTGCCTCAGTTTCCTTATCTATAAACTGGATATGATTATAGCACTTAGCTTCTAGTGTTATCATGAAAAATAAGTGAGATAATATTTGTTAAGCGCTTTACTAATCATCAAATTGTTTTAGAAATGATAGCTATTCTAACAAATTAAAATAATTTTATTCATAATTCTGAGGAGATGATGCAGTCTCAGTAATTCATCCCATACTTGAACTTTCATCATTGTAAGGTAATTCTTCCTAGTATCTTGTCTAAGATAGATTTAAAAATATCACTGAATGGTTATCCCTTTGTCCCAATATCCTATCTTGGTTATGTCTCTCTTCTAATTTGTGCTTTCTTCTTTATCATCCTTGTCAATACAATAAATATGTGATGGAAATTTCTTATTTTATTTTAGTTTTTGCAAGGCAATTGTACATTTTCTAAATGTTGAGCAATGTCCTGGATGCAGAATATATCAAAAAATACATGGGCTCTAACTTCAGGGTAGGAAGATGGGTAATAGGATATAAAGTTGCTTTTACCCTTTATTTAACACATGGGGCAAGTGAAGCCCAGAAAAAATAAGTAGCTTGCCTATGGCACTACAATTAATAAGGGGCAGAGAAAAAGTTCAAACCCAAATCTTTCTCTTAATTTAATACTCTACTTTCCAGAGAAATAATAAAATATTGCACTACAGTATAAACCTAGTGCCAAAGGAGAGACCAAGAATCACTGTTTCAAGACTTCAGGGAAAGAAAAGATCATTCTGGATAGCTAGGGCAATCAGGGAAGACCCAGTGAAGACATAGAGCATTAACTGGCCTTTAAAGAAATGGTAGAATTCAGAGAGTAGATGATAAAAGTAAGGAATAAGATAAAGAGGATGCTCTGGATGTTTTGAATCTTCTCAGAACTTGGGAAACAAAATTAAAATTGTCAAAATAGAAAATGAAGTTTACTATAAGTCCTTCACTTTCCAAACCTCTACCACATTCTGTAAATCAAGCCTACATCTTTCTTTTGATTCTAAAAAGATCAATGTCCTTTAACCAATAATCTTACTATTCCTTATTACAATTTATCCTATTAATGTTAATATAGTTAAAATATAAAAAATTATAAGCAACATTATCAGGACAGCCACTAATTATATGAATAACAAATGAAAATATTCCCACCCTTGGGTTTACATATTTTGGGGAATGTAACATGTACATAGATAAATATGTAAGTGTGGAAGAGACAAAGATGAGACCTAGGCAAAAAAGTCTAAGATTATTTAAAGAGAACACTAACAACTAAGAAGTTCAGGAATATTTCATAAAGGAGATGGCACTTGAATTAAAGCTTGAAGAGAAAAAATTCTGAAAAGCAGAGATGAAGGAGTACTGCATTCCATTCATGGGAGTGGCATGTGTCATCTCATGAACAACTAGAATTCCAATTGTGCTGAAATATAGAATGCATAAAAGGGAATGATATAAATTAAGTATGGAAAAGTGGGTTGATAATGGATCCTTGAAAGCTAATTTTACATTTTTTCTATGGGCAATAGGAAGCCACTCAGTTGTTAATTAAGACTTCTCCTAACTCTAAATCTATAAGAAATCAGTCTTCAGTCCTAACCTATCAAAAGTTCTCAGTTTTAAACACAAAAATCCACCCAGATGACTGAAAAATTAAACCAAAAATCATTCTAATTGCTCACTACTTGCTGGAAAGAATACTTCCTATATTCAGGAGCCATGAATATGTATTCCAATTCTTTGTGCGATCAGCCAGCAGAAATAGATAGGTGAAAAAGTGAATTGTAATGAACCTAGAGGCAGAAGAAGCCCTGAGTTCAAATTATGCTTCAGACACTTATCAGTTATGTAAACCTAGGCAAGTGACTTAGCCACTCTCTGACTCAGTTTCCTACGAAAAAGGAATAATAATGATAATAAAAATCTCTACTTCCAAGGGATGTTGTGAAGATCAAATGGGATAATACTTGTAAACTTCTCTACAAAACTTAAAGCATCAGATAAATGCTAGGGTTGATAATGATGATGATGATAATGATGATGATATACCATGATTTCACTTACTGATAATTCTGATTTTCTTTCACTCATGAAAGAGTCTACGAGAGCAGAAATACTAATAATAAGGAGTGACGATTAAGAAACTAAAAAGGTCAACAGAACAAGATGTCTTCCTAGACTATTTGATTAACTGATAGATATAAAAAAGCAAGAAAACAAGAAATAAATAAAAAAAAGAAAATGTAGACAATCTGAAACCTGATAATGGCTATTATCTATAGGACTTTTCAGGGCTACCTAAGTATTTATAGGATCTAATAATTTTGTTAAATTAGTTATTTGATTATATTTATATCTATTTTTTATTTATAAGGCATAAGGAAGTATATAAAACATGTGAGACATAAAATATTATCTTAGGAGTTTATAAACTAGTTGGAGAAACAATGTACCAGGAACTGTGCTGGGCATGGAGGCTGCAAAGATAAAAATGAAACAGTCTCTGTCTCAAGGAGCTTATGTTCCATTATATATAAGTATATAAATATGTACAAAATAAATTCATAGTAATTGAAGAGCATGGGAAGAAAAACAATAGTAGCTGAGGAAAGTCAAGAAGGCTTCACATAGAAGAGTATGCTTGAATTGAGATTTTATATTCCTCAAATTTTGCATTTGTAAGAGAATCTATCAAATCACTCTAATTAGTTCAGTCTCTGTTTTCATTGAAA
Organism: Macrotis lagotis; assembly: GCF_037893015.1. Lineage (NCBI taxonomy): Eukaryota > Metazoa > Chordata > Mammalia > Peramelemorphia > Peramelidae > Macrotis > Macrotis lagotis. The sequence goes on along the minus strand of NC_133662.1, from coordinate 33,091,461 downwards.
TCTTGGTTTGGAATAATAGAAGATTGGATTTTATAAACTTGAGAGTTAAGGTTATGAAAGGAATGAATTCTTGGCTTTGAGAGCAGCCAATGTAAAAGTATTAATATAAGACATAGATATTCATGCATGAGGAACAATAAGCAATATAATTTAACTGGTCTATAGAATACAAATAATAATAAGAAAAAGTTCACAAAGCAAGGCGGTAGACACTAAATGCCAAACAGATGATAAAGAAAATCTAATTCTTTAGTATTCAAAACATATCACAGAAATGGCCACATGAATTCTCTCAAAGATCCTCATCTAGATGCACATCATATGTTTCAGTACTCCTTATTCACGAGGGATTTCAGGTGCTTGGTTAATTCCTTACTTATTCACTCAACCATTTTACTCAGGGAATAATTGCTGGTGGCCAACAAACCACTGTGTATTTTTAGAAGCAGAATCATCTCCCCTTTTATCTTCCACAAGTGAGTAACACAGAGGACAAGAGTCCCTCCTACTTTAATATATTATATTTTAGGTAAAACTTTAGACTACTATTTAGAGTAAAAAAAACAACTTTCTGTCACCAACATTGATAAGAAGATGCTTTGGGGCTCTGCCTATTACCCTGAAAATCCTCCTGTGGATTTTGAATATTTTTTTTCAGAAGAAGATTCTATTTTAAACTAAGAAGGTAATATAAAGATAAACTAACTATATTTTCTGGTTTGTTCACTTCATAAAAGAAATCATGTCTTTTGTTCTTTGCCTAATAAAGCATGTTGTACTATATTATATATTATATTACATATATTATAAATCACATTACAAAGAGTATATGTACTATGTATTATATAGTATATTTTGCTTAATAAATTCCAAATTGATTCCAAGGGATATGATCCGGGGGAAAGAGACAGAATCTCTTCCTTTCTGTTACATTGCCCAAAAATTCTGCTTCTCTGAAAGCAATAGACTTCAGACAAACTTTAGTTCACACAAATATATTAGAAAGAAACTTCAGCTTAAAGGAAGGAAATGGTTTGAGAGTTTTATAGGTTCACAAACATCTGGGCACTCTCAGACACCAGTTCTATCCTACTTACCTGATTCTTTGCATGTCTCAGACTAATGATGGATTAGACTGGAAATAATAGCCACAAAGAGATGATTAGCAAACATACTTAAGTTTAATTTCAGCCATGATTTATTTCTCTGTATTGTCAGATGATACATGCAAACAAAGTTTGGAATTTTCACCCATTAAAGAATTTTAATATGGATTTAATATCTTTGACTACTACTATAGGTTAAAATGAAAAAACTCAGCTCCCAGTTTTTCCCAAGAATTTCCAGGCTTAGGCTTAGTTCTATTCAGTCACTTGACAAGCATGAATTAATGCATGTGGCTACGTATTAGTAAAAGACTTTGCTCTAATGAAACTTATCATCTAATAGGAGAGATATGACTATGATTCTAGGTAGAACAAGATAATGTATATCCAGACTTTTCATTTCTACTGCACTTATCCATTAGCCTGCCAAATCTTGTGGTTTCTACCTGCACATGACTATCACATCTGTCTTCCCTTCAACTCACACAGGCTTCTACTCTATTTCAAGCTTGTATCACCTCTTGCAAAAGCCTTCTACTTGATCTCCCTGTTTTTCCTCTCCAATTTATCCTATTCACAGCTGCCAGACTGCTTTCCTAAAATATTAGGGTACTTCCTTCTTACAGTATCTCTCCCAATCCCTAGTTCATTTAATACCTCAACTTAAGCATTATCTTTTATGCAATTGAATCCCCTTCCCTGGAAATCATCTTCTATCTGTTTTCTTTGCATTTGGAATATACATCAAATCTTAAATATTGTCTCCCCTAGATAGATTTTAAGCTACTTAAGGGTAGGGTGTGTGTGTGTGTGTGTGTGTGTGTGTGTGTGTGTGTGTGTGTGTGTGTGTTTTGCCTTGGTATCCCTATAATCTAGAACAGTGTCTGCCACATAATTATTTAATAAATATAGATTTACTGAAGAAGGAATCCAGGCAAAATGTCTGTGTTGCAGAAAATGAATTAATTCAACAGATGGAATTTCAAGAAAATCAAGGATAGCCAATCCTACTGAGTTTACCTGTCTATAGCAGGGCAATGGGACTTCTTTTTGAAGTAATCTGGGATTTTCCATTTATAAATACATGCCAAGTCATATTATATTTCAAAAAATACCTATAGATCTCTCAACTTTCTATTAAAAAAAGAGAAACCCATCTGTCTTGTACAAGAGAACTCCAGGGAAAGGAAGAAGTTATAGTTGTTAATTAATGCTTGTCTACATTATCTTAATTTATTTGCCTTAGATGAACTAAATAGCATTTAAGTTGATCATAAGCTTCTATCTGAACATCATCATATTAATGACAGTGTCAGAAGAATAGTCATCAAAGTTCTATAAATGAATTGGATCAAATTATGTTAACTTTTTGAAATTGGTTCAGTTTGCAGCTGCAATTTGTGCACCAAATTAGAAAATTAAAAACCTGAATTTAAATACATTAATTTGCATTTTTTCTTCCTGACTTTTCTCCCTCCCTCCCCCCAACATATGATTCAACTCCATTTGTTAATTTTTAAGATTGCAAATAAGTTTCTACCTGGTATCTCATTTCCTTGGTAGGATATTCCTTTGCAATTAATTCATACAAAGTCACTATTTTAATCTCATTGTGCACTGAATCAAACTTACAATGATGAAATGGAAAATCTCATGTCATCAGCCAACTGCAAGGGTCTCTCTTTGTAGACATTCAGGTTAGATTGGATTGCAAATCCTAAAAAGAACCCTTGTGAACAAAAATTATAAGCTCCTAGTGACTTTTAGGTTTACTGAAACCATCATGTTTTCCCTTGGGAGCTACAAGTGTGGAAGATGGGTAACCTCAAATAAAACATTGGGGAAATTGGTTAAACCAGGCATGTTCCAAAAAGCTAGTAATATACTGCAGAAAACAAGACTGTTTTTTTTTTTTTTCAAACTTGGTATTATCATAGTAACTCAGGACATTTGATTCAGGGAAAAGGAGAAAAAGAGAAACAAAAATTACTCATCCCTCACAACACACACACACACACACACACACACACACACATATATATGTATATATATATATATATATATATATATATATAATTGTTAAATACAAGGTAATTTGGGGGGAAAGGACACTAGCAACTGAGAGTCAGATTAGGAAAGACTCATGAAGATAGTTACTGAGCTGTGTCAGGAATGGGACTCCTTGAGTTAGAGGAAAGAAAGATGGGTATGCCAGACAAGGGGAATAGCTAGTATAAAAACATGGAAATGGGAGATGGAGAGGTCTGTGTGAACAAGCACCTGGTTTCTGGAAGGTACAATGGAAATAAAAGGATGATTTAAAAATTCTCAAACTTTTAAGGATACTCAGAGGACATTTAGTCTAATCTAAAAACCTAAACATGAATCCTCTCCAAGTATGTGAGAGGGAAGTATTCAGCCTAATATTAAAACTCTGGCTGAAAGGAAACTAAAGGGAATTTCTTGATGCATTTTGAACATCTCTATTATTAGGAAGCTCGTCTAAAGATTAATCTCTCCAGAAATTTAATGAAAAAAAAGTGCAAAAGAAGGTGGCTTAGCCCCACCAGATCTAAAATTATATTATAAAACATCAGACATCAAAACTGTCTGGTATTGGCTAAGAAATAGAGTGGTGGACCAGTGGAATAGACTAGGTGCAATAGCAGGAAGCAATTATAGCAATTCGTTGTTTAATAAACCCAAAGAATGCAGCTAATGAGATAAAAACTTTCTCTTTGATAAAAACTGTTGGGAAAATTGGAAGTTAGTATGGAAGAAACTTAGATTAGACCAACATCTTACACCCTATACCAAGATAAGATCAAAATGGATACAGGATCTAGACATAAAAAACAATATCATAAGCAAACTAGAAGATATAACCAAGGAAGTGATGGAGAACATCTTTAAAAACAAACTAGATAATTTTGATTACATTAAATTAAAAAGCTTTTGCACAGCTAAAACCATTGTAATCAAGATAAAAAAATGTAGTAGGGTGGCTAGGTAGCACAATGGATAGAGCACCAACCCCTATGGAGTCAGGAGTACCAGAGTTCAAATTCGGCCTCAGAATTTAATAATTACCTAGCTGTGTGGCCTTGGGCAAGCCACTTAACTCTATTTGCCTTGCAAAAAACTAAAAAAAAAAAGAAATGTAATAAATTGGAAAACAATTTTTATGACTAGTGTTTTTGACATCTCTAAAATGTAAAGAACTGAGTCAAATTTTTTTATAAAAGACAAGCCATTCCACAATTGACAAATGGCCAAAAGGATATGCAAAGTCAATTTACAGATGAAATGAAAACAATCCATAGTCATATGAAAAATTGCTCTAAATCACTAATTATTAGAGAAATGCAAATTAAAACATCTCTGAAGTACCACCTCACACCTCTCAGACTGGCCAATATAACCAGAAAGGACAATGATCAATGTTGGAAGAGATGTGGGAAATCTGGGACACTAATACATTGTTGGTGGAGCTGTGAACTCTTCCAACCTTTCTGGAGAGCAATTTGGAATTATACCCAAAAGGCAACAAAAATGTGCATACCCTTTGATCCAGCATTACCACTCCTAGGTCTATACCCTGAAGAAATTATCAAAAAGGGTAAAAAACTTCATAACAGCTCTCGTTGTGGTGGTGAAGAAATGGGGAATAGTTTAACAAACTGTGGTATATGTATATGATGGAATATTATTGTTCCATTAGAAACCAGGAGGGATGGGAATTCAGGGAAGCCTGGAAGGATTTGCATTAACTGATGCTGAATGAGATGAGCAGAACCAGAAAACCATCGTATACCCTAACAGGAACATGGGAGTGATGATGATCAACCTTAATGGACTTGCTCATACCAACAGAGCATCAATCAGGCACAATTTTGGGATATCTGTGATAGAAAATGTCATCTAAATCCTACAAAAGAATTATGGAGTTTGAACAAAGACCAAAGACTTTCTATGTGCCTTTAATTTAATTTTTTAAATGGTCTTATTATGTAATTCTATTATATCCCATACTATATGTTTCTTCTTTAAGGATATGATTTCTCTCTCATCACATTCAAGTTAGATCAATGAATACTATGGGAATGATGTAAAGACTAACAAACTGCCTTTTGTGGGGGGTGGGGGGAGGGAAGCAATTATTGGGGAAAAAATTGTAAAACTGAAAATAAATAAAATCTTTCTAAAATTAAAAAAGATTAATTTGAAATCAATAGAAGAGAGAAGACTAGACTGTGAACATTAAGAAAGAATATGTTAAATATCCAGAAATGGTGTAAACAAGTACTCAGAGAAATCTGAGGAGGGAGAAAGATGAATTCTAGTTGCAAGTGATCAGGAAGACTTCATAGAAGTCTAACCTGGACATTGATGACTTTTTTTTGTTTTTGCAAGGAAATGGGGTTAAGTGATTTTCCCAGGGTCATAGAGCTAGGTGATTATTAAATGTCTGAGGCCGGATTTGAACTCAGGTCCTCTTGATTCCAGGGTCTATGCTATATCTGCTGTATTCACCTATGTGCCCTGATCTTGAAGATTTTTAAAGACAGAGATTGGAGATAGGAAGAAACAGTGTATCTAATTTGAAGGGAGTCACTGAAGTAGAGTGGCAGGATCTGGGTTTGAACTCAAAAGACAAGTGTTCACATGTCTTCTCTTTGGCTGTGTAACTTTGGGTAAGTCATTGAGCATTTCTGGGTCTCAGTTTTCTCTTCATTGAAATAAGAAGGTTGGATTAAATGACTGCTTAGATCCTTTTAAACACTAATCAGGAATTCTTTTTTTTAATTCTCATATTTTTTTTTTAGTTTTTGCAAGGCAGTGGGGTTAAGTGGTTTTCCCAAGGCCACACAGCTAGGTAATTATTAAGGGTCTGAGGCTGGATTTAAACTCAGGTACTCCTGACTCCAGGACCGGTGCTCTATCCACTGTGCCACCTAGCCGCCCCCCTAGTCAGGAATTCTTGATCTTCAGTCAATGAATAGTCATTTAAAATATTTTGATTATTGTATTTCAAAATAATTGGCTCCTTTTGTAATCTTAAGCATTTTGTTTTAACATTTAAAATTATCATTCTGAAAACTTGGCCATAAACTTCACCAGAATTTGCCTGACACACAAAAATGATTAAGAATCTAGAATTATTTCTATCATTTTATTAAAGAGATGAGTCAAGTTTTTCATTTGGTTGTGTTTATGATATGACCATGGAGAATCATTATCTCTTAATTGTTGAATTTCTTGGTTCTGTATATATTTTGTCAATAAAATGAAAAAACTGAAAAACTTACCTTAATAACAGATTCAGCAAAAAAAAAGTAAAGTAGATCTATCACTGACAAAATTTAAAAAAGGAAAGATTAGATCCCCATGATCTCATGGGACACCTTCAAAGAGAAGTTAACTCCCTATATCTTTTCTCCCTTTTTAAAAAGTGAATATTTCTCACAATTAAGTATATGTGTCTAACTACACAGTGGAATAGTGTATTATTCCTAGGACCATCAATTTTATTGAGGAAATGATGTTCAGTAGACCCTGTTGACCTTTCTTCATTATTATTTGGGATGTAAGGGTCACTTGGCCAAACTTATTTGACCTTGAAAGTCTTTGAAAAGGATAGAATTTAATGAACTGATTACCTACCAGTTTTCTAATTTGTGTCCTCATTTCTTTATGGTAGTATGATAAGAAAACAATGATGAATAAATTTAACTACAACTATAAAGTGAGTTTCCAGTCATGAATGTTCTACCTGAGTAGCTGTTGCATAGTCAGAAAGTTGCAGAGGGCCATCCTCTATCGGAAACTAAAGAAGGGCGCGGCTAGGTGGCGCAGTGGATAGAGCACTGGCCTTGGAGTCAGGAGTACCTGAGTTTAAATCCGGCCTCAGACACTTAAGAATTACCTAACTGTGTGGCCTTGGGCAAGCTGCTTAACCCCATTGCCTTGCAAAAATTTAAAAAAACAAAAACAAACAAAAGAAAAAAACTAAAGAAGCTCATTCTGCTGCTTGAGTCTAAAAGGTTGGAAAATAGTATAGTATATTAGTATATTTCTAGGATGAGAAAGGCAAAACCTCATATTCTTGACTTGTATTATAATTTTCTGGCACTTCATTTGATATATTCAGATTTAAATTAAGTTAAAAATAATCATTCAATCAATTAGCAAACATTTGTTCAATACATACTAGGTTCCAGGCTCTGTGTTAAGTTCCAACCATTAAAAAAAACAAAAACAGAAAAAAGTCCTTGTCCTCTCAGAGTTTATATTCTGTTGAAGGAGATGGCATGTACACATATTGGTATATATCTCTAGATAATGATATATATATACATATATATATATATATATATATATAGGTATATATCTCTGGATCAAATAAAAGATAACTTTAGAGGGGATGGCACTAGTAATTTGGAAGACTGGAAAAGACTTTTTGAAGAAGGGAGATCTCAAACTAAAAACCAAAAGTTTTGAAAAAATATAAAATTTCATTTTATGAAGTCATGTTTTGATTCTTCTAATGAATGAGTAGTGAGCCTGACAAAATAGATTAAATTGTGGTAGATGATTGTGATAGGATACTATTGTGCTACGTATGAAGAGCTCAATGATCTTTTAAAAATGCAAAGACTTGCACAAAATAATGAACAAAATGAGCATAACCAACAGCAGATACTTTAACAGCAATATGATTTTAAGAATAACTGAACAAATAAATCATTTTGACTATTATAAATTCCCAAATTAACTATAAAGAACATATGAAAAAAATGCTATCTGCTAATAAAAATGCTATCTACTAATAAAAAGATGTACAAAATAATTTTACACACATGTGTGTATATCCATGTATATATATTTACACACAACCTAGTTGTATCAGATGTTCTAAAGGTGGCCATCTCTGGGTTGAGGGAAGAGAATGAAAGAAAAAAAGGAAATTTAAATAATAATTTTGTTTTCTATTTTTGAAAGGAATACCAAGTTATTTCATATCAGATTTTCAGCTTTATGTGTTATCCCCTTTTTTATTGTACTGTTATAGAAATGCTTATTTTATTCCATAAATTAAAAATAAAATTAACAAAAACACATAAACTAACAGAAAACAAATAGGCAACCAATAGGAGGAAAAAAACTGGGAGTCAGGAAACCGATGCTGTAGTCTAGTTACTGGTCAAACTAAATCAATAACAAGCTTCATCTTTAGAAAAGTGACTTTCCTTTTCCAGGTCTCAGTGTTATCTGTAAAATGAAAGGGTCAGATTCAGTAGTCTTTAAGTTTCTTTCTAGCTCTAACCATTTTACCATCTTCAGGAGGACATATGTGCTAACCAGTTATCTTTCTAAATCATGGCCTTAATTTGTCATGACTTTACTCATGAACATTCAGTAATTCTCCCTTACTTAAATAAGTTGAAGCTCCTTAGTTCAACATTAAAGACTTTCGGTAATATTTCCCTTGTTATCTTTCCACCCTGTTTCCCTCTATCCCCTTCACTGCAGACTAACCTATTCCCTTAATACACTCTATGCTTTCCTTTTTCCATTGTGACCATTAGTTCTTATACCTAAACTGTGTTTCTTCCCCATTCCTGTCTCTTGATATCATACTCATCCTGAAGGTACAATTTTCAGAAGGTTTCCTCTTCCCTAAAGGTTTTTTGATGTATCTAATCACAGTTGATCTTATCCTCCTTTTAATTTTAATAACACTTTGTACCTCTGAGATATTTATCTTATTCTCTTTCCGGTATTCTTGCCCTGGGGCTATGACCTTGTGTTTTGTTTTTTAAATATATATATATATATATATATACATATATATATATACATATATATATGTATATATATATATATAGGATAACTATTTTAATATATTTGGTTTATGTTGTAATACTATGTATTTTCTTTTACCCATTTAAAAATGTTATTCTGATGTATGCCAAAGGGTCCACCATTCAAGAGAATTATATTTTTATATTTTAGCTATTTACATGTATATTGTAGAGTATTGTACATTTAAAGCTATTTTTGTATATATTGTGGTATATTTTGAATGTTAGAGAAAAGATCTGGAGGACAAGGTTCTAGTCTTTTTTGTTACAATACTTGTGTGGACCTAAGCAAATTATTTAACCTAATCGAGTCATAGGCAACTCACTCAAATTTATCCTCTAAATTGGTTTTAGGATTTCCCAGTTCTATCACTAGGTTGTAATCCCTCAAGGCAAACACCAGATTCAAGGGGATCTTCCACTGTAATCAAACTGGCCTTCTTGCACATTTCCTCTCCAACCTCCATGTCAAGTCATAGACCATTGCCTAGGACAAGAATTTTCTTCCTTATCATCTCTGCCTCCTGAAACTACTACTTCTATCAAACTCATTTCCACTGGCAACTTCTAATATCAGGATTTCTTGATTTCTCTAATTATCCCTAGTTACACCTCCAAAAATTACTTTATTTATTTTATATGTTTCTTATTCTACATATCCATGGACAAGTCATCTATGTCCCTCCACACCTTAAATGTTAGCTCCTCATGGGCAAGGAATGTATCCGTTTTGTTTTTGCATTCCCAGTTCTTAATTACTCTGTCTTTGACATTTTAAAAAATTCTTTATTTGAATGGAAAACAAATTAAGATAAAAATCAGAAACTCAAGTTCATTGATTTTATGTAGATTTTTATACAGTTATAATAATCCCTTTACAAGCAACTCTCACTTCATCTCTATTTCTAAAACAGAAGCATGGCGGGACCACTGTCTCTCTTAAAACTGACTCCTTTTTCCAGGCAATCCTAAATGTGAATTGGAAGGAGTTATTAAAAATATTTGTTCTGATAAGGGGAAGTGCGAGCTTCCACAGAAGAAAGTGGCAAAGAAAAGTCTTTCCTAGGGCAATTCTGTTTCACTCTCCAAAGGGCAATAGAAGAGGAGGGGGGTAGAGGGGTGATGAGAAATTTCTTCATTATTTATCTTTCCTGACAAGTACAAGCACTTTGGGTCCTAACTGAATGTGAACATTGTCAGAAGGAATCTGGACTCAAGGGGTACATCTGCAGCTTCATTCTGATTGTGCTTGGTGTAGGGGTCATTTCTGCCAATGTGGCAGGGAGGCTGGTGGGCAAACACCCCTGCAGATGGGATGTTCACATACTGTACGCATCATGACTAACTATAAAAACAGTCACAATGAATCAGCTGTTCTTCAAAGAGTCTCCTAGGAGCCTTCACATTTGATTTCCATCTGGCTGACATTCACAGTTCACAGGGGCCTGTTGTCTTTAAAAAGCAGTATGGAACTAACATACAAGTCCATGAAGCTTTGCAATGGCATGGCCATGACAAACCCTGGTCTTGGCCAGTGGTTGGAAGGTTATACTGGTTATAAAGCTTTTGCAGACTTTTTTAAGTAAATGAAGCAGTTTTCTTAAGATTCTCAAGTTCAATACTTGATCTCAGACCCCTTAAATATAAAGTTCTTAGAGAAAGGTGCTTCAAGGTGAGGGGAGGAGGAAGGTGCAGGCAAGAATTCCAATTCTATATTCCAATTTAGTGATCTAGCTAATCCTCCCTTGACAGCATCTTATCACTAAAGAGTTGCAAAAAGGTATTAAGTATAAATACAACTTTTAAAAATTAGAGGGCCCACAATTTACCAGCTTAAGGTTTCATCAAAGAGAAAACTGATGGAAGTCAGCAGCACATTTCAAATGACAGCTTGGAATTCACAGGTTCTTCTCACTCCGCTCAGGTAGAGAGGTTTGACGGTAACACGAGCTTTCCCAAAGTGTTTCAAACTGAAGTATTATGAAAAGGTAAATTATGTTTTGTATTCATGACTGAAAGCATTTTACTTTAAAGCCAGCCTGGCTGAGGCTGTCAAGGTGGAGCTGAGAGTTTTATGTACAATGCCTCCAGCCCAGCCGATGTGAGTGAGGCAACATGACAGCTTGTAATAAGTAATTTTTATACAGTTACATTTATCACTCAAGCAGGCCTGGCAATATTAAACACAGACCTTAAAATGCTGCTGAAGAGGAGGACAGGAGCTGGAGGCCATGGGTTTTTTTTTTTCTTTCCCCACCTTAAGCGCGTGTGCACTGTTAATTTTTTTTTCATTTTCTAGAGTAGATTCCTGTTAATGTGGCACTTTTTAAGATATGCACTCAAATGCCTACACACTGTTAATATATCACTAAGAGGTTAGGAATGGAATTGCCCTATTTAGCCCAAAGGATGTTATTTTAGGCTTTAATGAATTAGATATTGCAACCATTTTCAGGTGAAAATCAATTGCCTCAATTAACAAATTTGCACTGATCAAAATATTTGCAAAATGGAGGAACCTGTGCCTAGCATCTACAATTCTTGCCTGCTTCTCTTTCCTATTAAACCATTTTCTTCATTAACATCTCAATTTCATTAAAACCGTATGTAAGTAAGCTCTGCATCTATACTTTGAGCAGGCTGGCATGAAGACCTCCAAATGCTGATGACTTTGTTACTCTTTACCACTCCTCTCCCAATGCACCCTCTCCACACACACATATACACATACACTTTTTATATTAGAGCAGGAGTTTGCCCTTCATGAATAATTCAAACTGAGCATTCCATGCCAAAAAAAAAATAAAACAAAACCAAAGAGGAATGGGGGCAGGGAATGTGACAAGTAATATAGATTGAAAACTGTGTTTGTGTCTTCTTCCTCCATTAAATAGTAAAGATGACATCTAAACATTGTACATTAGTACAAACACTCAATTTGGAAATAGTGTGGGTTAAAATCCAACCTACTCATTTTGAGGAAGTCAATAATTCTCTTTGCAACTTAATTTCCTCATCATTAAAATCTCTAAAATTCCTTTGAATTCAAAGCCCTGGATTCTATCTTCCCACATTGTGCATCTACTACTCACATAGACTATGCTCAGAGAATTCAGTCATTAGCCTCTTTCTGGAGCAAGGAATATATGAAGGAATTCTGAGTGAGATGGAAGTTGCCTCAATTATACTGAGAGCAGTCTCTCTATCATTGATTCTGTTGCTGTGAATTTGTATTTTTGACTACTTTAATCTGGTTATTGATGCAATGATCCATCCATCAGGGGTGAGGAAACGTTTTTTTCTGTCCAAAGTCTATTTGGATATTTATTACATCATTCACAGGCCATACCAAACCATCAACTTAAAAGTAGCCTGCTGTATTTGTTCAAATATTTAATTGATTCATCCCTGAAAGCTCCTAGATTTATTGAATTTTGATTCCTGCCTGTGCCTTGAAAATGCCAGACTAAATGTTTTCATGGGCCTTATACACTTACAGAGCCCAAGGGTCAATCATTCTCTGTTCCTGATCTAGCCCTGTGGTTTCTATATATTTCCTTGCTGTTACTTTCTTGACTCTTCCAGGCTTGCCATGACCTCCAACACTTGTATTTTCTTGTTTTAGTACATATGCCTTCAGACACATGGTAATGTCTTGACCTCTAGTTTCCTGGACTGCATAATCTTAGTTTCCAGTTCTAGCTACAAAAATCATCCCTACTCTTAACACTGAAATGACAACAAGTAATACTTTGTTTAAAAAAAGTATATGCTATTATTTTGGTTGTCTTCTGTTTGTGCAACACTGAAAGCTATAATCTCAAAATAATTGTAATTTAAAAAAAATAAATAAGCAAATATCATGGTAGGTAAAAGAAGACTATAGCATGCTGCCAATAATTACAAATGAATAGAATGAAATAAATATTAAGTGGATAGAGTGTAAGATTTGATAACAACAAAACCTAAGATCATATCCTACCATTATTACTTAACTACATAGATGATTGTGGACAAGTATTTAAGCCAATTTTAATTTCCTGTTCTGTGAAATGATGATGATAATAATATAACTACTTAAGTCTTAAGTTTTTCATTAGACCTAAAGGAGATAGTGAGCATAAAATGTTTTCTAAAATTTAAATACCAGTTATTATTGCTTATTCTCTCATTATGAAAAATTTCAATACTAGTTAGTGTTTTTTCTCAATATACTTACTTTTTCAATGTAGTTAAGAGAAATCACTTTGTTGTTTTTATTCTTTTATATATTTAACATTAGATGGACAGGACATTGCACAAGTTAATAAAGTAACCATTTACTGTAATTTATTAAAAGAATGATGATATTAAGTCTATTTTCTTTATATTTAAAGAAAATATTTTAGCAGAATTTCAGTATGATAGAGTAATATATCTCAAGATATTCCCACATAATTTTTATTTCTTTAATATGATTCTATATCTTGAAAGCTTTACAATTCATGTAGCTTAGAGATGATCACTTCTTAGTTTGGTGACATCTATTTGCAACATTCTTACTTTTTAGGGATCAGTGTTATATCTGGGCAATGTAGTCAGTGAGTGAAAAATGTGTGGTCCCAGTACAGTTTGTTGGATGAATACTCAAAGATATTTTTTGTTCTGTAGTTGAAGGAAGCAGACTTATTGTTGGTAAGTCCAAAGAAGATAGAAAACTTTAGTCACCAAGTCATATCTCACTAGGTATTTGGTATGTGTTGCAATTATGTGTGGCAGAATTTCTGCCTCTAATTTGTAATGATTACTAATTCTGGATTTCCTAAGTATAATATATCTCTGATTTCTAGCAGCAATGCTTAGATGTAAATTTATATCATTAACCATTCCTTTTCAATAAACAAATCAAAATGACAATCATTTGTCTAACATGTTTGTCAACATGTTTTTGTTGAATTTGTGTATAGGTCATCCCCAGAAAGTCTTTGGATTCCACTTTTAAATCTTGGGGGTTTTTCGGTAAGCTCCTTACTAATTAGTTGGGTGACTTTGAGAAAGTCACTTAACTTTGTTAAATATCTTAATTATTTTCTTCAATTATGAAATAGCAAAAATAATAATGCCTACACCCTAAATTTATTGTTAGGATAAAATGAAATTATGTTTGTAAAATTCTTAGTATCCTATCTGACATATAGTACACATCAAATAAATGTTAACTATCAAAATTGTAATTACTAGTCCTTCTAGAGGCAAAGCATCCTTCTTCACTTGTTCTCCACTCTGATTTATTTATTTTTTGAAGATTCTAGAGTGAAGCTTTTGATTGATTTTTGAATCATTTCTTCTGGTTTTTTGTGTTACATGTGGCTTTGGACTTTGAACTTTTGCTTATAATTACTGACCAAAAGAATCTCGACTTTCTATTAAATTTTGTTTTCTGTATTCTATTTCATGCTATAATTTTTTCCTTGTCTCTAGCTGGACAATATGCTATCGAAATTTTCTATAGTATCTGGCAACTAGACATTGCAGAAATCTTCCAATGCCTTTCTGTAAGTCTTAAAAGCTTTCTCAAGTCATTTCTGTCATGGTCGTTCTTGAAGACTATCCTTAATATTTCTTGATAACTCTGCCTTTTCCTTTTGTGAGTCTTGACAAAGGTAACTGTGTCTGCATATACAAACAACCAGAAAAAGTCTTGGTACCATAATTTAAATCTTAAAAAGTTTATGGTTTCATGCCATCAGATTTATAGTAGTCTATAAGAAATATTCTATTATCTTCTTTCCCTCTCTCTCAAGAAAGTGGCAGAGATGAGAAAGTGAGTTTAGATTTTATCTAGACCAAACCCTTCATTTTACAAATGAGAAAATTAAACTGCAGAAAGTGTATATTTATTCAGTCATACAACTACCTTCTGGAAATTATCAGTATAAAAATTAAGAAGTACTTTAAATGACAACATATTTTGCTATTGTTATTGATTTTGTCTGTTTTATTATTAAATAGACTTTCTAAAATTTGAAAGCAACTGGGTAGAGCAGTGTATAAACCACATGACATGGAGTCAGTAAGAACCAAATTTGAATCTGCCATGGAGCAAGGAATTAAGAACTAGACTGATTATGTAATGAGATATTACAAAATACCAATTTTTTTGTATCGAATATGAGGTTCCTGGGAAGACAATGGCTACTTTCATGAGTTGTACTGCCTTCAATACACAATGAGATGGAAACAGTTCACAACACCAAGCTCCAAGATACTGACCTCTTTTCTACTTCCATACTTCCTTTTGCATGCTCAATAACTCAGACTTATCCCATATCAGGATCCCCTGAACAACATAATTTTGTAATAATATTCTTGATAAAATTACAATTCATCATAGCTGTGGAATCCTTCTAAAATGTTATTCTTCCAATCACTTATGTATAAATTTATTTCTGCCATCTATTACTAGTTCTATTACCCTTGGCAAAACACAGTCTCTCTGTGTCTCAGTTTACCCATCTGAAAAAAAAGGATAATTAATATCACCTGTCTCCCAGAGTTGTAAGAATCAAATAAGTTAACACATGTAAAATGCATTAAAACTGTTCAACATTATGTGCATATCAATTATAATAATCATATATATATTTATCATTATTATTGTTGTTTTGTCAAGTGAAGTTTTCAGTCTTCAATTTTTCCTTTTTATTTTAATAATTCTTCAATTTCAGTTATTATTTCCTTTAATCTGAGCTTACATAAATTTATTTCTTGTCATTTCCCTACATTAGTTTACAGTATGATAGATAACCAGTTTTTTTCCATATCTTTATTCTTCAAAGGTTGTCTCCTCTGATTTCTTTGTTTCTGAATCTCATGTAGTAGTAGTTTCTGATTGATATTGAACATTGTTTTGTGACTTGGAGCTACAGGTACCATTGACAGAAAAAGCAGTATTAAGCTCTTGCCTGTAAGTGGTAATATCTGTATCCAATTTTATTATGATATAGTACAGAATTCCTCACTTCCTTTAAAATGCAGTTCAAGAATCACCTTCTACATTAAGCTATTCCCAATTCTCCCAACTGCTAGTACTCTCCCACTACCTTATAATCATTTTGTGTATATTCTTCTATACATATATGTATATGTATATGTATATATATATATATATATATATATATTCTACTCTAAAAGAATATACAATTCTTGACAGAAGGAATTCTTTTGTCTTTGTATCTCCAACATCTGGAATAATACATGGTAAATACTAAGTACCTAATACATATTTGTTAATTGATTGTTATGTTCTGTCTAATTTATGTGTGCTTATGATTTGCCTGCTTCAGAGAACATAAGAAACTATACTTGTACATTTCTAAAGAATTAAGTATAGACAGTCTGATTTGTTCTGGTCTATTTCTGGTATCAGAACACCAAGAAGTATCATTAATACCATTGCCCTCCAAGTCAAGATGATAATAAAAATGTTTTCAGGTATGACCACCCTGTTACTCTCTACCAAGTAGACTATTCTCTTGCACTTAGAAGCAGTTATAGGTCTATTGTTTGGAGTGCTAAACCTATCAAGGCAGTGACCAGAGTCCAATTTGACAGCTACACAAAGTCCCCTACTTTGTCACATTATGGGCTGTTGTTGCTGCTTTTCAATTGATTCAGTCATGTCTGACTCTTCATGATCCCAATTGGAGTTTTCTGGGCAAAGATCCTGGAATTATTTCTCTTCTTTTTCCTTCTCATTTAACAGATAAGAAAACTGGGGCAAAAAGGGTTAAGTGATGTGCCTGGGGTTACCCAGTTTTTGTCAGAGGCTAGATTTGAATTCAGGAAGATGAATCTTCCTGATGAATCTATCTCCTGAGTCACCGAACTGCCCTATTATGGGTTGAGAGGTTTTTTTAATTAATAAGCTATCATTGTTATCATTGTCATTCACATAAAAAAAAACAGAAAATCTCAAATAAGAGGTAATCAATAATAGCATATAATTACATAAAATCTTTACATCCCATGAGCCTAGTTGGTGCTCAGTGTTTTCTTGAATTCAGCTGGAGTATTTTAGAATCTCTTTCTAGCATTTTTTTCCTAGTTATAACCTAGAGATACTGAGGTTCAGAAAATCTAAATCATTACTCTCTCATTCCTAAAATGGTTCAATGGAAAGCAAACAGAAAAGAAATCTAGGTTGAAAACTTAGACATTCTAGAAAGTTGAGCAAGTCAAAGCTTTTCTGCATTTTAATTTCTTCATTTGAAAATAAAGGATTTGGTTTAGGTTCTATTAAATTCCTTTCAAGCTATGAAAAGCTCTTTCAAAGGGAAATAATAGAATTAAACCTAACCAATTTTTCCTTGACCTTTTTGGATTAGAAAGGAGAATTAAATATCTCATTTGAAAGACTTTGCTTTTTACAATATGGGATGGGCACCCTCTCCACCAGACTGCTGGAACTTGGTGTGATTCCAACTGTTTAATACCTTAACAATCAATGTAGATCTGGAAATGATTTGTATTCTGAATATCCTCAACCCTTCATATAGGCAAGTCATACATATGAGAGAGGGCTTCATCTCAAAAGCTGTCATGTGGTATCTTATGTACCTCTGGGTAATGTTGCTGAAAGTGGTCAGAACACAGGAAATGACTCCTAATTAACAGTATCCTCACAGGATACCACTGTTGAAGACAATTTCCTGTGCCCTCATCTGATGGGAGTATTAATCTGTTACCACATTCCAGATGAGGAGGATTTTCAAGTTTCAAATACCAAGAGGGTAGCCATGGAGAAGGCAATTATATTCAATTTGTACAGTATTTTAACAATCAAAATGTAAATACAATGAGTTTACGGCAGTAAATTCATGCAATGTGTTTACCTTAAATGGCATCAGGCTACAGAAATTCTATAATGGGATCTGACAGTTGGCAAGAATTATCTTTTCATATTGCAATTTTTATCTACAATGGTGGGGGGAGATCAGAAATTTACTCCCAGGGAACTATTATCTGTGTTCTCTTCTGATAAGCAGAAATATAGGTAAAGGACTTTGAAGAGATGGCCAACTGATAACTTCACCATGTTAAGCAGAATTATCTGCACTGAAACAATTAATTTCACTGCAGCTCCAGTACTCTGTACAACATCTAAAATACCATCAGTCACTCAGTAAATGCTTTTTTCCATCAAACAATAACGTATAATGTTCTATGCCTATTGTCCATATAACACCCAGCCTAGTTTTCCACCTTGCAAATCTGCAGTCGTCTGTCAAAAACCTTCAGAGTGAAAAATCTCTGTTAAGTGTGCTCAGAGGCAGAGAGCATATCTTTCCTCCTCAAGGGAACCAAAAGAGAAGGATTTTCTCTCTCATCTTTTCACTCCATTGAATGGGCTGCTGAACCTGATGGAGTCAGAAGGTAAGAGGCAGGCTGATTATGTAATGAGATACTCCAAAATATCAACATCCTATATCAAGTATCAGATTCATGGGACACAGATCAGAGTACTTTCTTGAGCTGCACTGCCTTCAGTGCAAGCAGAGAGATGGAAAAAGAAATGTTCACACCAAATTCCAAGATACTGGTCTCTTTTCTATCTCTTCTCTTCCTTTTATATGCTCAGTAACCTAGACCTGTATGAGGCTACATCTGAGCAATGTCATTTTACAAAAATATTAATTCATTACATCTTAACTCACCATAGTGATAGAATCCCTCTACACTATCATTCCACTAATGGTCTATGTAAAACATTATTTCTACTATTTGTCAGTTTATTTAACATTGTGGTACAGTTAGAAAGAAGCTCTGAAGTCAGAGGCCCTAAATTAAATATTGGCTCTTTTTCTTTTTACTTTGAGTGATCTTGGGAAAATTATTTCATCTCTTTGGGTTTTGATTTTTCTCATCTCTAAAATAAGATTTATGAAACTAATAAAAATCAATTAATGATCGAAAAGTGGGGGATAATGGATGGCTGATCCCTGTAATTCATAGCAAGGATCAAGCTACCCATTTTCTATTCCACACTTTAATTATGACCTTCAACTGCATTAGAATTAACATCCTAATTGTAGAACTTCCATCATTCATGTGAGGGGAAAAAGACTTCCTTTGATTTAAAAAAAGTAAAAAGAATTGAGAAACAAAAAAAAAAACTTAAGACATTATCTTTGACCTACTCATTTTATATATTAAATAACTAAGGCACATAAAGTTTAAATGATATCCATTGTTGCACAACTAATTTCTTCTTAAATAATATTTTATAATTTACAATTACATGTCAAGACATTTTTAGAATTCATTTTTACAAGATTTTGAGTTCCAAATTTTCCTCCTTCCCTCCATTTTCTAAAAATGATAGACAATTTGATATAGATTATGCACATGCTATCATGTAAAACATATTTCCACATTAGTCACAGCTGAGAAGGAAGAAACAGATCAAAAAGAAAAACTCACACACTTAAAAAAAAAGGAAAAGTATGCTTTAACCTGCATCAGTACTTTGTCCGGATATGGATAGCATTTTCCCTCATGAGTCCTTTGTTCTTTACTTGAAGACCAGAATCATTCAAAGCTTATCATCACACAATATTGCTGATACTATAACACAGTTAATTTCAACAATTTGAGGGATTCTGAGAAAGATAACATTGTCACAAAGTTACTCATCTGATGAAGGCCAGTAGCAACCCACTAAAAACATGAAACATAGTTCAGCTATGATAATATTCATTAACTTTACAGGAAAATCAACTCCCAATCAATGGTTTACTTGTTTTGTTGCTGTTGTTGTTTGCTCAAGTACATAAAACAAAAATAATCATCCAATAAAAAAGAAGTTATTTTGTCCTAGAAAGCTTATTCTGAAAGGTGAGTACTTTTAAAATAATAAGCACATAACAAATATTTGCTGAATTTATTAAAGAAAATCAATGTAGAGAAAATTTTACTTTTTCATAATAGAAATATAAAATTATTTTTTAAAAACTAGCCTAAAATTATTTGCTAGGTATGATTTGGAAATAAGAATAAATAATAGACCTGCCATTTTATGAATAGAGATTACTCTTGGATGAAGAAACTGCATCAAGCAAGTTGGCAAATCTTTGCATCTTCTGATTTTAGTGAACTACTCAGGGTATGGAAAGGTTTGCAGACTTTCCTAGGATCATATGGTCAGTATATGTCAGATGCTAGACATGAACACAGATCTGCCCAGTACTAAGGCCAGATCTCTCTATATATATATTATAACAAGATTGGCTCTCACTCCAGAGATAATGATATAAAGTATGGAACCATAGATTGCCGTAACCACAAGAGACATTAGAAATCATCTCATACAACTGCCTTAATTTGGAAACCAGAAAATGGGGGCCCAGAAAAGCAAAGGATCTTGGAGAAAATCACAAAGCTATCTAATGATTGGGGAAATGGTATAACATGTAGAATTCCTCACTTTGAGTTCATTTTAATTAAAACACACTACCTTTCATTTCATTTGTTTTTTATTTTTTTTATTTTTTTTGTTTTTTTTTTTAGGTTTTTGCAAGGCAAATGGGGTTAAGTGGCTTGCCCAAGGCCACACAGCTAGGTAATTATTAAGTGTCTGAGACCAGATTTGAACCCAAGTACTCCTGACTCCAAGGCCGGGGCTTTATCCACTACGCCACCTAGCCGCCCTATTTGAGTTTTTTTTTTTTTTAAACTGCATTTGTTTAATTTGTGGGGGGAGGAGCAAAACAAATTTGAGGGAAACAAAAATATGAATTTTCTTATGTCAAAACTTAACTCTACCATTTTCAAAATAGAGTTTTCTTTCATTATGTGCTTTTAAACCATGCCAAATTGGCACATAATCAGCATAATTGGCACATAATCTTCATGATTTAAATCTCTCAGTCAGAGACAGATGGAGACAGAGACAGAGAGAGAAAGATGATAGAGAGAGAAATATGTATCTGCATATACAACAAGAGGGAAATATGGAGAGAATATTCATACCTTTATCTCCTTCTCTCTCTCTCTCTCTCTCTCTCTCTCTCTCTCTCTCTCTCTCTCTCTCTCTCTCTCTCTCTCCCCCCAACTCCATGACCCACCCTTACCACTATCAGTGTAGGTTGGAGAAAAAAGAGAGAAGAAAGAAAAGATGATAATCCATTATCTACTTTGATGATATAATGCTAATGCCCTAGAACCTAGGAAGGGAATAACCTGCCCAATCTGAAGGTCTTTTTCTCAAATTATCTAAAAAAGAAAATCTTGCTTACAGGATTTGTCATATATCTGAATATATATATATATATATATATATATATACACACATATATATGTATATGTATGTATATATGAATATATATTTATTAAAATAAAATATATTTTAAATGCAATTTGCTTGAGTGCCCTCTAATCCATCTAAGGAAATCTAGGAAGGAAGTCTGGTGGAAATCATTTGATTAAAGATTAAAGGCAGCACATGTAAAAATCAATATTGTACTAAGTGTATACTATAGAACATAGGCAAAATGAAACAAGAAATAAGTTCAGAAAATAGGCCATAATGTTGGTATAGAGGCATTATATCATGACTTTAGAGGATCTAGATTATCTAGAAATTTATCTGCTGAATTGTTTCTCTGACAAAAGTATAATTAATGGTTTTCTAGTTTTAATTATATTTTTCAATCAAAAACTCTTCCATTTTTTCTCTCCCACTCAACCCTGCCCCACCAAATACAATCTCTGCACACACTGAGAAAGAAAGCCCCCCAAAAATCCCGTCATAAAGATGCATGATCAAATAAATTTCTCCATTTACCACATAGATATACATATATGTACATATACATGTATGTATGTATATTTAGGCACTCTGAATCCCTCACCTTTTTATTAGCTGCATGGAATGTTTTTAATATAAAATTCTGGAATCATGGTTCAGAGTTCTTAATTCTTTCAAAGTTATTTGTCTTTATCATACTGTCATCATTGTAAAAACTGTTTTTCTAGTCATGTTTATTTCATTTGTGCATTAGTTTATATGTCTTCTCAGTTTTGGTTTTTGGTTTTTTTGTGAAAGCATCCTTTTTCTTTATTTCTTAAGGTTCAATGCTATTCCATCAGATTTATGTAGGGTAATTTGTTCCAGTGAGTCAAGATGTCAGAGTGAAAGGAAGATTAGAGTCCAACTCTCCCTCCACATTGCTTCATTAAAGATCTAGAATTCTGATCAGGAAAAAGAAGAAGAAATTATTGCAAGTCATTTTTTTTTTCTAGTCTAGGGTGACTTAGAGAGATGAGTAAGGTCTGCAGTGGCTACAGCTGTAGGGTGCATTCCGGTCAATGTCCATGGAGTAATTGAGGACTGAGAGAGGGCACCAGAAAGAAATCTCAGGTGATCCTTGAGAAAGTGCTAGGTATGGGAACAGACTTCATTTGGCAGTTCTATTTCTTTTTGAAAATTTCAGTACCCTGCTAGCACCTGACCCAGGGCTCAATAACAGATTCAGGGTGGAAAGGATTAGTAATGAGTATGTGAGGAAAACAAATCAAGTTCTAGAAAGCACACAAGATCCCAGAGCAGGGCAGAGTCCCAAGCCAAAGAAGAGCAGGCTATCCAGTCCAGGGGCTAGCAGGGTACTGAAATTTTCAAACAGAAACAAATCAAAAGAAAAAAATTTGGGTCAGAAATTTGCAGAACTCAGACTAAGTGGGCAACAAAAAGAAATTCCCCCACCCCCTACCAATTGAAAGTTTGCAGCCCCCCCCCCGCCCCCCCCCCCCCCCCCCCCCCCCCCGCTGAAACTGTAAAAGCAATAAAAGTTTCTAAGAGGCCAGAATCTCAGGCACATGATTTCTATCAAGCACTGCACTACGTGGTCAGGATATAAGGAAACCTGAATATGCCCTGGTTATTGTGCCACCAGAAGTTATAGGAAGTTAGACTTAAAGAGATCAAACTTATAAACCAATTTAAAATTTGATAGTAACTATAGATTCAAAAAGCAAAACAATAGAACCTAGTAAATGAATAAAACCCATAATCAAGTGACTCTAAAGACACTGAACGCAAAGCATAATATTTTCACTCTTTTAATTTGCTTTTTTTTCCCTTTTCAAGATTTTTACCTTTTATTCTGATTCTTGTTTCACAATATGACCAATGTGGAAATATGCATAACATGATTGTATAAACGTAAGTGTGCAGAGCCTAGCATTAACATAAAGTCAGTTCAAATTCAAAAAGTAAGCTGGAAGAAGGAATAAACTTGTTCAACCATTCCTCAATTTATGGACTTCCCCTCAGTCTTTGCCACCTAAAAAAGAGCTATAAATATTTTATATGCAAGCTTAGAGTCTGTATTTTTGGCTTTTATTTATTTATTTTTGCTTAGACCTAATCCTTCCTTTAATCTATTCTCTCTCTCTCTCATTCCTCCTTCTTCCTTTTCTTACTTCTTCTCCTGGTGGGTGAAATGTATTTCTCTATGTAAGTGCATATCTTTCCCTTTTTTGCCAATTCAGATGATAGTGAGATTCAAGAGTCAGTCATTCCCCCACTACCCTCTTTTCCTTGTTTATATTGATAGCCATGGTTGTACTGAGATTGTGGAAGGCTGATTTTTCTTAATGATCTTTACCTTCTCCCTCTTCCTCTTCTTCCTCTTTCTACATTCTTCTCTCATCAGGACATAAGAGAACCACTTCAAGGTCCTGTGTAATTAGACTCCTACTATGATTCCTAATGATATTAGGTTTCAGAGGTAACCCAGGTATCATTTCCTTGTACTAGAATAGAATGTTTATTCTTTATCATTGTTCATTTATGTTTATCTTTTTGTTTCCATTTTAACAAAACATTAAATAAAAGATTTCCTTAAACATGCCAGATTGTGGCATCTAAGATAAGTCTTAAAGGGGCGTAGAAATTCCAAGTGGCAGAAATATGGAGGAAGAAAGTTCTGGACATGATTGCAGAAGTTAGACAGTAATGAGGATAGAATACATGACCTAAATGCTGGAAATGCTGGAAAATAAACATGCAATTATAAAATAAATGGCATAGTCAGATTTGTGTTTTTGAAATATCAATTTGGGAGTTATGTGGAGAATAAATTAGAGGGAGAAAGAATGGATACAGAAAGACCAATTTGGAGTCTACTTCAATATTCTATGACAGTGGTGATCAGGATTTGAACTTCGGTGGTTGAGCTATGTGTATAGTAAAAGGCCAATATGAGAAAGGTTGAGGAGATAAAAAAGCTATCTATAGGATTCAGCAATTAAATGTAAGACAAAGAGCAATGAACAGCAAAGAAAAGTTAAGTTCCTTGACTTGATTTGAAAACTGGATGACTTTTAGAAGAAAATCATATTTTTTGGTAGAAATAGGAATTTTTGGAGGAGATATTGATTAAGGGGAAAAGATAATGAGCTGAATTTGTATATGGCTATAAGATACCATATGGAGATTATAAATAGACAACTAGAGATGTGGGATTGGATCTCAGGAAAAAATATAAGGGTTGGATATATAGATTTGATAGTCAAATGATATCTATTCAGAACTGGTTGACTGACTAGACCCAAAGATTAATTACTAATGCTTCAACATCAGCTTTGAAGGATGTCTGCAATGAAACATTCCAGGGGATCTCAGCTTGTCTTTATATGCCTATTTGTGTTTCATGTTACTGAAAGCAAGTCAAACAAAAAGAAACTCTTCTTTCATTGTTAATGACATAAAATAGAAAACTGAGACATTGAAACTGAGACAAATTGAAAATAATAAATAACTGGCATGAATATGCGCAATTGAAGCTGAGTCAAAACAAAATCAACCAATTAATAAAATTTACAGAATATCTATTTAAAGTATGACAATGTTAGGAACAAAGTCTAAGAAATAACTCCTAATCTCAAGGAACTTCCAGTCTAAATAGAAAAAATAATAAATTAGACCATGAAAAATAACATTTTCATTTGACTATAATAATATTCTGATGCTTATCTCAAACTTTGACTCATTAATATGAGAACTCTTTTCATCTTTTAGAACACAATGCCCCACAACCCATGTCTTATCATTCTATGTAATTTTCTAAAGAAGATAACATAATCATTAAATAACAATTCAATGTAACAATTAAAAAGAGACTTTGTATTTTTTTCAATCTTTCCTGCTCTTGACAACTTTTTAAAGATTATTGTGAGAAACTCAGCCACCATAGATTGTGCCCATAAATCTTTTCCTCTTGTTCCTATTGACATGCTACTGAAGGAAGGAATTCATATAACCAGGTTGATATGATCCACTACAATTTTGTTATCTAGGGTTATGTGGGTCCTCACTACTGTAAGGAAATTCTTTTATGCTTTTTTTTTGGTAAGGCAATGGGTTAAGTGACTCGCCAAGGGTCACACAGCTAGGTAATTATTATTAAGTGTGTGAGGCCAGATTTGAACTCAAATCCTCCTGACTCTAGGGCTGGTGCTCTACTCACTATGCCACCTAGTTGCCCATTTAACTCTTTCATAATAATTTCATATTTGACTTGAGCACTTTCCCCTCATAGCAGCAATTCCAAAACCTTCTCTTTTTCCCTAAAGTTTCTCACATTATTCTCTCCTCCATAATCTCAGTTGAGGATTTCACTTTATACTTTATTGAGAAACTAGAGATCATTTACCATGAACTTCCTTTTCTCCCCTTCTCCAGAATTTAAAGCCCCTTCACCATCAATCCTTGGTCTATCTTCCTTTACTTTAGTCTATGAGGAAGAGATGATTCATCTCCTCATCAATTTCAGTCTTTCTGCTTTTACCCTTGATTTCATCACCTCCTATCACATCTAGCTAATTGTGCCTAGAATTATCACTGTTCTTTCCTTAATCTTTAATCTGTCCCTATCTACTGACTCTACTCACAAACAACAAGATTTCCAGGTTTTTACATCCCTATTTCTTCTAGAATCGAATACAAACCTCCTCTTTTTTGAATTGAAAATCTTTCACATTTTGGGTCCAAAGAAAATCAATTAAACAAGCACTTATTAAATGCCATGAGTCAGGCACTGTAGATGCAAAGAAAGAAAGAATAAAACAAGACTACCTCTTAAGAATCTCATAGTCTAATAAGGGAGATAACATGCAAAGAACTATGTACAAATAAGGATAAATTAGAAATAATTTCAGAAGGAAGTCATTAGATTTTGGAAGATTCAGGAAAAACTTGAAGAAATTAGGAATTTAGCTAAAATTTGAAGGAAGGTATGGAAGACAAGATTTAAAGGAGAGAAAGGAAAACATTTCATGCATAATAAAACATCTGGAATTCATAAATGAATTATCCATGTGTGAGGAACAGAAAGGAGCATTTTCACTAGATTGAAGAACATGAGGTAGAAGACTGAAAAAGTGGTTATGGAGGACACTAAACAGAAGATGGAACATTTGATTGTAGAAATACTAGGAAACCTCTGGAGTTTATTGAATAGAGCAGGGGGTTGTGACATGATCAGTCTTGTGCTTTCAGAAGACAACTGGTGGAGGATGGACTGGAATAAGGAAAAGTTTGAGAACTGTTAGCCAACTATTGTAATAGTTGAAGTGTGCAGTGAAGAAGGCATGGAACAGGATAATGGTAGAGTCAAAGGATTAAAGAAGTGTTTATACCACATTATAAAGATAGAATCGACAGAATTTGACAACTGATTGGAATATGGGGGGAGGGGAGAAAGAGAGTGAGGGGTCCAGGATGACAGCTAGATTGTGAGCTAGAGCTACAGCACATACTTCTAGGCAAATTTACATACTACTCCCTTTCTTGTAGTCTATCTTTCTGCTAAACCAATCTATTTGTTCCTCAAACACAACAATCTATCTTTCATTGTTATGCTTTCAAACAGGTTATTCTCATATCCAGAATGTATTCCTTTGTCTCAAAATTCCTAGCTTCCCTCAAAATACAGCTCCAGTGCTATGAGGTCTTTCCTGAGTTTAAGTTGTTTAAATTTATTTAATATTTATGTGGAGTCTTAGGAGCATATATTTCAACATTTAAATGACTTCTAATACAATCCCCACTTTTCACAGATAATCAAAGTAAGAGTCATAGTTAGCCAGAGATCAAAGGTGGGAAGAGGCAGGGCTGAAATTCAAATCTACATTCTAACTCCAAGTGTGATCTTTCCCTTGTCCTATCCTGGAATATATAAAAGTTATATCCTCCAATAGAGGGTAGACTTCTTAAGAACAGAAACTATGTCATTTTCTTCATATATGTTTGTATATGTATTCATATTTGTGCATGTGTGTGTTTATAAATGCATGTGCCCTTCTATTTATGAATGAATTTCTATATATCTCTATAATTATGTTAATATGTATATCTCATGTCTGGGGATCAGAATACATTTTTAAAAGGTCTATGGCAGAACTCATTTCAAGCATTAGTTTGAGAACAAAAGCAAAAGAAAATAAATTTAAACTTTCATCACAATTAGACTACACCTACAAATGAATTTCAGAGGATCTTAGAATTAAAAGGAATCTTGACGGCTTTTTAGTTCAACCCATTTCTGAAGAAAATGTTTTTCTAAACATATAATATGGCAAGCAATAATCCAACTTTCACATGAAGATCTCTAGTAAGAATGAAGCCATTCTCTTCAGAAATAGGTTAATCCACTTTGAAATAACTCTAATTTTTGAAAATTCTTTATTTTATGCCTAACTTTGCTTTAGTTCATTTTTCCTAGCATTGCACAATTTGGATTTCAGAAAAATAAAAATGATTTCCTTTCCATATGATATTTCTTCCTTCAAATAATCAAATATATTTATCATGTCTAACAAGTCTTCTCTAAGCAAAGCACCACCTAAAAACCAAAAAGCTAAACACTTTGAATCAATCCTCAAATAACATGATGTCAAATGCCCTCACTATCTTGGCTATCCTCTCTTGGCCACCCTTCATTAGCCTTCTCCTTGATCCAGAGTCCTCTCAATAGAAACAGAATATCGGGTTACTCCAAGACTCCATTATAAATTGGAGGCATGAGTTAAATATGATACACTAGAGAAGGGTGAAAGCTGATAAACATGAAGGTAGGTGGAGTCCCCATGTAACCCCATTGTTCTGATGTCTTTCCATTTAACATGTGTAAAGAAGGAGAATACAAAAGACTTCCCTGAGGGAGCACAAATTACACAAGACAGAATGGAAACAAACAAGCTTTCCTTTATAGCTTGTCCAATAATGCATGAACAAGGGCCACTTGACTAAAATTAAAGGGCAGCAAATTGAGAATGAATAGAAATGAAATAATGTAATACATTTCATACTTTCTTTTTTTTGGCATGCAAAGTCAATCAGAAGCCATGACCGCAGATTGTCATCAAGAGTCAAAATTTTCATTGTGAAATTAAAAAAATGAAATGGGAAAAATTCAATCAATTGAGCTATAACCCTATATTCTCCCCTGTAAATATTCTCTTATTTCCCCCTCAGCCCCATATACATACATACAGCTTCATCTAAATTTCCTCCTCTTCTTGATTAAGACTTTCCAGATTGATTTAGATGATAAGGTTAATTGAGTATATTCTGTGAATCTTCCATGTCAAATTTGGATTTTTCCCCCCTTTTTCCTCCTTTCCTCCACTAAATCATTTCAGGGTCTTCCATTGTAGCTTATTCTGAAATTTTGGTCCAGACTTATTTTAATCAGTTCTATATAATTACAGTAAAAGTATAAATCATATATTTATGATAATTTTGATTTATGAAGTATACATGTCATTTAGTTATTTATAACCATCATTATAATTATCAGTCTATTTCCATAATACTTTATAGATACTGCCCCATTGGTTAAAGTATGTAATGTATTTTGTTTATCCCTTAATGCCTTAGATTAAGAATTCATCCAGCATGATAGAGTATTTAACCACTTTAGGATAAAAATATCTTTGGTACTTCATTAATCATGAAAATAAATCTAAGGTAGATTTAACAGATTCAATCCAATCCACAGGTAGAGAGAGCTTAATATCATTTCCAGAAGAGGGAAACAAGAGAGTTAATGTACATATGCAATGAGTTCATATAACTGCTATCAAAGAGGAGAGTCACCTGAGTCTTGTAATTCCAAGATAAGTACTTCCCCCCCCCCCCAACCCCATTTCATCTACTATTTAAACATAGGCAGAACTGGTCCTAAGAAAATATTGTGAAGTTTATGAACTGAGCCTCTAAGGTGTGTTAGGTATTATTCTAAGCACTGAGGATATAAAAAGGCAAAAAAGGGGTCCTACATATCATCATCATCATCATCATCATCATCATCTTCATAATATTATGTGCCAGACACTTTGCAAATATTATCTCCTTTGATCTTCCAAACAACCCTGGGGAGTTGGTACTATTATTTTCCCCCTCATAGATGAGGAAACTGAGTCAGAATTTAAACAACTTATCCAAGATCATAAAATGTCTGAAGCTATATTTGAACTTTGTTGTGTGCCACAACCTAACTCAAGATCTTAAAAGTTAACAAGTGAAACAATATGCATCCATGTAAGTGAATATAATACAAATATATATATATATATATATATATATATATATATATATATATATATATATATATATTATATATATATATATATCTGTGGTGATTTTTCTTTTCATTTTATTTTTACAAACCCACTGCTCAAGTGACTAGAAATCCCTTATTGTCCTCTAGCAATTCCGGGCCATCCTCTTACTGGTCTAACAACTTATGACAATGCCCTAATATACTTTGTTTATTCCTCTACCTTCTCATCAAAATTTAACTGACCCATTTCCTTAGGCCTTTGCAAGGTTACTGGCCTTGCAAGGCAAAACAGTGGCAGATAGACAAACCAATAGTTAATTACAATGAACCAATTCATACCACGGTGTTAATATCTAAGAGTATGATGTGTAGCCCTTCCTAGAAGCATTTTAACAGAGAATTCTATAATAAATCAAAGAAATTATGAAACTTAACATAGACTGGCAGCTTGGGGAAAGAGATGTGGATTTACCTTTATGGGGCTCTCAAATTCCATTGGACGGCTAGGTGACATAGTGGAAAGATTATCTGTCCTGGAGTCAGGAAGACTCATCTTCCTGAGTACAAATCAGGACTCAGACACTTTCTATATGTGGACAGGTAACTTAACCCTGTCTCAATTCCTCATCTGTAAAATAAACTGAAGAAGGAAATGGCAAATCACTGCAGGATCTTTGCCAAGAAAACTCCAAATGGAATCATGAAGCGTTGGACACAACTGAAGAAATCACTCAACAATAATAATTTTCAGGGCAGCTAGGTGGCGCAGGGGATAGATAGAGCACCAGCCCTGGAGTTAGGAGGACCTGAGTTCAAATTCAGCCTCAGACTTAATAATTACCTTAGCTGTGTGGCCTTGGACAAGCCACTTAACCCCATTGCCTTGCAAAAAACCTAAAAAATTAAAAACAATAATAATTTCCACAATGTAAATGTCCAATATTAGTATGTAGTCATTAGATTAACTATATAACCACTAAACATGAATTCATAAACATTGATTATTTCAATTACTAGCAGAGCATCAAATACTGTAAATGTTTTGCTCACATGTGTAGCTAGCCCTTGTTGAGAAAAATTCCACATCCCTGCTGATAGTAACCATTTTCTTTTTTTTTTAATTGGCCAATCTGATAGATGTGAGATGGTACCTCAGAGTTGTTTTAATTTGCATTTCTCAAATCAAAAATGATTTAGAGTATTTTTTCATATGATTTAGATAACTTTAATTCTTTATCTGAAATCTGTCTTCATTTCCTTTGACCATTTATCAATTGAGCAATGACCTGCATTCTTAAACACTTGACTCATTTCTCTATTTCATTTAGAAATGAATTCTTTTATCAGAAATATTAACCATAAAAATTGTTTCCCAACTTTCTGCATTCCTTTTACTCTTGATTTCATTGGTTTTATTTATACAAAATATTTTTAATTTAAAACAATAAAAATCATCCATTTTTCATTTTATAATATTCTCTAACTCTTGTTTGGTCATAAACTCCTTCCCTCTCTATATATCTGACAGATAAATTATTTCTTGTTCTCCTCATTGACTTATTCATCCTTTTGTGGGTAAACCCTATACTAATTTTGACCATACTTTGGTAATAGGGTATGAAATGTTGGTCATTGCCTAGTTTCTGCAATATTATTTCCCAGTTTTCCCCAGAAGATTTCATTAAATAATAGTTCTTAGCCCAGAAGCTGGTGTCATTCTTTCTAAGCTCATCTTTCTCCAAACATTTCCTACCCTTCTTTGTTTAAAAGGTCTCCCCACCCATTACTTGTTGTCCAGCACAAGATGGACAATTCCCATGTGTATGTTTAGGTTTTTTTCCTTCCTTGCTTAATAAAAACCCTTCTTTAATTTGACAGGCATCATATTCTGGTTTTATCCCTCCTTTAGGAAAAAGGGGGTTTAAGAGCTTGAGAATTTTAGAGACTCTAGAGACGTTTGGCAGACAGACCAAACAATGTAGTACAAGTGTAAGATGACAAGGACTCATACCAAGGTGATGGTACAGAGAATGGACTGAAAAGTGGATAGACTTTTGGCAGGCAGACCAACCAATAGGCTATGGCAGTAGTCCAAGTGTTAGGTGATAAGGACCTATATTACAGTAGAAAGATTTTGCAAAGGTCTTGACAATGGATTACAAGGGTGTGTGTGTGTGTGTGTGTGTGTGTGTGTGTGTGTGTGTGTGTGTGTCTGTGAGTCTGTGTGTCTGTGTGTCTGTGTATGTATAAGAGTGAAGAATCAGGGACAGTTAGGTGGCACAGTGGATAAAGAGTGAATAGGAGTACCTGAGTTCAAATCCAGCCTCAGACACTTATTAATTGCCTAGCTGTATGACCCTGGGCAAGTCACTTAACTCCATTGCCTTTAGTAAATAAGATTTTTAAAATACCTAAAAAAAAAGATTGAAAAGTCAAGAATGACACTAGTTTGCAAGTCTGGAAGACTGGAAGGATACTGGTCCCTTGAACAGTAGTAGGGAATCTTGAAAGGGAGGATGCTTTGGGTGAAAGAAAATGAGACCAAGAATTTAAGATGTCTATTAAACAGTGTCAGATGTGTGAAATACATCTGGAGATGAGAGATTGTAGTCAGAAGAGAGATTAGGACTAGAGAACCATCAACATGATAATAGTAGACTAGACCTGGTTGAGGATACAGTAAAGAAGACTGAGAAAAAGCAGTCCCATAAGTAGATGAAAAACCAGGAGAAAGTAGTGTACTGAAAACAGAGAATGATTGACAGTGTCAAAGCCTGCAGAGAATTAAAAGGAAAGAGAATTATGAAAAGATTATTGGATTTGATAAGTAGGAGAACATTGATAATTTTGACAAGAGCAGTCTTATTTGAACAATGAACTCAGTACTTGGAGTATAAGGGGTTAAGAAAGTGAAAGGAAAGGAAATGCATATGTTAGATGATCTCCAGAAATTTAACTACAAAGACTGGAAGAGTTAGAGTATGATAATGGGAATGGAAGGATAAAGTGAAACATTTAGAGTTGGTATTAATGGAAAAGGTAGTGTGAGTGGTCAATTTCCTGAAGACTGTCTTCCTACTCCTCAGGAATTGACTTGTGACTTGGGTTCAATATTTTTTGGATCAGTTCTCATTCCAATGATAACTTCTCATATCCAGCAATTAAAACAATTTTGATCATCTATCATATTAAAAAGAACAATTTATTGAATTGATATTACTATAGCACCCATATTAAGAAAGCATACCATAAGCAGAACATTGCCAGTTCCCAAGGTTATATTAAAAATGATTTTATCATCTTGGGAAAGAAAAATTATGAATATATCTCAACCTTCAATCTTGGAAAACCAGAAATTAGGATAACTTGTGCATGACCTTAAGTACCCTGCATTTTCAGAATATGGAAGCTACCGCTGCTTAGTATAGAAACATTATTCCAATTTCAGCAAGACATTAGGGCAAATCACAAAACTCCACTAAAATTATAAAAGAATGCAATACATTATACTCCTTTTCTTCCCCTTCCTTTTCACTCCCCCTCTTCTCCCTAACATTTTTCGCCCTAAAACTACGGCTTTTCCATGAACTTAGGCAATCCTACTCTAGCTAGATCTTGTCCCTTGATTTCTTCCTTTTATAAGAAAAATCTTCCAAATAATTACACTTATCCAATGGTGGAATGAAATGTATTGAAAGTTAATGATTTCCCTCTCAGTGAAAGTTTTCTGGAGGAAAGAAATGGCAAATACTTTAGCATCTTTGTCAAGAAAACCCCAAATGAATCAAGAAGACTGGACATGACTGAAACAACTGAACAACAACATGGAGGTCTTCAAAAAAATTTAGATGACCCCTTGGTGAATATATTTTGGAGTAGATTCTTGTTAAAATGATTATGTCATTATTCATTATTTTGGCTTCAGTCAAGTGAAGCTTCTCAATGTTCTTATTATTCTCTACATGCCTTTCTCTTAAAATTAATACCTAATAGTTGTCAATGACACAGAGATGAAGAAATGCTAAAGCATTTCATGACTTTTTCTTTTTCCATTAGTTCATTAACAAATATTTATTTTTCTCTATATATAACACTGGGTCTAGACATAAAAATATGTTGGATCCTATTGACTATCACTCATTTCTTTACCCAGATCTGTTGGGTAGTATCATTATTATCATCACCATGAAACCTATATTTCCAGTTTGGATCAAAGCCAGAAATCTGTAGTCATTCCAAAAGATGTTTCTGTCTTGTAGAATTGTTGGGAAATGGAGTCTCCTAGGCACTGCGTGTTAAAAGCATTAGCTTCAGGGTTTTGATTGGAGGCAAATTATTATAGGAATCTATCAGAGAATATCATGTTCATGGGATAACAGGATTTAGAACTAATAGATACCTTAGAGTTTATCTAATTTCTATCTGTTTATAGTTGAGAAAAGCTAAAATCTAGAGCACTTGTAAGCTACCTAAAGTCTCACACAGAATACGTAGAAGCTGGGATTTTAACTCAGATCCTTTTACTCCAAATTTAGTGCTCTTTTCACTTTGCCACTAATAAGAGGGATAAGGAGAAACTGGGAAATCTTACACTCAACTAATGTTATACTAATGATATGATATGGATGGATGGAAGGAATTAACGATAGTATCCTTTATATTTTAAAGTGCTGCCAAAATTGGATTTGGTCTGATAGTTACTTGTTTCTCAGTCTTCTTTGTCCATTCATTCCTCCACCACATCCTAACCTAATAGTCCTGAATTGCCATAAGACCCCTCAAATTTATGGTTGAGTTCAGGAAGTAGATAGATATAAAAAATATTAGAAAAAATATTTTAAAACATAACAAGGCAATTTCTCAGATCTTATAGCAATCATCAAACCATTGGTCAGATATCTACAGATATCTGTAGATTAACCACAAAGACAAATGACCACAAAGATGGATGAATTAACTGGAGCAACCATTTTGGGGTCATTCTAACAAATTCTCAGATTGCCCAAAATATCTTGGGAGTAATCTGATTAAAGACTCAGTTTTAAGCTATAAACAATAGGACTGTTCACACATAGAGAGCTGGCTTTGGTATCCATTGTATGCATAGTATATTAAGAAAACTGCTAGTGCCAAACAACTCATTACAAGAATTACAATCATATTTCTTACTCAATAGCAACTTCCTTTGTGACCCTAGAAAAGTCTTTTGTCATTGGTCCTCCCAATTGACAATAATTTTTTTTTTTAAATCACAGGTATGATAGAGATAGTACTAAACATTTCTTGATCCTCATAGCAGCAACAAACCTCTCACTTTGAGCTATGAAAGCCTTTTCATTTCCCTCACTATACCTTTTTACAAGAGGTAATTGGAATTAAGTGACTTACTCAGGGTCATATAGCTAGCAAGTGTCAGAATCTGGATTTAAACTCAGGTTCTCTGGACTCCAGGACCAATTCTCTATCCAAACTACTATACTTTCAGATTCTTTTTTTTATATTGTCTGTGTAATAACTGCATCATTATCTATTTACATCATAGGTTTCTTCTACATCCTATTCTCTATAGTGAAAGATTATGAGAGACATATCCTTTGCATGATAGAGAGACACAATGTCTCATGTATAGCAGACATTTGGCAAAAAAATCATTTAAGGAAAGACAAGAACAAGAATGAGCTCAGTGTTCTCCTCCACCTATTCTACTTTCACCCCTTTCTTATTTTCATGATCTTTCTTTCCATTCTAAGAGAGAAAAGCATATCAGGACAAATAATAAAAAAAAAAAGTTTGTTTAAGGAAGTATTGCATAGTGACTACCATGCTAAACCTGATTTCCAATCCTACTGTTGATATTTACTAGTTGTATGACTTAGGCAAGGCATTTAAACTGAACTTCAGTTTCTTTTTCAGTATAATTGGAATAATAATACTCCAGAACTACTTTATAGAATTATTGTGGGGGTTTTCATTAGGTTTTAATAAGATAATTCAAGTGTTTTTGTAAACTTTATAGTACTATATAGATCTATCTCATTCTTTATTATTAAAAGTGATATGAGAATTGAGATTTTTTCTCAAAACTGTCTGGGGGAAAATTATTTCATTTTAAAAATAATTTTGTTTATAATATATTCACATCAAATCATTCAATTTTAATGTGGTAAAGATTCAGGTCTTCCAGTTTTATATCTGTTTTATTCTAACCTGAAAAAAAAACAAAAAAAACTTGTGAAAGCCTGTTTTTGGTTTTGTTGTCTATTATAGAAAACACTTTGGAAAATTCCTCTTTCCTAGAAGATCATGCTCTCTTATTGAACAGTAGTTGACGCCATCCCTTTAAAACTTGAATGCCAAGTCCCTGAATGAGGTGTATTTACACAGTTGCAACCATGCATTCTTGGAAACAAGGCTAGACAACAGAATGAAAGTATCGACAGATGTAAGCAGGGGCTGCTATAATAAACTCAGTCACCTGTCCATTGAACAACTTTTTCTTCTAAAAGAACTGGATGTCACTACATGCCAGGGAAGTTTTTATTTGAATCAATTACTTTATTTCATGTAGGATATATGGAAAACTCACCAATTTCCAATCCATTTAAATAGATTTTAGAGTTGTATTGTTTGAAGCTACTTTACTTCAGAAACAGCTCTTTTCAATTAGCTCTGAAACCTCTTTCAACAGTCTTTCATAAATAGGCCAACATCAATGGCATGTTCTGAGTCAGTATGTGTTTCTAATGGAAATGCACAATGGGACTCACGCCAATGCCTGCAGGGGCAAACATCTTCCATTTTAGACAGATTCAATGAGAAGTTTTGCCAGCTATTTCAGGTCTCTCACTTTTTGGTCTCAGGTTTAGCTCATCACTGATCAATGGCTGTGCTTTTTAATTACACTGCCTGGTCTGTAATGATTTGTCACTCATTGAACCTGGGCATTTTCTTTACCCACCAATGATGTAAATAACAGCAAAGGCAAAGTAATCTTAACCCTTAGGATGCTAAATATAGTACATCATCAAGGAGAGAAGGCTCTTCTAGCAAGTGGAATATGTGAAACTAAAGAGGTAGAAGAGAAAATATACCTATATTTATAAGCACCAAAGCTGAATCCCTGTCTCTATGTTCAGTGAACATCTACTCTCCTAAGCTTTCTAAAGGAAACTCAACTGTTTTGAAATTCATTGTATGCATAACTAACCCTTAACTGAGTGAACTTTTTCATTAATCAGTACCCCGATTCCAATACCTCTGATCCATCTAACACTTCAAAATGTTATTGATACATGAATTTCTACCTACAGGTATTATTATTATTCCAATTTATTAAATACAGAATTCACAAATGCAATTCCTACTTGAGGATACTCCTTTCCTAAGTAGAGGGAACTTGTATATTAAATATGATTTATTGTATTATTTTTTTCTTACAATAAGAGTGAACATTTTTAAAGTATAACTGCTTACCCAATAAATGTGCTTTCTAAATGTACAACAGCTTTCTTGACTTATGCAAAAATACTTCACCACCCCCCTTACTACTCATGCTAATAGTAACCTCTGTCAAAGTCATTTTCAGAATAATTAGTAAAATATGGGCAAGTAAGTGGTGCAGTGGATAGAGTGTTGAACTTGCAATCAGGAAGACCTGAGTGCAAATCTTGACTCAAAAATCAACTATCTGTGTGACCCTGGGCAAGTCATTTAATCATATTTAATTCAGTTTCATCATCTGTAAAATGAGCTAAAGAAGGAAATGGAAAACTATTCCAGTGTCTTTGTCAAAAAAAAAAGCCCCAATGGGGGTCAGAAAGAGTAGGACATGACTGAAATGACCAAACAATAACCAGATTAGTAGACTGCCTAACCCAAGATAACCTCTATCTTTCAACATCACCATCTAGATCTTTAGGTTAATTATGAAAACCAATCTATGATAGATTTCCCCTCAAATGACAGGTGCCTGAATCTAAGCTGCTAATAGGCTTGAATACGTGACATGCCTGAAATGCCAGACTCATGATCTCCAGTTAATTAATCTTCAGAAAAAAAAGTGTTCACAAACTAAAGCACTTATGGTCTGATTGATTAGTGTCCTATAGTTAAATAGATGACAGATACACAGATAGATAGATAGATAGATAGATAGATAGATAGATAGATAGATAGATAGATAGATATGTAATTATAGATATCCATATATTCACATATATCCATATATAAAACCTGAAATGTAAGGACCTCCCTGTTAAGGACCAACTTCATAAGTAAAACTTTTTCACTATATAAGCAGAAGCAATCAAGTCTCAAATTGCATTACTGCCCAGAACTATTCCTGAGACATTTGTACAGAAAGTAGTAATAAAGAAGTCTAGTCTAGAAACAGACAAAATTGTTTATACCTAGATAAATATTCCTTTTATTGGAAAATATCCAAGGAGGCTTTTGGCAAGTTTCACATTCCCTACACTATCTGAAATCTGATTCATTGTAATTCATCTCCACTGAAGCCCCCGATGATACATCACTTTATGCATTGAGTTTTGCTTTTAGTTATTGGCATGGGAGTAATGTTTAGAACACAAGTATTCATTTATAGGACATTAACTGTTAAATATTGGGTAATTGGCAAGATATCATAAATGCTTCTCCAACCCTTGGAGCTTAGGTTCAACCCCACAATCCCAGAACAGTTTCTTCATGTTAACCAGCAAAGAAGTGAAAGTATAGACCCTTTAGTACCCTATAAGATCGCAAGATCCTAGGATTTAGATTTGGATTTGAATTTTTTAATTAAACATTTTTACAGAGAAAGAAACCATAGTATCAAAATGTTAGGACAAAATTTGCTCAAAGACAAACAGGTGCTAGGTAATATAATCTATATTTAAAATGGATTACATATCCTTTGAATGTTGTTAATAGACATTTATTAAAAATTGATGTTTATTACAACATTTAGATAGTCATATAACAACAGCAACAAAAACACTTTGATTTATCCATGAGAAGTAAAAAGACAGATGGATGGTAAAGTTTCAATAGTATTACCCAGCTTCTGGTTCTGTATGCTCTCACATTACTCTGAAAATTATTTCAGACCATAGTTTCTAACCTACTGTGTTCATTCCACATAGATCATTCAAATTATTTATTTTAAAATTTTTATTTTGTTGTAATTCAAGGATTTCAGTCAACTACCAGAGTGGGGTTTGAAGTTTCTAATGATTCTAATGTCCAAGAGAAAAGGGTATTAAAGAGGCAGCCAGAGAATTCACTAGAAGAAATTCAGAGACCTAGCAGAAGTCACTTAAAGGAGAGTAGAGCAATGGTTCAATGTGAGGGAAAGGTCAGAGTAGTGAAGGACAGGCTAGCAAAATGCCCCATGTAAAATCTCTGAAAAAGAATCTTTTCATGGCAGTGACATAGTAGGTACTTCTCTTTATGTATCTGCATGTGTACTATTATACACATGTCAATTAGGCATTAGTGTTAATTAAGCTCTGGAGAATTACTATATACTTTAAATACCTTCAGGAATACCCACATTATCTATCCCCACCAAAAAAGTGCGTGAGGATGGGGCACATTTGGTAAATATGAGTAATCCCATTGATTTGTGTCTAAACAAGTGCTACATTTATGCAAACAAAACAAAAAGGAAAAGTTCTCAAGTGTCAATCTAGGCTGTGTTTCCAATGGATTTTTTTTTTTATCACATTTCTATCATTTGGATTACTGCTGGAAAATAAAAGAAAAGAGCCTTTCTCTATGAAATGCCTTGTTTTAACCTGGAAACCTGCATATTTTCCTTAAAATGATTCTGATATATAAAATCTAGAATTTTCATAAGACAATCATTTAGTATATTATCCGCTTTATAAAATATTGTTGACTTCACAAAAAGGCTTCTAAAATAATTCCTTAAAACAAAAGTGCCCTTAATTAAGGTGTTTTGCATACAGACTTACCAAGAGTTAGTGCTCAATAAATAGGGGGATAGAGACTAGATTTATGAACTTCTAGATGAGTAAACTCTATCAAAGTCCATTGGCATCTTCTTAGTAGGTAAAAAAGCTGCATCAGATGTTGAAAGCCCTAGGATGAAGTCTTACCTCTGACACTTTGACATCATAACCCTGGGAAATTCAATCCCTCAGTGATCTAGGAAATTTCTCTAAGACTATAAATTGCTCAATAAGTATTTGTCAAGTAAAGGAGTAAGAAAATGAATGAAAATATGAACGAAACTACTTTTCAAGATTATATTTGTGTTCATGCTACATGGATTATCTAAATTATTTATTTAAAAATTTTTATTTTGTTGAAATTCAAGCATTTCATCAGTTACCAGAATGGGGTCTGAAGTTTGCTGGTGATTGGGGCTATTAATATTCCCAAGAGAAAAAGACATTTAAAAAAAAGACCCTAAGTGAGACATAGACCTATACTGTAGTAGTTTATATAAATGATTCCAAATGAAAAAGTCTAGAAAATCAGAACTTTACTAAAAATGAATCACAGCATGCTCAATAATAGATATCTATTAAATATCTAATATGTTAAAGGCACTATGCTAAGTTCAGAGGTTACAAACGTTTTAAAAAATAATGACATAGTTATCCATCCCAAACAAGGCATATTCAATTAAAAGCAATACAAGATAGATAAATAGATAGATAGATGATAGATAGATGATAGATAGATAGATAAATAGATAGATAGACAGACAGACAGAACTCTTTTTGAGTTCAAATCTAGACTCAGACAGTACTAGCTGCAAAGCCCTAAAGAAATCACTATTTGTCTCAGTTTCTTCATCTGTAAAATGAGCTGAAGAATAAAATGGCAAAATCAGTCCAGCATCTTTGTCCAGAAACCAAATGGGGTCACAAAGAGTTGGATATGACTGAAACAACTGAACCACAACAACATAGATAGATGATACATAGATGGATAGATAGATAGATAGATAGATAGATAGATAGATAGATAGATGGAGAAGGATCGTGACTAAAGAAGATAAAATGGACAATTATAATTATGTTAAAAAAACTGTTGTACAACAAATATAATTTAGTAAAAATTTGATAGGAAACAAGTCAC
Organism: Macrotis lagotis; assembly: GCF_037893015.1. Lineage (NCBI taxonomy): Eukaryota > Metazoa > Chordata > Mammalia > Peramelemorphia > Peramelidae > Macrotis > Macrotis lagotis. The sequence goes on along the minus strand of NC_133662.1, from coordinate 33,050,772 downwards.
TAGGGAAAAGTTTTTGCAACAGTTTAAGGAACTGACTTAAAGTTATAAGTATAAAAAGTATTCACCAACAGATAAAGGATATTAATAGATATTCTTCAAAGGAAGATATCCAGTCTATTCATCATATTAAAAAAATCTATACTCCAGAAGTTACCAGAAGCAGCTATACTACATAAAAGAACTATATTCTAAAGAAATCAAATAGAGTTAAATGTCTCCTATGTAAAAAAATGGAAACTAAGGAATTGATCTACTGGGAAATAGGTTAACAAAGTATGGTATATGATTGTAATGAAATTGTGTCACAAAATAATGAAATGTCAATTTCAGAAAAAAGTGGAAAAGTTGTATGAAGGAATATAGAGAGAAGTAAGAATAACTAGTAAAATTGTTATATAGAAAAAATTGATGGAAGACTTTAGAACTCTAATCAATGCAATCATAAACCATGAGTCCAAAAAAATAATTAAAAAGTGAAATATATCACTTGCCTACTGATCAGAGATGTGAAAATATCAAAAGAGATATACAATTTCATAAATGAGTATGAGAATTTGTTTTGCCATACTATGTAGGTAAATACTGAATAATTTGCTTGTTTTGAATTTGCTCAATTTGAGGGAATAGTAAATATTGAGAGAAAGAAATTAATAAAATGTTTAGAAAAATAATTTTCCCTTCTGTTATAAACAATAAGGTTATAGTCAAGGCTTATAATACAGAAAAAATGTTGAACCAAAGTCAATGAATTTCCAGACCATTAAAGAAATATTCTTGCTTGATACAGAAACATTTTTCCATTTGGTAAAGAGGGTTTGAAAAAAGGTTATACATCTAGCCACAGATTTTTTTTTCTCAATTCATCATTCACTATCTTCAAAAAAAATCTCTCTCAAGGAGCTTCCTTCCTTTAGCCATACTCAGTTTAATCATGTAATATGCTTGGCTTCTAGGTTATTATGATTTATAACAGAGTAAAGATTTTTCACCTGGGGTCAGTGGATAGATTTCAGGGAAGGGGGGGGGATCTGTGACCTCATATACATAAATGAATTGTATCTTGATTTCAGCATGCTTACTTTCCTTTGTAATCCTACATATTTCATTTTATGCATTTAAAATATTTTTCTTATAAGTCCATGGATTTCACCAATCTACGAAAGGGTCTGTGATGCAAAAACACTCAAGAATCCTTGATATAAAGAATCTAACACCAATTCAGTTTTACTCAATCACTTTTGAGTTTGACATTTAAGTTTCTTCACATTTAAGTTTGAATCCAACCTACTTCTATATCTTCATTTCCCATTCTTCCTCTTTCTTTCTGTTTCAGTCAAAATGGTTGGAATGCCATTGCTTAAATTTTACATTTCATCTCTGAACTCTATCTTTGCTCAGGTTGTACCCCAAGCCTGAAATGATGAGTTAATAAATGAATGAACAAATGAAAGACAAAAAGTAAGCATTTATTGTATGCTAAGTACCACAAATTCAAAAACAATCAGTGTACTCCCAGCTCTCGATGGTCCATTCTACAAATTATAATTATATTGCATTTATAATTTTTTAAATTCCCATTATTAGAATTTGGGTTCTTTGAAGAATAAGGATTGATTTTCACTTTGATATTGTGTACCCAGTGCTCAGTAGAGTACCTTGGATTCAAAAGGTACTAAATAAATACTGTTGAATTAAATAAAGCAGAACAACTCAAAAGTCCTTGTAATTTCACAACCTTGGGATAATAGAATATGATAAAAAAATTACAACTGTGTGTCTAAGACAAACTTGATCCTGGCCACAATGCCTTCTCCATCAATTAAAACTCATTCTCTCTCTCTCTCTCTCTCTCTCTCTCTCTCTCTCTCTCTCTCTCTCTCTCTCTCTCTCTCTCTGTATATATATATATATATATATATATGTATGTATGTATATATATATATATATATGTGTGTGTGTGTGTGTGTGTGTGTGTGTAGATAGATAGATATGTATTATCCACACCCGTTTGAAAGAAATAACCCCACAAAATTAGGCAACAAACTCTTTCATCAAGTGTAACCTAAGAAAAATTTCCAATTGCCTATTGCCTATGTATTTAACTGAATCAGAATTTCATTCCAGAGGGTTAGCTGAGATCAAAACATAAACCTGTGTCTAATCAGCATATCAATGTTAGCTGAAATTATGGCTCTGAATGGCTGTAACTAATGGATACAAAGGGCAAAGTTTTCATGAAAAGGATCTTTAAAAATGTTTGGTTGGGGCAGCTAGGTGGCATAGTGGATGGAGCACCAGCCCTAATTGCCTTGCCAAAAAAAACACACAAAAAACCCTACAACAATAAAAATGTTTGGTCTTTTCCCTAGCCATTGTTGACTGACATCCGATCCCTTGAACAATTCATACTGTATTTTAAAGAAAAATTATAAAATGAATTTATTATTATCCATAGTTTAGCTTGTTTTTCTCCTCAAGTTAGCTATCTATAATCTCTAAGGTGGCAAGAGACTAGTTCATGGAAATGGGTAATGAGAAACTCTAACACATTGAGAAGGGAAGGTGGGAAAAATGTGTCCTTCTCATCACTGGGCCATGCACAGTAGCAATAGTCCAGAAATAATGGTTTGCACACATTTATTAGTCTTTGCCTACATTTTTATAGGTAGTATAGTTATTTCACCGTCAGTCTCTCCTAGAGGGAGCGAAATGTGACTGCTTTACTGTGTCCTCTTTATTCCCTAAAATATGTCCATTTCTCTTTTACTTATAATGTATACAAGTAGAGCACAACTCTGGAACTTCTCTGCCTTCTCCATCATATACCTGCATTAGATATCTGCTTTAGTCTAAACTGTGGTTTTCTCCATATAGTCTCAAAATAACAACCATTTCCTTTTTCCACTTTTGATGAAGTCCTGAATGTATATCCTATATACTCTTCATTCTCTTTATTTTGCTAAGGCATTATTAGCCTAAAGACTTATTTCTAAAGAAATAACCATTAGATATAGTTCCCAGCATAAATTGGGAATTTAATGAGTACTTGATTGATTCATTGTTCTGCAGTCTTTTGGTGCAACCTTACTGTGAAGAGTCCTTTTCGTAAGCTCCTTGTGAATACAAATTATTTCATTCTTTGTACTTGTATCTGCAGTCTACTATAGTACCTAGCTCCTAATAGATATTTACATTTTTGTTGATTGATAGATTACCTGGTAGAATTTAGGTCAGAAAGAAGGCCTCATACCCCATGACTGGAATCCACTCACTCTTCTCATCTGTCTTTTGAAATCCCTTCTCCTTTTAAAGCTAACCTCAGGTACCAACTCCTACAAGTCTTTTTTTTCTCATTCTCACTATGTGTTTGTGTGTGTGTGTGTGTGTGTGTGTGTGTGTGTGTGTGTGTGTGTGGTTTGCCAGGTAATGGGTTAAATGATTTGCCCAAGGTTACACAACTAGGTTAATTATTGTGTCTGAGGTCAAATTTGAATTCAGATCCTGTTGACTCCAGGACCTGTGTGCTCTATCCACTGCACCACCTATGTGCCCCCATTCTCACTGCTGTTAATGCCCTCCTCAGACAAAAAAATAATGTGTACTTACTTTGTTTATATATTTATATATTTTAGTTACTTATCTGTGTAGATAATTGCTTTTCCTGGAGGGAAGAAATTATCTTACTTTTTTATTTTTATCCCCAGCAATATGTCTGGCAGGTAAGGATAAAAATAATTTAACTTGTGATTTAGTTGGTATAGGGAACTCCCCCCAGTTTAATCAGTATATGATATTGAATTGAATCAGCTCAATGAACTGAATATTCTTTGACCCAGTCCTATATTTATGAAAAAAATTTTAAAGAGGAAAAGAATCCACATGTTCAAAAGTATTTATCGCAACCTTTTGTTATAGCAAAGAACTAGAAATTAAGATGATACCCATCAACTGGGATATAACTGAACAAATTATAGTATATGAATGCAATAGAACATTACCATGCTGTAAGCTATGATGAAAGGCATAATTTCAGAAAAACCTGGGAAGACTGGTATGAATCAATACAGATTGAAATAACCAGAATGTGGAGAGAAATTTATATGACAGAAACATTTTAAAGAAATAATTCATGGAAACACTTAGAATTTTGACCAGTATAGTAACCAAACACAATTCCAGAAAAGCAATGATAAAACCTTCTGCCCAAGTTCTTACAGAGAGGTATTGGACCCAAGATACAGAATAAGGCCTATGTTTTTGGACATATTCAGTGTTCAAACATGTTTTACTTGATTTATGTATATTTATGTCAAGAAGTTTATTTTTCTTTTTTTTCTTATTTCAATAGAGGGAAGGAAATGGAGGTGAGAAAATGGCTTAGGTTATTCAAAAAATAATTTTTATAAAAAAAGAACCTTTTTGAGATACTTTTAAAGTTCAGAAGAGAATGGAATATAGGAAATACAAGGATGCAAAAAGTCTTTGAAAGTTATCCACTAATTAGTGGCTAGGTGGCACAGTGGATAAAGCACCGACCCTAGAGTCAGGAGTACCTGGGTTCAAATCTGGTCTCAGACACTTAATAATTACCTAGCTGTGTGGTCTTGGGCAAGCCACTTAACCCATTTGCCTTGCAAAAAAAAAACTAAAAGAAAGTTACCCACTGAATTTATTTTCCAGTTTAAGAGAAAAGGAAATTTGATATAATAGTAATTCATGGTTTAATGTTCAATCCTTTTTTTTACTTTGCATATGGAAATACTCATTTTATTTGTTGTTAAGCTCTATATAAAATAAATGAAATTATTAATAAAAGAAAGGGTTTAGACAATAGAAAAAATAAAAATAATTGAGCTCTAGAATCAAAGATTTAGAGTTAGAAGGAACTTTAGAGGATATCTAAGTTAACTCCCTCATTTTCACCTGCCTCACAATTTTTCCCAGTACTAATATTATTTGGATTCCATCCAAATACTACATATTATTTCAGTGTAGTATGCAATCATCACAGGTGGAAATATTATCTCAAGGAGAGTTTACTTTCAGTTCAATAATACAATTTCTCAATCTATCTCATGACTTCCTTTTAACCCCTTTTAGATAGGAGATACTTTTTTTGATTTTTTTGGTTGATTAGGTAGTATAATTGTTTGTGACCCCATTTGGGGTTTTCTTGACAAAGATGTGGGCGTGATTTGCGATTATTTTCTCCAGTTCATGAGGAGACTGATGAAATACCTGTGGTAAACACTGTTAAATGATTTGCTCAAAGTCACACATATGGTAAATGTGTGAGGCCAAATTTGAGTTCAGGTTCTCCTGACTCCAGAGTTGGCATTTTATTGACTATACTATTGAGGTACCCAATGTATGTACAACTAGAGATCAAATGCCTAGAAGAAAATAATAGCCATAACTGGAAATTCCTGAAACTAGAGCAAATTTATTTGAGATGAGGTAAGGAATGGAGACAGAGATCCTTGGACAGCCAAGGGAGGTGTTCATTTGTGGTGGCAGAAAACCTAAACACCTAACTGCAGCCATTTTATCCTATGATGTGGTATTGATATTCATTGTGCTCCAATGCAGATAATATGCCCCAATCTGGTACAGTCTCATCAGCGGGAGAAAGTAGTCCTGGTGATTAGGACATGGTGATATTGTAATCTTCCCAGAATTATAGTGAAGGACAGTGAGTTGCATGACAGTAGTTGGAAGTCATCAAATCCCATGTTCATGCCCTGAGATGAAGCCCCAAGTTCCCTGAATTAGTTATATCTCTAAAAATAAATGCTATTTGGAGACAAAAGACCTGAATAAAAATTCTGATTGTAATATTTGTAACCTGGGTGACTTTTAGCATCTAAAGCATCTAACTTTATCTTTATGCAATTCAATTTCCTCCCCATGCAATAAAGGGATACCAGTTCCTTCTATCACCAAATCATCTGTTTTGATTTGATGGAAGATACTAATGCTTCTATATTTGTTAAGATGAACCAGTGAACTCGTTTGACATGCCAGAAATTAAGAAGGATAAAAGGAAAAGGAAATCAGTGGGATTAAGGATCATCAAATTCATTTTCTCTGTTTTCACACTACTGAGTAGAAATAGTTCACCTGGAGAGACAGGAAATACCTCTGCTGAAGAACCAGCATATCAAGTTTGGGGTTTCCATTTGTGACTTGCTTGGTACCTTCCTTCAGATTAACTATTTCCTGCTTAAGACAAGTGACAGATCACTTTCACTATACATGTATCTCCTTCAATCATTGGGTCACCCAAAATCAGAAAGTTATCCTGATACAATGTCAGAACGCAAGTTGAGTGACATTCTTGCAAAGCTTGAGGTTTTACAAAACACCCATATTTCTCATTAATGGCAGTGGTTGAGATGTAAATTTAATGGAAAGAGAACTGCAAACCTAAAGACATCATAGAAAAGCTGTTTTCAACATCAGGAAAGCCTGTATTCAATAATCCCTCTGATATCTTTTGGTTGTGTGATACTGGGCAAGTAATTAAAGTTCTGTGATGGGTGAAATTTGAAATAATTAAGGAAACAAAGATTTGAGTTCCAAGCATATACATTTTCTAAGCAATATACACTGATTACAAAACAAATTGAGGCCAGGTTTGGTACTGTATCTAAATATATTTTGTGCATTAAAAGAAAAAAATTAGAATATAAACCAGGATAAAGATTAGGTAATCTGATTTCTAATTGGAGGAAAGATGATGGATTTTACAAAATGGGAAAGGGAGAGCAAACAAGCAGCTTCTTGAAATTAGAAAAAGCAGTGTTCCCTCTTGTCTCCTCAGTGTTCAGTCAAAGGAAAGGAAACAATGTCTGGTCAACTATATAATTGAGAGAAAATTCCTTTTTTATCAATCTTTGAATTTGCTTTGATTTCTGATTAGCATAACCTTTTGTGAAAGTCCATGCTGGCCAACTTCCATTCTTCTCCTTACTCTGCTTCTTACTTTCTGGATTTCAAGCCATGCTCCCAAATGGGCCCTTTCATTCCCATTAATTTCCCTTCTTTTTGTGTCCACTTTTCATATGTTATCTGGTCCTTAAGGTCACAGATACTTTTTTTTGCTTTTATTTATTCCCTGAAAAGTTTAGTATAGTGCCTAGGGCATAGCAACTTCTTAATCAATGCTTTTTGTCTTGTTTTCTTGACCCCAATATAACTTTGTTATTGTTCTTGTTCTTCTTGTCCTTAATATAACTCATCACTTATCTTAATTCATTCTAAACTTTATTACTCCTGATACTGTTCTTAAACTTTTGTGAAAGAGACTCTCCTAAGGCTTACCCTAATGACCACTTTTAGTGATCTATGTGGAAATGAAAGATACCACCAGAAAGAATTTTGAATGCAAAGTATTAGAAAGTCCTAGGAAGGAAATTGAAAGACTCTAGGGAAAAGGTCAGCTATTTGAAGACAGATATCTGAGAAGCAAGAGGAAGGGATGGAAAGTGACCAAATGATAGGCAGGTCAATGAGTATTTATTAAGCTCTTACTATATGTAAGGCAATGAGCTAAAAAGATGGCAGAATTATATTTGATTTTAAGAGATTTCATGGTGTCATAGATTTAGAGCTAGAAATTAATTTAGAAGTCACCTAGTTCAGCCTACTAATTTTGTAGGTAAGGAAACTGAGGGTAAGAGAGAAGTTAATTAACTTGTGCAAATTCCAAATATAGTGAATGAATCTTTCAAACCAGTTCCTCAGTTTCCAAATAGCATATAAGAGAACAGATTTTTAGAGTCAGAAGTTCTGAGTTTGAACACAGATTTAATTATTCTGTACTAATGCACAAGGTAGACTTGGGAGTTATATCAACAAGTATTTTTAAGTGTTTAATTATGTAAATTAAAAAGTAAGTAGAAATTGGGAAAGTTACACAGCTTAGAGTAGATCACAATCATGCCCAAAAGTAACTGTGTTCTTCAACTTGAAGTGAGATAAGACTTCAATTCAAGCATGTAAGGAAATCTCATTCTTATTAATCTCTCTAGGACTGAAGATACTAGAAGTCAAGGGACATATTAGAAAGCAGACTTCCTTCCACATCTGTAGCTCCATTAACATTTTCTAGCCACCATTTCTGTGCTTACCCCTCATGACTTGTTCTCACAAATGTCTTCCCTAGAATGTCTGCCTACTATACTGGTATATAAACATTTGTATCCATTTATCCTCATTCTTTCATTCAGTTTCCCATTTTTGTTTTTGCTTTATATAATGTCATTTACCCTCAGGATAGCTGTTCAGAATTGAGCTGTTGCTGTTGTTGTTGTTGTTGCTGTTCAGTCATTTTTTAGTCATGACTGAATCTTCATGACCCTGGCAGAGATTCGGTGTTTTGTTATTTTCTTCTCCAGAAAATTTTACAGAAAAGGAATAGAGATAAACAGGGTTAAGTGACTTGCCCAGGGTCACACCAATAATAAATGTCTGAGGCCAGAATGAATTTGTAAAAGTAAATCTGCCTATCTCCAGACAGGCATTCAGTCCACTGTCTACCTAATTGTCCCAGCTAGCAGTTATGGATTCAGCCTCAAATCTTGTTCTCAGAAATATCATACTTTTAGTAGTCAACCAACTAAATTTGAAGTTTCAGAATATTTTTCTCAGAAGCAAAAGGATTTTTTCCCCACCTCTATTATCCATTCCTCTGAAAGTACTGGAATTTTCACTGCTTATGTATTGTATAAAAGAAGTACAGCATAGTTTAGCACTTAATTGCTCTTTGTATGACACACATATTAGTAATGGCACCTGTTATCTGAAAAGTATTGGAGGTGGAATATGGTTGTACCAGTCAGTGACTGCAAAATCAATATAATATGGCAACCAAAAAGCCAATGAAATCTTCAACTGAAATGGTTTCCAAAAGTAAGGGATAGTTCCTCTGTACTCTGTAAAGTACACAGTAAAGTAAACTGTAAACAGAAATTGGGGAAGATATACAGATTAGTAGATCAAAACTATGCCCAAGAGTAATTGGGCTCTTCAACTTGAAGTGAGATAATATTAATAATGTTTGTCCTTCAATTTTGGAGAAGAATATGACATCAGGGAGGTGATGCCATGGCAAGCACATGAATTGGATTTGAGTGTGTGGGGGGGGGGGGACTGTGCTAAGTCTCTCACCTCAATTTTTCTTCCAGAACCATCTGGGTCCAGTGGTCAGATATGAATCAGGATGATTGGAGATGACGCTGGATTTGAGGCAATCAGGGTTAAGAGACTTGCCCAAGGTCACACACCAAGTAAGTAGCAAGTGTCTGAGGTCAAATTTGAACTCCTGTCCTCTTGAGTCCGAGACCAGTGATCTATCCACTGTTCCACCTAGCTGCCCTGAAGTGAGATAAGATCTCAGCTCAAACATGTAAAGAATGAATGCTCTCACCAAGGAGTTTTCATTCTTACTAATCTCTAGGAGAGAAGGCACTAGAAGACATCTTGATTATATCTTGAGTATTGAATTAAGTCTCAGACACCATGATATTCAGAAGAATAAAGATAGATTGTAAAAGCATCCAGAATAGAGCAACCAAAATAGTGAAGGACCTTGAGACTATATCATATAAGGAGTGTTTGAAGGAAGTGAGGATGAGGAGCATGAAGGAGAGAAGACTAGAGAGATCATAATAACTATCTTGAAGTAGTACTCAAAGCCCCATCATGTGAAAGAGACAAGTTTACCCCTTTTGGAGATCCTTAATCAAAGGATAGAAGACCATTTGTCAGTAAATTTTAATGAGGATTCATTTAAGGTATGGGTTGGGTTAGATCACCACTGAATTTCCTTCAAGGCCAAAATTACTGTTTACTCTGTTTCCTCTCATGTACCCACAGTCAGTATTTCTGTCTGAGACACAAAGGTTTTCTTTCAAAAACCAAGTTAGGTATGTTTATACATTTGTTTTTGTTAGATATTACTCAGTTACAGCTACATATTTAATGCAAGAAACTGTTCCCACCATTCTGTATAGTCCTATTTCTGGGTCTGTTGGTTCCCTAGCTATGGTAAACTTTGAAGTATTTCTCCCTTCTAACAAAAAAATACCTCTTTTTTTGAATTTGAGATAAAACCTTGCTCAGATTGAAACAAATAATAAAACAAACAGACTCCCTTAAGCCAACCAAATACTTCTGAGAAATTGCTACGATGCTCAAGAGTTTTCTTTATCAATATCAGGAAGTTTAAACACATGCCTTTTATAGAATTTCCTGATGAGGAAGTATAGAAGTTTAATAATTCTTCATTTTAACCACCTGATCATCGACTTTGCTGCACAGAAACCAGGAGTCAAACTGCTTTGTTCATTATTTTAGTCATATCATATAGCAAGTTTTAAAAGATCACTGGTTATATCTTCCTTAGATTTATTGAGCTAATTGTTTAAGTCCATCTTTGTAGAATTCAAAACAGGTTTGATTCTAACCCTACCATCCAAGACAAACTGCTAGTAATCCAATTATTACAATTATTAAAGAGAATTCATTAACCCTTTTAGAATCTATGAATCTACAAATCCTTTTCCTAAATTTTAATGATTAAAAAAATCAGGAAGATTCCTGAGAAGAAGCAGTGTTGCATAATATAAAGAAGTGTTAGAGAGAAGGAAGAGAGAGAAGAGAGAGAGAGAGAGAGAGAGAGAGAGAGAGAGAGAGAGAGAGAGAGAGAGAGAGAGAGAGAGAGAGAGAGAGAGAGACGGAGACAGAGACAGAGAGGAGAGAGGGATAAAAGGAGACAGACACAGAAAGAGAGAGAGAGAGACACCACACACACACACACACACACACACACACACACACACACACAGACAGCCCTGGTCCCATGACATGGTGATCCACCAAGGCCAAGCATGGGAGCACATGGTCTAGGAAGGAAAGAGAGAAGCAGACATCCTATAAGGTAGGAGGCAAGAAGAGGCAAGCAAGAGTAAAACTCCCTCTTTAAATATACTTCTGTAGTAGATTGGACACTGGGAGGCGCTTGGGGAGTGGTCTAGCACCTTGGGTCAGCTATCTTCCAATGGTCCTTCCTGTCCCAAGGTGCATGACTTCTAAGTTCAACATGTCGTTTCCTATGACACATCAATGGGAAATGGAAGCTGGGTGAAGGGGTGATGGGGAGATAGGATGGAAGCAACAGGGGTCAGTTTACATCTCAGGAGCAAACAGCCTTCCATAATTAACAAAATTTAACAGCATTAATGAATACAGAATTTGTTTCTGATTATTAATTTTCTACATTCATAATTCTCTGCATCACCAAGATATACAAAGACATAAAGGAAACAGTTCCTGACTTCAAGATTGAAAAATAAAAGTGTTCCTGTTTATCAATTTCTAACTCCTGTGAGTTTCCAATGACTCTGTCCCCAGGGCCCAAGTCTAAGAAGTTTATTAAATTAGAAATTATTCCTCATCTGGATCAGATATCTCATACCCTGGGACCCTGTTTTCTGGAGCCATCACTCAGGTGATTGTCATCATCTTCATTATTTTGGAATCCTGGCCTGAAAACACCATCTGTTATGTATTGTAGGCAAAGAATTCATTGAACAGAATTATAAGAGCCACTCTGTGACAACCCCCTCATTGTCTTAGATCTAGAAGCCTCCTTGATTCCACAACACCTCAATATCTCTTTTCTCTCTCTCTGTCTCTCTCTCTCTTCCTTTGTCTCTCATAGACACACAACACACAACACACAACACACAACACACAACACACACACACACACACATTTTTCTCTCTCTCTTTCCCTCCTATCTTTCAGACCACTCTACATGATATTACCTTCCTGATGTCATGGTCTTCTTTGTGAATGAAGGATAAATAACAACTCAAACCTTTCTCAAACCAAGACTTTACAAGATTGAGTAGACCTCAGGTGATACTCTTCTCAAATGAGGTGCCACTCAGCTCTGGGACTGGAGCAGCAATAACTTTTGAAAGACCCGATCTTTTCCCAAAACATCAAGCAACCCATGCTGTCAAGGCTTAGTTCTTCTTTCTTAATATGTTCAATTTTTCCCCACTTAAGAACTGGACTAAAGGGGCAGCTAGGTGGCACAGTGGATAGAGCACCAGCCCTGGAATCAGGAGTACCTGAGTTCAAATCTGACCTCAGACACTTAATAATTACCTAACTGTGTGGCCTTGGGCAAGCCACTTAACCCCATTGCCTTGCAAAAATCTAAAAAAATTTTTTTTTAAATTAAAAAAATAAAAAATAAAAAGAACTAGACTAAGAAGGAATAGAAATGATATGTAATTTCATAGTGAAATTGGAAGAAGAAGCATCATTTGGAAAAGCTGATCATTGAACTACCAAAAAAAATCATCCTTCAAGAATTCGTGCCATTATTTCATGGTTTTGGTATCCATTTGGGGTCCAAATTAAACAAAAAAAATGAAGTGCTTTCCAAATAATTCATGTAGATCATGGAAAGTTCCAAAGTCGGTCTGTTCTTTCCATTTTTTGGAATCATAACTTTTTAAATATAAAATATTTGATTATTTTACCTTTTATGGCAATAGAATTAAGATAGAAATTTGATCCAATAAATACAAAGGAACTAAAAATAATTGGCTTATAAATTAAAATATATAGGAGCTCACAAATATAAGATGTTTTCAATTTGATTGGCATAAAACTTTCGATAATTGATTTCATTTCTGTGACTTAAAGTCAGACACTCTGACCTCACTATTTGAAAGATCTGGAAGCAATGACAAAAAAAAATCTTCTGAGTAAAACTTAGTAGTGTTGAAAACTGTTAAAGTTTTGAGCAAATTGCAAAGCAGTTATGAATAATAGTAATGCTTTTGAAAGGGAAGAATATGCTCAACATGACCCAAAGTGGCTTTCTAAATTTCCAATTGGACTGGCTTTGGGAGAAATTGTGAAGGAGGCAAAGTTTGTCTTTAGCTTTTCTTTCTCCTCCAAATTTCACAATACTTCATTTCCCTATACTCTTTTGTTGCCTCAATCTCCATCCTAGGTATCTGATGCCCTCATGCTGCTTCCTGATTGCCCATGATCTCCCACTGTGGCACCTGACCTTAATCTAACCTCCTAGATAGTGCCCCAGCCTTGGATATTTCTGCCCCTTCCCCAGTCAGCAAATAAGAATTTACCTTGGGTATCCCATTCCCTCAGGACCTTGTTCTGGGCTAAGAGAAAGTACTTACCATGCTAATGTGCTAATGAATGATAAAAGGTTAATGTGTTACCCCTTCTTGGCAATACATTTGCATTTTAAAAGGTTCTTCTCTAGACAAAGTCTTACAAAAGCACGACCCCACTGTGTGGGGTGGGGAGGAGAGGGCAACTCAGGTCAGGCACTTTGGCAGGTCAGCAAAGAAAGAGTTTCTGGAATAGGAAACCAAAAAATTGAACAAACATGGTTCTAGCTGTGAAGAAAATTATGTAAATGATTTTAATGCTTTGCAATGATATTGTAATCTAAGATACTGGTACTTATGTTTAGACATAAAATTAGAGGTAACTTAGAGGAAAGAATTATTGAACTCTCTCCTAAATATTACAGAAGAGCAATTAGTACTGATTATATGGAGCAAGAACTCAAACCCAACATGTATAAAACAGAATTTACTATCTTTCCCCAATAACTCTTCCATTGCTTCCCTATTTCTTTCAAAGGAATCACTCAGGTTTTAAAACTCAGTTTACCTCCAGATTACTTCACAAAAGCAAGAATTCACTTTAGATTCCTAGAAAGGTTGAGTGGGATCAGATAAGTGAAAATGTTATCAGTATTCTTAATACTTTCATATTATCATCTCATACTAAGGTAATTTGAAAGAAAGGTTGGGGTTGAGTTGAATATGATGAGGGGATGCTAAAATATAAAACTGGATAAGAAAAGGTAAAGAGGGACACTAGTCTTATAAAAGACTGTCAAGAAGAATTAATACAAAGGTATCAGGTGGGATGGAGGGCTATTTATATTTGAACCTCACTTTCAGAAGAGTTGATAAAGAAGAAATGTATACATATATATATATATATATACATATACATATATAAATATACATATATACATATATATACATATACATATATAAATATACATATATACATATATATATATATATATATATATATATATATATATATCAGGAGATTTAGAGGTCTCCTGAACTTCTAAAAAGATTAAGATTAGGAGGTTGAGGGAGGAAAATAAGGGAGGGACTTTTAGAGGGATGGGTATAAGGAAGAAGAGAGTAAAAGAACAAGATAAATTAAAGGGATAGAGTAAAAAGAGAGACAGAGAAGGAAAATAATGTTAAAAAATAACATAGAGGGAAATTCACAAATAGCAATTATAATTTTGAATGTGAATGGGATAAACTCACCAATAAAATGGAAACATAAAATAATAGATTAAAAATCAGGATTCACCAATATGCTGCTTACAAGAAACATTTAAGAAAAAAAATACTGGAGCTACTAAGTGGCACAGTGGATAGAGCTCCAGTCTCAGAGTCAGGAGGACTTGAGTTCAAATTCAGCCTCAGACACTTAATAATTTCATATCTGTGTGACCTTGGGCAAGTGGCCTACCATCCATTACCTTGCAAAAAAACAAGAAAAAAAGAATAAAAGATACATCATGCAGTCTGATGAAGATAAAGTTAGTTCAACCTTCACAGACTGAACTTTGAAAATTAGGATTTTAGAAAAAAGAAAGAAATCTTGATCTTCCCAAATCATTCTCAGCTATATTCTTACACAGATAAATAAATAACTACATCTATATATAGACAGATCTAAAAAGTTAAGTGTGTATATATATATATGTACATTTCTAATTAGTACTATATTATTCTATATTCATGTTTGAAGATATAGATACAAATTTACTATATAATATAGCTACATATATACATTAAATATATTTTGTGTATAATATATAAATATAATATTATTTGCATGGAAATATATGTTTATATAAATATAGACATTCAAATTTTATATTTTGCCTATCTCTCTTTCTCCATATATATATATATATAAATTTAAATTTATTTGTATACATGTTGTTTCTGTACAATAGGATTTAAGAAAAGAAGGGAGAAAGAAAACAAGCAATTATCAAACACCTAATATGTAGCAAGGATTATGTTAAGAATTTTACAAATATTATCTCATTTGATCCTCACAACAATCCCAGGAGCTGGGTACATTTATTATCCCCATTGTGCAACTGAGGAAAGTGTAAGATAGGATATGTGTCTTGCCCAGGATCACACAAATAATAAGTGTCTAAAGTTACATACGTAATTTGGTCTTCCTCATTCTAAACCCAGCCTTTTAAACAATGAACCACCTATTTTCTTGAGATTTATGGTATAGCCTTGGAATTTCAGCACCTACCATAATGCCTGAGACATAGTAGGTATTGAATAAAATTCTTTTTTAAGTGAATAAGTTTCATCACATGATTAACTTAGTGTCAGGACTGAGCAAATTTTTAAGTATTTCTTCCCTTCTTTTCCCCTCCCTCAGATCACACTACATAGATGGCCAGTTTCTCTGCCTAAATAAAGGATGTGCCAATCCTAGACTTCAAAGTATACCCCCAGAAATTACTTCTTCTTTTGGAATGTATCTGTATGTGTGTATGTATTTTGTGAAAAAACATGCATTTATTCAAAATGGCCTAGCTAAACTACAAAATGTATGTGAAAAAGAAGACAGCTAAAACAGTTTTTATGGGGGTGGCTAGGTGGTGCAGTGGATAGAACATCGGCCCTGGAGTCAGGAGGACCTGAGCTCAAATCTGACCTTAGACACTTAATAATTACCTAGCTGTGTGGCCTTGGGCAAGCCACTTAACCCTATTGCCTTGACAAAAAAAACCAAGTCTTTATGGCAAAGACACTATGGTCTTTTTTCTCTGAAAGCTGTATAGTCATAATTACCTTCATTCAGGGACCTACTTCTTTATTTTTATGAATCTACAAAGCTAAATATCATATTCACTATTAGTCTCTGATCATAAGCTACCCAAGAGATATCTGTAGATGGTCTAAGAAAAACTGAAAGACACTCAGAAGAAAACCAACTTATACAAGGCTAAGGAATCTGCTATTCCCAGATAGCATGAAACTGAGGCCTGAAAGATAAATATTGACATATCTTCAGAAAGAAAGCCAAAAGCCACCTTTTGTAACTCCTTCGCCGTGGGCATCTCCTTTTCTCATTATCTCTCATACTGGAAAATTGGAGCCTACAGTCTGATGAGTCATCAGTTGATCAAATATGGCTCCAGCTGTGAGGGAACTGTGAAGCAAATTCTGGGCATGATTTTAATACTTTGATGCCATAGACCTAGACAAAGCTGTAATCTAGGTCACAGGCACTTGTACTCAGAAAAGCAAAATTAGGGGAGAGAAAAAGGACTGATGCTAATTTTCCCAAATAAAGAAGAGAATCAGAGGTTTTCAGAGGGAAGAAACATCCATTGCCTACTATTCCTATATTATTCAGTCACTCTCACTGCCAAAATTTTACCCAAGGCAAAATTATTAGAAGGAGCAAAATTTAAATTTAGTACCTTGCCTCTTCTTTGTATCCATATGGTTTTCCAGCTGGGAAGAACCTTGATACAGAATCATAGAGTCATAGGACCATAACTAAGAACTAAGTAATCTCATAGGTCATCTGATCCAATCTCTCATTATACATTTGAGGAAACAGACTGAGAGAAAGCAAATCAACTGCTCAAGGTCAATCAATCAATAAATATTTTTTAAGCTCCTAACTGTGCTAAGAATTAGAGATACAAAAGAAGAACAAGATGATTCCTGCTCTCACAGAGCTTACAGTCTAACTGGGAGAAAATGCATAACCCCTGTCCCTATAGTCCATTGGTAAAGGACTCTCTTCTTATTAGTGGAGTTGAAGACCTGCCCTGAGTAAAGAAAGGGTCAGAGGTGGAGAGGGACAGATAGATTTAGTTCTCATCCAGTCTTCCTATCATCATTCACATGCCCCTGGATTTCAGCTTCTAGAGAGAAGACAGAAGAGACTAAACTTACTTTAGGTTGTGGAAGGAAAAGAATGAGAAGACATGAGAGAAGCAAGTGGTCTCCATTATATCCCTTTTCCCAGTTTGCTTCTTTAGAAGTTCAGGAAAGATATTTACCTTGGATGAAATTCAAGACCCTCTCTCTTGATTGAACTAATTTATCTGCTCCCAATGGAAAAGCTCCTTTGCTTTGTATTACTCTATAACTTCCCATGTTTCTTTGATTTCTGTTTTTCTGTTTTCTATGTGTTCATGTTGGAACTGGTATCAGGGAAAGTGATCAAACCTTTTAGGATCCCCTCTTCCTTCCCAAATGACAAAATTATCAAAAGATAAAGGGATCCCAACCATATTCCCAAGGAAAAGAATATTTAAGGAAGTAAATACTTATACCTCTAGACCACTCCTCTCTGAAGAGAAAAAGAGTTGTAATCTCCAAACCCAATGCCTTGTTTTCCTGTCTGGCAGGAAGGAAAGTCTTCTTTGGATAAGATTGGTAAAGAAGTAAAGAAGAGGCTATTGATATCTGTCCTGTTACCCTTCCAGTCACAGAAGAATAGCACACTCAATATATTTAACATTCTTTCTACATATAAAGTTCATCACTATCATCCTTACACATGCAAACATATATATATATATATATATATATATGTATTTGTAGCAATTTATATACAGGATATACAGGAAATAATTAATAGAAGGAAAGGCACAGGAAATAAGAGGGCTTGAGAAAGCTTTCTGAGGAAGGGGTATTATTTGAGACTTAAAACAAGTCAGGGATGGTACAGTAGATAGAGCACCGGCCCTGGAATCAAGAGGGCCTGAGTTCAAATCCAACTTCAGACACTTAATAATTATTTAGCTGTGTGACCTTGGTCAAGTCACTTAACCTCACTGCCTTGCAAAAACAAACAAAAAAATTTAAAAAATGAAAGAAGTAAGGGAGGTTAGTAGTTAAAGCAGAAGAGGGAGAATATTTTACCTCTCCATCTCAGTGTCTCCATCTATGAAAAAAAAATTGCTTATCAAAAATTATAGCTCATATTTATAGTATCTGAAGATCTCCAAAACTTTACATATATTATCTTTACATACATATATCTCACAACAACCTACAAGGTAGGAAGTGGAAGCATCTTTATTTTATTGATGAGGTAATCGAATAAGTTAGTTACACAAGGTCACAAAGCTAATACCATATTTCCCCATGTATAAGATGCACTTTAATTTAGGGGTCTGAAATTTAAAAAAATATATATATTACATAAAATTATGGAACTCAAGTTTTATTCATCATAAAATTCATACAACTCTTCATCACTGTCAAAATGTGTATCCATTAGCTTGTCCTCATGTGTGTTTGATGATGAATCACTGCTCTAGGACAGACTCTGACTGCTCTCCTGCCTGTGCTGGGGTTAACCACAAGCTCTCCTTGAGCAAGTCTGGTGCATAGATGCATGCTTAGTCCATTCCATTTCATGAACTTGAAGCACCAATTGTGTTCTCCTTTGGAATCAGTCACTTCCTTTACATCGGCAATTCTTCTTGCCTTATGCTGAACCCTCTTTGTGGACACTGGAATTCCAATGACCCTTTGTTCTTCAACCCTCTCTTCAGTTCCCTCTAGATCCGGCCATTTTGTTCACTTGCCTCTCATGGCCTTCTTCTGCTAGGGAATTTTCACTAGGGTTTCTTCTTCCTGTAGCCAGTCTCAGATTGTTTCCTCAGTTGGAGAAGGACTAAATTTATGTTCAGCAGCACAATGTCCATTCACTTTTCCAAATTGGATCACAATGAACTTGAAATTCAGCACCCTTTGAAAATCTTTTTCCAAGTCATTTCTGAGCAGAACATTGCAAAACTTCAGTAACAAGTGGGAAACAATGAGCACAAAGACATCAAGCACGAAAAAGCAGGTAATGCAAGTTAAAAAAAATCTACAATCACTGTGTAAGATGCTCCCAGTTTTTTGACCCCAAAATTTTTCAAAAAGAGTATATCTTATACATGGGGAAATAAGGTAACTATCCAAGCTAGGGTTTAAATCCTGGTCTTCAGACTCCCAAGTACAGTATTCAATCCACTAAATAATAAACATTTGTCTCCCACCCTTGGGGGAGTTTATAGCCATTCTCCCCATGTCAAGAAGGTGGTATTAACAATAAAAATATACCTCAGCTTTCTTTTTCCTATTCCCTATTCTGTCTTCTTTCTTCTTTCTTAGCCTAGATCATGATGTTTATTGTAGCAGTGGCTATATTGTGTCAATTTCTATAAAGTGCAAATGCCACAGGGCCTTTTAGATACTGCCTGCTCTATAGATGTGATGATTGTACCTTTAAAAATTTTTCCTATAAATCTTTCCCATCATTTCTATTTTGTTATGATTAAATTGAAAAGAAGGAAATTTTCACTGGTCATTCTCTTCCTCTATTTTTTTGAAATGAAAATTCTGAATTCCTCTCCTTTACTGATTTTCTCTTAAAGTTTACAGCATTATTTTCTTTTTTGTTCTTTTACTCTGTCAAGTTCAGGTATTATTTCCTTGAGATTTACTCTGATTGTTGTTTCATTTTATGTCACTTCACTGTATTCTTCAAGCCACTTTTAAGGATTAGCAAGAACATACTTTGTGAACTTAACATTAAGCCAGTTGACTGGGCTTACTTTGACAGCCTGATATCAAATTGAAATGTAACAAAGTAAGAGATCTTCAAGTGGGTAAGGAATCTTTCTCTCTATTCTACCTTATAAACTGTAAAGTTGAAATTAGAAAGGAAATTAAAATTTACTTTTAATGCATAAAAACAAAAGGTCAGCATTATACATAATAAATAATAGAATATATATAGAATAATTTTATATGTACTTTATATGCTAATTTGTGTCTAATAAGGGGTAGAAAATAAAAAGGAAAAAATATATGCCAAATTGTATATTTGGAGGGAATAGTAAGTTGTACATGGTAGACCTGCAGTTTCATACTGAATAATCTTTTCTGTTGTACTATACAATATTTTGTTGCTTTGTTCCATGAATTGAAAAAAATTTAAATAATTAAATTATACATTTTAATTTATAATTTATGAAATTATAACAATTATTTTAAAATATTTTAAAAGTATTTTAAAATTTATTTTTAAAAATAATTATTAAAAGAAAAACTAAAATAAACAAATAATGAAGTGCTTAAAAAAATTCCTCTGCTAACTTTCCTTGGTAATATCTCAGGTAACTAGAATTCCATTTTGTGCCAAAAAAAGCAATAGTAGACTAAATAAATGGTAGTAAGCCACCATGTTATTCTCTACTTGCATGCTTTCCAAATGTGGGTAAAAAAAATGAATGCAGGAAGTAGAAGTTACAGTTGTACATCAGAGATAGAAGAATATACTAGAAAATAATGTTATAATCCAATGGAAAGAATACTTGGATAAAAACTCCAAGATATTTGTTCTTCTCATTATAACCTCCAATTCTTTTGAGTCTTCCTATTTCCCCAGACCATTAATTCTACTGTAGCTTCTTGATAGTGTGGACCATATGGTTAGTAATTTTCAATATGCAATTACAAGAAGCCTAGAATGTCTTATTCCCCCTGACCATGCCTTTCCTTGTCCATCATCAACTCTAAGTAAATGACACAGTTTACTTTCTCTGTCACCATTTCAGATCACTGAAGCACAGAAATAGTCTTGTAAACCAAAGAGTTGGCTATACTATAAATTTAAACTAACTCCAATTGGTTATCAGCACTACATGGAGAGTTTTCTATTCATAATAATGGGTTTGTAAAATTTAGAGCTGGAACAAACTTTACTTGGATTTCAAGTCAAAGTCTCTTATTTTATAAAAGATACAGAGACCAAGAGAGATTAACAGATTTGCTTAAATCCTCTAAGAAAGTAAATTGCAAATTAGCTATTTGAACACAGGTATTCTGACACCAAATCCATTGTTCTTTCCACTAAACTATTTTCTACTAAGCTATTTCCACTAAACTATTTTATACTTTCTAAATTATTCTGGATAATTTTTCCCTTCTCCACTAACATCATTTTAAGACTTTTCCCACTTTACTAAAGCCCCTATTTCACTACTATTTTACTGAAAAGGTTAAGAGGAGGGAGAAAGAGGAGGGAGGGGAGAGAGAGAGAGAGAGAGAGAGAGAGAGAGAGAGAGAGAGAGATATCTATCTTTTGGTGGCATCTCTTCATAATCCCTTCTCTAGGACCTTACACCTCTCATCATACTTTCTTTTGTATTTTACAATTCTCCCTCTCTATTGGCTCCTTCCTTTCCACTTACAAAATGATTAATTCTACCATCATTAGAAAAAATCAACCTTTGACCCTCAAGGTACAGGATTCACTTCTCTTCTTTCATCATCAAGCTGCACTTGTCCACTGGTGTAGCAAATCAACATTTTTATCACTATGTGTCAATAACTACTGTACTCGGCACAGGTTATAAATACAAACAAAAAGACAGTCACATAGTGATTGTGATAGAGAATTGTAAAATACAAGATAAAGTATGATGAGAAGTGCAAGGGCCTCAGAAGAAATTATTGTCCATTTTAGAACCCAAGAGGGATGAGATTTCAGCCAAGCCTGGAAAGATTTGCATGAACTGATGCTGAGTGAGATGAGCAGAACAGAAGAACCTAGGACAGCAACATGGAGGTGATGATCAACTTTAAATGACTTGCTCATTCCATCAATGCAATAATCAGGGACAATTTTAGAGGGCCTGTGACAGAGAATACCATCTGTATTCAGAGAACGAATTGTGGAATTTAAACAAAGACCAAAGTCTATTGCCTTCAATTTTTTTAAAAAGTGTCTTATGTACTACATAATTTTGCTATCTCTAATATTTTATTTTCTCCTCAGGGATATGATGTCTCTCTCAAAACATTCAATTTCGATCAATATATAGCATGGAAACAATGTAAAGATTGTCAGACTGCCTTCTGTGGGTGGGGGAGGGAAGGGAGAGTGGGGGGAAAATTGCAAAATTCTAAACCTTACCAAAAATAATAGGCAGAAACTACTATTGTATATAATTGGGAAACAAATAAAATATTAATTTAAAAAAGATTGATATAATTTTAAAAAGAAGATATTTGAGAAGATAACCCCTTAGTGGAAGGGAGAAGTCCACAAATATACATTTCAATTATTTTTTAACTTTTTGATGTATTATACTGATTGCTCTTTTCTTTTCCCTATTGTTTTATCTTTCAAAATACTATGTATTATATGAGGTACCTCTCTAGGTATGAGAAAGAGCAGATATGATGGAAGAAATGATAATTATATAAAAATATATCATTAAAAAATTCTAAAAACTATTGGAAATTCATTTTTTATCACACTGCATCAGAAAGAAGACAAGATTAGAAAGGGAAACATATATTCAGAAATGTTGTTTTCCCTGTAGATTTGCATCAATCTGTAGGATATAAATATATTTTGCCTAAAAAAAGATGAATGGAAAATAGAATAGTTCTGTAAGAACAATGTGAGGAGGTTAGAGTTTAGAATCATATAAAATTTACTAGGAAAACTAAGCACAACAAAAATGGTTTTTTAAAAAATTATTCTGGTGAAAGGAATAGAAGTTAAATAGAACAGAATTTGAAACAAAATAGAATCACTGCTGGGGGTTTTCTCACCTCTGTTATTTCTGCCTTTGTTAAGTTCTTGAAGAAATGCCTAAGTAACAGTTTCTTTTCCTCTCTTCTTCCTCAGCAGATCTAACGAAGGGAAAATTTTATTTCCGTTTTTTTAAAAAAGATAGCAGACATCAAACTCAGGTCAGGGAGCCTAGTCTCAATTATTGACAAAAGTAGCTAACATAACTTCATTTAGGAAAAATCATGTCAAACTAAATTCATTTCCTATTTTGAAGAGAATGATGAGTATCAATGACAGCTTACCTACATTTAGCAAAACCTTTGACAAAACTTCTTGAGAAATAACTGTGATATACATATAATAGTAAAAAGATATGATTTGAACAATATTACAGTTAGCTGAAATCAAAATGTATTGAATAACTGAACTCAAAGGTCAATGTTACTAGGGATCTGTGCCTGACCTTATGATATTTAAAATTTTTATTAATAACATATATATATATATATAAGAACTTTTAGCAATGACACAAAAGGTTGCTAAATGAAGCAATGGGCTTCTAAAACCAAATGGAAACACTAGAAAACTCTTCTACTGCACAAGAAGACAGAAAGAAATTTGCAAGCATGTTGGCCAGGATTTCTTCATGAAGGCTTGAAATTAATCACAGTTTCCTGCAAAAGAGGTTTTATGCTAACAAAATCTTAGTTCTAAACTGAGAGAGCTGTAGCAGTAGATAAAACTATCTCCTTATTGGTGAGATAGAAATAGATAAGTGAGTTCACACAGCCCAAGCCAGGAACTTCCAGAAAGCCTGAAACAACACTATCCCTAGAAATATGATCAGAATCTGGGTGTAATTGGGCACAAAACCAAAGTAGAAAAATAAATGACTGTGCAAAGAAACAAGGAGATGAGACAAATGAAACCCAACAATCTATACTGGAAACATTCCTTAAAGCTTAAAGCCAGTGTACTCTCAAAACTATTCATATTCTGTTTTAAGATGGAAGAGCCACAGGAAGACAAATAGCTAACCTCAAGCTTGTGACTTTGCACAGGGAGAAAATAATTGAGATAGTTCAATACATATGTTGAATCACCAGGAGATGGTGTCAGAAGGTAGAGTCCAAAGTCAGTGCTGGAGAAAAAGTGAGGAAAAGAAACTGGAAACCTGCTACTCCATCCAAAATTATAGCAAAGTGTATCAGCAGTATCCAGACTGCAGTTGAAACAGGACAAGGACCAAGTAGGAAAGGATAAAGTCTGTCCTGGTTCAAAGTCCGAATCTAGGAACTGATGATGAAGATGAGAGTAAATTTAAATTTAAAAAAATCCTCCTGGGGCGGCTAGGTGGCGTAGTGGATAAAGCACCGGCCTTGAAGTCAGGAGTACCTGGGTTCAAATCCGGTCTCAGACACTTAATAATTACCTAGGTGTGTGGCCTTGGGCAAGCCACTTAACCCCATTTGCCTTGCCAAAAACCTAAAAAAAAAAATCCTCCTAAGGATTTCCATGAACTGATGCTGAGCAAGATGAGCAGAACCGGAAAAACATTGTTTACTCTAACAACAACATTGGGGTAATAATCAACCTTGATGGACTAGCTCATTCCATCAGTGAAACAATCAGGGATAATTTGGGGCTATCTGTGATGGGGAAATCTGTATCCAGAGAAAGAACTGTGAAGTTTGAATAAAGACCAAAGACTATTACCTTTAATTAAAAAAATGCTATTTTATTAAGTAATTTTGCTATCTCATACTTTATTTTTCTTCCTTAAGGATGTGATTTCTCTCTCATCACATTCAACCCAGATCAAGGTATAACATGGAAACAAGTAAAGACTAACAGACTGCCTTCTGTGGGGGGTGAGGGAAAGGAAGCAAGATTAGGGGGAAAATTGTAAAACTCAAAATAAATAAAATCTTTCTTTAAAAAAAATCTTCCTGGGGCAGCTAGGTGACTCAGTGGCTAGAGCACCAGCCTTGGAGTCAAGAGTACCTGGGTTCAAATGCAACCTTAGATGCTTAATAATTATGTAGCCGTGTGGCCTTGGACAAGCCACTTAACCCCATTGCCTTGAAAAAACTAAAAAAAAAATGAAAAAAAAAAACTCCTAACAATGAATAAACAAGAGAAGAAACCGAAGAGGTAAATCCAGAAGAATATAATTCCACAATTATAGGTCTAGAGGAAAAGAGTCAGAAAAGTGAACTGCTTAAAAGAGAAGATGAAATATATGGACCCCATAAAAAATAGAACAGAGCAAATAGGAAGGCAACAAGAACTATTAGAACAAAGTCAAAGACTAAAAAATTAGAACTAGAAATTAGATGGGGCAACTCCAAGGAAAAACAAATGACACTGAAAATAATCTGAAATAATTCAGAATAAAGACATAAATGACAGTTTATCGCATTTGCATATTACACAAAAGGAAAAATAAGAAAATAACTATTAGATGAAATCAGTATCTGACAGAAATTAAGCGAAATGCAATAAGAAAAAATCTAATATAGATAAATACAAAGACTTACATTTTGTTGAAAAAATTAACTTCAAAAAAACAAAATGGAGAAAGTATAAAAACAAATCTAGGATTTTCAATTAGTGAAGTGAATAATATAGGATCCCAAGAATGAATTCCAAGTCAAGTTACAATAAGAGAGGTGTGTCCAGAACTCCAGAATTAATAGTCACAACTTATTATGCCCTGGTCAGACCACAGATAGAGAAGGAAATATGAAACCACTCCAGTATCTTTATCAAGAAAGCCCCAAATGTGATCAGGAAGTTGGGCACAACTTAATTCAAGTAACAACATCCAGAGAGATGATTAGAATAGTGAATGGTTTCAAGATCATACCACAGAAAAACAGAAACTAAGTATTTTTGGTCTGAAGAAGAGAAAAAGTGGTGGATGATAGCTTGATCTTCAAGTATTTGAAGAGTCATGAGGTGGAAAAGAAA
This sequence comes from Macrotis lagotis, assembly GCF_037893015.1. Classification (NCBI taxonomy): domain Eukaryota; kingdom Metazoa; phylum Chordata; class Mammalia; order Peramelemorphia; family Peramelidae; genus Macrotis; species Macrotis lagotis. The sequence continues at coordinate 33,025,055 of NC_133662.1, read as the reverse complement.
TTAATTTTTTTTTTGCTTAACTGCCAAAACACAGAATTAACAGCAATGAGCAGAAGTTTCAAATAGGAATGCTGGTTTAGTATAGGTATAGTTTAGGTATAGGTTTAGTTTAGGCATAGTCTGGTTTGATGTAGGTAAGGGAAATCTTTGAGCAATCATTTTCTGAGAGTAGAATGAAGAGTCTCCATGTATAGTACTAAGATTTTGAGCAAAAGTTAGAAGACCACATGTCACACACATTGTAGAGAGAATATTGGTTCAGTGAAACTATCATGATACAGTGGGAAAAAAACACTGGATTTGGAAATCTAAGTACCTGGTTTCTCATCCTGGCTCTATTACCCTTACATTAGTTTCAACACCTCTAAAATGAAGAGGTTGGACTAAATACTCTCTACTGTCTTTTTCAATATGATCTTCTGATATTCTTCCTAATTCTTAGACTTCATAATTCTGTAATGGCTGCTGATTCAAAGGCCTTTTTCCATCCTTTAATACTTTTTCTGTATTTTTGTCACTCACCAGGTATTTACTAAGTACCTGCTATGTGTTAAGCACTATCCTAAGCATTGAGAAAAGGAAAAAAAGATAAAAGATAGTCATTGTCAAGGAACTCACACTCTAAAGGGAGAGATAAAAATACAATCAACTGTGCAAGCAAGATATACACAAGATATTATATAATAAATATCAAGAGATAGAGATCTCAAAAGAGGGAAGGTACTAATAAAAGGGGCAATCAGGAATCTTTTCTTGTGGAAAATGGTATTTTAATATGAAGTTAGGGAAATTAAGAGGCAAAGATGCAAAGGAAATGTTCCAAGTATGGGAAACAGTAATTAAAAAATGCCCATACTTAAGAGGTAACAATATCTATTGTGAAGAATGACAAGAAAACCAGTGTCACTGGATTGTAGAGTATGGGAGTAGTGGTAAAGGAGGAAGGAAATAAAAGTAAGAAAACTTATGAGGAAGGAAAGGACTAGATTGTGGAACTGCTTGTTTACAAGTGGGAAGTAGTTCTCAGTAAATTGGAGAATATCACACACATTCTATCAGGTTTTCTGGCTGAGGGGGGAGGTGAGCCATCCTCCAAACTATACTAAATCTTTTAAAATCGTGAAAATCTCTGAAACAAGGGTTTGTTACCTTGAGATAAATTGAAGGACCATGTTTAAAGTATTTGTTTCTCTAGTTTCTTCCATGTAATTCAATAGGTTCAAAAATATTTCTATAAATCTCTGAAGATTTTGGAATATAAGACCAGATCTTAAGGTACCTCAATTCGGCATATGTTATCAAGGTTGGTCAGTGATTTCTTTAAATGACTTGCAACTTTTATTTCAGAACTGCTGGGCTCTGGCTCAGCCTTTCTGGCTTTATAATACTCTCAAAATATGGAGCATTAACAACCTTTTTAGAAAGTGCCGACACATGTCAGGAGGTGGTTCCTTGCTCTGTTCTCCATAAAAATGGTGTTAATAGGCTCCAACGGGGGTACTTAGTAAAAAAAAAATAGAGACTTCAAACCTTTATTGGTTGGCTGATGTCTTGTAGAAGGATCTAAAAGTGTTTTGAGCCCTAGATTTGGAGAAAGGTTACAATTGTGAACAGGGTAAAGAAGGTACTAATAGAATGTTTTTATAGTCTGATTTTGATGTGTGACCTTGTAAAACCTGATTAACAACTATCCTCTGTTGACAATTGGTTTGCTAAGTGTCATCTTGAAATTGCAAAATGAGTGTCATCAGAAAAACGAGGACTGGAAGCAGTTTTCAGAGTTTGTCATATATTATTTCAGTTCCTTTTCAATAGATTTTGTTTCATAGTTGAAATGGTAACAAATTAAAAACCAAAGGTTTATTTGGGTTTTATAATAGCATTGTTTTGTCCATTTCTATTGCTATTATCCCAGATTTTTTTTTCAAACATTTTGATGACAAAGGTAATAAAATACTTTTTTTTTGCTTAATCTTTCTACCTCACAGGGTAGAAGTGCAGATTATTCCTGGCCTTGATTAACAATTAACTCGAAAGGGCACAACTACTACATTAGTCTAGCAACAATACAGCTGAGTTAGCTGTGAGAGTAGAACATAAATGTTTAGGGAATAGCATTATCATACATTCAATGGAATTATCTACTCTTTCCAATGAATCCCTGCTTTCCGGGACATTTTAGAAAGTTTATTCTCTCTCTCTCTCTCTCTCTCTCTCTCTCTCTCTCTCTCTCTCTCTCTCTCTCTCTCTCTCTCTCTCTCTCTTTACATATATATATATATATATATATATATATATATATATATACAGACACTTTCAGTTTGCTCAAACTTTCTAGTCCTATATCTCATTTTCAGTTGTTAGATTTAATATTGAACTAATTTTTTTACCAACATTCTGAATGTTTACTTAGGAGTTTTCTTGATTCTTGATTCCAGTAGGTACCAGAACCCAAAACACTAAAATACCCTGGGAAAGGTTGGTCTTTTGGTATATCCGGTTGAAACTGGAAGCAATAGAGTTAGAAATCTTGCCAGAGAGTCTGTTCTCATGACATTTATAACCCAAATTTCCAGAGTTGAGGGTTCCCTTCCTGATTTTCTCAAAGGAATCAGAAAGCCCTCAATTACTCTCTCCCCTCATGTGCCCAGGTTTTCCTCACAGGAATTTTAAGGCCATATCCCTGAGGTTTTCTGGGAATATCGCATACGCCTCCTATCCCTTCAACATACATAATCCCAGTTAAGGCAGGTTGTATACAAAGTCTTATAGGGAAAAAGAAATCACCAAAGTACAGTGAGAGGAGTGTGTGCATTTATTATAGAGTCTTATATAATGGTAATATACAGAGAAATTTTTTGAAGAAACTATTTAAGATCCTTCCCTTTTCTTTCTTTTCTTTCTTTCTTTCTTTCTTTCTTTCTTCCTTTCTTTCTTTCTTCCTTCCTTCCTTCCTTTCTTTCTTTCTCTCTTTCTTCCTTTCTTCCTTTCTTCCTTCCTTCCTTCCTCTTTCCTTTCTTTCTTTCTTTCTTTCTTCCTTTCTTCCTTCCTTCCTTCCTCGTTCCTTTCTTTCTTTCTTTCTTTCTTTTTTCTTCCTTCCTTCCTCTTTCTTTTCTTTCTTTCTTTCTTTCTTTCTTTCTTTCTTTCTTTCTTTCTTTCTTTCTTTCTTCCTTCCTTCCTTCCTTCCTTCCTTCCTTCCTTTCTTTTCTGTAATCAGCAAACAATATAAATGGTCTTCTTATATCTATTACATTTCTCAGTCAATAGTCTGACTATTGTAGTACTCTCTGAGTAATTATTCTTTCAGTTCAACTGTACTAAAGGTCAGATCCACTGAGGACAGTCAACTACATCTTCCTTCAGGTTCTAGGGTTGGCCTTAAGAGATTAGGAATTTTTAGTACTGATACTCATAAATACCATTATATTTCCCCTAACCCCAAGCCTACTTATTAGCTTTTTATTAGGGTTGTTATTATTATTATATTCTAAGCAAATATAATAAGTACAGTTGGAACAAAAACTAATCTCCTCTAAAATCTGGGACATACTTTTCCACAAATACCCAGAATTCAGGGAAATGTCAACTCAATTTTGAAGGACATTTGTAGCAAAGGGACAATTTGTAACTTTTCTTCCTTTTGTGTAGTTCTAGTGAAGTGCTTTTTTTGGAAATGTACCTCTCTGCTGAGTTCTCAGTGACAGTGAACTTATAGAATACTGAAGAGACCTTTCTTCAATGTATCCTCCTTTCTCAATTCATGCATCATGTATCCTTTCTCAATTCATGTGAGCATCATTATTCCAGAAACCCTGTTGGGCAACTTGCTATGATTACTTTTGTCCATTCTTTTGGAATTTTTCCCTTACCCTTAAACTATATGTTTTTAACACCAAAAATTGACCTATTTGTGCTATTCTGTACCTAAAAATCATGGAATACCAACAAGTCAGGATTATTGTTAACAATGGAAAGGCAACCCAGCAGACAAGAGAAATTATACACAGTGGGTTTAAGGTGGCTGCAAAAGAATGATGCTTTGTTTGCAAATCGTATAGCTTGCAAAGAAGTCACCCTGAGAAGGAAGGAAGCAGATATGAGTCAAGTCAAATTTTTATCACCTCCACCGTAGCCTTCACCTACTCCTAAACTCTTATGGAGACAAAGCACAAAGAGATTCTGAACTCAAGATTCTTGGAAACAATAATGCTTCCAGAAAAGTAGGAGCCTGGTTATTGCTTCTTCAAAGACTACAACAATGGCTTCTAAAGAAAAGTTCTCACCATCAAAGACCTAAACATGGTAAAATGGTTCAGTATCAGAAAGTAACAACTTGAAGCTAAAGCCTTCCACATATGTTGTTGTCTCCCCTCCCCATTAGCATGTGAGTTATTTGAGATCAATGGTTGTCCTGTTTTGTTTATTTTTTATTTGTATCACAAGGTTTAGAACCACAGTGAGTGTTTAATGATCTTTTAAAATGTATTCATTTATAAAATATCACATTAAAAATAAGAATTTTCTTGAAATTAGGTAGGCATATTCTGTAGTAATAGCCAGGGATAAGATAGACAACTTGAATACTGTACAAATGAAATATTTAAAGAACCAGAGGAGGACCCACAGTGTGAGGAAAAAAATCCTCTTAGAAAAATTCATGGAAAGATACAGGCAAAAATCACAGAGATGACAAGATACAATCTATGTCAATGCGTGGAGATTTAATGAAACCACATATTTATTAAAGTAAATTAGAAACAGGATAAGCATATGCTAGGATGAGTACTTACAGAGTCTCTTTCATAGTTTTGTCTAGGCCCCTGTTTTACTTCTCTTTTTGGAATTCACATTTATCTATTTTATTTTTGCTGGGGCATCATGATTTTTGATATATACCTTTCTCAGAACCCCACATGGTCATCCCTTTCATTATCCATAAGATATGGTAAAATGTTCATCTCCTTCCAGTCTCACTTGCTGTTTGGTTATTTCAGTCATGGCTGACACTTCATGATGTCATTTGGGATTTTCTTGGCAAAGATACTGGAGTGATATGCCATCTCCTCCTCCAGTTCATTTTACAAATAAGGAACTGAAGCAATCAAGGTTAAGTGACTTGCCCAGGCTCATATAATTAATATCTGAGGCCAGATCTGAAATTAAGAATATGTCTTCTGGATTCCAGTGACAATCTCCATCCTCTGCACCTTTAGCTGGGTGTATTTAGGCTCAAAGAAGTATTAGCTCCCTAAGCAAAAAAAAAAAAAATGATAAATAGATGTTCTGAAAACACTTTGGAGTGTCATTGTTCTACTAGAACAATAGATCCACATTCAGCATTTTATCTGTCTTTTCCTATACAAAAGATGTCTCTCTCAAACTGAAATAAATTCCTACTCCCAAGATATTAAATGTTCTTTCTCTCTTCAAATTACCATATATATATATATATATGTATGTATATATATATATATATATATTTATCTCAGTAGCTATTATTTACTCCTGGTACTCTCCCTAATATTCCCCCCAACCCCCAAAGAATACTCCCTGAACCCAAGAATTTTTTTGTTTTTATCATTGTTTTACCAGTACTTACCATGGTTCTGAGTACACTGTTATCACTTACTAAATGGAATTGCTACAAAAGAGAGTGCTGTACAATCATGTGTTCAGGGATAAAAAGTAAACTTCTACTGATAATGAGAGAAGATTCTGCCACTCTTACATCTCCTAATCAAGTTATTTATTTAATGGCTAAGTTCAGAAGTTTGATGGTTTTATTTTGCCTAGGAGGTATTATGAAGAAAGAAGCATAATCAATGGATTGTATTTGTGACTTGAAGTACTGAGGAATCAACTCTAGAAAGGCTAGACACATGTATTGCCAGAGCTAGCTCAGTATTTGGGAGGCTCTGAAAGAAAATATGGGAGAGAAGAAGCATTAGACTAACTATCAAATTGAAGGTCTACAGAGTCGTAGTACTAGCCTCATTGCTATACCGGTAAAACCTGGACAGTCTACCAGCCCCTTGTCAGGAAACTGAATCACTTCCATTTAAATTGTCTTAGGAAGATTCTGAAGATCACCTGGCAAGAGGAGATACCAGACTGAGGTCCTTTCTCAAGGTAAACTACTTTGCATTCCAACATTACTACAGAGAATGCAACTATAATGGGCTGGACATGTTAGAATGCCAGATGTATACTTGCCAAAAAAAAACTTTTTATGGAGAACTCACATAGGGCAAGTGCTCTTAAGGGGGTCAGAAGAACCAATAATAAGACTCCCTGAAAGGTTTCATTGAAGAATTTTAGCACTGATCTTACAGCATGGGAGACACTGGCACAGGACTGTCCAGTCCAGTATGCCCTCATCACGCATGCCCATGCATCAGAGCACTGCACTCAATAAGGAAGGCAGAATTAATTGAAGCAGCTCAAAGGAAATGACATATGTAAGTTTAGAATATCCAACTCAAAGTGTTCACATGGACTATTTGTACCTAACCTGTGGTAGGGCATTCCAAGCTCTTAATGATCTGATCAGCCATAGTTGGGCACACTATAATTAGTCTCAAACATAGTGATGTCATTTTGGTCTTCTTCGATAACAAAGGACAAGAATCATTTTTTTTTAGGTTTTTGCAAGGCAAATGGGGTTAAGTGGCTTGCCCAAGGCCACACAGCTAGGTAATTATTAAGTGTCTGAGACCAGATTTGAACCCAGGTCCTCCTGACTCCAGAGCCGGTATCCACTGCGCCACCTAGTCACCCAACAAGAATCATTTTTAATGTGGTTTGTTAACATTTTTCTAATTACTTAAGTCTATGCAATCAACAAAATCAAGTCCTGACTTTTTTGTCATTTTTTTTTACCAAATTCTAAGATGTAAATTTACTCACTAGAAATTTGCCAATCAGCATTTCAGAATCAAGTAAAGCTAGCTCCTGTACAACCCTGAATAGATCTCATTTCATTTCTTTCTGTCCCTAGTGTCAGGCAACTAGCAGCCTCTGCTTCTTGCCTTTCTTTGAATATAACAACTTCTCAAGTTCTTCCTTCTCCTTTTCCCTCTTATTTCTACCAACTCAAGCTAAAGCAGCTAAAGTCTCCATTTGTCATTTCCTCTCTTCTTTTCATTATAATGTTTGTAGTCTGAAGATTCTTAACTGGAATAATTTATTTCAACAAGGAAGGGCTGGAAAAGGTTCTTATTATGACTATAATTCCATCTTTTTTTGCAGGAATATGTCTTTAGTTAACAGTTAATATTGAAACTTATCTTCTCAATTTGGAAGTTTTATTCTCAATGGCTTACAACATGTAACAAAATTATATGCAAAAAAATTGTCCATAATATTTCATCAAAGAGATGATATCTGAAATGGAGGCAGGCCAATCATGTAGTTAGTGAGAGAAATAAACAGATGGACATTCCACCTGTGTGATAACACTGGTTCTTCATGAGTATGAGAAGATATGATCAAGAGAAATGCTTGTCCTTGGAAAGTTGAATTAACCCTCTAAAAACAGGGGTTTTTCCTGCCAAGAGCTATTTGAATATTTATTATATCATTTGCCTGTAATATTCAGTAAAACATTTAATTAATTCATCCCTACAAAGCTCCTAGATTTATTGACTTTCAAGTCCCTTCTGAGGTTGCTGTGGCAGGACCAAACAAAATGATTTCACTGACTTTAATGGCCAGTGGGCAGATCATTCCCTGCCCCCTTCTAAAATCATTCAAAATGAGGAAGCCTAGTGAGGTATATTCTGCAATATACTAAGAGGAATATCTTCAAGCAGTACGGAGTATTAGATAAAATTCTTGAGTAAAAATACGGAAGTCCCAGGCTTGAATTCTGCCTCTGATACTAACCAGTTGAAAGATCAGGTAGGTCAGCTAATCTCATTGAACTCAGTTCCCTCACCTATGAAATTGAAATTATAATATCTATATCCTTATCTAACAGGGTTGCTAAGATGCTCAAATTAAAACTTGGAAGTCTGCTCATTTTTCAGGAGTCTTAAAAAAATAGATCACAATCAAAACGTATTCCCTATTTATTTGACTCTCTCTCTCTCTCTCTCGTACTGGCATAAGTCCACCTTCCTCTAGGTCCCTTAACATTAAAGAAGTAACTGTAAGCCCTCTCTCTCTTCAGAACTTGCTTGCATACCTTTTTCCAGACATACATCTCTTGGATGATGTCTTTATACTAGGTTTTATATTTAATTTGTCATTGGTTATGAGCTAGAGTCAATCTCTAATAAACTTTCTAAATTGAGAAAATAATTTTCAACTTGAAGTCTGAAAATACCAGCAAATCCTTGCAAAGAAGATCAAATTAGATTATAAGTAAGTATCTCTTCCAGGCCCTACTGGCTTATTTTGTCAGGTTATGGTTAAATCATAATTAATTCTGTCATTTCCTCTTGGGCATCTTCACATTCATCTTATCCAAAGTTCAAAGTATACTTCACATTGAAAGCAAATTTATCCATCAAGCTTGCCAACTAAATCATACTACATTCATTCCTTCTCAAACTCCTCATTGACTCAATTACATAACATATCAAGAACAAACTTCTATCCATGGGCATGGAATCAGATTATATATTATAATCTAAAGTCTATCCCAAATTAATGAATAAGCCTGAGGCAATTATTTCCTTGCTATATACTCTGTATTCCCAGTTTCTGGGAATATAGTCCCCTTTGTAGGAGTTTGGCATCTTGATTGAGCTTCTTTGCATTAATCTCATTTGAAAAATGAGAATGACAGTATCTATTCTTAGTTATCTTACTGACCATCTCTGAGCTTAGTACAATGACTAATTTACTTTGAAAATCACGTCTAAAGGTCATTTTTAAGGGATCAAGTTAAAGACAGTATACTATAAGTCTCTGGGTGAAGAAAGAGTACCAGTAGTCTGCTCTTCTCACCTAGACTGACATGAATAGTGAGACTGCTTTTTTAACTTTCCTGTTTTATTCTTTGGTATCTTAGATGAATGAATTTTGGAGGTAGAACAGACCAGGCTTTGATTTTGTGAGGTTCAAAATGTACATCAAATATCCAATAATTGAAATTCATACCAGCAGTTTGGCAACAGCTGAACCTAATGGGAAGCAAGCTGAAGGTCAACCATGCAGATAAGACAAAGGAATAGCCCTGTCCAGTGGCTATGTCACATCCAGAAATGAACTTGGTTGATCAAATGCTTTGCATCAACTGCTTTAAAGTCTGAGCCCAGTCTCCTTGGGACTGAGGGAATAAGAAGAGTCTGATCCCATTTGGGGAAATGTTGTATCATTTTTGTGAATATCTCTTGTAAAAAAATTAAAAATGAACAAGAGATTAATAAATGATTTACTTCTAACAACTTAGAAAAAATGACCAATCATTCTTTCTTAAAATTTGTTTAGATTTTTCTAAGCAGTCTATTTTTAAAATGAATGAGTCTTATAGATTCATAGGTGAAAAACTTATAATTTGGCTAATTTATTTTACATTTGAGGAAACTGAAGCATAGAAAAGGAAGTAGCTTGATCAATATTATACAACTGTTCTGTTGTTCATAAACAATGACATCAGAGGATGAGACTGACAATTACACAGCTGGGTGGTAAGTGAAACCAGACTAGAATTCAGGTTTCTTGACTCTAAGACCAATAGTCCCATGATCTTCATGATCAAACATTTCCTTCCACTTACCCTTTTATGCCTGATTAGTTATTTTTTGTTCTTCAATCATTAGCTATAATAGAGAATATACCTCCTTATGTTAGCATATTGACACAACAAAGACAATTTGAAGTCATATTTAAAGTAGTTATCCTTGACCTTTTCACAAGGAGTTTCTCAAGTCCCTAGACTGTAGAAAAGGTTGATAAAGACAGGAAAAAGAATAGAGCTTCTATCTTGAAATAAAATGAACAGTAGAAATGGGTATATTGTGAAGATTCCTGCAACTATCAAGATTTACTGACAGATGATGATTTATTGATTGAAAATGCCTGATATATAATTTAAAAAATTAAAAACTACCAACAATAAAACAAAAAAACAAGGCATTAAAAATCATTTCTTTGAATGGTTTTACCACTTTTTATGTGATCTTAAGTCATTTCCCTCTTGACCTTCAGATATATCATCTGTAAAATGAGTGAGGTGGAGTAGATTATATCTAATGTTCTCTCCAGTTATACTTTAAAAAACTTTAATGACACTAATTACGTATAATATTCAAATTTCAATCAGAACTACATGGAATGAGTTAAAAGATCCTTAGAGGAAACAAGTCCTTCTACATAAATAATCAAATTTAACCACCTATAAAATCTACATAACAAAAAAATTAAAACTAGAAGCCTTGTTATTTTGTAGCATACTGATCTGTCTTATGTATGTGATGCATTTTTTAAAATGCCTAGTGTCTTTGAGACATGACTATTTTTCTTTAAAAAATAATCTATAAATAAGAAATGTTCATTGTTATTTTACATGAGATCTCTTAAGGGTTTTTTGAAAGATCAGGAAAGACTGAATTAAATATTACAAACTAGAAAGTGTAAATATTACAAACTAGAAAGTGGTCAAATCTTGAATTTGTTTTGACTTTTAGGTATGTTTATGAGCATGTCTCCTTTGCCACTCTAGACAACCCACAGATAGGAAGAGGTTGCAGTGGGGGAGGTGAGGGAAGAGAACAGGGATTCCATGTGGGGAATTTTTTGCTCAAAGCTATGTGACAATACTGCACTTTCTCCCTATAACCTTGACCCGATTTTCCTGGCTCAGCAGCAGCAGCTGTGTCACATCAGCTTAGCATCTGTTTATCAATCTAACTGAACAAACCTGATTTTTGCTTTTAGTCTCTTTAGTGCAGAAGATATTAAAATGACTGAATTAAATGAGAAAACTTGGAGATAAAGGAAGGGAGCAGTTCTGGAGTAAAGTTAAAATGACCAACAAATTCTCTGCTACCCAATGACATCCAATATAAATAAACATAAGGAAAAATAATATTTTATTGATAGCAAAGAGAGTACTTTAAAACAGTATAATTAATGGATTGTCACCCTCCTATTTACTTGAATTTATTTTTAAAAATTCCAAGTCATGCCACTGCTTATCTCACTCAATATATAACATTACTATGAAAGCATGATGAATCCTTCCATGACATGACTAATGAAACCCATGCTGCATTGAGACATCAGCCCAGGACATGAGTGACTTCTTTGTGGAAGTCTGTCTGTGGTCCGTGCCCTTTCTGAAGGGTCAAGGACTGTAGTTAGTTATTCTCCCCCTGACTATAACAGTAGAATGAAAAGGGCACTGAGTTAGAAATTGAGACCTGGATTCCAATCATGCCTTTGCCAGTGACCAACTGGATGACTTGGGGAAAACATTTACATATTCTGTGTCTCAGTTTTGGCACTAGTAAAACAGAGACAAACATCCTTGCCAAAACCGTCACAAAAATTTGTTCTAACTTCCAAATGAGTTTTACCTTGGTTTAACAACAAGACCACTTAGATTAGATGAGGAAGAATGGAGAAGAGGAAAGTTAATTTTACAGATATTGTAGCAATTCAAGTCAATAGATCATAAGGTATGGGACAATGGAGACCAGAATACCATAAGATGAACTCAAACCAGGAAATATATGAAGGAGAATTTAAAGCTTTCAAAACAACAGCAAACATTAACAGAATCAAGGAAATCTGCATATGCAGAGGATTTTTTTTCTCTTATATTAGTCAACAGAATGAGAAATACCAGTATATAGGAAGCAAAAAGAAGCAGGGTGGGGGGGGGGGGGAAGGAAAGAGCTGAAAAATTAACACTTGAAGAAAGAAATGAGAAGCCAGGAAGAATAGAATTCAGAAAGAGATCATGGGGGAAAAGCACATTCACAGTAATTTGGGTCCCAGTAAGGAGGAAGTTTCATATTAGATCTTCTAGATTTAATTTAAAGATTGTACTTTGATATTTCAAAAGATCAGTAATTTCATTTCTATAGACTGAAACCATTCCCTAACTAAAGAGAAACCTTTATGAGTTGCTATGCCCTAAATAAGTCATTACCTGGTGGCAAATCGTCATCAATATTGACATATTTGATACAAATGAAACAAGAAAATATAAAGAAATTATATCTCAATGGAAAAACAGCCCACAGGTTCTAATCAGAAAGAAGAAAAAGACCTTGGCAGAGATGGATTCATAATTTTCCCAAAGGCAATAAGAAACATAATTTCACTTGATCATTTTTAACTTGCAATGCTCAAGATGACAGAGAATAAACAAACCACTATGGGGATAAATGTAGATAATGTTTCAATACCTTTTGCAAAAAATTAGATTCTATTAAAAAATGTTAAGACCATTAAAATAAAATCAGCTTGCTACTCAATAACTTCAGTGTCAAAGTGAAATAGAAAATAGTTAAAATAATAAAAGTTATAATCAAGACTAAGAAATGAAAATTTGCACACTACTCCAAATCCTCAATAGTATATCACAATGATTTCAAGAAAAGTATTGAATGACTAATGTGTGAATATGTTCAACATGACTGTACATGTATTACCTATATCATATTACTTGCTGTATTGAGGAGGAGGATGGGAAGGGAGGGAGGGATAAAAATATGGAACTCGAAATCTTACAAAAATGAATATTAAAAACTATCTTTACAAATAATTAGAAAAATAAAATGAAAAGAAAAAGAAAAGAAAAGAAAAGAAAATAGAGGGATCAGAACCTGGGGCAAAAAAAAGGTGATGATAGTAATTTTATTTATCTCACAAAGCTGTTTTGTGAATAATATGAAACAATGCATACTTTGAAAATGTTCAGGTACCATAAAAAAGGAAGAGTTTTGGAAGATACTAGACATGACCAGCACCAGACAAATAAGAACAACAAAATGAAATCAATTTTGTTATATCAGACAAGATAGCAAGGTTTTCTAAATGCTCCTGTTCTCTGATGATCCTGTAGTAATTTCATAAAATATCCTCTTCAATGAAAGCTATTGAAACTCAAAAGAAATTGACCTAAATACTTTTATTTTAAAAAGTGAATGAAAATGTATATCTGCTAGATATTACATGCAGTTGAATGAGAAGCCTGCTAAATTAGTTCTTAAATCTTATACTGACACTGTTGACAAAGAATAAACTTGGTTATATTAAGAGGAAAGAAGAGGAAGAAATCATATTTGATTATACTTAATGCATTTGAGATAGCATTTTAGTAGGAAAAACATAGAATTTAAAGATATGGTAGTCAACATTATAACATAGAAATGTTTTATATGATCATGTATTAAATTCTCTATTGACAATTCTTACCTTTTAGTGAAGAGAGGGAAGAGAGGGAGATAGAACTTCTGGAACTCAACTTTTTTAATGAATGCTAAAAATTGTCTTTATATGTAACTTGAAAAAATACTATTAAAATAAAAAAATTAAACATAAGGAAAAAATAAAAATAAATAGCTGTGCTTGAATCTCATCTCTACTACTTATTAGTTATGTGAATATCATCATGAATAAGGCAATTTATTTCTCTATACCTCACTTTCCTCATCTGAAAAAATGGAGCTAATAAAATGTCAACCTCAGGATTGTTGTGAATCTTGCAAACTTTTGATTGAATTGTTATTTAGAGCAAAGAAAGATTGTTCAGTACTTTTAATAATCTGGTTTATTATTGCCATTTTTGTGACTCATCTCTTTAACACCAATCTATCAATGATGTCCTATGACTTCAAATCATGAAATCCCTGAGGAATCAAAATTCTGAGTAGCCTGAACAGCAGTGGAAAGGTAAGCAGATGATCTGTAGCAAATTACCAGTGATTAACAATACTTTAGAATAAATGTGAAAGATATTGTTAAGGAAATGAATAATCAGAAAAGCATATTCAGAAAAGGAACTGGTAAGGAATAGAAAGGGAGAATCAATTCACTTCATTCAATTCAACAAAAAAAATACAGAATCAATTCTGTCTTTGTACCCACTAAATGTTAAAAGAACTAGAGAAAACTCTCTAGTACATGGCATGGAATCCCTCCTTTGGAGGACTTTGAAATGTATGGAAAAGAATCACATGAAATGAGAATACATGAAAATGTTGCAATCTGTACCTATAAAAGGAAAATTCACAATGATACGGTTAGATATTCAAAGTACAAAAGTAAAGGCAAAAATGACATGTAGAATACAAGTTCCTTGAGAGAAGGAACTGTATTTTGCTTCTTTTTTGAAGTATGCCCAAGGCCCAAGTTACTAGGACATAACGGGTTTTTAATAGGCATGTATAAAAAAAGTGAGTGAGTGAGTGTCATATTAATGAAAATCTGTTTTTAACTAGCATGTATTTTAGAGAAACTAAGTGGTATTGTTCCTCCTTCAATATTCTTCTCTTTGTTAAATCTTTCACTTGCTCTAAAATACACATTAGAGCATTTTTCCTAATGGGAAGTTTGTTGCTTATATGGAGAGAAAGTTTATTCATGGCTGACAATAGCAGAACAGAAAAGTAGGGGGAAGCTTTCACAGATTTGTATAAAGCATTGCATTTGCTTATCTGGACCAGAACACTCATCAAGATTGGTTTGACAAGGGGTGGCTAGGTGGCGAAGAGGATAAAGCACCGGCCCTGGAGTCTGGAGTACCTGGGTTCAAATCCGGTCTCAGACACTTAATAATTACCTAGCTGTGTGGCCTTGGGCAAGCTACTTAACCCCATTTGCCTTGCAAAAACCTAAAAAAAAAAGATTGGTTTGACAAAAAATGATGGAAAAATTCAGAAGCTGATAAACAAAAATAAAATGAGGCAGCATTTAACAACATCAAAAATGTATGACATGAAAGACACTGGCAAAGGACTGCCCAGCATGGCATGCCCACATCAAAGGTGGTACTTATTCTGTAAAGAGATGCAGATTTCTTGGCTCAGTAAGAAGGCAGATGAAATTCTGTTTTATGCTAATAACAATCCAAAGGACTTTTATGATGCACTGAAGGTTATTGATAGGCCAAAAATCTATATTGCATTTCAATTACTTGGTGCCAGTTGAGCCACATTGAAAAGTGATCCTGAAGAGATGGACTAAACACTTCCTTAATGTTCTCAATAGACCATCATTAATCAATGCTGAATCCATTGACAACATACCTCAAGCTGAAGTAAATCCCTGTCTAGCTGAACTTTCAATTGAAGAGGTTTTGAATGCCTATTAGATTGTCCTATGTGGCAAAGTATCTTGTATCAATTTTATTCCAGGTGAAATTTACAAGGCAGGGGAGGTCCACTGCTCATACAAAAACTGATTGGAATTTTCCATATTATATGGTAAAAAGATATTATTCCCCCCAGAAATAAAAGGATGCTACCATTATCCATTTCTCTAGAATTAAAGGAAATAGATTATGCTGTGACAATCATGGAGCTGAGGTGAGGATGGAGTGGGGGTAGAGGGCTCTTTCTCTCTTAGTCATTGCTGACAAGGTTCTTCACAGAGCCATCCTTAATAGGTTGGTCCCTCACTTGGAAGCTGTTCTTCTACCTGAGGGCTAGTATGACTTTAGAAAGGGCAATAGAATGGTTGATATTGTACTTGCCACTCAACAATTTCAAGAGAGATGCCATGAACTAAACAGAGGTCTATAAATAATACCAATCAATCTGATCAACACATTTTATACTGTCAGTAAGAAGGGCTGGTAGAAAATCATGGCAACATTTGGGTGCCCAGAGAAGTTCATCAGTATTGTAGATCATTTTCACAAGGGCATGTTTACATGGTTTCTGGATGTTCTCACTCTTTCCCAGTAACCAATGTAGTAAAGCAAGATTATGTGCTTATTCTCATGCTTTTTTGCATATGTTCAATGATGTTGTTGGAAACCTTCAACAAGGATGAAAAATATCATCAAGGTGGTTAATTATTTCTCTTGAAAAAAGCTGAGACTAAAACTGAGACTAAAGTGGAGAGTTGGTGCTTGATTTTTTGTTCAAAGATGATTGACTGTGTACTCAATGCAACCTTTGAGGTTGAGTTTCAACAAAGTATGATTTCATTCTTTGCTACTTGTGCTAATTTTGGCCTAATAATTAACACCAAGCAAACAGCAGCTCCACCAGACAACACCATACCATCCATATGTGTAAACCAATGGGTTACAGCAAATGGAGAAATTGTGAATGATATGGATAAGTTCATTTGATGTACTTAGAGAAGAGGTTGATATACACATTGCTAGCCCTAGCTCAGTGTTTGGGAACCTCTGAAAGAATGTATGGTATTAGATTGTCTACCAAATTGAACATCTACAGACACACTGTGGTAACTTCATTGGTGTATGCCCATGTAACTTGGGAAAATGTATCAGCACCATGCCAGGAAAATAAATTGCTTCCATTTGAATTATCTGAGAAAAATTCTGAAGATCAAGTTAAAGTCCTAGACACCCAGGCCCTTTCTTGAGCTAAGCTTCTAAGGAGTTAAACTCTACTGCAGACAGTATAACTACAATAGACTGGCCACTTTGTTTGAAAATGAAATGTAAGTTTATTTAATTTTTTGTGAAGAATTCACACAAGGCAGACACATGAAGATCAGAAGAAGCTATATATATACACACACACACACACACACACACACAAGGACACTCTCAAGCTGTCTCTGAAGAACTTTGGAATTAAGTGTATGACATGGGAGACTGCCCAGCATGGCATGCCCACATCAAAGGAGGTGATTATTCTGTAAATGAAGAATTACAATAGTTTAAAAGAAATATGAAATATACAAATTTAGAGACATTTCTAGTCCCTTGACTATCTGTACCCAACCTGTGGTAGAACTTTCTGAGCTCTAATTGATCTGATCAGCCACAGTCAGAAACCTTGACTTTGGTCTTCTTTGAGCATGAAGGACAACAACCAAATAATATATTATGTATATACATATATATACATATATATATATATATATAATAATGCATATATGAATATTTATGATGAACTGAAAATAATCTCAGAGGAGGAACTAAGATTATAGAGGACTGGGAAAGGCTGATAAATAGGATATCACATGGTATATTATATAAATAAATTTCTGTCAAACTAATGAATGACTAGAAAAAAAAGAAAAGGTAATATTTGAGATTAAGATATAGTCAGTGGACAGTCTGTGTCTCCATTAGTATTCATCTAATGTAAAGTGCATTCAAAGGAGGCCCTCAGAATGTAAACTGGACCCTACAGCAAATTTAAGAAGGGCCAGGATGAGGGTTTTATAGAAAGGGAAGGTATGGTAGTTTCTGACCTAAATTGTAGGAAGTAAATCCTACCATATTTCCCTATGTATAAGCCACCCTCATGTATAAGATGCACCTTAATTTTAGGGTCCTAAATTTGCAAAAATCTATTCCATAAAGTTATCGAATTCATTTTATTACTCACAAAATTCATACAACTCTTCATCACTGTCAAAACTTACATCCATTAATTTGTTTGATGATGAATCCCTGTCTTAGGAGAGGTTCTGACTGCTGTCCTGCCTGTGCTATGGTCTGGAGTTGACCACAAGCTCTCCCTGGGCAAGTCTGGTGCATGGACACATGCTTAGTCCATTCCATTTCATGAACTTGAAGTACCAATTGTGTCCTCCTTTGGAATCAGTCACTTCTTTTTCATCAGCAATTCTTCTGGTCTCATGCTGAACCATCTTTGTGGACACAGGAATTCCAATGACCCTTTGCTCTTCAATTCCTCTTCAATTTCCTCTCTAGAGCAGGTCATTAGGCTAACTTTCCTCTCATGACCTTCTTCTGCTGTGCCATTTTCATTGGTGTTTCTTCTTCCCATAGCCAGTCTCAGATTGTTTTCTCAGTTGGAGAAGGACCAAACTTATGTTCAGCTTCATGATGTCCATTCACTTTTGCAAATTGGATCACTTTGAATTTGAATTCAGCATTGGACAAAAATCTTTTCTGAGTCATTTCTGGGCAGAACATGACAAAACATAACCTATTATACCAGTGACAAATGAGAAACAATGAGCACAAAGACAAGTGTGGAAAAAGCGGGAAATTCAAGTAAGAGAAAATCTACAACCACTGTATAAGATGCTCCCAGTTTTTAGACCCCAAATTTTTTTTAAAAGTATGTCTTATACATGGGGAAATATGGTACATTAATGAGATCATAGATCTATTGGAATGTTAAAGGGTTTAATTGTAGAAAAGAACTATAAATATAATTGTTAAATGTATTTCACAATTGTATTTAAACCTGAATTAAACATTTCCATATATAAAAATGCTTTGAACAGCAAGATGTTCTATACAGGTATAAAATAAAAGTATTTTCTGAAGCAGTTAGAAGATAGAATTGCAGACTTGGATTCATGAATACATTAATTTAATCCTGTCTCAGAATCTTAACTCTATAACCTTGAACAAATCATTCAAATTTTTTTTCTATCTCCATTTCCTCATCTGTAAAATGGGAATAATCAAATATTCCCAGGTTTGGTGTAAGAATCAAATGAGATAAAATATGTAAAACCTGCTATGTACATGCTAGCTATTTTTATTTTTTCTATAGACTTTTTTCTTCTCCCAATTCTAGTCCTATTTGTGCTCTGAATTTCTAAATGTCTCATTCTACTGAGTCCAGTTCACTAGTGTCATTAAGCAGCACTTTGTTCCAGACCTCCAATAATATTCCAAGTGGATTATCTTGGCCTATTTAATTTCAATATCTAGGATTTGCTGACAGTACAAAGCTAGGTAGGTACGTAGGAGGGCAGCCAAATATGTCTCTTAATCATCACTCATGCACAGAAATAGCTCTAAAAGTGGTTAGAGTAGGAGCAGCTTGGTGTTAGTTATCTATATGATTCAGAGTCTAATTCTTAGCCCAAGCCACTGCCAGCCAACCAGGATAAGCATGAGATGAATTAGGGAATCTTCTGAAAAAGGAACACAGTGAAAAATGCTGAGACTTAGGGGGAAAATCATTCTCAAAAAGGAGAATGTGAGAAAAACCAAGAGGAAAATCATTTAAATAATTTGAAAAGATGTACAAAATTACAGACTAAGTCATATCCAACCCTGTGTTACTTTTCAATTTCCTCCTCATCCATAGGGTGAGAATGGGCACAGGCTGTGCCATGCCCATCATTACCATTATCCTTAGCAGATAGATCAGCCCTCTGAAGTTGAGGCCCTCTGGGAAGCACTGTCCAGCTGTGGTGAAACCATTTTACCACCCTCTAAAGCTCTGTGGACTGAATACAAGCAAATCTCACAGAGTCATAGTGACTTCTAGAGGTGGTTTCACCCACCATAGGAATAGTATAATGACAAATGTCCTCAGGGAAGGAAATACTAATCTCCTTTAGTAAATGATGCCAGCACTGGACAATCTTTGGCTGTGCCTCTATTTTTACAGTGGAACTTTACCTCACTAAAAGAGGTAGTTGGTTCTTCCATATTATCCCAAGAGTAAAAGGAATTTTTAAAGTCAGTTTTGCTGATTAATCACAGAATTAACTTACCGAGCTAAATTATTTCATTATATCAAGTTTTTCTGAATATCTGTATATATTATTCATTCAGTGAATATTAATTACTTATCCACTATAGACAAGTCTCTCTGGTAGGCACCAGAAGAGACAAAATATTAATGAGGTGCCTGCTGTTAAGGAGTTTACAATTGAGAAATGATAATGTACTATGCATATCTTCATAATATGAATAGAACACAATAAATGCAAAAAATAGTATATAAGCAAAGTCCTTAAAGACTTGGAGTAGGTGGGAGAGAAGAGATAAATAAAGAAGAGATCAAGTAAGATTCCAAGGAAGGAATGATTTGAACCTTTAAGCATAAGTAGATTTTCCATTTCACTTTGGTTCTTGACTTCCCTTGCCTTCTTCAATACTCAAATCTCATCTTCTTCAAGTGCCCTTTCCTCTCTAACCCATCACTCCTGAAGTCTTGCCTCTGGGATTACTTCCCATCCATATTACAAATATGAACATGTAATGTTTACATATTTTCTCCCCATTAGGATATGAGCTCTTTGAGGGGAGAGGTAATGTTTCACCTATCTCTGTATTCCCAGAACTTATGACAGTGTCTGCCTGACTCTTAGTAGGCATTTATTAATTGCTATTGTTGATGCATAGAGTGGGAAGACGTTTTGGCAAAGAGAATTGGAGTCTATATTCTCAAGAATGTTACAATCTAATTGAGGTAAAGGGGAAAAGTGGTAAATTAAATATGTACACTAAAACATGTACACAAAGTTTTCAACATAAAAATAAATATATATTATCTTAAATTCTAGAAGCTTATCTATATCAGTTATATTTCTCCCACTACAGAGCAAGTTTTCTTCCCCTTGGTTTGGGCTCCAGTAGAAAGAACTATGATCTCTAGTTCCAATTCTTCAAATTTTTTGCCATTTCAAAGATTTTTAGAAACCCTACAAAAAGGTGTGCAAAGGCTTGGAAAAGAGCAGAAACAGATCAGTACATTTGATTTCTCATTCACAAATCTGAAAAAAATTGAAGGGAAGAAAGGCTAAAACTAATGACAAACAAAAACTTTGAAAATCAATGGATTTCATTTATCTATTTTATTCTGTCCCCAAATACTGAAGATAAGGAAGGGTTGAAATTTTTACTTAGTTATTTACTTGACCAATTGCAAAAAAACCTGGGGAAATGGCTGAATCAATTCACTAACAAGAATTCTCACCCTATTGTTGTGACCACACCCTTTTCCACCTGCTGAAATAAAATTTTTGCCTTCTTTCCAATTAATCCAACATCAGGATGGAGGTAAAGCTCTGTTATACAGATGACTTCATTTGAACATGATATTTGACTTGCTTTTACCACAGAATGTTCTGGAAGACAGCACAGACCTAATCACCATGGGACCAAGGCATTAGAGCTAAAAGATTTCTTCCCAAAGTGAATCTGGGATGAATTCAGCAATCCCCTTGCACGCCAATACCCCAAGGACTTCAAAACATAGTGGAACATGGCTCACAAAGCATAAAAAGCAAGGAAAATAGTGCAGTGTTTCTGTGACCACAATAAAGGTTTAGAGGATTAAAGCCACCCATAAAACTCCTCACGTTCCATTTGCCTGAACATACTATTGGCTTAGTCTACTTCAGCTGTTTTACCTCTCATAAGTTACATATTTTAAAGAATACCCTTTGCTTTACACCTAACCTACTCTCATATAAACCACAATACCTACCTTTGGCTATGGTTTTTATTAGGTGGATGGAAGGTTAAGATTGGGTTTTGTTTGAATTTTGTTCTCAGTCAATAATAAGGAAGCTATAGAAAGAGGCCACAATAGGTGGGAAAAGAGCATGAAATTTTGGGAGATGTAGTAGTGAACTGCATCTCCACTTTTAGCATTTTGAAGTTATCTGTGTCTCTGTCCTCCACCTGTAAAATAGAGATCACAATAACCTCCCTCATCCTTATTCACAGGGATATTATGAAAACTAAAATAACATTGAACTTAATTTCCTGTCTTTGGCTTGAGGGATAGACTTTCAAAACTACAGAGGCATATGCTCCTCACATTTAGGTTTGGGGTTAACATTTGCTTCTATCTTCTTACTAATGTAGTAGCCTTCTGCTTTGTTACACTATTCAACAATTTATGGTATCAATTTGGGATAAGAAACTGGAAAAATGAGGAAAAGACTTAAGAGATTGTAGATGAATTACTTTTTCAGACAAATTACCAGGTTCTAGATAGCACCATCACCAACCTCACTTTTAAATCAGCTTTTCAGATTCATTAAATGAAAAGAAAAGAAAACCTAGAGTTTTATGTTTTTCTCCTTCATGCTTTTCACAGTAGGGACTAGATCCATAAAATCTGACAAGTAGTTCTCTAAGGATGAGATAGAAGTCCAACCTTTTCAGAAGAATACATAAAGATTTTTTTTCTATCTGTCATTTTAAGGACTCTTTTGCTTCTTTCGGTGAATCTAGAAGGAGAAAATCAGGCAGCACAATTCAATTTAATTCAACTCAACAAACATTTTATTAAGTGCTTGCCACGAGCAAAGCATATGGGGCACCAAGATGAAAAAATTGGAGTCCATACCCTCAAGAATGTTACAATCTAATTGGGGTAAAGGAGAAAAGTAGTAAATTAAACATGTACACTAAAACCCCTAGTCTTTTCTGGTCATATAATCAGTGCTAATCAATTTCAACCTTCTGTGAAAGGGGACTTAGGAATTTCAAACTGAAGTGATGCTCACTCCTGACATCACAAAGCTAACATGGGAATGTTTTAACATTAAAAGGCTATGAGATATTTAGAACATCTAACTTGAGTCTTATACTTTTTTAATACCCTCTACAACAACAAGCACTCAGAGGAATTGATTGATTGATTACCACATCTAACCGAGGGGGCCTTATGATCTTTCTTAAAAGAATTACCAATGTGTGAGAGACCTTAACAACCCAGAAGAGGACATGTCAGCAGAAAGGAACCAGATACCACCAAACCTGTGCAGTTTCTTGGGCAAGACCCACAGGTCCAAGCTACTGACTTGGATATTTCCTCTAATGGGCTATTTATTCCTCAGAGACTCCAGCCAGCCAGGAGAATATTTATGCGGCAGTAAAAAACTTTAACAGAAGGCCGTTTGGCTCTAATAGTTTCAGGTATTTCTACACATCTCTGCTCGCCATGTGTCATGTTGAATTATACTGTGTCCAATGTGTGACAGCAGCAGCCTATAATGGGACCCGTATAAGGCCATTTGAAATGGAATGGAATGACCTGAGAGATGGAATGGTTTGAAGGAGGGGGGGGGGGCGGTGAAAGGGAAAAGGGAATGGAATTTAAAGGGAAATATTTCTTCTGCATTTGGTTACTTGGATTCCAAAGAACAAATTCAAACTCAGAAGAAACTAAGGAAGAAATTGTCTTAACTGGCTAAATGTTGACTAACCCTATAGTTTGTCCTTCCCAAGTGAAGAGTCCTAAGTAAATTCTGAAAGTTTTTGTTAAACATCTAATGTTATTACCAGCATTTTCTGAATTTGCTTAGCTGGCAATCACTCTAAAATCTTTCCTTGATAGGATTCCACATCCCAAATTCAGCCTGCGAAAGAAAGAATTCAATCACTGTCTATGTTTTGTTTCACTTTGATCTTCTAAATTCTAGAGGAGATAACAATATAAGAAAATATATGCAATTAATATTAAATTAATTAAAAGATAAAGAGAAATATGTTTGTTTTCATAGGTAACAGCTTGCATCCATTATTTTGAGTCTGAAACTTGGAAAAGTAGTTCCTAGGGGAAATTCTAAATTATTCATTCTATTGAGGCAAATGGAGTTTGAATGAAAAGATAAACAATCATTACCATATCACCATACACTTTAGAGGTATAATGGATAATATCATCCAAGGTTCTACAAACAACTTAGAAGTATGTATGTATACATACGTACATATATACATGATATATAATAAACTAATTGGCCTCTAGTTTTAGACCTAATGTCTCTATACTCATTGTTTATATTTTGCTAATGTACACTACTTTCAGATCATCTAGTGGAGGAGTTCTTAAATTTTTTTGTGTATCATTTGACCCTTGCTGCATACTGGTAAAGTCAATATACTTCACAGAATATTTTCAAATAATTGAAGAGAATACTAAATTTCAGTTAGAAATTAGTAAAAAATATTTTTTCTAAGTTAATGGATTCTCTGATATTTATCCTCAGATTCTTTTGGGGGTCCATATACTCTAAGAATTCCTAAAGTAGTTTCAACTACTTATTGAGAACAATTTATTATTTTAATGTCAGAGACTGATCTCAAGTGAGCATTCAAAAAAGAAGCCTTCCATTGGTTTCCTACAGGAACAAACAAAATGATTTGACTTTCTATCCATCCTTTTCCCACATTGCACCTAAGGCACAAGTATTGTCTTCTGGTGCTCTGGGTAGTAAATAGATATGGAAGTAGCACTCTAAAAACCTAAATTAAAATGTTTTTTCATATATCTCTATCAATTTTTTAATGACAGTAAAACCAGCATATGAGCAGAGGGGGAGAGGAGTGTTCAAGCAGAAACTTCACCATCAACTAGTGAAACTTTTCAAATACTTTCCCAAGTAGATATCTAGCATTAGAAGCTGGGAAATACATAGAAAAACATAGAGGTTTTTTACAAATCACCACACCAACACTGCCACCAAATTGTATAATGAAACAAATTGTTTTTTAAAATCCTGGGTCATGCCAGTCTATAGTATGGTTGCCCTATAAGTAGATAATGTGGGGGTGGGAGTAGGGCAAGGGAGATTATGTATCACTGTGGCATCATGTAAGCCTTCAGGGAAATTTATTATGACCAGTTCAACTCTATACTATTTATCATTCTAAAATCCTTTTTTCCTTCTTAGCTTTTGTTCCACTGTTCATATTTTGGCAAGCCCCTTTTCTAGATTGATGCCACCATTTTTCTCATTTCCCACATACAAATGATAAGAGCTGGTTTTGGAGGAAGTCAGACAACCAGTTTGACTAGGTCTTCTATAAATGTATGTTATCTAATTTTAGCTGGATCCTCATTACAAGGCAATCTTGTTATACCCTCAGATACTCATTAGCTATATGTCCCTGGGCAAGTAAGTCACTTCTTAATTTCCCCAACTGTAAAATAGAAATGATAATAGCATCTACTTCTCAAGGTTGTTGTAGGGATCAAATGAAATGATATTTGTAAAGTGTTTTACCAAGAGTTTGACACATAGTAGGTGCTTAATAATTACTTATTGCCTTCAATCTCACTGCCCACAGAAACTACTACTAATAGTTTTCAAAGTATCATTTCTAAGTTGTGAATTTAACAAAAACCAAATAAAATGATCCATTTCAAATATAAAGTAGAATAGAAAAGGAGGCTCACACACAAATCTATCTTTTATCACTTAAACTCACTTTTCCCTTTAAGTTTAATTCAACATGTAACTTTAGTGTGCAATTTAGGTAATCATATTGTAGTTTTCTTATCTTTTATTTCCAAACTCTAAGAAAATGCTTTCTACATTTAATGCCTCTACTTTTACTTCTCAACTCTTAGTAATCTTCTCTAAACTAAAATTGATCTCTCCCAGTGACTAACAATCTAATCATAATCTATTTAATTTGATTTTTTCTCAATCCTCATCTTCCTTAAATTCTTAAGCAATTTCCACTGCTGATCACACACTGTCTTTCTCAGTACTCTTTCTTCTCTGGATTTTCATAGCATTGCTCTTTATTGATTTACCTCTGACCTACCTAACTATTCCTTGCTATTCTCCATTCCTTGTTCATTATCCATTTCATATTCTCTAACTTCAGTGTAACATAAGCATCTATTTTAGGTTCTCTTTCTATACTTTTTCTTATGGTAACCCCTCAATTTCTGTGGATTAAATTACCATCTCTGTGAAAATGATTCTTAAATTTATAGTATAAAACCATGTTTAGACTCTCTAATGAACACTAGGCTCACATTAGATGTCAATTAGACATTTCAAACTGAATATGCCATACTTCGTCATTCATATTTTTACATAAATGTGGTAAGATCCTAGAAGGAAGGGATTGGTTGGGGGTTTTTGGAGAAAATTAAATATAGAGTATAGCACCTTATGCACACTGAATGGATAATCAAGAAACATATCAATGATCTCAGGTTTTGTCTTATTGTAAAATGAGAATGATCAGTATATTTTTATAGAGTAACCATCTACCCTATACTGGCTAAGTTAGTTTTTCCTTAAAAGACATAAAACTGTTCTTGAGTCTTAATTGGTCCTGGGTACTAAGGCTTGAATGCTTCGAAAGACTGCTCAACCAAGCCAATGCTTTATTGATATCCTTATAATATGATCATTAGCTAGAAGAATGGTCAAAGTTCTCAAATGAAAATATTTGTCTTTCTACTAGAAAAGTACTGGATTTGGAATTAAGACCTGGCTATGAGTCCTGGCTCTTTAATTTTACAATCTATGAGACACTTGCTTTCTTCAAACCTCAGTTTCCATATAGGTAAAATATGATAAATTACCTGCGAGGTCTGTTCTAACTTTGAAAAAAAGTCTTATGATTTTTAAACATTAAAATACAGATAGTGCAACATTCTAATAAGTAAATAATAAATAAACTGCCCAAGGCCCCTTTGTCCTTTACATTGTCATCTATAAAGGAATCCTTTTTAAATGCTTTTACTAGATAGCTTAAACAGAATCATGCCCTAATTAAAGCACTCCCCCTTTTTTCCACTAAGACAAAATGCACCAGATGAAGCTATTTGATACTCTATGGTTTGTTCAGCTGTATTAAATGCTACTAACTGCTGACTTTTATCGTTGTTAACAAGTCAAGACTAGACTGAATGTCTTTGCGGATAATTGTTTTTATTCATCTCCCTTTTGTTTCGCTAAAATGGCAACACTATGTAAATTAAGGGTAGATACAGTTGTTCAGAACCATCAGAACCTTTGCTAGTAATTCAGAAAGAAACCAAGTAAAACTGCTATGGTTTTGAACACATTTCACAGCTTCCCTTGATGAATGACTAACATTCTAAGAGTTTGGGTTGTTGATTATTTAAAATGGATTTCACATCTCTAAATTAGCATCACTGTTCACCAGCATGTACCTAAATGGAAGAAAAGGTGTAGATCACAAACCTTTCATATCTTTTCATCTTGTGCTAAATTTTTCTATAATTCCACATAGGTGTCTTTGTTATTAATGGAGAAAAGAGTTTCTAACTGAATTTTTAAAAACTAAATCACATTCAGAGAATCACAGAGTTGGGAGGTACTTAATTTAAAAAAAAAATCTAACTAAATTTATGAGAGGAAAAAGAAACCTCCCTACAATTTTTCTAAAAAACAGTCATGCATCCTCCATCAACCCATTTCACTTTGGGTAATCTTTCATTTTTAGCCACATTTTCATTTTAATCAATTTGAATTTGACTCATTACATCTTCTGCTCCTGCTCTGAACTTTAAGAATTCTACAACACTATTTTCTCCAACAATGACAGCATAATTATTATATTTAGACTCTTAATCTCTGATGTGCTGCAA
The DNA here is from genome assembly GCF_037893015.1 of Macrotis lagotis. Classification (NCBI taxonomy): domain Eukaryota; kingdom Metazoa; phylum Chordata; class Mammalia; order Peramelemorphia; family Peramelidae; genus Macrotis; species Macrotis lagotis. Next base: position 32,997,849 of record NC_133662.1, on the reverse strand, counting down.
TGTTAAACAGAAATATCACTTTTTTTAGAAAAGCAGAAATGGGCAAGGAGATGGCCAATACCAAGTAAACACAAAGGAGGATCATGATGAACCTCATTTTAAAGAAATTTAAACATTTTGAGGCAAGGAAAGATGACAAACATTTTAAGAGTTTACTATGGACCAGACACTGCTAAATAAGCACTGAGGATAGAACTACAAGCAATATACAAGATGAACAAATGCAAGAAAAATTGATTTTTTATTTTTATCTGAACAAGAGCATTGTTGAACAAGAGCAATATAAACTCAGAGTCAGGAATGCCTAAGTTCAAATCTCAACGCAGACATATATTAGCTTTGTGACTCTGGACAATGAATACTGAGCAAGAAGCATATTCAACAGCAAGAAGCAGATGTGGGCCTCTGACACCAAGAGAGGAGCAGAGTCTTAATTCCAATCCCCCAGTTTGGCCTGCTAACTATAGGTAAATATGCAAAGAAGGAATCCCAAATCTAAGAGTCTGCAATTTCTTTACTGCAAACATTCAGAGCTTTCAGACAATTGAGTCTAATAACAGTCTTCTAACAAAGGGATGGTTAGAGCACAACCAAATGGAGGGCAAGAATTTACAAAGCTCAGACTCAATGATCAGCAAGGTTTTGTCATGGATTAGATAATTTTGGGAGAATGTAAGCTTGCAAGTCACTGGACTGAATTGTTCTTTAGACCTTGGAATTACAGAGCACTTAATACCTCAAGAAAACAACAAAAGAACCCAAGATACAAATTCAGCCCAGACATTCTATTCAGAAATGTGAAATTTGATTTTAACATTAAGACCAAAATCAGGCTGACAGAATAAACAAATATGACCAAAAAAAATTTCCAAAGAAAAAGTGGCAAAATATCTACAAGCAAAATTCTTAAGAAAACTATGGTTTGTTCATAAGTTTAACAGAAATTCATATAAGAAATTATACAATAATTAAAAAGAAATATTTAAAATTATTTTTAAAATCAAATGGGAGCACTAGAAGAAAAAAGGAAAATAAAATAAACACTGAGGAAAGAATTGAAATAAGGTTAAAATAAGAGGTACAAAAATCTTACTCAGGAAATAAACTGAAAACTAATGTGGATCAAACAGAAGTTAATGACTCTAAGAAACAAATATTGTTATAAAGTCTCAAGATTGAAAAAAATAGAAGATATTATATATATATATAGAGAGAGAGAGAGACAGAGAGACAGAGAGACAGAGAGAGAGAGAGAGAGAGAGAGAGAGAGACAGAGACAGAGACAGAGACAGAGACAGAGAGACAGAGAGATTAGCAAAAATAACTTTTAGAACAGAAATCAAGGAAAGGACTGCATGACCAAAAATATATTACATGAATCTTTAAAGAAATTGAGGATTTTCAAGCAATACTTATGAAACAATTTTAAAATACAAAGGAGTCAAGAGAAATATAAAAATGTAAATATGATCATATAGGGATTAAATAAGAATAAATTATAGTCTGATAAGGGGAAACGATATATTCATTCTCTGAGAAACCTATTGTGATTTAGAGGTCTTTATTGTTGTGCAATTATTTTAGTCATATTCCACTCTATGATCCCATTTGGTATTTTCTTGGTAAAGATACATAATAGTTTGCCATTAATTTCTCCAACTCATTTTTACAGATGAGAAAACTGAGACAGGATTAAGTGACTTGCCCATGCTCACAAACTCATTAAGATGAGTCTTTCTTACTCCAGGCTCAGTACTCTATCCACTGCACCTGGAAGGATTCTTAACAAAAGAGGACTTGAAAGTCATTTTTTTCTATTTAGATAATTGTAAAAGAAAAAATTAAAGGGAGAAAGAAATGAAGTAGCAGTAAAAGTGAGATAAAGGAAATGGAAAATCATCTCAAGTAATTGACATATGGAAGTAGAAGACTATATAAATAAAAGAGTGGTAGAAAAGGAAATCTCATTAGTTGAATTGGTCAAAGATGGAACACACATCCACATGGTTGGATACAGAAATATTTTTCATTCAATGGGAAAGTAGAAGGGAAAGTGGGAAAAATGAGAAAAAGGGATAAAAGAAGAGTATATTAAAGAAAGGAAGATAGAGCCATTTTAAAAACTAAAAAGAAAGGTTACTTAGGGTAAAAAAGGTATGAACCCTTATGTTTATAATTTTGCTAATTTCTTACATTTTAGATATAAAGAAGAAAGTGTAAGAACCTCTGATTGTGAGAAGGTAAAAAGAAAAGGGGCAGGAGGACATAAGCCAAATGCACCCAACTCATAGCAATGATACTAGGCACATGCCTCACTTCTTTCTCCTTTTTTCATTCTTTTTTGCTTTATTTGCAAATACAGTGTGTAAAAGCCATGATACTTCAATTAAGTAAGCAAAAATAAATGATGTCTCCTGTGCATTATAAATTACATGTTTCTAACAACTGAGTTATCCAAAAAATGATATGAGCTCTGTAAAAAGACAATGAGTCCCCATTACTGGTCACCTTCAAGCAGATATAGATCATTTGTTTAAAAAAAATTATTTTCAGCTCCAATTTCTTGACCTCCCTTCAGTCTTTCCCCCACCCATCGAGAAAGAAAGGAATACATATGAAGTCATGATAAATTTGTTTCCATATTACTTAAGTTGTGAAAGAAAACAGAAGCAAGGAAAATAAAACAAAAGAAAATATGATTCACTCTATTAAGAATCAATCAGGGGGTGGCTAGGTGGCGTAGTAAATAAAGCACCCACCTTGGAGTCAGGAATACCTGGGTTCAAGTCTGGTCTCAGATACTTATAATTACCTAGCCGTGTGGCCTTGGGCAAGCCACTTAACCCCATTTGCCTTGCAAAAACCTAAAAAAAAAGAATCAATCAGTTCTTTCTCTCTCTGAAGTTAAATAGCATTTTTCATCATGAATCCTTTGGAATTTTCTCGAGTTAATTGTCTTGATCAGAGCAGCTAAGTCTTTCATGGTGGATTGTCATGAAAATATTACTGTTATTAGGTATAATATTTTCATAGTTCTGTTCACTTCACCTTGCATCTGCTTTTATAAGCATTCCCAACATTTTCTGAAACCATCTATTGTTATTTCTTACAGCACAATTATATGCCTTTCCACAATTAATGAGTATCTCCTCAGTTTCCAATTATTTGAGCACATGGGTCCTTTTCTATTGTATTTGATTTCTTTGAGGTTCAGATGTATTAGTGGTATTTCTGGGTCAAAGAATATCACAATTTTGTAGTCCTTTGGGCATAGTTCCAAAATGTTCTCCAGATTGGTTGGAGCAATTCACAGATCCACCAACAGTGCATTAATGTAGCTATTTTTCCATACCCTTTTCTCCAACATTTGTCATTTTCTTTTTCTGTCATATTACCTAATCTGATAAGTATGAGGTGGTAATTGAATGTTTTTCTAATTTAATCTACTTATGAGTGAGTTACAAAATTTTTTTCATATGACTACTGAGAGTTTTTTTCTTTTGGAAAAGTGCTATTCATATGCTTTGAAAACAGCAATTCAGGAGTGATTCATAGTTTTACAAATTAGTTTCAGTTCCCTATATATATTCTAGAAAATAGATTTTTATCAGAGAAACTTGTATAAAACAAGTTTTCTAGTTTGCTCCTTTACTTCCAATTTTGGATACATTGTTCCATTTGAGCAAACCTTTTTAAATTAAGGAAATCAAAATTCTCCATTTTAGCTTTGTTGTTTCGTCACAAATTCTTCCCTTACCCATAGATCTGATAAACTATAACCTTCAATACTTTGTGGAATAATTTGAGATCAAGCATTATTCTTTATAAATAAATGGAAAAGCACAAAATATAGCTTTGTAATTTTATAATTTATAGTAATAGAATTAATCATTACTTAAATGTTTGATAGAATTCATTTGTAAATCCACTTGATGAGATGGATTTTTTTTTCCTTTAGAAGCTCATTTATAGCTTATTCAATTTTTTTTCTGAAGATTAAGTCTACTTTTTTATTCTTTGGACCTTGGCATTTTATGTTTTTGCAAATATCCACTCATTTCATTTAGACTTTAAGTCTAATCATGTAAATAGGCACAACATTTTCTGATAATTTCTTTTCATTGATTTTAAATTCAATTCTTCAACTTTTTAATATTATTTTTTATATTGGAATCATTAATATTATATACAATGTCCCAAAACTTTTAGCACAGTTTTAAGCTTTGACAGCTTTTGACACACCCTTTACACATAAACATACACATACATACATACACACATATAAATAACATAACTAAAAGGAAAAAAAGAAACTGAATTATAAGAGAATTCTAAGTGGACCTCAACTGTAACATGGTAATTTCTTTGATAAAAACAAATTTAAACAGAAGCTAAACAGGAAAGACATTATAATTTGAATGAAATATTAGGAAAAACAGCTAGATATGATAGGTCTTTGGTGGTTATTGAATGGTCATCTTAAGGAGTAAAGTTAACTTTTCCCCATCAACTTTACCTTTACAAAAATTGATCATATGCAAGGCCTTAAAGAATTTATAAATGAAGGCAGAAATAAAAACATTAAAAACATAATTGGTAAATCAGAACATGCTATATTATAGTTTTGTCCTTTCCCTCTGTTGTTGATGTGTGTGTGTGTGTGTGTGTGTGTGTGTGTGTGTGTGTGTGTGTGTGTGTGTAGTTTGAAATATAATAAACAACCTTGGTGTTTTGAGATTTAATTCATTTGCTCTATTAAAATATTTTGTAATTCTATTCATATAAACTCTTTTCATATTTTGCTAGGTTTATTTACAGATATATAACTTTTATTTGTAATCCTGTCTGAATCAGTTTCTTTGAGAGTTCCTTAATTTCTTTGATACTGAGTATTTTTGGATTTTTGAATTCCCATTTTTTACTCAGAATATTTTCTATTTTTAAAATAATTTTTGTGTTCCATTTGTTTTTTCTTTTGTTATCATGCATTAAAATATGATAATTTAATGATAATTTTATTTTTCCATTCCATTTATAGCCAATTTACCCTGTTTATTGAGGCAATTTGATAGTCTTCTTTCTATATCTTGATCTGTATTTCTTTTAACAAACCAGCCAACAGTCTCTTGATTTATTTTAGTCTTTTCTTAAATTGGTTCTGTTTTGTTTTTCAGCTCAATTACCTTTTCTGTTTTTTAACTTTATTTTTCTCATCTTTAATTTTTTTTTTAGATTTTTGCAAGGCAGATGGGGTTAAGTGGCTTGCCCAAGGCCACACAGCTAGGTAATTATTAAGTGTCTGAGACCAGATTTGAACCCAGGTACTCCTGACTCCAAGGCTGGTGCTTTATCCACTATGCCACCTAGCCGCCCCTCATCTTTAATTTTTTAAAATGTTTTTGTACTTTTTTTGTACTTCATTATAAAAAAATGATTGTAAATGATTTTCTAAGTTTTTGTTGTAGTTGTAGTAGTAGTAGTAGCAATAGTAGTGTTATATGTTGTTGCCTTGATCTACTTTTCACTTTTGTTCATATGAATGTTTATAGATATAAATTTTCCTATGGAAACTGTTTTAGCTATGTCCCACTGATTTTAATGTGTTGTATAATTATCAAAATGTGTCTTGACATAATTATTTATTCTTATATTTAGTCATTAATTAATATAGTGATTAATTCATTAAAGCCTATTTTTATTGATATTTCCTTATTAGTTATATGTTACATTGTGATTTACCAATGATCTTTATTGTCTTCATTTTTACATACATTTATAAGTTATGTAAGACCTATCCAATGATAAATTTTTGTAAAGGTGCAGTTGAGATTATATTCAATAGTAATAATAATAAATTTTTAGTGAAAAATTTATATCTCTAGCTGTTTTTCCCAATATTGTATTCAAATAAAAATGTCTTTCTTGTTTAGCTTGTTTAGATTTTTTGTCTGAAAGAAATACTGAAGTAGCTATAATTAGCATATCACTGAGATATGTCACTGAGATATGCTTATATATGTCAGCATGTCACTGAGATATGCTTATAATTCAGTTTAGCTTTTCCTTTTAGTAATCAGAAGTTTTTATTTGTGTGTGTGTGTGTGTGTGTGTGTGTGCACATGCATATGTAAAAAGTGTATCAAAAACTACTAGAGCTTAAAACTGCACTAAAAGTTTTGGGAGACAGAATAATATTAATATTTTTCACTATTCATATTACTTTCAAGCAAAACAGAATTTGCCCACTAAACTCTTTTGCCTGAATATATTTTTAGTTTCCTTGTTTGAGATCATAATTACTAACCCTGTTTTAGGGGATTCTGATGAGGCATAACAAATTTTATTCCAGTCCTCATTTTAACTCTGAATGGATCTATTTTAATTCTATTTCTTTTATATAGCAAATTGCTAGGTTTTGCTTTTTAATCTATTCTGCGAGTCTATTCTGCTTTGTGAGTGATTTAATCGTATTCATATTTTGTTTGTTTTTTTAACCTTCATCCTATTTAATTACAATGTTTTCCTCCCCTTTGTTGGAGGGGGGCGGGGAAAGAAACAAATTTGAACTAGATATCAATATTCAAGATACTTTAACCCTCATCTCAGTCTTTTTGCTTCAATCCCTAAACCATATTTGCCCTAGAAATGAACATAGTAAGATGGTTGATTAAGGTCCATAAAGGCAAGTGTTAGATTCCTTTCATTGATTCATGAAAAGTTTGAGTGGTTTACCTATAGTTGAGTACACCTGTTAAAGAAATCACTTTGGAATACCAAAAAAATGCTTTTCTATTTAAACTGTTTTGAAAAATAAATGAAGAAACTTCCATTTTTGTATATTTTTCCTTCCAAATCCCTAGGGGAAAATGTGGATAAATCTGTAATGCTTTCACTTCTGTAGCTGTATCCTTGAAACATTTATGAAAGAGCTTGTGCTATATCAGAAGAGATCCCCCCCCCCCAAGATCATACAGGTCTAAGCTATATGTCAAGGTGCCATGTCACAATCAAGGTTATATATAGTCTTTTAAGGTTAAAGGTTTTAAATTTAAGAAAAATGAACAAATGAATGAAGCAGTTATTAACCACTTACTATATGCAAAGCTTTGTGTTAAATTATGGGGAAATAAAAATAGAAAAAAATATACTCTTGTTCTCAAGGAGTTCACATTCTACTGTAGATAGAGCACATATGGGTTATCTCAATTGCAAGTCACATAGAAAAATCTGAAGTTCCTTACAGTGCAAGGGCAAAGTGGATGATAATGCTGCTTCTCTAAAGTCATTTCCTACTATGCCAAAGGGCAACAAAAATGTGCATACCCTTTGATCCAGCAATACCACTACTGTGTCTATGCCCTGAAAAGATGATGGAAAAATGGTAAAAACATCACTTGTACAAAAATTCGTAGCAGCCCTGCTTGTGGTGGCAAAGAATTGGAAATCAAGTAAATGTCCTTCAACTGGGAAATGGCTTTGCAAACTGTGGTATATGTATATCATGGAACACTATTGTTCTATGAGAAACCAGGAGGGATGGGAATTCAGGGAAGCCTGGAGGGATTTGCATGAACTGATGCTGAGTGAGATGAGCAGAACCAGAAAAACACTGTACACCCTAACAGCAACATGGGGGGCAATGATTAACCTTGATGGACTTGCTCATTCCATCAGTGCAACAATCAGGGAAAATTTGGGACTGTCTGCAATGGAGAAAGAACTGTGGGGTTTGAACAAAGACCAAGGACTATTACCTTTAATTTAGAAAAAAAAGACTGATATCTTATTGTATGATCCTGCTATCGCTTACACTTTATGTTTCTTGCTTAAGGATATGATTTCTCTCTCATCACATTCAATTTGGATCAATTTATACCATGGAAACAATGTAAAGACTGGCAAATTGCCTTCTGTGGGGGATGGAGGGAGGGAAGTAAGATTAGAGGAAAAACTGTAAAACTCAAAATAAATAAAATCTTTAATAAAAAATGAAGTCATTTCCTTTCATTAAATCATGTCAATTTCTGCAATGGATTGAAAGCAGTGATATTGCAAATCCTCTTGGGGTTTCATGGTTCTAGACTATCTCCATCAAGATCTGAGGCAAAAAAGATGATGAAAAGGTGATTTAATTGTTGGTGTTAGTAGTGGTCCAACTTGCCCATCACAAAATATTATGAGCTAAATTCGTCATTCCAAAAAAAGCACCCCCTTTCCTACATAAGTTTTTCAAAGTCATGCCCCTTAACTATGGTTTGTTTTGAGGAGTATAGTTTCTTAACTCCCCCTTGCCAGTTCTTAGCTTCCTCTCCTAGTCTAAAGTAAAAAGACTTGTTTATTTTAATCTACTTCTATACTACATTTTTTACCTTCCCATGAGTTTCCGGCAAGAACATGCTGCATAAGATTCCTTCTCCTGTCAAATTCTATGCTTAAAGTAACTTCCTCTGTGGCACAGCAAATTTTCAGTACATTGATGAGATTTTCTGATTTGTTTCTTCTTGACTTCATCTTTTTTCTTTTTTATTAAAAAAATCTTTCGTTAAAAAGCATGGCTCAGGGATAGAAGGTAAGAAATACACCAAGAAATCTAAGTGACGTAAAATAAAAAAGTATCAATAAGACTCTGTTTTTTTTTAAAAAGTTACATCTTCCACCTTTTTTCTTTTTCTCTAGGTACTTCTTTATAAATAACAAAGTCCAGAGTTAATAGGTTATTTTTCCCCCTCAGTGAGCCTTAGACAAGTGTTGTGTTCTCTCCACTTTTAAACATGTGAGGACTGAATCATCACCTAGCCCTTCAGAACTACTCAAACTTATTAGCCTTTTTCCACTCTGTTTTTTATCTCAAAGGTTTTTCCCAATTCTGGCTTTATCCAAAGAATTCTTGTAAATAATTAATTCCGATTTTAAAAACTCATTTCTTTCTGTAGACATATTCATCTTTGTGTTTGGGGTCTTTAGGAGAACTAACATTTCTGGTATGAAGATTTGCTGAGACCTTTAAGGACTGCACATCTATGTTTGTCCACCTGATCCACCCAACTTTCATCTGTGGCTCCAACAAGCTGTAACATGTGTGGTGGTCATACCATGCTAAAATTGTCTCTGCAGAAGAGCAAAATCAGGTTGAAAGTAATCGACAGGGTCCAAATCTGTTGGTGAGTTATTGGGATGTCTACCCCCAAACATTTGAAGAGTTTCCCAGAGGAATAGACATATGAGAATAATTCACTCCAATGGCCATGAAGGAAGTTTAAACATGTATTATGGAGAATTTAAAGCTTGATCAGGGATCAAAAACTCCAGGGTCATTCACTGCATCCTAGACCGTCACCAGTCATCTTGACTTTTGTCTTGCTGCTGGACTTTGATGACTCAAGAAGAGAGAATGGAACTGAAGACTGCAACTCTGCCTCACTTAAATCCAATTTATGTGGATTTAATACACTCATATTTGCAGGATAATTTGTCTGTAGATGCAAGTCATTTTCATGGCTTTTATTATAGTCTTTTTAAGTGTTCTTTTTTCCATTCAAATGACGGTACACTTAACTGCCTATGTAAATATTATATCTCTCTCCCATATAATTTAAGTTTCTCGAGGGTAGAAATAGTTTTTTATCCAAAAGTCAAGCACAAGATCTTGCACAAAGCAGATAATTAATAAATGCTTTTTGAATTGAACTGAAATAAATTGGATTTAATCCCCCCCCACAGTACTTGATCTTGATTTGTCTCTACCTGTCCATTTGCAGTATTTTTCTCTTTGACCCAAGAATTCTGGAGTTTGGCAACACATTTCCAGGTTGTTAATCAATCAGCACTTTGAATTCTGGGTTACAATGGTTCAGAACAATGTTCTTCACATTTTCATGAAAAACAAGATTTGGGCTTTTTGTTTCACCACATTTTTCTGGTAAACTAGTAACACTTAGATTTTCTATCACATTCTCATCCTTTTTGTCAATGGTCTTTTAATTGTAACTCTCCCATGTTTTAGCAATATTTCTATCTCTTGACTTTTCCCTAATTATTTTTGTTGGATCTCTACATTTTTGAATCTTTTTACTTCCATTCTTTTTATTACAAAGGTATCTACTGTTTTACTAAAGCATCCTTACTTCTATTTTAAATCAGTAACTTCTCAGTATTTTTTCTTATGTAAAAGTAAAATGCCATCTCTTTTCTCTTGTATTAGTATTATTAAGTCTTTTAATCACTCTTGCGCACTTGTGGCCACCCTATTCTCTTTTCTGGGTTTCTATTTATAGTCACCAAGTATTCTCTCTGAGTAATTTCCTTTAGATTTCTTTAGTTCTATCCTATTTCTTTATAATTTTAGGAACTTTTTCCTGCTCATTTAATAAATCTGCTATTTTTGGTCAGAATTTTTTTTTTGCTTTCCCCCTTTCTAGTCGAATATATTTTTTGTATTTATTTAAAACTTTCTTAGATGTTCTGAAATAGTAAGAGTAAATTGAAGTTACAATCAATTTCTTCATGAATTTGCGTGTCATCCTTGCACAGGAGCCATGCTAATCTTCTCTGTATCATTTCAATTTTAGTATATGTGCTGCCGAAGTGAGCACTATAATCAATTTCTTAATCTGTCATCTTTCTGGAAGGAATGTAACTCTAATATTTTCCCCTTAATGTTATATGTCTATTAATCATGGGAATACCACAATCTTCAAAGAATCAAAGTCAGAGGTATTCAAAGGACAAGGAAGAAAAAAATGAAATGTAAATGGACTACAACATATTGCTATCATAATAATAACAATGATAACAATAATAATAAATAATGGCTAGGTAGTGCCTAATATATGCCAGGGACTATCCTAAGTATTTTACAAATATTTCATTTGATCCTCATAACAAGCCTGGGAGGTAGATGTAATTATTTTTTCCCATTTTGTAATAGAAGAATCTGAGGCAGATAAGGATAAGTAATAGTAGTAGTGATAATAACTGATGTTTATATAGCATTTAGGACATGCTAAATTCTTTACTATTATTTTATGATTTGATCCTCAAAAGAATTCCTAGAGTTAGGTGAAGAAACAAGTAATAAACTACTAAAAGATATGATATCAGAAAATGAGCCCCTAAGTCAGAAAATGTCAAATATATCTTCTGTGAGATGTGGGAGATGATCAGAGGACAACAATAAATAGCTCAATAAAGAGTGAAGCACTTGGATCTATGTCTAAAATGCAGTCAGTTATGAAGGTATCTGGTGGGAAAAATTAGATGCTATAATTATCAATATTGCATAGGAACCTAGAATCTAAGATATGTGAATGAAAGTAAGATGGATATGATTAAAAAGGAAATGAAGTTTAAACACTGCACTTACACATCAGTTATCTTAAATGAATAGAACAGTTTGCTTGAATTATGATTATTATTATATCTACTACTATAAGCAAGAACTCTTCAAAGAAATAAAACGGCCTTCTTGGTCAATAATAGGGTGAGAAAAAAGCACAATTTGTATCTAATCTCAGAAATAACTAAATGATCTCTATTTGAATCTAAAGCAAAGCAATCAGCATCACAGTAATACAAATCTATGTTCCAAAGACTAGTTCCAAAGAGGTCAAAGTTGATTAGTTCTATGAAGACCTTTGATATGTCTAGCAATAATAACAAAAAAAGTCATGTTCATCATAAAGGACTGAAATGTTAAATTAGAAAATTCAAAAAATCTTTGGAAGAGATAAGTTTAGCTTTGGAGTACAAAATGAAGCTGAGTACGGACTAATAGAGTTTTGTCAAGTTAACTCTGATCAAAATAAACACTCTTTGAACAACTCAAAGGTAACTCTTCTTATGAACATCACCATATGATCAATATAGAAATCAATGTGATCATATACTTTGCAGTCAAATGTTTAGAAGTTCTATAGAATCCATCAAAACAAAATCTGGAGCTGACTGTGACTCAGATCATGAGCTTCTTATTTCAAAATTCAGACTGAAACTGAAGAAAGGAGAGAAAACCATCAGATCAAATAGTCATGTCCCAAATAACATCCCTTCTGAATATGAAATTGAATTGATTAATAGATTCAAGGGATTAGATCTGGTAGGTAGAATATTTGAAGAACTATGGACAGAGGTTCACAATATTGTACAGGAAGCAGCATCAACAAGAAGAAAAATATTCCAAAGAAAAAGAAAATCAAGAAAGCAAAATGGTTGTTTAACAGAAATTTTTGAAAACTCAGAAGAGGACACTAGAAGGGAAATAGACATTGTAGTTTATATCCCAAACCCTAAAGAAAGGCAATACCAAGGAATATTCAAATCAAACAATTGTGCTCATTTCACACCTACAAGATGCTCCTTAAAATTTTGCATCCTAGGCTTCTGCAATATTTAAACTGAGAATTATCAGAAGTACAGGTTGGTTTTCAAAGGACTAAAAGAACTAAAGAACAAACTGTCAACATCCAAAGGATTGTGGAGAAAGCAAGGAAGTTTGAAAGAAAAACTTCATTTTTTTCTAAATTTATAATTTACTTTATTTTCCCAATGGTACATGTTTTGAATTTTACATGGTACATGTTTTGCATGTTACAAAGTTTTTCAATGTACATCCACTTGCATATGCATATTTATAAATTGCATAATTTTCTTCCACCCTCCCTTCCTATCCCTTGCCCCTCAACAGCTGAACAGTCTAGTGAACATTGTACATATACATTCGTGTTTAATAGTTAACAGATTAGTCATTTTCTGTATGAGGAATTAGGACTGAAGGAAAAGAAAGAAAACCATGAGATAGGAAAGAAAAGCATAAGAAAAATCCTCAATAAGTGAACATACTGTTTAATCAAATTCTATAGGTTTTTCTTTGTTTTCTTTTGTTTTTCTTCCTCTGGATATCAATAGCTTTGTCCATAACAGGTCTCCCAGGATTGTCCAAGCTCTCTGAGCTGCTAAGAATTGCTGCATCCATTAAAGTTGATCAACTCACAATGTTTATATGTATACAATATTCTTTTGGCTCTGCTCCCTTTGCTCAACATCAGTTCCTGTAATTCATTCCATTCTTTTGGAATCTGAGTAGTCATGGTTTCTTATAGAATAATAGTAATAGCATTCATGTACCATAATTTATGCAGTCATTCCCCAATTGATGAACATTCCCTGAATTTCCAATTCTTTGCCACTATGTAAAAAAGCTTCTATGAATATTTTGGAACATGTACTTTTCCCATTTTTTATTTCTTCTGGATATAGGCCTAGCATTGGTATTACTGGGTCAAATGGTATGATCAGTTTTATAATTCTTTAAGCATAGTTCCATATTGCTCTCCAGAATGGTTGGATCAGTTCACAACTCCACCAATAGTGTATTAATGCCCCAATCCTCCCTCAATCTCCAACATTGATAGTTTTCCCTTTTTATTACATTAACCAATCTGATAGGTGTGAGGTGGTACCTTATAGTGGCTTTAATTTGCATTTCTCTAATCAGTAATGATTTGGAGCATTTTTCATATATATATATATATATATATATATATATATATATATATATATATATATATATATATCTTTAAATTCTTCATTTGAAAACTGCCTGTTCATGTCCTTTGAGTATTTATCAGTTGAGGAATGACTTGTAACCTTCTAAATTTGCTTCAATTCTCTATATATTTTCCCCACTTCCTTTCCCCACCCCCAGCTGTGAAAATTGCTTCCCAGCTTTCTATTTTCCTTGTAAGCTTGGTAGCATTGGTTTTATTAGTGCAAAAACTTTTCCATTTAATATGGTCAAAATCATCCATTTTGCAATTTATAATGTGATCCATTTCTTGTTTGGTCATAAATTTCTCCCCTTTCCATAGATTCAATAGATAGGCATACTTCTTGATCTATTAATTGCTCTTTAGTATCACCCTTTATGTCTAAATCCTGAACCCATTTTGACCTTATTGTGGTATAGAGTGAGATGCAGTTCTATGTATGCCTAATTTTTGCCAAAATTGTTGTCCCAACAATTTTTGTCAAATAGCGAGTTCTTATACCAGAAACTAATATCTTTGGGTTTGTCAAACAGTAGATTACTGTAGTCATTTACTCTTGTTTCTTTTGAACCTTTCCTAATCTGCTGATCCATTACTCTATTTCTTAACCAGTAACAAGCAGTTTTGATGTCTACTGCTTTATGATAGAGAAAGGTCACCTTCCTTTTCATTTTATTTCCCATCAGTTTCCTTGATATTCTTTACCTTTTGTTGCTCCAGATGAATTTTGTTACTATTTTTTCTAGTTCGGTAAAATTATAATTTGATAGTTTGATCAGTATGGCATTGGATAATTTAATTTGGGCAGAATTGTCATTTTTATTATATTAGCTCTTCCTAATCAATATTTTTCCCAATTGTGTAGATATGACTTTGTGTGAAAAGTGCTTTGTAATTGTATTTGTACAGTATCCAAATACATGGATTCCCAAGTATTTAATGTTATCTACAGTTACTTTAACTGGAATTTCTCTTTCTATTTCTTGCTTTTAAGACTTTGTTGTTCATATACAGAAATGCCGATTTTATGTGGGTTTATGTTATATCCTCCTACTTTGCTGAATTTGTTAATTGTTTCAAGAATTTTTTAAGATGATTTTCTTGGGTTCTCTAAGTATACCATCATACATGATCTGCAAAGAATGAAAATTTTGCTTCATCATTGCCAATTCTAATTACTTGTTTCATCCCTCAACTAATTTGAAATGCTCCTAGTTTATCTCCATTACATATATTATTTGTTGATGTTTTAGATAGATACTGCTTATTATTTTAAGGAAAATTCCATTTATTCCTATATTCTCTAGTGTTTTGAAAGTAATGGATGATGCATTTTATCAAAGGCTTTCCAAGATCTATTTAATAAATATATAATTTCCACTGGTTTTGTTATTGATATAGTCAATTATGTTGAGTGTTTTCCTAATCACCTTGAACCATCTTGAACCATCCATGCCTACCTGGATAAAGTTTACCTGATCATGATGTATTATCCTAGTAAAAACTTGCTGTAATCTATTTGTTAATACTTTAAGATTATTATATCAATGTTCATTAGGGAGATTGGTCTATAAATTTTTTGTCTGTTTTGGTTCTTTTGGTTACCAGCATAATACTGGTGTCATAAAAGGAATTTGGTAGAACACCGCTTTTTCCTATTTTTGGTAGAACTCCGCTTTTTCCTATTTTTTAAAAAAAAGTTTAGGTAGAATTGGCATTAATTCTTCCTTAAATGTTTATAGAATTCACTTGTAAATCTATCTGTACCTGGAGACTTTTACTTAGGTAGTTTATTGATCGTTTCTTCAATTTTTTTTTTCTGAAATGAGGTTATTGAAGTATTTTATTTCCTCTTCTGTTAATCTGAGCAGTTTGCATTTTTGTAAATATTCAGTCATTTCACTCAGGTTTTCAAATTTGTTGGCATACAGTTGGGCAAAAAGCTCCAAATTATCTCTTTAATTTCTTCCTAGTGGTTGTGAGTTCACACTTTTCATTATTGATACAGGTAATCTAGGTTGCACAATGGATAGAGCACCAATCCTGGGGTCAGGAGAACCTGAGTACAAATTCAGCCTCAGAAAATTAATACTTGCTTAACTGTGTGATGTTGGGCAAGTCATTAACTCAATTGCCTTGCAAAAATCCAAAACAAGAAAAAAAAGAGAAAGATGTTAATCTGGTTGCCTTCTTTCTTTTTTTTAAATCAAATTAATCAAAGATTTAGCTATTTTATTGGGGTTTTTGTCATAAAAACCAACTCTTATTTATAGTTAATGGTTTTCTTGCTTTCACTTTTATTAATCTATCCTTTGATTTTCACAATTTCTAATGTGGTATTTAATTGAAGATCTTTAATTTGTTCTTTTCTAGGTTATTTTTTGGTTGCATACCCAGTTCATTGATCTCCTCTTTCTCTATTTTATTCCCATAATCCTTTAAACTGCTTTGACTGCAGTCCATAAATTTTGATATGTCTCATGGTTCTCATTTTCTGGGATGAAATGATTGACTGTTTATTTGATTTGTTGCTTGATCCACTCATTCTTAAAAGTTAAGTTAGTTAGTTTCCAGTTAATTTTTAGTTTATCTTTACATGGCCCTTTAAAAGTATGTATTTATTATTTCTCTCTTTCTGCATTTGATTGTAAGGTTTTCTGCCCTTGTACATGGTCAGTTTTGATATAGGTACCATGTACTACAGAGAAAAATGTATATTCTTTTTCATCCCCATTCAATTTTTCCAGAAGTTTATAATATTCAAGTTTTCTAAGATTATATTCATCTTCTTAGTTTCCATCTTGTTTATTTTGTGGTTAACTAGAACTGAGAGATAGAGGTTGAGGTACCCCATTATTTCAGTTTTGCTGTCTATGTTTCATTGTAATTCATTCAGCTTTTATTTGGATGCTATAACATTAGGTGCATACCTGTTTAATAATGATATAATTTCATTGCTAATTGTGCCTTTTAAGAAGATATAATTTCCTTCCTTATCCCTTTTAAGGAGATGTATTTTTGCTTTTTTTCTTTGTCTGAGATCAGGATCACTACCCCTGATGTTTTATTTCAGCTGAAATGTAAAATATTTTACTCCAACTTTTTACATTTATCCTTTGTGCATCTCTCTCTGCTTCAAATGTGTTTCTTTTAAACAATATATTGTAGGATTCTTGTTTTCAATCCATTTTGCTATCCAATTCCATTTTATGGGAGAGTTCATCCCATTCACCTTTACAGTTAAAATTACTAAATTCTTTATTTCCCTCTATGTCATATTTATGTTTCCTTTTCACTTATTCCTCCTCACCAATGTTTTGTTCTCTTTCCCCCTTTAATTTTCTTTTAAATTTTAATTTTCAGTTTACTTTCATTTATACCTTCACCTTCCCTTTTATAAGTACCTTCTACCTTTTCCCTTTCCCCACTTCCCTGTAGAGTAGGATAGATTTTTAAACTCAAGTGTGACTGTATCTTATTTCCTCTCTGTGTCAAATCTATTGAATTGAACTTTACTCAGTGTTCACACCCTCCCTCCTTTCCCTTCACTATAATAGGTTTTGTGCCTCTTCACTTTTGTGTCTCTTCACCATTAATGCCTAGCCTTTTCCTACTTTTTATGTTTTTATTGTTTTCAAAGAACTATCAATCAAAGTACACTCAATCAAAGGTTTATTGCTTGATTGCTTGCTTGCTTGATTGATAAGTAGCATTGCCTCATAATCACTAAGCACCCTCCCTTCTTCTGTCTCATTAGATATATACATCTCAAGAATCATGATTCACATCAAATTATAACAACTTTATACCTAGCCCCCTTTTCAAGTACGCTCCATGGACACACAATGCTCATGAGTCAAAGAATCATGCAAAGCCAAATCATTTCATGAATCATTTGTGCCCCTCCCCAACCATATTCTCTCCCTGACGCCCCCCATTTAGCTTACCAACCAAAGTACTTAAATCCTCCTTAAGTATAGATTCAGATAAAAATTAATTTCTAATCTCTTCATGTCCAGACCTTCTAAATATGTTCCCACCCTCTACCCCTATATACTACAAACCTCTAAGTATCTATTAAAGTGGTCACTTCTGATTTAATTAAATATAGAACCTCTAAGTACTCTTAAGTACTGGGGCACTCTGAAAGTCTCTCTTAAGAACTTTACAATTGATTGTAAGGAATCAGAAACAGAACCACAGAGCATTAGATGCCCTCATCAGAGAAAGTGCTAATTCTATGAACAAGGCAAAATTAAAGTAGTTCAAACCTAGAAGACACATAAGTTTGGATAAACACCCCAGCTTTTCATCTGGACTATCTGTACACAATCTGTGGTAGAGCATTCTGAGCTCATATTAGTCTGCTCAATTATGGTTGGGAGTCCTCGAAGTTTGTCTTAAAGAAAATGATGTCATTTTGGTCTTCTTCAACAGAAGGACAAGAGCCAATCATACTCATATCCTCTAAGTAAGATTTCTTCAACTATAGTCATTCCTTTAACTATCCTAAAAGAAATAAAATTCTCAAAAGTTACAAGTATTATCTTCCCTTGTAGAATTGTATACAATTTAGTGTTCTTGATTAACATTTTTTTTTGTTTTTCCCCTTTTAATTTGCTTTTTTATGTATCTTTTGAGTCTTGTATTTAAAGACTAAATTTTCGGTTCAGTTCTGGTCTTTTTTATTAGGAAATTTTGGAAGTTCTCTATTTTGTTGAAAAGGGTAGTAAATTCTTGGTTGGAATCCAAGGTCCTTTGCCCTCTAAAAAACCATATTCAGGTCCTCTGATCTTTCAATTTTGAAGCTGATAAGCCCTGTGTTAACTGATTGTACTTCCTTTGTATTTAAATTTTTACCTTTTGGCCACTTAAAGTATTTTCTCTTTTTTGAGATCTTTGGAATTTGACTTGTATTATTTTTATCCTGTGTTCTCTTTCTGGAGAACCTTTATTTATTTTTTCAGTAGCTATTTTGTCTTGTTTATCTAGCATATTCCCTGATAATTTCCTGAAATATATTTTCCAGGCTTTTTTTAATGTAGGCTTTCTGGTAGACCAATTATTCATAAATTATTTTTCCAAGATCTATTTTCCAGGTCATTTGTTTTTCCGAATAAGTACTTTATATTTTCTTCAATTTTTTCAGTCTTTTTACTTTGTTTGATGGAATCTTGATATCTTTTAGGATCATTGGTTTCTATTTGTTCAATTTTAATTTTTAGGATTTTATTTTTTCAGCAAGCTTTTGTGTTTCCTTTTCCTGTTGGTTAGTTTTACTTTTTAATGGATTGTATTCCTTTTCAGTTGATTGATTTGAGTTTTAGATGAGTTGTATTACTTTTCCACTTGGTCAATTTTATTTTTTGAAGAATTACATTCTTTTATCAGTTGGTTATTTTTACTTTTAAATCATTTGATTTCTTTGGTCAATTTCTTCATGATTTTCTTGTATGACTTTAATTACTTTTTTCTATTTTTCCCCCTCTCTTTTTGTTTTTAAAATTCTTTTTTGAGCTCTTCTATGACTTCCCATGTAGGTAATTTTTCACTGCTTTCTTCTTCTGAAGTAGCATTTTTATCAGCTTTATCTACATAGTAGGGTTCTATGGTTAGCACTCTTTTAGCTTTTTTGCTCATTTTGATTGTTTGGGTTCTACTCCTGGGCTATAGGAAGGATAGACCCAAGCTTTTTGTGCTGGAGTAGGTGTCTGATCCCTGGTTTATCACTGGTCAAGATGTTGCCCATGCAACCCAGGCTCTGCCTATGCAGTGGTTTGCTTCCATCCCAGTCCTGCTAGAGAATGCTTTTGAGAGTTCCTTGGATAGCAAGGAGATCATCAATCACTACTTAAAGAAATTAATTCTCCTTATTCATTAGAAGAACACATACTGAAACTTAAATACTTTGGCAACATAGTGAGAAGATAGGGTTCATTAGAGAAGATTCTGATGCTGGGAAAGCAAAAGAAAAAGTGCACAACAGAGTATGAAATGACTAG
The DNA here is from genome assembly GCF_037893015.1 of Macrotis lagotis. Classification (NCBI taxonomy): domain Eukaryota; kingdom Metazoa; phylum Chordata; class Mammalia; order Peramelemorphia; family Peramelidae; genus Macrotis; species Macrotis lagotis. The sequence goes on along the minus strand of NC_133662.1, from coordinate 32,978,303 downwards.
ACAATATCATAGAAACAACTAATATGAGCTTTATAGACTCAATTCTGGTGGAGGATAAAAGCACTTGGTGTCCTATGGTCCACAGGGTTACAAAGAGTCAAACATGACTGAATGACTCAGCAACAACAACTTCGTAACTCCATCACCAACACTCTAATCAATGAACCACCTTGCTGTCTCAGCAATGCAAAAAGTGAACTAAAAGAAATGTTTAGCCATAAAAGGATATAAAACAGTAGTGAAGCTACAATAAGGGATAAAGAATAGATATGCCCTAGATACTTCAATGGTATACCGCATGTAATGTTAGAAGACCTAGATTCACAAAATAAGAATTTTAAATAAAGATATATATATATATATATATATATATATATATATATATATATATATGACAAACAGTTATAACTCACAAATCTTTTCCTATGTTGACTGCTAAGATAGTTTTCTTATGTGACAACAAAACTTATTAAGGAGACCATTTAGTATTCTGAGGCATAACACAATCAAGATGTCATTTGCAAACAAGTGTTTTGTTCCATTGCAATATATCTGTCATCTAGGAGAGAACATATTTTGTACAGTTCTTGAAAAAAGAACTCAGGGAAAATTCTAGGATATATTTAGATTTTATCTCAAAATATTTTTTGTTAACAAGTTATCCAAACAATTGGTTTCACCACTAAATATAATGAAAGACTGATCACGTAAGGAAATTGCTGCATATTATAGGAGTTGGGAACTCTCTAAATTTATTTTCTACTCTAAATCTATAATATCAATTTCTCTCCAACTAGAAATAGTAGATATGATCATCTATCAAAGTAGAATCACCTGAAAGCATCAAAATAGAAAAGATATTCTCAATGTCCCTTCCATAATCAACCTTTTTTTCAAAGATTTTAATATATTTTGAGTTTTACAATTTTCCCCTTAATCTTGCTTCCCTCCCCCCACCCCCACAGAAGGCAATTTGCCAGTCTATACATTGTTTTCAAGGTATGCATTGATCCAAACTGAATGTGATGAGAGAAAAAAATCATATCCTTAAGGAAGAAAAATAAAGTATAAAAAATAGCAAAATTACATAATAAGATAACTGGTTTTTTTTCTAAATTGAAGGTAATAGTCTTTGGTCTTTGTTCAAACTCCACAATTCTTTCTCTTTATACAGATGGTACTCTCCATTGCAGAGAGCCCAAAACTGTCCCTGACATAATCAACCTTTAATCATAATCATCACTCATCAAAATTTGTTCTAACTAAATTCACATCTTATCCAGAATAAATAGTTGACTTATCAAGCTATGAGAGCAATGAGTCAATCAGCCCACTAATATATACCGAAATTCAACTCTGTGCCTAAGATTGTGTTTGGCACTGGCAGTACTACAAAAGAAATGTAAAGATATGAAATCTCTATTCTTATAAAAACTAGAAATGAAAATACACCCAGGCTTCTGGCTGCTTCTCACAATAGTAAAAAGTCTAAATATGAAGTGACTCTAAAATCCATTAGAAAACAACTCCATTCTTACTTCCTTAATCAGAGTTGTGTGTTAAATTATGCTCAAGAATAGTTTAGAATTAGCCTTCTTCTTCCCTTAAGAAACTGATGGGGGAAAAGTCACAGGATAATTTTTAAAGTTGTTGCTCCAGTTTTCCCTAACTTTAGAAATCTCTATTGGCTTAAAATTAAGAACTTGTACTGAGACTGTGAGATGAACCAGATTTGAGGAAGTTTTTTTCTTCTTTAATGAAATAATACTCATTTCCTAGGAAGCTGTTTTCCCCAGATCCCCATTGTTCTATTAAAGCGATCTACATAGGCATCTGTGCAGGTGACTGAGTTTTCTATACAATGTGTAGATAGAGAGAAGACTCAAGGACAGGATGTTATGCCTTCCCCTCGAATATTCTGGAAGAAATCTACTCATAGGTATTGTAAGAATGCCTTCCTAGAAACATCAGAAATTGGGAAAGTATAGAATCAAGAATGGTAGGCAGGGGATGCAGTCATAGGAAAAGACCAAAAAGAAAAAAAAAAGTCTCTTAAAACAAAATGACAACATGGCACTATAGAATTCAGAAATGAATGCTGATTACTTTTCATGGATGACTATAAAAGCCAAGATGGCAGAGACACCTGGGACACAAGCCCAGTGGAGTCCCCAAGTTTTCATGACAAAAGTAGTAGTTGGATTTATTGACTTCTGATGTCCTCTGCAACTCTGGGATGTTTCTATCTCTTATTTAGAGCTAGAAACAATCTCAGAAGTTATCCAATCCAAGATCTTTTCTTTATGCAAGAGGAAACTAAGGTACATGGAGACTGAGGAGCTTCTCAGATGATGAGCACGAAATTTAAAATTTGAACCCAAGTCCTTTTTCTCCAGATAGATGCCTTTCACCCCGTCTCTTGCCTCTGAACTCTCAAGCTTTAGAAATACCAAAGTTGAAGTCATGTCACTGATTCTGGCCTGGATAATTTGCTGACATCTTTTATCTAAGGATCCAAGTTTTAAAATATTATTTCTTGAAGAAAATGATAAGAAATCAACCCCAAAACAAATAATCTGAGGACCATACGCTAGGCTACTATTCTAACAATCTGCCCTATACCAAGAAAAAGGTGAAAGAAATTAAATGATACTAGGTAATATTTTGAAAAAGAGAGGAGAAAGTGTGATGTAGAAAGGGGAATCATCAAAGACTTAGAGTCAGGTGGATATTTAAATTCAACCAATCTAACACCAATATTTTTAAAATGTGGAAACTGAAGCACAGAAATGTGAAGTGATTTACCCATGGCCAAGCACATAGTAAGTTACAGATTTGGAACTCAAACTAAGGCCATTTTATTTCAAACCAGCACTTTCCCCACTGAATCATGATACTTAACCATAGTCTAAGATTCAACATTCTGGATTCAGGGCCACCCTCTGCTTTTGAAGTATGGATTTTCAAGGATTTTATTTCCTCTCATTTTTTCTTTGTTTAATTCTGAGAGACTGCTCTCACACCATAATCATTTCTAAGCCTAAACTTCAAACACCACTAGTTCAAGACAAACCCATTTAGGAATGAGTGGGTGAGTGGAAGCAGCTACAAAGTGTCCTACAGCATAATAAATAGGGCATTGTCTCGTCAGGTAAAACAGAACCTTTCAGATATAACTCTGACAGAGATTATATGTTTTAGATACTTCTTCTAATTCAATTTTGATTGTTAATCTTACCTAAACCAAATAAAATAAGCATTCCCATATAAATAGAACAGAATAAGGTGATTGAACATGAACCTGCAGATTTCAATTATGTACAGTTTGCTTTTATTTTCAAGAATCTCAGTTCAACTTGAAGCTTTCAATGTTGTTCTGCTTTTCTATGCTTCTTTCTGTTATTTCTAAATCTTTAAAAAGCCTCAATGACTTTCTTTTCTTTGTTATTTATTTCTGACTATCATATCCCTACTATTTCTTGTCCTTCAACCATCCCCTAAACTGGGAAAGAGAAAAAAAATTTCATGTCATAAATAAGCATAGTCAGACAAAATAAATTTCCACAGTAGTTATGTTAAAAAGTAGTTGTATTAAGAACTGTATAACTTTTATCTATTTTGAATCCCTCATCTTTCTAGCAAGAGTGGATAGCAGGCTTCTTCATCATCTATCCTTTAGAATTAGAGTTGGAAATTGTGTTGATCAGATCTCTCAAATCTTTCAAATTTGTTTTTTTCTTCATGTTTTATTGTTTACATTTACCCCCTTGATTTTACCCACTTCACTCTGAATCATTTCATATAGCTCATCCCAGACTGTTTTGAAACCATCCATTTGGTATTTTCTATGCTGTTTTAGATTTTACAATACATATGCCATATTTTGTTTATTCTTTCCTCAGTAACTGCCAACATATAGGTATTCCCTCAGTTTCCAGTTCTTCATTATTACATGAATTCTTCTTTTGTCTAATTGGAAAAGGAGGTGCAAAAGATAAATGAAAAAAACTATTCTCTAAATATATGAATTCTTCCCCAATTCTTTGATCTTCTTGGGGCATAAAATACTGGTATCTATGAGTAAAAAAAGATATAGATCCAGTATAGAGACTTTGGGAGCATAACTCCAAAATTTTCTACACTTCTGGAATTGCTCACAGCCCCACAGAGTTCTTGATTTCCTGAACCCTTTCAATAATTGTCATTCTCTTTCTTTTTGGTAATATTTATCAATCTGATGGATGTAAAATGGAACCCCAACATTGATTTAATTTATATTTCTCTAATTCCTGTTCCCCCTATTAGTGTTTAGAGCACTTTCAAATGTTTGTTGATATCAACTTTACCCTAGAGGTCTAAGGCTGCCCCCTGTTTCATAGAAACTGGTCTGAGAAAGCACTACCTTTAAGGAACAGATTAACAAAGCCTAACTCAAGAAATGGAAAAATTCAATTTATTTCTTATAATATGAGCATTTTTCACTCCTACATAGAAAGGAATACCACAAGACCTCTGGCCAAGATGGCAGAGAGAAGCCAGACACTGTTTTAAGCTTTCCTGGCTTTCCCCTCAGAACATGAGTCAAGCCTCTTAACAGATTTTGTATCCACAGAACCCAGAGAAGAACCAAAGAGAACATCCCACAGCAAGGTCTGTCACAGGGGAGCATGGACTAGCTGGGGTCAGAGAACAGAGACCCAGCCCTGTGGGGTAAGACCAGGGGACTGACCTGAGAACAATGATGGAAGAGTTTGTTGTATGTGTGGCAGGTGGGAGAGCTCCAGCACGGTATCCCAGACATCTATCTGGTCAGTTCAGCTGGTCTGGAAGACCTGGGACACAAGCTAGTGGAGTCTCCAAGTTTCCAGCTGAGTCCTCCCCATTCCTGTAGGAGAACATGACTTTCTCAAGAATAAAAACAGTAACAGGCCCTAGGTGTTTGCACTTTGTCCCAAGGCTCAGGTATGGGAGGCAGATCTCCCGAAGCACTGTTTGTTGATTAAGTTGATTAGCTGTCTAGCCCAAGAGCCCAACCCACATTATGCCAGCACAGCCCAGATCCTGCCACCTACCCACTATCCTCACAGACCTAAGGAGTAGGCCACTAATCAACATACAGACAATCCAGAGAAAGCTTCTGGCATCCTTTACAAGCTGGCCCACTGAGTAAACCCCTGGAATAGGCAAAGACTCTAGGGATCTCAACAACAAAAGGCTGTGAATAACACAAAATCCCAGAGAAAGGGCCCCAAAATGAAGAAAGGGCAGGACAAAGCAGTCAAATGAATATTACCTTGAACACAAGAATCCTTACTCAGAGAGGACTGGAGCTTCAGAGGAGAACATGAATTGGACTCCAGCCCAGAAAGACTTCTTAGAAGAGATCAGAAAGGAGTTTAAAAAGGAATTTAAAAAAATCAAATGGGAAAACTGGGAAAAGAAGCACAAGAGAAAATTAACATTATGCAAGAGAAAATTAACATCTTACAAGAAAACAAATTATTTGAAAATACAATTGGCCAAGTGCAAAAAGAAAGTAATTCTCTCAAAAACACAATTGGGCAAATGGAAAAAAGACAGAAACTCCTTCAAAAATAGAATTGTCTAATTGGAAAAGGAGGTGAAAAAGGTAAATGAAGAAAACTATTCTCTAAAAATAAGATTAGAATCTGTGGAATTAAGAACTTCATGTGACATCAAGAATCTGTCAACCAAAATCAAAATAACAAAAAAAAAAGAAGAAAATGTAAAATACCTCATTGGCAAAACAACAGACCTGGAAAATAGATCCAGAAGAGAAAATTTAAGAATCATGGAACTTGGGGCAGCTAGGTAGTCCAATGAATAGAGCACTGGCCCTGGGGTCAGGAGGACCTGTGTTCAAATCCGACCTCAGACACTTACTAACTGTGTGATCTTGGGCAAGTCTAACCCCATTGCCTTACAAAAAACCTAAAAAATAAAGAATCATAGGACTTCCTGAAGAGAAAAAAAGCCTCTACTATGTATTTTAGGATATAGTAAAGGATAATTGCCTTGATATACTCAAACTAGAAGGCAAAAGAGTCACTGAAGTAATACATCGATCCCCTCCTGAAAGGGATTCCAAAATGAAAGCACCAAGGAATATTGTAGCCAAACTCCAGGACTATCAGATCAAAGAGAAAATTCTTTAAGTAGCCAGAAGGAAACAATTCAAATACCAAGGAGCCACAGTCAGGATTCCACATGACCTGGATCCATCAACATTAAGGGATCAATGGGCCTGGAATATAATATTCCAGAAAGCAAAGGAGCTTGGAAGGAAATCAAGAATTTACTGTCCAACAAAACTGAGTCTTATCTTCCAAGGAAAGGATAGATATTTAATGAAATAGGAGATTTTCAAAGTTTCCTGATGAAAAGACTAGAATTAAACAGAAAATTTGGTCTTCAAACAGGAGACAAGAGATACATGAAAAGGCAAACAGGAAAAGAAAAAAAACTGAAATCCAATAAGATGAAACTGACTATATTCCCACCTGGGAGGAAGATTCCCATAACTCTTGAGAATTGCAAGTCTATTAGAGGGAATATACTTAGCCAGAAGCAATGAACTCTCATAACTTGTCCATGACTGTGATGGAAAGATTTAAAATAATATCTTCTTTAAGGGGGGCAGAAAAGACACAGAAGAAAGAGGGATATTGACTGGGATAAATTACGTCACATGAAGAAGAACAAAAGACCTATTGCAACAGAGGGGAAGACAGGAGGAGGTGAGAACCACCTGAATATTAATCTCATCAGATTTGGCTCAAAGAGGGATTAACATACACACTAATCTTCCCAGAAACTAATGTTACCTTTCAAGTATTAAAGGGATGGGGCAGGGAGAGGAACTAAGAGAAGGAAGGGAAGGAAAAGAGGGAAAAGAGATTTGGGAAGGGGTTGGATAGAAGGGTACAAACACATTGAAGAAACTGATATTCAGAAGCAGAATACTGGGAAATAGTGATAAGTTGAAGAAAGGGAAAAATACAGAAGGAAGATAGAATGGAGAATAATAAAGAGTTAGTAGCTATAACTTTGAATGTGAATGGGATGAATTCTCCCATAATACATAAGCAGACAGCAGAATGGATTAGAAACCAGGATGCTGCTAACAAGAAACACTTTTGAAGCAGAGAGATTCATACAGAATAAAGGTAAAAGGTTGGAGAAGAATATATTGGGCTTCAACTGAAGGAAAAAAAGCATGGGTAGCAATTCTTATCTCTCAGACAAAACAGTTGCAAAAATAGATCTCATTAAAGGAGATGAGGAAGGGAATTATATACTCCTAAAAGGTATCATAGGCAATGAAGTATTTTCAATACTAAATATGTATGCACCAAGTGGCATAGCATCCAAAGTCTTAGAGGAGAAGCTAAATGAATTACAGGAAGACATGGACAAGCAAAACTCTATTGGTGGGAGTCCTCAACCTTCCTCTCTCTGAATTAGATAAATCTAACCATAAAATAAACAAGAAGGAAGTTAAGAAGGTAAATAGAATGTTAGACATGATAGCACTTTGGAGAAAATTGAATGGGGATAGAAAGGAATATAGCTCTTTTTTCTGCAGTACATGACACTTTCACAAAAACTGAACATGTTCTAGGGCATAAAAATCTCATAATCAAATGCAGAAAGGCAGAAGTGTTGAATACATCCTTTTCAGATCATAATGCAATAAAAATCACATGCAAAATAGGCCATGGGGAGATAAGTCTCATTTTTTAAAAAAATATGTATTCATTTTTGAATTTTGCAATTTCCCCCCAATCTTGCTTCCCTCCCCCCAGACCCCACAAAAGGCAGAGTATTAGTCTTTACATAGTTTCCATGCTATACATTGATCTAAATTGAATGTTTTGAGAGAGAAACCATATCCTTATGGGAAAAAAATAAAATATAAGAGATCACAAAATTACATAATAACTTTTTTATTAAAGGTAATAATCTTTGTTCTTTGTTTAAACTCCACAATTCTTTCTCTGGATATAGATGGTATTCTCCATCACAGATACCCCCAAACTGTCCCTGATTGTTGCACTGATGTAATGAGCCAAGTCCATTAAGACTGATTATCAACCACATGTTGCTGTTAGGATGAGCAATATTCTTCTGGTTCTGCTCAGCTTCCTCAGCATCAATTGATACAAGTCCTTCCAGGTTTCTCTGAATTCCTATCCCTCCTGGTTTCTAATAGAACAATAGTGTTCCAAAACATATACATATATATATCACAATTTGTTCAGCCATTCCCCCATTGATGGACATTCACTTATAAATAACCTCATTAAGAAGGAGTTGATCAAACAACAAATCCTACAAAGAATTAATGATTTCATCCAAGACAATGACAATAACAGAAAGAAATAACAAAACTTATGGGATACAGCCAAAGCAGTTATTAAGGGATATATTATATCTCTAAATGCTTACATGAATAAAGAAATCAATGAACTGAGCATGCAACTAAAAAAAGTTAAAGAAAAAAGAAATTAAACATAACTCAAATGCCAAATTAGAAATTCTAAAAATTAAAGGAGAACTTAATAAAATCAAAAGCAAGAAAATTATTGAACTAATGAATAAAACCAAAAGTTGGTTTTATGATAAAACCAATAAAATAAACCTTCAATTAATTTGATTTAAAAAGGGAAGTAAACCAAATAACTAGTATCAAAAATGAAAAAGGCTAATTCACCACCAATGAGGAGGAAATTAAAATAATAATTCAGAACTATTCTGCACAACTGTATGCCATTAAATTTGGTAATCTAAGTGAAACGGATGAATATTTACAAAAATATAAATTGCCCAGGTTAAATGAAGAGGAAACTAAATATCTAAATAACCCTATCTTAGAAAAAGAAATTCAACAAACCATCAATGACCTCCCTAAGGAAAAAACTCCAGGGCCGGATGGAGTCATAACTGAATTCTATCAAGCATTCAAGGAACAATTAGCTCTAATTCTATATAAATTATTTGTAAAAAATAGGTGAAGATGGAACTTTGCCTTATTCCTTCCACAATACCAATATGGTGCTGATACCTAAACCAGTAAGAGTCAAAACAGAGAAATTAATAGAGCAATTTCCCTAATGAATATGGATGCAAAGATCTCAAATAAAATCTTAGCAAAATGATTGCAGAAAGTTATCACAAGAATAATAAACTATGATCAAGCAGGATTTATTCCAGGAAAGTAGAGTTGGTTCAATAATAGGAAAACTATCAGCATAACTGACTATAACAATAACCAATTTAGAAAGAGTGGCCAAGATGGAGGAGAGAAGACAGGCACAGTTCTGAAGTCTCCTGATCTTTCCCCATCTATCATATGAAAAAACCTCTTAACAGAAATATGACCCACAAAACCTAGAAAGAAAAGCCAGAAGAAAGAACATCTACCTCAGGATTTGTCTCAGGAAAGCAGCATTGGCAGAATTCAGGTGGGTGAGTCTGAGGTCAGAGGGCGGTTCAGCCCTGGAGCAGCCAGATTAGCAGCTGAAGTGGAGCTGGAAGTCTGAGGGCCTGAGAGCTGGACTTGCTGGATCAGTGGTAGGGCTAGAAGGCAGGGGCTTGAGTAAACTAGGGAGCAGAGGCACTGGTGTTGGTGCTATCTCTCTGGAGCTTGCGGACAGCACTGGAGGGGAGAGTTCCGGTGCAGGAGAGCTGTGTACACCATCCCTGGGCTCCTCTGGTCTGAGGAACTCTGAGTCCATGCCTCCATTACAGCTGAGGCCTCTTCCCAGAACAAATATTTGCAAACTAATTCTGCCTCAGGCCCAGGTGTGTGAGCAGAAGAATCAGCCCAGCTGACAATCCAGAGTGAATGACCTCAGGCTAGAGTAAAGCCCACCATTGAGTGAAGGCAAAATAATTCAATAGCTCCAAATCTTCCCTTCAAGCAAAGGGAGAAGGCCTCAATCAAGGTCACTGACAATCCAGAGAAAGCAACCAGCACCTCCTACTGGCCAGCCAGAGAAATTGCATTCAGTGAGTAAATCCTTTAGGGATCCCAAGCCCCTGTGAACCAGCCCCTCCCCAACTCAAGGTCTTAGCAAAATGAAGAAGGGTCAGCAGAAAGGTGGATCCTTAGAAAAATTCTTGGAAGGGAAAGACCCTAACTAAGAAAGACCTGGAACCTCTGAGGAGAATATGATCTGGTCTTCAGCACAGAAAGACTTCCTTGGAGAAAATTTTGGAGAGACAATTAATGCCGGGTTTTTATTTACAACGCCGGCTTCTTTATGCTAGTCCGTCCTCTTACTCACCAGTCCAACGCGTGATGAGTCTTCGGGGTACCTCCGGCCCCCACTCTTTGATGGGGGAAGAACCAGACAGAGCGCCTGAGGTGGGTAATGAGTCTTTATTCTTCTGTGATCACATTCCCGCTCCCCCCAACCTCTCAGCAGACCCTTTTATCCCCTCTGTCCTCCCTCCCATGAACTCTTACTCAATGAGGGGCCGAGTTCTGTAACATTCCCTTATAAGGTGATTATGTTTCCCCCTCTAAGCGACCGCCAAGCCTCTTCCCCCCGCCCCCAACATCTCCCCCTTTCTGTTTTACAAGGTTATCACTTGGTGTGACCTTAAGCGGTGCTGAGGTTAGCCTTAAGCGGTGTCATTTCTACTGGCCTCTGATAGCCGGGGGCGAGGAACCCTGTCTTAGGTCATCTCCTTCAACCCAGGACCTTGCCCGTCCTAGGCGCCCGACACCCTCAGGGCCTGTCTTAGGTGGCTGGGTCAGGAGAAGTTGCCCGTCTTGGGGTTTACCTCGTCTTACCCCTAGGTGTCACATGTCATGCATGGCGGCTAGCCAGACTTGGGGATCCGCCGGGGGCGAGGAACCCTGTCTTAGGTCATCTCCTTCAACCCAGGACCTTGCCCGTCTTAGGTGGCTGGGTCAGGAGAAGTTGCCCGTCTTGGGGTTTACCTCGTCTTACCCCTAGGTGTCACATGTCATGCATGGCGGCTAGCCAGACTTGGGGATCCTCCCCCGTCTCCATGGCCATGAAGGCTTTCTGAGTAAGAAGCATATAGCCCCTCTGTCGCCTAGCTAGGCGGCAGAAACAGACAACAAGTAGGGTGATTCCCAGAATCAGCGTCCTTGTTCACCCTCAAGGGGGTATCCTCCCGCCATCTGGCAATCCCTCCATGGTATGGGATCCTCGATGTCTTCCCCTGTGGCCACACATGAGGGGCCCCACCGAGGCAGAAGGGAGCCCCATCGATGTATTGGTCACTAGCAGGCGAGGGTAGATCGGGGAGTTCCGTGCTACCGGAAGGGGAGAGGGAATAACTCGGAGTATTCCCCATGTCAGATTTCCTTCAGATGGAGCACCTCCAAGGATCCCTACGATGATCAGAAGGCCTGAAAAAGAAAGAAATTCCTCTCACCCCGTAGGGTTGGGCATTAATCAAGGTCTCTTATCTTGTAAACAGGGAGCCATCTTTCTGGCTCTTCTATCTTATCCTCGGGATGAAATGACAGGTGGCCCTGTCTTCTGTTCTTTACCGTTACAGGGCCATGCCAACCTCCCTCTTCATCTCTCCACATGACTTTAGAGCCTGGTAGGGCCTTGGTGGGAGAGGGCAGGAGCGTTGGTTCTTTCTTAGCATGTCCTTTTGGGGAGAAAAATCTCTGGGCAGCTGTAGTGCCGTCATCCCTGACTTGTAGGAAATTCATGGTAAATAGCACCTGAGACAGGTCTGAATGGGTCAGTGACCTGCCAACTCCCCCTTTCTGTTTAAAAGGATAGGATGTAGCAGTATCCATGTAAAGCTGGCACAGGGTGGGGCTATTGGCCATTCCCTGAGGTAGGACGGTGAACTGATAACGTTTACTGGGGGCTTGGAAATTGATCGCGGGGAGGGAGAAGGCAAATTTTTCTTTGTCCTCCGGGTGGAGGGGAATGCTATAGAAGCAGTCTTTAACATCAATCACTATAATAGTCCACCCTTGCGGGACTGCAGTGGGCATAGGGAGACCAGGTTGGAGGGTCCCCATGGGTACCATGTTGGCATTTACTGCCCGAAGATCAATCAACATTCTCCAACTCCCCCCTTTCTTTTTTATGACAAAGACGGGGGAGTTATACGGGCTAAGGGACGGTTCCACTTTGTTCTCGTGCAGGAGGGGCCACTGCTCAACCCAAATAGGTTTCTTATTAAACCATGTTATTCTGGGGGAAAAGCTCATCTCTAGAGTGGCCCCAATTAATTTCCCCGCAGGCTATCAGGGGTGGCAAGTGTCAGGTTAAGCTGGCTCAAGATATCTCTACCCCATAATGCATAAGGGAGGTCGGGTAGGCACAGTGGGGTGAAGAGTCCAGATTCTTCCAAAGCTGACCACCGTAAGGCGTGTGCTGCTTTCATGGCAGATCTATTGCCCCCCACCCCCGTCACTGCTTGAGGGCTCTGTAGGAGTGGCCACTCGCGCCTCCACTGTCCCCTATTTATGACAGAGCAATCGGCTCCAGTGTCAATTATCCCTTCAAGCTTCTGATTTTCCACCGTGAGGGTTAACAGTGGTCGCCCAGAGCTGACCGGGCGGACCCAGTTCACATGAGCGGGAGGGGTCCGCAAGGGCAGCGCCTTTCCCACCTCTTGGCCCTGTTTTACCAAGGTGGGAAAGGGGTGGGGGTTTGTGACCCTTACGGATGTGGGACTTCCGGGACCAAAAATGACCTGGGTATGGGTGACTAAGTCCACACATCTCTCAGCCCCTGTGATGAGCGCTGGGAAAATATTTAGCTCAATGGGAATCATCGAGGTTTCCCAAGGCCCGATCTCTCTCTGCTGTGTCCCTTCTCTATAGTCAACCCTCACGGGGATAGTCACAGTAATGGGGCCGCTGTCTTCGAGCACGGGGGGGGCCCCGCGGCCGGGCCCCTCCCTTTCCCTTTTCCCGACTTCCCTTTGGATCGGCAGAACCTGGCTATGTGACCTGGCTTTCCACAGGAATAACAGGTCGGAACTGAAGTGGAGGGGGGCCGCTGCCTGCACTGTGCTTTGAGGTGCCCTGGCTTTCCGCACCCAAAACAGGTGGGTCTCACCTGCATACCGTGAAGGGCGGTCAGGAGGCTATCCTCCCGGTTCTCCATGGCAGTCACTAAGGCTTGAATTGAATCCTCGCTGGGCATGTCCAGCAATTTGTCAACAATTTCTTCTAATGAAGCGTCGGGGGGAAGGCTGCTAATGGCTGCGATCCCTTTGGGGCGAAGACCCTCTTTAATCAATTGTCTCATAAGTAGATCAGATCCCGGGGTGTCTCCCATTATACGAGTCACTGTCTCTTTAACCTCGTTCACAAATGAGAGGGGTGTCTGATCTGCTCTCTGCTTCAGCCCAACCAACTTCTGTGTGGCTCTCCCCCCTTTCATGGCTCCAATCTTATCCCAAGCTGCAACATGTGTTTCTTTAACAGTCTCTAGCTCAAACTGGCCATACTGGGCCTGAACAGCAGGGTCAGTATAGGCTCCAGTTCCACACAGGAGGTCAATGGCTAAATCCAGGGGAGTATAACCCCGGGATTTTGCCAGCTTAGAGGCCTCTCTGCGGGCCTGAGCCTTAAAAGCTAAATATAAGGAGGCATCTAGGCACGCGGCTGCAATTTCGTCAAAGTCAGCAGGGGTCCAAGGGTGCGTAGCAAAGAGGTTTTGCATCAGTCTTTTTACATAAGGGGAGCTTGGGCCGTATTTAGTCACGGCCTCCTTAAGTTCCTTAAGCATCTTAAAAGGGACAGGGCGGTAGTCTCGGGCTCCGGTAAGGGGGTCCGTAAATACCGGGTAGAGGCCCCAGTCATCCCAGTCCACCTCCTCCCCTTTCTCTATTGCTATGGAGGCACTGGTGGCAAGTAGGCCGGATGGGCGGAGCCCTTGAGGGGATCTCTGAAGGGCGGACAAGGAACATGGGGGATTTTTTGCCTCTGTTTCCTGGCTGGGCCGCCAAGCCTGGGGCGCGGCAGCTGTCCAATCAGCGCGGACTTCTCCCTCCTCGTCAGCAGCCTCCCGGTCCCACCTACTCACGCTCCTCTTCCTGCCACCCCTGAGGGCTGTTTGCACCCCTCCCTTCCCGCGCTCGGAAACTTCCGGCCCTGAATCTCTAAGTGTGCCACATTCATCGCCCTCCCCCTTTTCATTCTGTCTCGGTAAGGAGGGGCATGCGGCATTTTCTTCTCCCTGGGGGCCCCTTGTTCCCCCATTGTTTCTTCTAAGTTCCTCCCACGGATACAGGGGAGGGGGTGGCCTTCCCTCTTCCTCTGGGCTCTCTGAATCCGATCCCGCCAACGAGCTACCCACCTGAGTGCTGATTGTTCGTGCCAAAGTCACCTTTTGGGGATGCAGGGCTGCATCCACTATCTTATACACTGTAAAATCCTTGGGGGTCAGTTTTCCCGGGCAGGTGTCATTATAGGAGGCCATCTGCTGCCCTACCACCTTCCATTTATCTGGTTGGATCCCACTATGTTGCACCCAAGGGCAGATGTTCCAGATATTCTCAACAAAAGCACGGCACGTCTTGATAGGTAATTTACGGCCATGCTTAGCGCAGAGTTTATAAAGCTGCGCTGCAACGGCCTCTTTTTCCTCCGGCTCAAAGGCGGGAATATTATTCCGGCCCCCCATGCTGTCTACTAGCCGAGGCTGCAATCCTAACAGGTGGCAGAACTGGAAAGTTCCCGTTCGGCAAAAGAGAAGGAGGCAGCAGGGCACAATCAGACAAGCCAGCATGGCAAGGAGCGTGATTAGAGCAGAAGGAGAAAGGGGAGAGAAAGAAAGCATAGTCAACACAATAGGGATATGTCCCTCAGGCAATATCTGAGAGTAAACGCCCTCTCCTTCCTCCGGGTCAGAAACGACCGAGGCTGTCTGGAGAATCCGACCAGCGGATTCAGACGTTCCCTAGCAAAATCAGGTCCCGGGTTTCGGCACCACTTGCCGGGTTTTTATTTACAACGCCGGCTTCTTTATGCTAGTCCGTCCTCTTACTCACCAGTCCAACGCGTGATGAGTCTTCGGGGTACCTCCGGCCCCCACTCTTTGATGGGGGAAGAACCAGACAGAGCGCCTGAGGTGGGTAATGAGTCTTTATTCTTCTGTGATCACATTCCCGCTCCCCCCAACCTCTCAGCAGACCCTTTTATCCCCTCTGTCCTCCCTCCCATGAACTCTTACTCAATGAGGGGCCGAGTTCTGTAACATTCCCTTATAAGGTGATTATGTTTCCCCCTCTAAGCAACCGCCAAGCCTCTTCCCCCCGCCCCCAACAAATTAATACCTTGCAACAAGAAAACAAATCCTTAGAAAATACAATTGGACAAATACAAAAGGAGACTAAATCTGTCAGATACTCAATGGGACAATTACAAAATAAGAATAAATCTCTCACATCATCAATTGGACAAATATAAAATGAGAATAATTCTCTCAGATCCTCAATTGGGCAAATGTAAAAAGAAAATAATTTTCTCAAAACCTCAATTGGTCAAATGGAAAGCTCTTTCAAAAGTAGAATTGACCAATTGAAAAAGGAGTTGCAAAAGGTTAATGAAGAAAAGTCCTCCCTAAAAAAAAATTCAGTCTGCAGAAACTAATGACTCCATGAGACAGCAAGAGCCAGTTAAACAAAATCAAAAAATTGAAAAAAATAAAAGAAAATGTAAAATACCTCATCAACAAAACTACTGACCTTGAGAATAGATCAAGGAGGGGCAACCTGAGAATTATAGGACTTCCTGAAAACATTGAAGAGAAAAAAAGCCTGGACTTAATATTACAGGATCTAGTGATGGAAAACTGGCCTGATATCTTGGAACCAGAGGGCAAAGTAGTTATTGGAAGAATACATTGATCCCCTCCAGAAAAAGACCCTACAATGAAAACACCAAGGAATGTTTTGGCCAAATTCCAGAACTAGCAGATAAAAGAAAAAATCCTACAAGCAGCCAGAAAGAAACAATTTAAATATCAAGGAGCCACAATTTAAATATCAAGAACCTGGCTGTATCAACATTAAGGGATCCAAGGGCCTGGAATAAGATATTTTGAAGAGCAAGGGAGCTTGGAATGCAGCCAAGAATCTATGATCCCACAAAGATGAGCCTTCTCTTCCAGGGAAAGAGATGGACATTTAACGAAATGGAAGATTTCCAAAAATTCCTGATGAAAAGACCAGAGCTAAAATAGAAAATTTGGACATCAAAGAAGAGGTTCAAGAGACAAATGAAAAGGTAAATAAAAGGGGAATCAGTAAAAGGAAAAAATGCTGCTATCCAGTAAGTTGAAACTAGCTATATCCCTGCATGGGGAAAAAGATTCTCATAAATCTTGAGAACTGTAACTCTAACAGAGAGAATATACCTAGCCATAAATGATGGACATTCAGGATCTATCCATGAGACTGCTATCTAATGGTATGTAACTGGATTTAACCCCACTTGGGAGAAAAGCTCTAATAACCATCAAGAATTTTAACTCTATTAGATAGAATATACTTAACTAGAAGTGACAAATACTCAGAATTTTCTATGACTCAGATATAATGATCTAAAAAAAAACACTACCTTCTTAAAAAGGGGGAGAGGAAAGAGATGGGAGGAGGGAGGGGATTAAATAGGGTAAATCTCATTACACTAAGAGGTACAGAATACCTATGGTAATACAGGGGAAGAAGGGAGCAGAAACACCTGATTCTTCTTCTCATCAGACTTGGCTTATAGTCAACCTACACATACTCAGATAACTTATAAAACATCTAACCTTTCAAGTATTACAATGGGAAAAGGGGAGGGGGGACAGAGAAGGGGAGGGGGAGTGGGGGGACAAAAGGGGAACCAATGGAAAGGTAGGGAAGTGAAAAGGGAAAAAGGGAAAGGGGAAAGAAAGGGGAGGGGTGATATAGGAGAGAAAAGACACTGAAGGGGGATATTCAGAAACTAAATACTGGAGAATATGGATAACGGGAGGGAAGGGGGGAAATACAAACACAGGGATGATAGCATGGAGGGCAATAAAGAATTAGTAATCATAACTTTGAATGTGAATGGGATGAACTCTCCCTTAAAATTTAAGTGAATAGCAGAGTGGATTAAAATCCAGAATCCTACAATATGCTGCTTACAAGAAACTCATTTAAAGCAGAAAGATACGTATAGAGTAAAGGGAAAAGGTTGGAGCGAAATATATTTTGCTTCAGCTGAAGTAAAAAAAAGCAGGGGTAGCAATCCTTATCTCAGACAAAGCAGCAGCCAAAATAGCATTAAAAGAGATAAGGAAGGAAATTTAATCCTCCTAAAAGGTACCATAGACAATAAAGTAATTTCAATACTCAACATGTATGCACCCAGTGGGATAGCATCCAAATTCTTGAAGGAGAAGCTGAAAGAACTGCAGGAAGACATAGACTGCAAAACTCTATGACTGGGAGAGCTCAACCTCCCCCTCTCAGATCTTGATGAATCAAATCATAAAATAAACAAGAAAGAAGTTCAGGAGGAAAATAGATTATTAGAAAAATTAGATACGGTAGACTTATGGAGGAAACTGAATGGGGATGGAAAGGAATATACCTTTTTCTCTGCAGTACATGGAACTTATACAAAAAATTGACCATGTACTATGACATAAAAACCTAATGATCAACTGCAGAAAGGCAGAAATAGTGAATACATCTTTCTCAGATCACAATGCAACAAAAGTCATATGCAATATTCAGCCAAGGAGATATAGACTGAGAACAAATTGGAAGCTGAATAACCTCATTTTAAAAAATGAGTGGACCAAAAAACAAATTATAGAAAGAATTAACCATTTTATCCTAGATAATGATAATAAAGAAACAACATACCAAAACATATGGGATTCATTCAAAACGAATCTCAGGGGATACATCATTTATATAATCCTTTATATATAATATATAATCCTTTAAATGCCTACATGAACAAATTGGAAAAAGAGGAAATCAATGAGCTAAACATGGAACTAAAAAAAATTAGAGAAAGAACAAATTAAAAATCCCCAACTAAATACCAAATTAGAAATTCTAAAAATTAAAGGAGAAATTAATAAAGTCAAAAGCAAAAAACTATTGAATTAACAAATAAAACCAAAAGTTGGTATTATGAAAAAAACAATAAAATTAATAAACCTCTGGTCAATTTGATTAAAAAAAGAAGAAAACCAAACTGCTAGTATCATAAATGAAAAAAAGGTGAACTCACCACCAATGAGGAGGAAATTAAAGTAATTTGAAATTATTTTGCCCAACTCTATGCCAATAAATTTGATAATCTAAGTGAAATGGATGAATATTTACAAAAATATAAGTTGCCCAGGTTAAATGAAGAGGAGATTAAATACCTAAACAGCCCTGTTTCAGAAAAAGAAATTCAACAAGCCATCAATGAACTCCCTAAGAAAAAATGTCCAGGGCCTGATGGATTCACAAGGGAATTCTACCAATCATTTAAGGAACAATTGGTTCCAATTCTGTATAAACTCTTTGGAAAAATAGGGAAAGATGGAATTCTGCCTAACTCTTTCTCTGATACCAATGTGGTGCTGTTACCTAAACCAGGAAGAGTTAAAACAGAGAAAGAAAATTATAGACCTATCTCCCTGATGAATATAGATGCAAAAAGCCTAAATAAAATCTTAGCAAAACCATTACAACAAGTTATCACTAGGATAATACGTTATGATCAAGTAGGATTTAATCCAGGAATGCAGGGTTGGTTCAATATGAGGGAAAACTGTTAGTATACTCAATTGTATCAACAACAAACCTACAGAAATCATATGACCGTATCAATAGATGCTGAAAAATCTTTTCAAAAATTACACCATCCATTCCTCTGAAAAACCCTAAAGAGTGTAGGAATAAATGGATTGTTCCTTAAAATAATGAGCAATATCTATCTGAAACCATCAACAAGCATTATATTCGATGGGAAGAGGCTAGAGGCATTCCCAATAAGATCAGGGGTGAAACAAGGGTGTCCATTATCACCACTACTATTCAATATTGTATTAGAAATGTTAGCATCAGCAATTAGAGAAGAAAAAGAAATTGAAGGAATTAGAATTGGGAAGGAAGAGACAAAACTCTCACTTTTTGCACATGACATGATGGTCTACCTAGAGAATCCCAAAAAATCATCTAAAAAACTGCTGGAAACAATTAGCAATTTTAGCAAAGTTGCAGGTTATAAAATAAACCCCCATACATCCTCAACCTTCCTATATATGACTAGCAAGAAACAGCAGGAAGAGCGAGAAGGAGAAATTCCATTCAAAGTAACCTCAGACAGTGTAAAATACTTGGGAGTCTATTTGCCAAGACAGACTCAGAATCTTTTTGAAAACAATTATAAAACACTTCTCACACAAATTAAATCAGATTTAAATAACTGGGCAAATATCAACTGCTCATGGATAGGTAGAGCTAATGTAATAAAAATGACAATTCTACCAAAACTAAACTATCTGTTTAGTGCCCTACCAATCAAAATTCCAAAAAATGACTTTAATGAGTTAGAAAAAATTGTAAGTAAATTCATATGGAGAAATAAAAAGTCAAGAATTACCAGGAGCTTAATGAAGAAAAGTACAAAAGAAGGTGGCTTAGCCATACCTGATCTAAAAATTATATTATAAAGCATCAGTCATCAAAACTGTTGGGTATTGGCTAAGAAATAGAGTAGTGGACCAGTGGAATAGACTAGGTGTAAAAGCAGATGATTATAGTAATCTTCTGTTTGATAAACCCAAAAAGTCCAGCCATTGGGGGGAAAAACTCCCTCTTTGATAAAAACTGCTGGCATAATTGGAAATTAGTATGGAAGAAACTTAGATTAGACCAATACCTAACACTATTTACCAAGATAAGATCCAAATGGTTACAGGACATAGACATAAAAAACAATACTATAAGCAAATTAGAAGATCAAGGACTAGTTTACTTGTCAGATCTATGGAAAGGGGAGCAGTTTATGGCTAAGGAAGATTTGGAGAACATCAACAAAAACCAATTAGATGATTTTGATTACATTAAATTAAAAAACCTTTGCACAGATAAAACCACTGTAACCAAGATCAAAAGAAATGTATTAAATTGGGAAAATCTTTACAACTAATGATTCTGACAAAGGACTCATTTCTAAAATATACAGAGAACTGAGTCATATTTTTAGAACAAAAAGCCATTCCCCAATTGACAAATGGTCAAAGGATATGCAAAGGCAATTTACAGATGAGGAGATCAAAGCAATCCATAGACATATGAAAAAATGCTCTAAATCATTAATTATTAGAGAAATGCAAATTAAAGCTTTGCTGAGGTACCACCTCACACCTCTCAGATTGGCCAATATGACCAGAAAGGATAATGATCATTGTTGGAATGGTTGTGGGAAATCTGGGACACTATTACACTGTTGGTGGAGCTGTGAACTTATCCAATCCTTCTGCAGAGTCATTTGGAACTATGCCCAAAGGGCAACAAAAATGTGCATATCCTTTGACCCAGCAATACCACTACTGGGTCTATAATTCTGAAGAAATGATGAAAAAAGGGTAAAAACATCACTTGTACAAAAATATTTATAGCAGCCCTGTTTGTGGTGGCAAAGAATTGGAAATCAAGTAAATGTCTTTCAAATGGGGAATGGTGTAGCAAACTGTGGTATATGTATGTCATGGAACACTATTGTTCTATTAGAAACCAGGAGAGACTGGATTTCAGGGAAGCCTGGAGGGATTTGCATGAACTGGTGCTGAGTGAGATGAGCAGAGCCAGAAAAACACTGTCACCCTAATAGCAACAAGGGAGTGATGATCAACCTTGAAGGACTCACTCATTCCATCAGTGCAACAGTTGGGAACTATTTTGGGCTGTCTGCAAAGGAGAGTGCCATCTGTATCCAGATAAGGAGCTGTGGAGTTTGAACAAAGTTCAAGGACTATTCCCTTTAATTTAGGAAAAAAACAGATATCTTATTGTCTGATCTTGTTACCTCTTAGACTTCTTGTCTCTTCTTTAAGGATATGATTTCTCTCTCATTACACCCAATTTGGATCAAGGTACAACATGGAAATAAAGTAAAGAATGACAGATTACTTTCCATGGGAGGGTGGGGGAGGGAAGTATGATTTGGGGGGAAAATTATAAAACTCGAATAACATCTTTAATAAAAATAAATTTAAAAAAATAACCAATTTAATGGAAATCATATGATCATCTCAATAGATATTGAAAAAATATTTCACAAAATACAGCACTCATTCCTACTAAAATCATTAGCAGATGTATGAATTGATGGGTTGTTCCTTAAAATGATAATCAGTACCTATCTGAAACCCTGAACATGTATTATATTCAATGGGAATGAGCTAGAAAAGTTCCTAATAAGATCAGGACTGAAACAAGGATGCCCGTTTTAATCACTGCTATTTAATATTGTATTTAATAAATTAGTTTCAGCAATAAGAGAAAAAAGAAATTGAAGGAATTAGAATTGGGAAGGTGGAAATAAAACTCTCATTCTTTGCAGATGATATGTTGATACTCCTAGAGAATTGGAAAAAAACATCTAAAAAACTACTGGGAACAATTAGCCTCTTTAGCACAGTTAGAGGATATAAAATAAACCCATATAAATCCTCAGAATTTCTACATATTATTAACAGGTTTTAGCAGCAAGAGTTAAAAAGAGAAATCCCATTTAAACTAACTTCAGAGAACATAAAATACCTGGGAATCTACCTGCCAAGGCAGACTCAGAGACTATTAAAACAGCTATAAAATATTTTTCAGATGAATAAAATCAAATCTAAATAACTGGGCAAATTTCAATTGCTGATGGATATACCAAGCTAATATAATAAAAATGACAATTCTACATAAATTAAACTATGTATTTAGTGCCATACCAATGAAACTTCCAGAAAATTACTTCAGTGAGCTACAAAATATTGTAACTAAATTCATATGAACAAAGAGTCAAGAATATCAAGGGAATTAATGAAAAGAAATTAAAAAGAAAGCAACGTGGCCTTACCAGTTCTTACTATGAAGCATCAGTCATCAAAACTGGTACTAGCTAAGAAACAGAGAGGTGGATCAGTTGAATAAGTTAGGTGCAGAAAGAGACAGCAGGAAATGATTATAGTAATCTGCTTTTTGATAAACCCAAATTCCAGCTTCTGGAATAAGAACTGATTCTTTGTTTAAAAAAAAAACTATTGGTACTGATAAAAAAAAAAGAAAGTATGGCAGAAACTAGGATTAGACCAACATCTCATACCATATACCAAAATAAGATCAAAATAGATATAAGATTTGGACATAAAATACAATATTATAAGCAAATTAGGAGAACAGGAATAGCTTACCTGTCAGATATATGGAAAGGGAAGCAATTTATTACCAAGGAAGACAGAGAACATTATTAAAAATAAACTGGATAATTTTGATTACATTAAATCAAAAAATTTTTACACAACAAAACCACTCTAACAAGTTCAAAAGAAATGTAATAAACTGGGAAACAATCTTTATAACTCATATTTCTGACAAAGGATTCATTTCTATAATATATAGAGAACTGAGTTAAATTTATAAAAAAAAGTCATTCCCCACTTAACAAATGGTCAAAGGATATGCAAAGGCAATTTTCAGACAAAGAAATCAAAACTACCTATAGTCATATAAAAAATTTCTATTATTATTGATTAGAGATATACAAGTAAAAGTATCTCTGAAGCACCACCTTACATCTCTAAGATTAGCCAATATGACCAGAAAGACAATGAGCAATATTGGAAGGGATATGGGAAATCTAGGTCACTAGTGTATTGTTGGTGAAGCTGTGAACTGATCCAACTTTTCTGGAGAGCAATTTGGAATTATGCTCAAAAGGCAATAAAAATGTGCATACCCTTTGATCCAGCAATACCAGTACTGGGTCTATATCCTGAAGAGATGATGAAAAAGGATAAAAACCACTCATCTATAAAAATATTTACATCAGATCTGTTTGTAGTGTCAAAGAATTGGAAATCCAGGCAATGTCCATCAATTGGGAATGAAACAAATTGTGGTATTTGGATTTGATGGAATAATCATGTTATTTTAGAAATCAGGAGGTATTGGATTTCAGAGAAGCTTGGAAAAATGTGCATGAATTGATGCTGTGTGAGATGGGCAGAACCAGAAGAAAATTGTACAGGGGACAATTTTAGGGCATCTGTGATAGAGAGTGCCATCTCCATCCAGAGAAGGAACTAAGGATCTTCAACAAAGACCAAAGATTGTTATCATCAATTTTAAAAAAAGTTGTCATATATATTACATAATTTTTACTCTCTGTAGTATTTTCATTTTTCATTATGGATATGTTTTTTCCCTCTCACCACAGTCAATTTTGATCTATGTATATCATGGAAACAAATGTAAAGATAATATCAGATTGCTTTCTATTGGGGGTAGTAGGGAGGAGGAGGGAGAGGGAGAAGGAAAATTGTAAAATTCAAAGTCTTGCAAAAAATATTGGTAGTAATTACTATTGAATATAATAGGAAAACAAAATATTTATATATTTTTAAAAAGAAATTAACCATATATATTAAATTAATAGTTTTTTCTTCCTTTGGCATTCTAAGAAATTTAACTATATTCTAATTTTTATTGAAACTTAGTGTGCTTTATTATAAATGCTATTAAGTGGAGCTACTTCATATCCTGCTACTTTGCTGAATTTGTTATTTGTTTCAAGGAATTTTTAGATGATTTTCTTGGGTTCTTTAGGTATACCATCATATCATCTTAAAAGAATGAAAGTTTTGCTTCTTCTTTGCCAGTTCTGATCTCTTCAATTTCTTTTTCTTCTCTTATTGGTCCTGCTAGCATTCCTAATACCATATTAAATAATAATGGAGATTGTGGGCAACCTTGTTTCACTGCTGAATTTATTGGAAATGCTCCAAGTTTGTTTCATTAAATATATTTGTTGATGGTTTTAGATAGATACTATTCATTATTTTAAAGAAAACTCCATTTATTCATAAACTTTCCAGTTTTAATAGGAATGGATGCTGTATTTTATCAAGGGCTTTTTCAGCATCTATTGAGATAATCATATGATTTCTGATGGTTTTACTATTGATATGTTTAATTATGTTGAGTGTTTCCTAATGTTGAGCCATCCCTACCCTCCTGGTATAGATCCAACCTGATCATGGTGTATTATTCTCGTAATAACTTGCTGTAGTCTCATTGCAAAAATTTTATTTAAGATTTTTGCATCAATATTCATCAGGGAGATTGGTCTATAATTTTACTTGTTTTGATTCTTCCTGGTTTATGTATCAGCACCATGTTTGGTGGCATAAAAGAGTTTGGCAGAACTTCCTCTCCTAGTTTTTATTTTATTTTATGTAGAATAGGAATTAATTGTTTCTTAAATGTTTAGTAGAATTCACTTGTAAATCCATTCACCTGGAGACATTTTCTTAAGGAGTTTATTGATGGTTTCTTCAATTTCTTTTTCTGAAATGGGATTATTTAAGTAATTTATTTCTTCTGTTAATCTGGGAAGTTTGTATTTTTGTAAATATTCATTCATTTCACTCAAGTTGTCCAGTTATTGGCATATAGCAGCAAAGTAGCTCCAAATTATCTTTTTAATTTCCTCCTCATTGGTAGTAAGTTCACATTTTCATTTTTGATACTGGTAATTTGGTTATCTTCTTTCTTTTTTTAATCAGACTAACCAAAAGTTTGTCTATTTTATTGACTTTTTAATAAAGCCAACTCTTAATTTTATTTATGAAATCAATGGTTTTCTTGCTTTCCATTTTATTAATCTCTCCCTTGATTTTCAGAATTTCTAATTTGGTGTTTAATTGGGGTTATTTAATTTGTTCTTTATATATATATATATATATATATATATATATATATATATATATGTAAAACAAAGCTGAAGAACAAGAAGGAAAGAGAAAGAGAAATTCCATTTAAAATAAATGTAGACAACATTAAATACCTGGGAATCTACCTCCCAAGACAAACCCAGAAACTGTAGGAACACAATTATAAAGCTCTCCTCACCCAAGTAAAGTCAGATCTAAATAATTGGAAAAATGTCAAATGCTCATGGTTAGGTTGAGCTAATATGATAAAAATGACAATTCTACCCAAATTAAATTACTTATTCAGTGCCATACCAATCAAACTACCAAATTACTTTATTGAGCTAGAAAAAAATAGTAACAAAATTCATCTGGAACAACAAAAGGATAAGAATAGCAGGAACTGATGAAAAAAAATGTTAAGGAAGGTGGTCTAGCTCTGCCAAATCTAAAACTATACTATAAAGTAGCAGTCATCAAAACTGTCTGTTTCTGGTTAAGAAATAGAATAATGAATCAGTGGATAAGGATAGGTTTAAAAGAAACTGCAGTAAGTGACTACAACAATCTACTATTCAACAAATCCAAAGACATCAGCTTCTGGGATAAGAACTTATTATTTGAAAAAAATTGTTGGGAAATTGCAAAATAGAATGGCAAAAACTAATCATAGATCCACATCTCACACCTTATATCAAAATAAGGTCAAATTGGGTACAAGATTTAGACATAAAGAGCAATATCATAGATAAATTAATAGACCAAAAATACTTTTTGATTTATTGAAAAGGGATAAATTTATGACCAGACAAGAATTAGAGCACATTATAAGTTGCAAAATGAATGATTTTGACTATATTAAATTAAAAAGATTTTGCACTAAAAAAAAATCAATGCTGCCAAAATTAGAAGAAAAGCAGAAAATTGGGAAGAAATCTTCACACCCAGGAGTTCTGATAAAGGTTTCATTTCTGAAATATATAGAGAATTGCATCAAATTTATAAGGTCACAAGTCATTCCCCAAATGAAAAATGGTCAAAGGACATGAACAGACCATTTTCAAATGAAGAAATTAAAGCTATATATAAGCATATGAAAAAAATTCTCCAAATCACCATTGATTAGAGAGATGCAAATTAAAACAACCATCTCACATTTATTAGATTAACCCAGAGGAGAAAAAAGGGAAGATGATCAATGTTGTAGAGGTTTTGGGAAGATTTGAACATTGATGCATTGCTGGTGGAGTTGTGAACAGATCCAACCTTTCTGGAGAACAATATGGAACTATGCCCAAAGAACAATGAAACTGTTCACACCCTGTGACCTAGCAATTCCAATTCTAGGATGATATCCAGAAGAAATTGTAAAAAATGGGAAAAGTCCTACATGTTCCAAAATATTCATAGCAGCTCTTTTTGTAGTGGCAAAGAATTATAAATTGAGGGGATGTCCATCAATTGGGGAATGGCTATACAAATTATGGTACATGAATACTATGGAGTATTATTGTTCCTTAAGAGACTATAAATGGAGGTGGCTAGGTGGCACAGTAGATAGAGCACCGGCCCTGGAGTCAGGTGTACCTGAGTTCAAATCTGACCTCAGACACTTAATAATTGCGTAGTTGTGTGGCCTTGGGTGAGCCACTTAACCCCATTTGCCTTTCAAAAAAACAAAAAACAACCAAACAAGCATAATAAACAAACAAAAAGAAACCATAAATGGTCAGACTCTAGAGAAGCATGGTATGACTTAGGGGATCTGATGCTGAGCGAAGGGTATAGAGCCAAGAAAACAATGTACACATCAACAACAGTATGAGATGAACAACTTTGATGGAAGCAACTCCTTTAGACAGTCCAGAGAACTAGGATAACTGTACTAGACTGGTACTGGTCCATATTATCCCCAACCAGAGGAAGAAAAATAAAATAAAACAAAACACACAAAAAACCCCACCCCTACCAAATCTGATGAATACTTTATAAAAATTATCTCTTATGTATCTCTTTCCTTTAATCCTAATTGCTCATGTCAAAAATTACTAATTTGTAAATATGTTTTAAAAAATACGGGTGTAAAATGTTAATCTGACTGTTCTCTACTGAGGGGAAGGGTATAGGAAGGAAGGGTGCAGAGAAATTTTGTAACTTGGAAATATGCATGTACAAATGGATGGAAATAAAAATAAATAAATACAGATAAGTAGAGTTACTTCATTATGACACAGCCATATAATATGATATCTCTGTGTTTTGTATATACAAATATGTGTTATATATCTATATTAATGTATATCTATATGAATGCTGTATATGGATGAGAATAGCATAAATTCAGATATGGTATTATGATACTTTCAGAGAATCTTTTGATGTAGGAAAGAAGGAACACCCCCAATTAATAATATGGGGAAAATGATCAAAATCTTTTTTGGCATTTCTGGCTAGCACTGTGCTCAAATGTAAAGTAAACAGAAATAAGTTCAATTCATCAAGACTCATTTTACTTCTCTTGAAATAATTTTGAAAACAATTTTTTTCAAAATTTTCCTTTTTAACTTGAGAGAAACCTCAGATCATGAAGATAATTTATATGTACACTATTTCACATTGAATCCAGTAGTTTTACCTTTAATTTCATAAAACATTTAATAGTTATACACCATATGTTGTAAACTAGTACCTTTCCTAGTTCCAAGTCCTGTTGAAATGAATACAGATCTCTCCTGATTGACTGTGTTAACCAAGAAGATTTGGTTAAAACAAAAATTTTAATAGTATGGAAAAATATTCTCATTGCATCCTGTGTGATATATAAGCAGATAGTTTCAATTTTAATCTGCTCATTAAAAAATCTGATTCTGGCTTAAATCTGCTTAAATCTAAAGAAACTAAGAAATCAAACTGTGGTTTCCTTTTCTTCATTTCTCTTTAGTTAGGTATTGATGTTATATCACAAGGCTCAGATGGAAAGAAATTAGTTAGAAGCTTTATGAAACTATTGCCATCACAATTTTGATTGATTTCTGATTTTCTTATTCTTCAAATTATCAATGATTTTTAACCCTATTTCAGTTTTAAAGTTCTGTTAAAGAGAAACTTGTTTTTCTGTCTTTGGGTTGCTAAGCTACATTTAAGCCCTGTCTCCATCTAGGTCAAGCTGTCTTATTCCTAGGATGTGTCAATAGACATTTAAAGAACACAATGAGAAGGTAGACCTGTTATTTTCAAAATTGTAATCTGTTATTGTATTAAGAAAAACATTAGAATCATAGATTTCCTCTCATAAAGAATTGAGTCTGAAAAAGTCAAACCTATATGATATGGACTAACAAGGCAAAAGTCAAGAAAAATAATGCAAATAAAAAAACAAAATTTTGAAAAAATATATCTGACTAGCAATCTGTGTTAATAAGAGTAGAATATCATAGCAGTGTCCATCTAATCTACTATTTATATTAAAAATTCACCACATATTTCTGAAAAATCACTCCTGGAAAAGAAGATGATCATTTGATGGGGAGAAAGGGGAAGGGAAGGGAAGAGAAAATTTGTATACTACCACCAATGCAATAGCCTTCTTATTTGCCCAGATTGGTGACAACATATATCCTATATAGTCATCTAAACTGTGAGGTCTGTCAAAAGCTAAAAGTTCATTCAACGACACTTATGAAACATTTTGTACAGTTGCTGTGTTGAGTTGGGGAAACAGAAACAAAATTGCCCTTGCCTTCAAAGAGCTTATATTCTATTGGAAGAAAACAAAACATACATGGAAAATTAAATACAAAATAGAAGGGGGTAAAAAGAAGAAGTCAAATGGAAGCTGAGGAGAATTAGAATAGATTGTTGCAAGAATCACCCCAGATGAATTTGAAGGAACTTAATGATTCTAGAAGACAGAGGTTAAGAAAATCATTCCAGAATTGGAAGACAGCCTATAAAAGGAATAGAAATGAGAGGTGGAATGTCATGTCTAAGAAATCATGGATAAACTGGTTTGGCTGGAAGGTAAAGTGCATAAATCTTACCTCAAGAATTCACAGAAACATGGAAAGACTTGTATGAACTAAGGAAGAAAGCAGAATTCGGAAAGTAATTAGGTCATGACTACTACATGATGAAAACTAAAATAAGCCTAAAAAAGAAGCTAACCAACATCTTTCTAAAAAAGAGGAAATGTCCTTGTTTCCTTTTGATAGACTGGTAGAAGACTATACAGGCAAGATATTACATATATTGCTAGACATGGTCATTTTGTTAGTTGCTTTTGCTTATCTTCCTTTCTTTTCTTTAAAGGAACATTCACTGATGTATATTAAGAAATTTCTATAATTTCAAATGTTCAATATAATATTTTTTCAAAGGGAAGGGTATGGTCAAAGTATATAAATACACAGTTCTCAAAAGAATTGCAAAATATTTATAGTAATATGAAAAAAATGATCTAAATTACTAGTAATAAGAAAATGCACATTAAAACATCTCTGAAATTTCACCTCAAACCCACAAAATTAGCAAAGACAACAAAAGATAGGCATAATCAGTATCAGTGCTGGAGAGACTTCAGAAGTCAAACACTGTAATCAAAGAGTATGAGAATTGAAAGAAATCTGAATGTTCATACACTCTTGGAACTCTTAATTGGAAAGTGAGTTTGAATATTTATTTTTCAAAATGAGTAAAATGTTCAGATCTTTGACCTGGATGTACCAATGTACCAAGGTACCAAGGCTAGACTTACATCCCAAAGGGATAAAAGGCCAAAAAAGTCCCATACATAACAAAATATTCACTGTTGAACTTTCTGTGGTAACAAAGAACTGGAAACAAATTAGGTGTTAAGTTGAGGAAAGACTAAACAAGTTGGGCTATATAAATATAATGGAACATTATTGTACTCTAAGAAATTAAAATATAAAGAATCAACTGTTAAAAACAGAAGTAAAAAAGATCCAAGAAAGCAATATGTATAATGTCTGCAACACTGTAAAGAGAAATAAGAATAAAATGAAGCATAATATTGTGCAATTTTAACAACCAAAAGAGTCCTGGAGGAAAAAAGTCAAGAAAATATACCTCACTTACTTCATTGCAAATGTGGGTGGGACTACAGGTGCAAAATACAGTAGAATATAATGAATTGGTTGGCTTTGCTTAATTATACTTTTTGCCTTTTTCTTAATCTTTATTAAATAGATTGTTCATTAGGGAAGGAAAAAATACATTACGGCATGAATGGAATAGAAAAACATAAATCATCTAGGGTTTTTAAGAGACCGAAGAGAAGGGAATGATAGAAAATAAAGTTACTGTAGTAAAAAAAAATCCTAAGTCAAAATGAATATAGCCATTTGCATGTGGATATAACCAAGAAAAAATAGATATGAATCTGAATTATCCAGATCTTCACTTCACTTTACTTATAAATTCAATTTCTTTCTCTTTCTCACTTGGTACTCAGCATGTACGTGTATAAGTTAGGTCTCTCTCCCATGCCCCCCCTTTCACCCTACACCATGATGGTTCTATAAGTTAGGGCCTTCCTAAAAATTATGTTATATAATGGAAGGAGTTCTAGAAAAAAGCGATCAGAGAAGACCTGAATCCAAATTCCATCTCTACTATTTAATAGCAATATGGCCCTAGGCAAAGTACTTAACCATGCTAAGTCTCATCTTAATTCTTCTTTCGTCATCTGTAAAATGCAGTTAAAAATACAGAAAATGCCTACCTCAAAGGATAATGGTATAAAAGTGCTTTGTAAAGGTAAGAAAAACTATATCCACACATTCATTTCCCCCACATTCACACCTGCCACTCCTTTCTTTCTCATTCCTAATCTTACTTCAGTCCAGACCACTCAGCAGACACTGGAAAGTCAACAATGATCTTTTTATTTCTAAAACCAATGGCCTTTTCTCAGTCTTCATGCTTCTGTCTCATTCTTCTTGACCTTTCGATAGCATATAACATTGCTGATAATTCCTTCTTTTTTAGAGCAAGGGTTCACGAAGTATGGCCTGTATGCTAAATCCAGTCCAGCAGAGTTGAGAATGGCTTTAACATTCTTAATTTTATTATATTTTTTAAGTGTGAAAACCATTCTTATGTTGGATTGTATTTAAAAAAACTAAAAAATTTAAAAAAAAGGTACAGGACTTTGGGCTGTAGGTTGCCAAATTCTATTCCTTAACTTGGATTTTTGTGAAACTTCTCTTTTGTAGTTCTCTTGCTCTGTATTGACCTAATCATTATCATTATACTATCTGAATTATCATCTATGTCCCACCTCCTGACTTTCTTTTTGTGATCCTATTAGTTCGTATTATTTCTATGTAGGAGACCCCCAAATCAACATATTCAGTCCTTTTCTCTCTCTTTAGTTCCAGTCAAATATCTTCAACTGTCAGCTAGACATTCCAAACTATATGTCCATAGGCACCTCATACTTAATATATCCAAAACAGAACTCAGTATCTTTACTCCTAAACCTACCCAACTCATTATTTCCGTATCTCTATAGAGGGCACCATGCCAAATTCCAACAGTTACCAAAATTCACCAATTCTACTTCTTACATATTTCTTACATTTTCCCCCCTTCTATTTATTAAACAAGCACCCTAGTTTAGACCTTTATCATTTCTTGCCTGAACTCTTCCAAAAGGAACTTAATTAGTCTGCCTCATCTATTCTTCTTCTGCAATCCATCTTCCACAAAGTTGTTCTTGTTGTTCAATTGTTCAGTCATGTTCAACTCTTCTTAACCTATGAAGTATAATATACCTGCAGCTTAATATCTTCATTATCTCTTGAAGTCTGTCCAAGTTTATATTCATTATTTCCACAATACTATCTATCTCTTTAACCTTCAGCTGTCTCCTTTCCCAGACCAGCTTCAGGATCTTTTCCAATGAGTCTCATCATGTAATTCTGTGACCAAAGAATTTAAGCTCTAGTATCTGACCTTCTAGTGAATTAAGAGAATAAATTAGTTTCTTAAAGGATTGACTGCTTGGACCTCTTTACAGTCCAAGGGCTCTGAAAGTATTTTCTAGCACCCACAATTTGAAGGAATCAATCCTGTGGTGCTCATCTTTCCTTGTAGTCCTATGCTCACAGCTATATATTGCTCCTGAAAAACTACAACTCTGACTATATTTGTCAAATATATTTTGTATGTTTTGTTACCTTTTTTCATCAAACTGAAATCTGTGCATTTTAGTTGTCTAGATTTGCCACAGCTTTTCTTCCAAGGAGCATGCATCTTTTAATTTCATGGTTTCAGTTGCCATCTGCAGTGATAATTGAGCACAAGAATATAAAATCTAACCCTGCTTCCATTTCTTCTCCCTCTGTTTGCTAGGGACATCTTTGGGACATGGGACATCTTTGACAGGATCTAAATTTTTTGATGTTGTTCTTCAAGTCACTCTCTCTTTCACCCTTATCAAGAGATTTCTTAATTCCTCTTCACTTTTTGCCAACAG
This sequence comes from Macrotis lagotis, assembly GCF_037893015.1. Classification (NCBI taxonomy): domain Eukaryota; kingdom Metazoa; phylum Chordata; class Mammalia; order Peramelemorphia; family Peramelidae; genus Macrotis; species Macrotis lagotis. The sequence continues at coordinate 32,945,849 of NC_133662.1, read as the reverse complement.
AGTAGTGTTGTCTGAATATTCAAGATTGTTGATGTTTCATCTGAAAATCTTAATTCTAGCTTTGTGATTGATCCAACCTGGCATTCGGCATGATGTATTATACATATAAATTAAATAAAGTGACAATATGCAGCCTTGCCATACTCCTTTTCCAACTGTAAACCAATCAGTTTTTCCATCATTTTGTCTCTAATTATTGCTTCTTGGTCCACCTACAGATTCTTCAAGAAAAAAACAAGATGCCATCCCTCTTTAAGGGCTTGTCACGTTTTCTCACAGAGTGAAACCTTTATATGATATAGTCATTAAAACAGTAATAGAAGTTTTTCTGAGATGCCCTTATGTTTAGAATGTTCAAAATTTGGTCTCTAGTTCCTTTGACTCTGAAAACCAACTTGCTCTTTTAGAACCATGTTTCCCCATGTATAAGACAATCCCAATATGTAAAACATAGCTTAATTTGGGGGCCCAAAATTTGAAAAAAAATCTATTAAAGTTATGAACTCATTTTGTTAAGATTTTATTTATTTTGAGTTTTACAATTTTACCCCTAATCTTACTTCTCTCCCGCTACCTCACACAGAAAGCAACTTGTCAGCCTTTACATTGTTTCCACATTATACATCATTGATCCAAATTAATTGTTATGAGAGAGAAATCTTATCCTTAAGGAAGAAACATAAAATATAAGAGATAACAAGATCAAACAATAAGATATCAGTTTTTTTCCCCTAAATTAAAGGGAATAGTCCTTGGACTTTTGTTCAAATTCCACAGTTCTTTCTCTGGATACAGATGGTATTCTCCATTGCAGACAGCCCCAAATTGTCTCTAATTGTTGCACTGATGGAATAAGCAAGTCTATTAAGGTTGATCATCATCCCCCCCATGTTGCTGTTAGGGTGTACAGTGTTTTTCTGGTTCTGCTCATCTCACTCAGCATCAGTTCAAGCAAATCCTTCCAGGTTTCCCTGAATTCCCATCCCTCCTGGTTTCTAATAGAACAATAGTGTTCCATGACATACATATACCACAGTTTGTTAAGTCATTCCTTAATTGAAGGATATTTACTTGATTTCCAATTCTTTGCCACCACAAATAGGACTGCTATGAATATTTTTGTACAAGTGATGTTTTTACCCTTTTTCATAATCTCTTCAGGATATAGAACCAGTAGTGGTATTGCTAGATCAAAGGATATGCACATTTTTTTGCCCTTTGGGTGTAGTTCCAGACTGCTCTGCAGAAAGGGTGGATGATGAACTCAAGTTCTATTCATTATACAATTCATACAACTCATCACTGTCAAAACTACCATCCATTATCTTGATGATGAATCTTAGGAAAGTCTTAGGAGAGGCTCTGACTGCTCTCCTTTCTGTGCTCTGGTCTGTGCATAGACACATGCTTAGTCCATTCCGTTTCATGATCCTGAAGCACAAAAATGCGTCCTCTTTTGAAATTAGTCACTTCCTTTTCATCAGCAATTCTTCTTGCTTCATGCTGAACCATCTTTGTGGACACAGGAATTCCACTTGCCCTTTGCTCTTCAATCTGTATCTTCAATTCCCTCTCTAACCCAGTCATTTGACTGACTTGCTTCTCATGACCTTCTGCTGTGGCATTTTCAGTAGGGTTTCTTCTTCTCATAGCCAGTCTCAGATTGTTTTCTCAGTTGGAGGACCAAAGTGACATTCAGCAGCACGATTTCCATTCACTTTTGCAAACTGGATCTCTCTGAATTTGAATTCAGCACTGGACAAAAATCTTTTCTGAGCCATTTCTGGGCAGAACATGGCAAAACATAACCTAGTATACTAGTAATGAATGCTAAACAATGAGCACAAGGACAGTAAGCATGAAAATGCAGGAAATACAAGTTTGAAAAGTCTACAATGAGCGAAAAAGCACAGAAAAAGTAGGAAATGCAAGTAAAAAATCTACAGCCACTGTATAAGATATTCCCAGTTTTTAGACCCCAAATTTTTCAAAAAAAAAGAGTACAACTTATACATGAGGAAATCTGGTAATTCTTGGTTCACATATTACTGAAGTCTAAATTACAGAATCTTAAGCATAACCTTGATATCTTATGAAATGAGTACAATTGTTTGCTAATCTGAATATTTGTTGGCATTGCCCTTCTTTAGGATTAGAACATAAAATCATTTTTCCAATCCAGTGGTCAAGGTTTTATTTTCTAAATTTTTGGACATATTGAGTGCAGTATTTTAACAGCATCAATTTTTTAGGTTCTAAATAACTCAGCTGGAAATCCATAATATCCATTGGCCATAGCACTGCTTCCCAAGATCCTCTCGATTTCATTTTCCAGGATTTCATTTTTTGGCTCTAGATAAGTAATAACATCACTGTGGTTATCAGGGATGCAAACTCTTTCTTGTATAGTTCTACATGTTATTGTTACCTCTTATTAATCTCTTCTACTTCTGTTAAATTCCCACAATTTTTATCATTTACTTTGTCCATTTTTATATGAAATGCTCCCTTGATAACTCTGATCTTCTTGAAGGGTTCTCTTGTCTTTCTCGTTTTCTTGTTTTCTTCTTTTTCTTTGCATTGCTTATTTAAAAAAAAAACTTATCTGTCCTTGCTATTCTGTGGAATTCTATATTCACTTAGGTATATCTTTCCCTTTTTTCCTTTCCCTTTCACTTTCCTTCTTTCCTCAGCTATTTGTAAAGCCTTATCAGATAATCATTTGCTTTCTTGCTCTTCTTTTTCTTTGAAATGTTTTTGCTGCTACCTCTTGTACAATATTGCAAACTTCTAACCATAGTTCTTAAGATACTCTATCTCCTAGATCTAACCTGTTGAATCTATTCATCAGTACCTTATATTCTTAAAGGCTGTTATTTAGGTCACACCTATTTGGTCTGGTGGTTTTTCTCTCCTTTCTTCAATTTAGTCTGAATTTTGCAATAAGAATCTCATGATCAGCTTCACAATCAACTCTAGATTTTGTCCTAACTATCTAGAACTTCTCCATCTTTGGCTAAAAAGTAGATAAATCTGATTTCTGTATTGACCGTCTGGACATGTCCATGTGTAGAATTGTCTTTGGGGTTATTGACAAAAAAAGGTTGTTATGACCAGAGAGTGATCTTGAAAAAATTCTATGCCCTACTTCATTTTGTACTCCAAGGCCAAACTTGCCTGGTTTTCCAATTAGCTTTTGATTTTCTATTTTTGATTTCCAGTCCCTTATGATGAATTTGATGTGCTTTTTAGTGTTATTTCTAGAATATGTTGTAGATCTTCATAGAAGTGATCAAATTTAGCCTCTTCAACTTCAGTCTGGAGAATAAACTGTATTACTGTAATGTTGAATGGTTCACCTTGGATTCACAGTTGTCTTTTCTCCCCTTTTATTGACTATGAAGGCTAGTCCATTTGATACCCAAGATGTTGATGTTTGTCTTTTAAAGTTCTTTCCCATATGACTCTGCTCAATTTTTCGAACTCAATTCCACATTACTCCCCTTCATATATTTTACATGCCAGCTAACCTGCTCTGCTGGCTATATATATATAAAACATGCCTTCTTCCAACTCTATGTTTTTGCAAAGGCTGTCAGATTCTCCTTTCTCACATCTATCTCTTTGAATTCCTTTATTATTGTTCAATCTTGTCCAACTCTTCACATTCCCATAGATCATACTGTCCATGGGATTATTTTACCAAAAATGGTTTGCATCTTCTCCAGTAGATTAAGGCAAACAGAAATTAAGTGACTTGTGCAGGGTACATAACAAATGTCTTTGGTCAAATTTGAAATCAAATCTTCTTGATTCCAGACCCAGTGGTCTATCCACTGAACTATCTCAAGGTTCCATCTTCAAGAGCCCTTTCTTCATTCAATTGTTAGTATCCTTTTCAAATTCACTAAGTATTTAATTTGTTTTCATTGAACATCACTTGTGTTGCATAATCCTAGTATAGGAGTTGTAAACTTGTAGTCTGTAAACTTTTTAAAATAAATTCCAATGACTCATTTCACTATAATTGATTTCTTTTGCAATCCTATGTATTTTATTTTAAACATTTAAAAGCATTCTAAGAAAGGATTTCAAAATTTCAAATAGGCTATAACACAAAAAGGAAATTAGGAACCTTTGACCTAATAGAATGTAAACACCTTGAAGATCGGAATTGTCCCTCTTTTCTATTTTTAGTACCTACCACAATGCCCTGTTGTTGCTCAGTCACAGGTGATGCTTTGTAACCTATTTGGGGTTTTCTTGGCAAAGATAATGGAATGGTTTGCTATTTTCTTTTCCAGATCATTTTACAGTTGAGGAAACTGAAGAAAATAGGTTTAAGTGACTCGACCAGGGTCACACAGCTAGTAAAGTATCTCATGCCCAATTTGAAGTGGTCTTCTTGACCCCAAGCCCTACACTCTATCCATTGTACCAATTAATTGCCACCACAATGACCTACAACACATATAATAAAGCCTTTTTGATTGAATGATTTAACCTTAAAGTGCTCTAAAATCACAAGGTGTTATTATTATTATTATTCCTACCCAGAATTCAGACTTTATTTATTTTTTGACTGGAGCCTAACTAAGAATCCAGAGAAATTCCAAACCCTGTGACATTTGATCTGGCCTCAGAGAAGAGGAGCAAGGTGGCACTAGCCTCTTCTGATACAATCAAGAGCCAAGGCACAGCAACAGCATCCAAGTGACATGCATATAGCATGTATCAAAGCAGTCGCTCAATCTGCACTGCAATAACATTCTTTCACATCTCAGCATGGGTGCTGGCCCTGAGCTGCAGTTCCAGTAATTGACATAGTTGCCCAATGCTACAAAACAAACTCAGAAACTATTCTCATTAGACATCCCCCTGGTTTGCTACTCTGTTATTGAAAAGCCCAAACACTGAGTCTCATACCAGCGTGGCTCTGTTTTTAATTAGTTCTGATGGCACTGGGCTGGAAGCCAAGGGAAAAAAATGAACTTCCTGAAATTGAGGCTTGTTGCTCAGTATGTCGCTTCCTTCTTAGAGAGATTGTTTTCACAACATTTTATGAAAAGGGCTACTGACAGAAATAATATAAGTTTTTACTGCTTTTGATTTTTTTTCACGCTTATAAAAGGCAGGCAAAAGTCAGAGAAATTTTTAAAGTTACAACACCATTACTTGGTCTTTTGTGTGACCCAGTTGACTTGTTTATTGATTAAAGACATCCTGCCCGATTAATTTTTTTAATGGTGAAAACACAGGCTTCTGTAAAAATTTTAAGAGCACAAATGTTTTAGTGCTTCCACGAAATTAATTTAGATGTATGTATATATACATGTATATATATATATAAAATATTTGTATGTGTTTGTCTTTAATGATCCATGTCATTGCAGTCAGAACAAGAACTAAAATGCTTATCATAGTCCCTTCTGAGGATGAAGAAGTAAAAGTCATAATGGAAACTAGGAACAAGAAAAGAGACTGAGTTAAATAAGTCAAATCAGGTTTCACTTGAACCATTTAAATAACATTAGCAAATAAATGTTTGATATCAATATAGTATGATATCAGTATAACCATTCTGGATAATAACTATGCTCCAAGAATACGAATAGGACCTGTCAAAATAACTCATTGAAATATTAATTTTAGTCCTTCTGAATATTAGTATGTATCCACAGTACAGAAAGTCTCCCCCCCCCAAAAAAAAAGTATATTTCTTTTTGCAAAGACTTCGATAGCTCATGGATCAGAAAAGATCAAAGAGTCAACTATCCTATCCTCTTTCCTTAAAAGAAGGTTATAGTTTAACCATTTGGAAGGTAAATGCTTATCTTTTCGTTTTCTTTAAAAGATCAAATGGTGAAATAGACCCAAGATGGCAGATTAGAATTAGCAATACAGTTGAACTTTCTCAATCTCCTCTAAACAACTTTAAAATAGTACTTCCAGTATATTTGGAGTATTTAAAACAGGAGAGATTTAAAACACGGGGTTAGAGGACTGTACAGAACACACATCAGACTGGCAACAGCAATGACTATGGCAACAGCAGCAAGAGAATAAGACAACTGATCAGAAAGAGATTACGGGAGCCCCAGTGCCAGTATACCTAATGCTAACTGGCAACTCTATTGACAGTTTTGAATCATATTTCTAGAGTAAAGAGGAGCAATATTCCCTTGCTCACAAGGGAATAAAGTTCCTGGTCCCAGACCAAAAGGAGTGTTAGAACTTGCGTAGCTAGCAGAACAAGGGATATGGTCATAGTTTCCAGGCCAATATTAACAATCATGCTTGCAGCTATAGGAGAGCAGGGGTCCTTCCTGAGCAAAGATGTAGAGAACAATTACCATACTTCTGTCTGGATCATATCAATTTGGATGCACTGAAAATTTACAGACCTCAGAACTGGCTCTGAAAATGCAACATGAAAAAACTGAAAGCTGTCTAACTTTGATAAAAGTTCAATTTCAAGAATTATACTGGGAAAAAAATGAGCAAACAAAAGGAAGAAAAAAGAACTTAACCACAAAAAGCTACTATGGTAGAAGAAACTAAAACACGAACTCTAAAGAAGTGCACATGTGTGCACCCACGCACACACTCATTCCCTCACTCACTACAACCAAAGTCTCAAAGAAAATTGCTAATTAGACACAAACCCAACAGAATTCCTGGAAGAGATGAAAGAGATTAGAATACTAAAGGAAAATTGGGAAAAGAAATGAGAAAGATGTGAGAAAATTATGAAAATAGAATCAACTACTTAATAAAATAGACATGGGGTAGCTAGGATAGACCACCGGCCCTGGAATCAGGAGGAACAGAGTTCAAATCCAGCCTCAGACACTTAATAATTACCTAGCTGCATGACCTTGGGCAAATCACTTAACCTCACTGCCTTGCAAAAAAAATAAATTAAAGAGACACAAAAATATATGAAAGAAAACTCCTTAAAAAGCAGAATTGACCAAATGGTAAAAGGGAAAAAAATTCAATGGATAAAAAGGAACTTAAATACCAGACTCAGCCAAATGGGAAGAGTTGTAAAACTTACTAGACAAAATAATTCCTCAAAAATTAGCCCTGAGCTGGTGGAAGCTAAGAACTCCATAAGACTTTAAGAAAAAATAAAAACAAAATAATGAAAAGGTAGAGGAAAATGTGAAATATTTTCGGGGGGGGGGGCTGATCTGGAAAATAGATTACAAAGAGATAAATTAGTAATTAATAAATTTATTATTCATTGAAATATATTTCAGGAATTAGCAAGCAAAACTTACTCCATACCATAGATTTCAAAGGGTAAAACACAAATTGAAAGAAACCACCAATCACCCTCTGAAAGAAATCCCAAGAAAATTCTTGGAATATTATATCAAATTACAGAGCTCCCATCAAAGAGAAAATACTTTAAGTAATCAGAAAGAATACAAATATCATTCAGTTATTCAGATGCACAGAAGGTTTAACACCTTCTACATCAAAGGAGCAGAAGACTTGGAATGTGATATTCTGGAAAGCAAAAGAATTAGGATTTCAACTAAGAATAACCTACCAAGCCAAACTAAATATAGTTTTTCAGGGGAAACTTAATATTTAATGTAATAGAGGACTTTCAAGCATTCCTGATGAAAAGATGAATGAAAAACTTGACATTCAAGCATAAGACCCCCCCCCAAAATATAAAAAGATAAATAAGAACGAAAAATCATAAAAGACTCAATAATATCGAACTGTTTACATCTCATAAGGGAAAGTTGATTCACATAACTCCTAAGAACTTTATCATTTTTTCAGGAAGTTAAATGGAATTTGTATAGATTGAAGACATGAAGGTGAGTTGATAATGTTGAAATGATCTCCAAAAAAAAATGAAGGACTGAGAAAGAGGGATAAACTGGGAAAAGGAATTGCAAAATAGGGAAAATTTTCTCACACAATAGAGATGTATAAGAAGGAACTTTTATTGAGGAGGGGAAAATAGGGGAGTGAACCTCACAGAAGAATCAGTTTGAAGAGGGAAGTATATATATGTATGTATGTATATGTATATACTAGATTGTGTATAGAAATCAATCTTAGGGGTGGCTAGGTGGTGGAGTGGATAAAGCACTGGCCTTGGAGTCAGGAGTACCTGGGTTCAAATCCAATCTTAGACACTTAATAATTACCTAGCTGTGTGGCCTTGGGCAAGCCACTTAGCCCCATTTGCTTTGCAAAAAAAAAACCTAAATAAAAAAATAAATAAATCTTATCCAATATAGAAATAGGAGGGGAAGAGAATAGGAAAAAAGGAGAGGGAATGTGTGTAATAAAAGTGAATTTTAATTAAGGGAGACAATGACCTCCCAAAGCAAAATAATCTTTTGATGACAGACAATAAAAGAGAGAAAGAAGAAGAAAGAGAAGAAAATGGAATGGACAGAAATATACATCTGGTAATCATAGTTACATATGTGAAGGATAAGCCCAACTATATAATGGAAATGGGTAGCAAAATGTATTAGAAATCAGCATTCAGTTTTGTCTCTTATAAACAAATTTTAGGCAGAATTACACAGAGAATTAAAATAAAGGTTTGAAAAAGAATCTAATATGCGTTAGCTGAAGGAAAAAAAATGACAGGATAGTAATCATGATTTAAGATAAAACAAAAGCAAAAATAGATCTAATTAAAAGAGATAAAACTACATTTTGCTAAAAATTACCACATACAGTTAAGTGATATAAAAAAATTACAGCAGGTTTCTCTGATAATGCTTTCATTTCTCAAATATGTAGGGAACTGATGAGAGCTTTGTTCCATTTGATAAAAGGTCAAAAGATACAAACAATTTTCAAAAAAATACATCAAAGGTAGCTATACTAATATTAAAAAGTGTTATAAATACTATTGATCAGAGAAATGCAAATTAAAATAACTTTGAAGTACCACCTCATAGAAATGATGAATTCTGGACAAGATGAGAGAAAATAGGTATACTAATAATTGTTGGTAGAGTTGTGAATGGGTCTAACTATTCTGGGGAATAATTTGGAACTATACCAAAATATTTATAAAACTATACACATACCCTTTGACCCATAAATAGATCTGCTTTCCAAAGAGTTCAAATAACAAGGAAATGAACCTATTGGAAATCAAGGGGATGCTCATCTATTGGGGAAAGACTGAACAAGTTGTGGCATGTTTGTAATGGAGTACTTTTGTGTTATAAGAAATTATGAGGTGGATGATTTCAGAAAAATGCATAAGCTGGATCAAAATGAAGTGAAAAGAACTAGGAGATCATTTTGCACAGTAAAAGCAATGTTGTAATGAAGATCAACAGAGAAGACTTGACCACTCTAATCAATACAATTAAGATTCTAGGACAACATCAAAGGATTCATAAAGAAAAAATGCTATGCACCTGTAGAGAGAGTGAACTGAAGAATTCTGAGTACAAATTGAAGCATAATTTTCTTACCTTAGTTTTTCTTTGCTGTTTTTTCAATATGGCTAATACAGAAATATGTTTTGAATGCTTTCATATTTATAATTGATATATTATTTAGTTTCTCAGTAAATAGGGAAGAGGTAAAAAGGAGTTAAAGAATTTGGAGTTTGAATAGAGCACCATCCCTGGAGTTAGGAGGACCTGAGTTCATATCTGGCCTTAGACACTTAATAATTATCTAGCTCTGTGACCTTGAGCAAGTCACTTAACCCCATTGGCTTGTCAAAAAAAAGAATTTGGAATTCAAAATTTTAAAAGATTAAAATATTTCAATTAATTAGCATTAAAATTTTACATTTGGGGCAGCTAGATGGCACAGTGGATAGAGCACCAGTCCTGGAGTCAGGAGTACCTGAGTTCATATCCAGCCTCAGACACTTAATAATTACCTAGCTGTGTGGCCTTGGGCAAGTCACTTAATCCCATTGCATTGCAAAAAAAAACCTAAAAAAATTTTCATTTTACAAAATTATAAAATACAAAAATTTCACAATTTAAAAAAATAAAATATCAAAGAACCTATAATTTTTGTTATTAAAATTGTATCAATTATATATGTACCTATATATATATAAGTATATAGATACATCTTACATGAATCTATAAAGACATTTTATGTATCTATATATATACTATATATACTTATATATATCTATATTACTTTATTAGTATTACATTTATTCATAATTATTTTTCACCATCAGTGAAGGCAAAAGAATATCCATAAATAATTATATTTTATCTTCTTTTAAATGAAATAAATGAAAAATATTCTCTTCTTTGCTTCTCTGTTCTCTTTTTCTATACTTGAATTGGTTTCTCTCTTGATATTCTTATATGCTTAAAAGCTTCAATAATTTTATTATTCTAGAAAAATTATAGTTTCAAAAGAATATTTTATTCTTTCCCTTCCCTCTTTTCTGATAAGGAGCCAACTCAAATTGACTTAGAGAGCTAATTGCTAAATTTTCACTTTTAACATTTTTATCTTGAAAATTGAATAACCCTATAAATCAGAGCTTAATTTACTGTTATTTTATTTCTGAACTTAAGAAAATGATAAACAAAATGTCAGTGATGTAGACTAAATGTAAAAGTATTTCATTCATTTTTTTTCCTCTAGAGAGCTAGTTTTTAAACATTTACTGCACACTTCTGCCTCTTAGTAGTCCACTCATGACAAAAAAAAAAGAGCACTTACGCCCAAGAAAATTTTCTACCTATAAGCTTCCTGTTCAGATCAGAGGTATCAAACACATGTCCCACAAAATTCCCAAGGATGATCCAAACCAAATGAAAATGTAATTGGGAAATATTAAACAAAATAAGTAAAAATGCAATAAAATATAGATCATATTAATATATGACTTCTAAGTCAATATGCAGCCAGCAGGGATCCTTATGTACAATTTAATGTCCCCATTTATATTTGAGTTTATATTAGTGGAGTTTGACACCACTAATCTGAGGATCTCTAAAAGGATTTCCAGTTTTATTTTTTTTATTTTTTATTTTTTTTAGATTTTTGCAAGGCCAATGGGGTGAAGTGGCTTGCCCAAGGCCACACAGCTAGGTAATAATTAAGTGTTTGAGACCGGATTTGAACCCAGGTACTCCTGACTCCAGGGCGGGTGCTTTATCCACTGGATTTCCAGTTTTAAATCTATTCCTTACTCTTTCTCACAATCTTTGCAACTGGATTTGCCTTTTCTTCTGGATCATTCAGTGACTATGTCTTCTCCATGTTGCATTTTTCTTGGGACAGTTATAATGCAAGTGTTCCAAACTCTAAAGTATGCTTGGTAAACTCTTATAGTCTTTCCAAATGAAATAATTTCTATGCAAACTTTAAATGATAACAGTTGTAAGACTATTTGCTCCTGTTCTGTTCATGATAGAAAATAACTTTTCTCCACTACCAATCTCTTTCTTTTCTTACATTGCATCTATTTCTTTTTTAGTATCCATTATTTCATTTCTTTTCAATTTTTTTCAAGGGTCTTGAACTGTTCTTTCTAATTCAATGAAATTAGAAAGGCAAAATTCTCTGGAACAAAATTTATATTCTTGCTGCTATGCACATCACAATCAACCTACAAGTATGTATTAATTGATTAATTATCATCATATATTGTCAAAAAAAAGTGTTCCTATTCTGCACTCCTCATACAACCCAAAGAGGTCAAACACTCCAGTGTATTTTCAGTCTAATATCACCAGCTCAAGATGTCTAATTAAAGTTGTTTCCCTGAAAAGGAAAACAAATATTTATGTCATGACCCTCAAAGCAACCTATTTGAGCTTTGATTTTTTTTTTCCCTATGTAAAGAAGATAGTAGTTGGCAGATGTTTGGCAGTGAATGACTATGCAACTCCACTTTCATTCTTCCCATCTAGCCCAGCATCCACATCCTAGAAACTTGATCCTAGTAGGTCTCCTACACTATTTCTCCTTTCTAAATGACAATAATACTACCAAATGAAAAAGCACCAGATTAGTCATTCATTTGGAAGAGTTGCCTGTAGCAGTATAGAAGAGTTATTCATTATTACAATAGTAAAAAAAATTCATTTTGAAGAAATGTCTTTGTCATACTACTTGACTGGATAGAAAAGAAATCCAACACCTAGCATCATGGGAATATGCTTCTTTTTCTGATCAGAAGTGATCAAAAACTCCCCACCTCCTCCTGCATGTCTCTTCTTGCAGGGAAAACAATAGACTCTTCCAACACCAACTCTCACGCAAGCATTTTTTAACATGATGAATCAGTTGTTAAAGTGGGAAAATAACTTTTTTATATGTCTATTAGTCATTAACTTCCCTCAAAGCAATGTCAAAGTCTTCTAGATAGCCCATGTTTGTGCTTCAGGAGCATAAAATATATAGCGTATATTGCCTTGATTTTTAATGTCAAAGAAGGTGATGAGCACATAGCAAAAAAGAATGTAGTTGTGGGGAGGGTAATCAAGAGAAACTGTCTTTGTAACCATTAAAAGATCCAGATGTTTCCAAAATATTTGGGTACTGTGCTTTTATGTAGGCAAAACTAGTGAATGAATGTCTAGACTTTTCCTTTGGATTTTGAGTGTCATATAAGAATACAAGGAAAGAAAAAAAAAAAGGAAGGATAGAAGAAGGGAAAAAGAGAGAGCCAGAGAGAGGAAGTAGACAAGAAAGAGATACCTATAAGTATGGAAGTTAGTCACATTGCCTCTGTGATTCAAAACATGGAAGTGACAAAAACAAATCAGCAAAAACCCTTGTAATATTAATGCTGATGATCCTTTTTTAATAAAAATCTATCATGGATGACCCTTCATTAAAGTCCTACTCTGATACCACCTCATGGCATGGAAATAATTCTAGTTTCTCTAAGGCACACCAAGAGAGTCCATGATCTGGCAAATATTACCAAAAAAAAAGGCTTTAAGAATAGGCCTAGGGGCAGCTAGGTGGCGCAGTGGATAAAGCACCAGCCCTGGAGTCAGGAGTACCTGGATTCAAATCCGGTCTCAGACACTTAATAATTACCTAGCTGTGTGGCCTTGGGCAAACCACTTAACCCCATTTTGCCTTGCAAAAACCTAAAAAAAAAAAAAAAAGAATAGGTCTAGTCAGACTATTTTCTGTCCAACAGTTCAGTCTAGCTAAGTATGACAAGGCTCATTATCAGAAATCTGGTCACCAGGTGATGGCTACAGTAACTCATCAACCTAAGACATGAAAGGGTTGGGGTCTCAGTCATTAGAAATATCTTTCTAATAATGGATACTAAAGGCATAATAAATATAAACTTAAAAACTTGTCAGGTACTGAAGATAAGACAAAGGTTAAAGTAATTTAAGAAATCTAAATTCAAGAACCTTCATTTCTGTTTTTTCATGACTTTTATATGAAAAGAGTAATAAAGAAGCAAAGAATAGAAAGGATTTTTCTGATGTCTCTAGGTAGTTAGAATATTTACTAGACTTTAGGTCACTCATTATCACTGAAATATGAAGAATTTTCCTAATAGTATGGTTCAACTTGTCTGTACTTGGGGTCAAAAAATCTGGATTCAATTTTTGCTTCTGTTTCTTAATGCATTTCATTTCTCTTGGTCTCAGTTTGCTCATCTATAAAATGAGAGGGATAAAGATCTATGAGGTCCTTTCCAGCTCTGAATCTATGAATACTTCAGGGGTAGTGAAAAACTTTGTCAAACTTTTACATCAAAATTGAACTAAATGACATTGGAACATCCTGTGTTCCAAAATTCAGGAAGTTAACTTGAGATAAAGTACCTGATGACCTGCTGGAAATGTCCATCCACAATTGTATTTCAGTAAATAAACTCTCCTTTCAGTAAAGGACTAAGTTCTGGTAGTGTCCCAAGACATGTGTCTACTTGTCCTCCCATCTCTCCTTGTTTCTTTCCTTTGTCATTTTCCATGATCTGCGTCTGTCAGTCACTTATTGTCTTGGAACAAAGTGAAAGCAAGCACATTCTGATCAATCTCTTGGGGCTGAATGTTTAGACAATGTCTTTCAGTCTGACCTTAGACAGATCACTTAACCTCTCAGTGCCCTAGTTAATTGTCTCTGACAATAAATTGCAGAGAAGGTACTGACTTATAATGGTAAGGGTAGTGTTCTCATCTAAATATTTCTTATACTATGAAATCAAAGGTACAATTTCTATCTCTCCTGGTAGAAATTAAATAAGTAAAAGAACTGGCAGGTTTGGTATATCTAAAATATCTAATGGATAGAATGCTACTCTTCAAGCCAAGAAAATAGAGATTCAAACAATGCCTCTAAGACTTGCACTTATCTTACCAAGCTTGGAGGCATTTTGAACCTTTCTTGTGACTTATCTTTCCCATCTGTAAAATGGAGTTAATAATCTTTTGCATCTGACTTACAGGATTCTGCATTCAAATGATATCATGTTTGTAAAGACTGAAATTTTTTAATATTATATATATATATTATACATATATATGTCAGTGTTACTTTTTAGACTCAAAAACTATTCATGTCAAATATAAACTATTTTAAAAACCCATCTATTCTATACTGATATTTTATATTTTATTAGGGGAGTATTTTGTCAGAAAGGAAAATTTTCCTTAAAATGATTTTGACAGAATTGCCCCATTGTTCTATATAACTTCATTATATCTAGATTCAGGTTTTCCTCAAAAGATCATACATAACTTAGTCTTTGATGAATCTCCAATAAAAGTAAACTAAAGAGACATATAATAGATATGTAAGTAGGCTGTAAATTAGTAGTAAGTCTGATTTATGAGCAAAAGTAGCATAAAATATTGAGACAAGATTGAACAGTAAAACAAATCATTTGACTATAGCAAGATGGACAGAGCAAACACTTCACGGTTATCCACAAAGAACCAAGGGAAGGTCCCCAGTGTAATAGATGGATCTTCTAGGGTGGATGCATGGAAAGATATGGACCTGGGATTAGTAGAAAGAGAAAAATATAGAGAAGTTTCAATCTGCAAAGACAGGAGTAGGGGAGAAAAGGAGAAGAAAGGAGAAAGAGGAGGAGAGGGAAGGAGAGGGGAGGGAAGGAAAGAGGAGGAGGGGTAGGGAAGGAAAGTGTAAGGTGGGGAGGAGAGACAGCAGGAGAGAGGAGATAAGATGAGAAGGAAAGGAAGAAGGGAGGGAGAGAAGAAATATAATCTTTATATTTTCATCTTTACTACTGACATGATTTAGCTATAATTATTTAATTATGCTTACCAGTACTATTATCCATCAGGCACCATTATTATTATTATTATTATTATTATTATTATTATTATTAATGGTCACAATAATAATTGAAGATACAATATTCAGAATTAAATTATTGAATTTTTAGGGAACTGATTAGTTATACCTGGAGATATAAGTATGATCTTAGTAACATTATTGTAGTCAATCATTAGATTAGTAAATTAGGATGAATAATGATTTCCCTTCAAAAGGAATCAAAATTCTGCACTCACAGAATGAAGAATGAGAGCAAAAACTTCTAAAGATATATTAAGGTCTTTTAAAAAATGTTATAGACACTGTGCCAACCAACAGTCTATATTTTAAATAACTAATGTCAAATTTTATACAAATGGATTCTATAGAAAAAGATAGGGGCAAAGATAAAACATAAGGAAGGAAGGGAGAAAAGAAGGAAGGGAGGGAGAGTGGGAGGGAGAAAGGAAGGGAGGAAGAAAGGAAGGAAGGAAGGAAGGAAGGAAGGAAGGAAGGAAGGAAGGAAGGAAGGAAGGGAGGGAGGGAGGGAGGGAGGGAAGAAAGAAAGAAGGAAGGAGATGAGGGGGGAGGGAAAGAAGAAAGGAAGGAGGGAGGGAGGGAAAGAAGGCATATTTGTTACCTAACTATGACAAGAAAGTAACTTAAAGTCTAACTTTAGGACAGGCACTGCAGATGGATGATATAATGGTCTCAGAGTTAAACAGGCAGTGGGTGGCAAATGAAATTGCATTTTAGAGATGACCCACAGCTGCAAACAACCCTAAACTGACCCCAATATAAATTTCATTTTTTAGCACTAATCTCCCAATGATACTTTATTGTTACAGATCACAAAATATCACAATTTATGAAGAATCAGAATTTCAGGGGCTTTAAAGGGCAATAAAGAGATGAAATGTAATTATAAGTAGGCTGCAACATATTAGCCAATAGTGACTTTCATGCCAAGACTTGTAACCATGTCATCAAAATGCATGGACAGAAAAGGAAGTAGTTCAATTATGTATCAAGAGTAATAGAGAAGAGATAGATAGTTTGGGTGTTTTGTACTGATACCCAGAAAATGTTTTAAAAGACAAAGAAGGAGATCTTTAGGGTATTGCATAGATTTTCTTTAGGAGATTTACGAAAGGAACTATATAGTGATGTAGACAGTTAAGTGGTACTTTGAATTGAATGCTGGAACTAAAGTCAGAAAGACATCTTTCGTCTTAGACACTTACTAGCTATGTGACCCTGCGCAAGTCATTTAACCCTGTCTGTCTCATTTTCCTAATCTGTAAATTGAGCTGGAGAAGGAAATGTCAAGCCACTCAGTATCTTTGCCAAGAAAACCCAAATGGAGAATTACAAAGAGTTGAACATAACTAAATAACAATAATACAGTGGTGTACTAGTAAATAAGTTTGCATGACACACTTTTAAGATGAATCTGTGGGGTGGCTAGGTGTCGTAGTGGATAAAACACGGTCCTTGGAGTCAGGAGTACTTGGGTTCAACTCCAGTCTCAGACACTTAATAATTACTTAGCTGTGTGGCCTTGGGCAAGCCACTTAACCCCATTTGCCTTGCAAAAAAACCTAAAAAAAACCCAAAACAAACAAAAAAAAGATGAATCTGTGTTTCTCCATCACTTTCTCATGTCTAGACAATCAACAAAACAATAATTAAGATCTGATTTATTGAATTTGCCAGTTTATAAGTATGTGTTTTAACATTGAAATTTAATTTTTATTGAAATGAAATTTAAATTTAATAGACTTCCTCCAGGTGCATAGGAGCTGTCTCCAAGACACCATTGCATCCAGCAAAAATAGTATTGGAAAGAATTAAAGGACTCTCCTCTGCACTGTGGAAGGGAGTAGCCACACTTGGGTCCACATATTCACTGAAGTAGATGGGAATGTAGATTATATTCTAGGGATAACAACTGATACAAGGACTATTTCATTTTTATTTTTCCTCAGTTCCTGAAACAAAGCAAATAATAAATAGATGTTGACAGACTAGGGATTGTGAATAAAGTACAAGATTTAAAATTGTAAATTACAATTATCTTATGTGTTATCTAGTCTATTACCTGCATTTTAGAGATAAAGAAAATGGAGCTCAGAAAGATGAAAAGACTCATTTAAAGGCAAATAGCAACTAAATGGCAAAGCTAGAAATAAAAATAACAATACCTAGTATTTATAGAGTACTTTTTTTTTAGTTTTTGCAAGGCAATAGGGTTAAGTGACTTGCCCAAGGCCACACAGCTAGGTAATTATTAAGTGTCAGAGGCTGGATTTGAACTCAGGTACTCCTGACTCCAGGGCCAGTGCTCTATCCACTGTGCTGCCTAGCAGCCCCCTATAGAGTACTTTTACATTTGATATTCACAACTTTTTTTGATATTATTATTCTCATTTTAAAATGAGACTAAATGAGGTTAAAGGATTTGCTCAGAGGTTACATAATATCTAGTAAATATCTAAAGTAGGCTTTGAACTCCTTTCCTGACTCCATTTCCAACAGGTCTATCCACCACACTACCTACCTGTAGCTGATTCCAAGTCTAGTGCTATCTCACAGTCTAACATTTTTTCTCCCTACTTAAGAAATCTCACAAGAATCCTTACCTTGTTCAAAAGCAGGCAGCAAGGACCTACTATTGTAAAGAACCAGCCAATAAGAAAATCTTTACTAGGAACTGGGAAAGACTACACCAATAGAATGGATTGCTATGCTAAAGAATTCTAAATGACTTGGCCTGGTGCCATTCCGAAAATAAGAGTAGAAATGGCCTTATGTTAAGCCACAAGTATGCTTAACTCTAGTGTTTCTCAAGCACATTTGCATTATTAACTAGATAACCCCACAACATATGGGTAGGGAAGGAAAATATTACATTGATATATTTAATATATCTTTTCATAGATTCTATAGCAGAAGGTGATATTAAAACTCATCCTGTTCCATCCCCTTGTGGGCAGGGACTGTGTCATTTCATCTCTGTATCTCCAGCACCTAGCACAGAGCACTATGAAAAGTCAGGGCTTACTAAACAGATTGAATCAAACCCATTCATATTACAAGTGAGATAAACAATAGATTCTTCTATGCCCTTGGAGTTGCCATGGAGATATGGAAGCTAGAGATTTATGCCTGCTAGTCACAATGGAAATACATCAGTAAGCTTCTTCTTGATCCTCAGGAATTTGGTCATGAACTAAGAATCAAGACAGGCTTGATAGTCTAGTCCCTTCCATTTCTAGATAAAAGGAGAGGGCAGTTAAAGATCACAAGAGTCAACCAGAAATCCTGACCTAGATTTGTCTAGACAGTGGTCATAAATGCCAAAAGACATTTTTCCTCCCTCCCTCATGAGAAGTCCTACACATATATTCTGGGGAGTGGAAGATTTGTGCCTCCCAGAGGCACATTTAGGGTCTACTATCTGGGCAACATTTTCTGGTCCAGTGTCTGATCTTTTTCTGACATATATCATCTAACCCATGGAAAGTAGGAAAGGGGCTGGGAGGAGTGAAACCAAGTGATCACTTAAAAGTTTGCTGGATCATCCAAAACAAAAAAATAAAAACACCCTCCCTTCGGTACTCTTCAGAGCCCTTCAGTGCTCAGCTTTCTTGTATTCTTACATGTAATTCACCAGAATTGATCCTGTGTGCTGTGGGAGGAAGGGGAAGGGTTTACCTGTCTGTGTCCATTACACATATGTAAAGTAGATTGTGACCCAGAGTTCTTTAGCAAAGTGTTTTGTCCATAGTAAGTACTTAAAAATGATTTTTTTGATTAATTCATTCATCTGGTATGAAATGAAGTGATAATCCTATATCTTTCTCTTGTGTATACATAATTCACAGTGGAGAGATAACAGACTGAAAACACAGACCCAATGATAGGGAGGCTTATATCTATGGCTACACTTATCTGTAGCATAAGGAAAGGAGTAGGGTGCGGAAGAGCACCATAATGAAATTGAAATTGAAAGGCATCACTTGTCATTCTACACCAATGATAATTTCCAGAAAAGCAGAAAATCAAAATGGAAATAAGATTGATATCACAATACCTATTTTAGAATATAGGATTATGAAAGCTTCTGTACTGTTCTTGTTACTTGACTCATTAAATACCACTCTAACCCAAGACTGAGGAGACTGTTCCAAATTCCTGATGTCCAGTTATCAGAATCACAAAACACTCAGATTATCTCTACAAATTAGAGTTGGTCCATAAGAATTAAATAATTGAACTGGGGTACCAACAAGCTGATCCTCGAATCTTTCTCCATAATTCATCATTTTATAGTCATAAAAGACGTGATGAGGAACACCAACTCTACCATGATCCATTAAAGTGATTATTGTAGGTGCAGACTAAGTCAGTCTGAGCAGAGATCTTCACAAATGCCTTTTTACTATTGCTTTCTCTAACCATTCCTTCCCCAATCAGAGCAAATGTTCAAATTGCATGCACAAACACAGATAGACATGGTATGGTCACATTATTTCATAACAGAAGTATAGGGCATAATCCAGGACCCTTAAAATAACTTTCAGTCTCTGCATTATATTTTCCAGAGTCATGCCAAATATTTAGTATATTGTATACAAATTAATTATTATCTCTGCTTAAGATTTAAAAAATTCAATGGGCTGATTTCCTAGTATATTACCTACCAAACTTGCTGAATTCTTTCCTACAATCTGCTCCTTTATCTTTCTTGCCTTCTTTTTGATTTAGTAGCACTTATTAGCAATGATTTAAATTAAAGTGGAACTCCTGCCAAAGCAATTTAAATGGAACCATTGCTTTGGATAGCCTTGTAATATCAATGCTCTTAGATGCATGTCCTGGTAGTACTGAGAATGATTTGTTCAAGATTACATAGCCAGTGTGTATCATAGACAAGACTTGAATTCAGGTCTTCCTCATTCAGAAGCCAACTCTCAATCCACTACATATACCCTGCCATTGTTATAAAAAAAATAAAAAGAATGACTTGTAGCCATGTTAGATACCCTCCTAGATCCAGTTGACCATTGACTTATACAAAAATTAAGTTATAATGTATTTTAAATTCTTACTTTTTATTATTGGAATTTACTGAGCACCTCTATTGCATTTTCTTGGCATATGCAGACACAAAGATTGCCCTTATCTGTCTAGTGGATTCATCTTAATCTAGATTGTCATTGGATAATGGGCATTAGCCCTCAATGTAGGAACCCTGACCATAAGCAATGGACTCAGTGGGTTAATGGTCAGTGACAAATATTGCAAGGGAGCTATTGTATGGAAGATAAAGAAGAGTGAGGAATGAGCTGAAAGCACAAAATCCAAGAGACTGACTTTGAGTGGAAATTAAACATACTAGGATGATGGAGTCAGGTTGCTTAGAGAAGCAAACAAAGCTATTCAGGAAAGGTGGACAGAAAAATGAAAGTGAAAAATTCAATTTAAAAAAACCTAATTGAATTTTTCAGTCGTAGAGTAAGAGACTAGTATGTGCAAAACACAAAGTAGTTATTTAAAGGAGAAAGAAAAAAATGCCGCAAACTCTGTCCTTACAGAGCTTGCTATAATTTAAAAAAATGACCTATACATAAATAATATAAGACATCAAACAACAAACATACATTAAGTTTTTTTCTAGGTAAGAGGTACTGTGCTAAGGACTGAGGCTACAAAGACAAAAATTTCTACCCTCAAGAAATTAACATTTTAACAAGGGTAACAACATATATACCTAAGGTATACCCAAATGAAAGGTACTAAACACCTGAATCTTGGGATGGCTAGAGAGAAAAGACTATTATCATATTAAAAATTTATCTTGATATTGAAATGATAAGATTTGACCAAAGTTGGATATGAATAGAGAGTAATGAGCATAAAGAAAGATCAGATAAAATGCCAAGAATATCTTAAGGTAGATAAGTGAAGGCTTTACAAAGAAGTTTGCTCCTTAGTTTAGATTAAATGAAGAGAAGAATTTTCACAAGGTAGCTTTGTAGAAGGAGTACATTTCATCCATGAAGGTACTTTGAATATATGAATCAAGAAAGAAGATGGTATGTCTATTCTGAAGAAGGACTAGTACAGCTGGGTCCTGATTAATGTAAATAACAAATCCCCTAAAGTGATTGGGAAAAAGGAATGTCCTGAAATAGTTGCATTTTTTGCATTTCCACTGAATATTTCCATTGGGGTAGAATCAATTACCATATATTACATGATTATAACTTGGAATGGTGCAAATTCAATTCAAATGAATGTAACCACTTCAGGAGTTCATTATTGGTACTAATTGGTACCAAGTTGTCTAGAATTAGAAATATATGAGGAAAATAATATAAAATAGGGCTATAAAAAGAGGCTGAAACCAAATTATGGAAGGGCCATATATCTTAAGCTAAATAATTGTATTTTAATTTTGAGATCAGTTGTTCACAATCTTTTTTTAAGTAAAACAATTTCCCTGATAAAAGTCAATATAATGTGGATTATTCTTGGGTGGGCCCATTATAATAATTCCATAACTTCCATAACCTGTAAAACACAATTTCCAAAGGAAATAAGGTTCCACTGAAAAATTTTGAGCACAAAATATGATTAGTCTGTAAAGATGAAATATCATTTTAGATGCATTATTGAATTATGAGTTAGAGGGCATAAATTCAGGCAACAAAGAGATGAATTAAAAGGTCATTACAAAAGTTGAGGAAGAGGTGATGAAGATTAGATGAGGTGATGAGGATCAGGATGGTAGAAGTACAAGATCCATTGAATTATGTTTTTGTCAGATCTTGTCTGGAATACTGGATTCTATTCAAAGTACCATAATTTAAAAAATACATTGAGAAACTCAATCAAGTTGACTGAGTATATAGCATGAGGAAGTGAAAGAAATAGGCAGGTTTAACCTGGAGGAGGAGATTGTGATAGCTAGCTGTCTTTAAGTATTTGAAGGTCTGTCAAAGAAAGACGGGAATGTACTTGTTTTGCTTGGTCACCATGGGAAGAGTAAGGAACAATGCAACGATATCAATTTAGGTAAAATGTCAACCTTAACAACTTGTACAAAAGTGAAATAGGTTGTCTTGAGAGTTGAAATTCCACTCCCTCCTTTGAGATCTTCAAGAAGGAGGGAGGAGGAAAGAAAAAAAGAAAGTTACATAATAATTTTATTGCAAATTTAAAATTAATAGTAAGTTATAAATATTTGTAGTTTCATATGCAATCATCTTTTTAATGCCACTTTGTTATAGAAATGTTTGTTTTATTTCATAAATTAAAAATCAAATAAATATTTTTTTGAAAAAAGAAGAGACTGGCTATTTGTCATATCTATTATAATGAAGATTCCTTTAGATGAGCTCTTTAGTAAATGGAACAATAAGGGCAGCTAGTTGATGCAGTGGATAGAGCATCAGTCCTGAAGTCAGGAGG
This sequence comes from Macrotis lagotis, assembly GCF_037893015.1. Taxonomy (NCBI): domain Eukaryota; kingdom Metazoa; phylum Chordata; class Mammalia; order Peramelemorphia; family Peramelidae; genus Macrotis; species Macrotis lagotis. Next base: position 32,923,121 of record NC_133662.1, on the reverse strand, counting down.
CCTTGAGGTCAAATCCTACCTCAGACACTTAATAATTGCCTATGTGACCTTGGGCAAGTCACTTAACCCCATTGCCTTGAATAATTTTTTTAGAAAGTAAATGGGACAATAATGAAACAATAAAGGAACAGATTCCCAGAAGTTAAGCAAAGGGACAGTAGCTAGGAATTGAATGCTCCAGAAATACTTGAATAAGTCAAGGAAGAGGAAGACCAAAAAAAAAAAAAAAACAATGGTGTTACACTTAACAATTAAGAGTTCTAATGACCTTTGGGAATATTTAGTAATATGGGAGGGTCAAAAGTTGAATGGAAGAGTGAATGGATGATGAGGAAGGAGAGGGAGTAATGTAAATAATCTCCACATTCTAGAATTATGGCAATGAAGAAAGAAGAATGAAGAAGAAGAAGAAGAAGAAGAAGATCAACAACAAGAAAAACAAGAACAACACGAAGAAAAAGAACAAGAACAAAAGAAGAGAAAAAAGCAAGAAGGGGAAGGAGGAGGAAAAAAAAGAAGAAGGAAATATAGAGGATAATGCCTTGAAGAGAACACAGTTTTAGAGGGTTTTGAAAAAAATCCATGAAGAAACCCAAAGTCCATGATGTTCAGTCATAAGGAAGATAAATTTTTGCATGAAAATTCAAGCCTTCTTTTGATGGAACACTTGAATTGTGAAAAGAACAATGAGTAAAGAGTTGACCCAGAGAGAAACTTCAATCTTTTTCATAAAGAAATGGAAAAGTGATTTTTCTTCATTAATTCTAATATCTTAGTATCATGAAACTAGAGTTAGAACTAGAATTAGAAAGGACCTCCAAGGCCAACCTTCTCATTTGGAAGATAAGGAAATGAGCATGATTTACCCAATTTACCCACTCACCCAAGTTGACTGATTTACCCAAAACAGTCTCTAAATTTAAAAAACATGTTAATATGGTTTAATGATGATGATGATAATAATAATAATAAATAAAATGATGGGGAAAAGAGGAGAGTTTCTTGTCATCAGTTAGGACTTCTTTTTCTCTGCAAGATATTAGCTTCAAAATCTCTATAGAACATAAAATGGAATCATGGCTTTAACTTGGAAAGGAACTTTAACAGCCATATATAACCAACCTCCTCATTTTACAAATAAACAAAAAACTAAGGCTCTAAGAAGTTAAGTGATTTACCCAAGGTCACTCAACTAATAATTTGCTTGAATTATCTAAGTGAGAATTTTCATCCAGATTCTTTGAGTAGATATATATCCAGCATACTTTCTACTCTATCACCCTGCCTATAGAAAATAATTCTTTACGAGTTCCCCAAAGTTAGACAAGATAATTGAATTAATTTTTTCCATTTAAAGTCTCTCTGTTTAATAGACTTGTTATTATAGTTATAAGCTTATCACTTTGAATAAGGACTTCCCTTCTAATTTATCTTAATGAGTAAAATGTAGCAATGAATTTTAAAAAGTCCTTGAAATATATATATATATATATATATATATGTGTGTGTGTGTATGTATATATTAGATTATCAAGTACAATTGTGATTACTACAACAGGTTATAATTCCAATGAGTGACACCAGTTGGTCACATAAAACTGTTCTACTCAATGGCATTCATTTTTAAGGGCTGAAAGCAGATCAACTTTATATCTCTCTCGAGTCATACAAGAGGATAATAATAATGTTCTGTCTTTTATGTGGTGCCTTGCATCATAAATTATTTTCCTGACTTTATGTGCTATACTGACTGCATTTATAAGGATTATTTCCCTGGAAATGAAAATCCTTTTCCTTTGTTCAGGGCTATAGAGCCACAGAGAAGGGGTGGTTTGTGCAATTATCCAGAAAATTAGTGTAGATCTCCCTGAGTGACCCAGATGGTCCCTTAAATGGTCCCAAATTCACCTGACATTTTTAACATATCTTTACTGGACTTTGGCATCATCATGCTTCTATATCTGTGTGAGGACTAGTACTCTTTTATGTATGGAACAATTAAGACATGGAAATAATTAAGTCACATCTACACCAAGTAACATGATAATTGAAAGTTGGATATCATTTCAGAACTAGGTTGACCCTGAATCTAAATCAGTCAGATCCAAAATCCATTTGGGCACCCAGGATGATTGATTTAAACTGCTCTTCTGTTCAGCCCTAGCTTGCCAGATGGCTTCCCACATTCTCTCCACTTGACTTTATGCAGTGTGGATTAGACCACAATGATCTTTTTAAATTAGAAGGCATTTTGTCTAAGTAGAGAATTCTGGCAATTACAGGAATGATTCAAGACCCCTAAAATAGTTTTGCCTGAAGTAGTCCAATAATTTAAGGAAAAGTTTTTTTGAGAGGATTTACTCTAATTACCTGGTTCAATTTGCCCCCAAAGTAGCATTTTTTTTGATACAGTTTTGGGTAATAGTCAGAAAAGTGGAAGTGGGTACAAACCCTCTGTGGTCTGGTTGTTTCAGGATTTTGGAATTTTAAAATAAGCAATCCAACTTGAAAGGTAAACTACAAAAAAGAACTTTAATTGAGTTCCTACAATATGCTAACCACTGTTCTAAAGGCAATAATAATACCTAACATTTATATTGTTCTTACCATGGGTTAAGTACTGTGCTTATCATTATTATCTTATTTGATGCTTATGACAACCTTGGGAAGTAAGTGCCATTTTTATTCTCATTTTATGGAAAAGGAAATTGATGTAAACAGGGTTAAGTGACTTACCCAAGATCACCCAGCTAGCAAGTGTCTGGAGTGAGATTTAAATTCAAGTCTTCCTAACTCAGGTTCTGCAGTCTTTCCATAGCATCTAAAAAAGGATATAAATATTCACAATCAATATAGACTGATTGAAAAAAGTTAGACTAACGTATATGAAACAGTAGCAGACAACAGATCCATATAAAATAAATTTCTTAGCTAAAAGAGTTAAAAAATAAATATAAATAAATATAAATATAAATAAAAATAAAAAATAGTTAAAAAAATAAAATTTCTTAGTCAAAAAGAGTTATTACTACCTAGTGGGTAGAAAACTAACTTCCCTTATAGCATACCTGAGTTTGAGTCCTGGCACTGACATATAGCAACTGACTATGACTCTGGGCAAATCAAAATATATCCTTGTCCCAGGAAATTCTGCAAAATGATAAATCACAGAACAGGTGCAAGTTGGCTTTGGTAGAAAGGGTTTCCTGAATAAAAATATCATCTGTGAACAAAGTCTGGATTTAAAAGAAGTTCAATGGTGCAGGTTCTCTAGGCTAAATATCAAGAGACCTGGAAATCTGGTTGAAAAGCAGCCAACCCAAGTGGCATCCCTCATCCTACCACTAGTATAGATGGGGAAAATGGATAATGAGGAAAGACTAGGTTTTTTTCCTCAAAGGCCATTCAAGTTCTCTGATTCCTTCAGTGACAAAAAAAAAGTTTTAATGAAGGTCTGGTCTTAGATTTCAAAACCATGAATTTGAATTCTGTCCAAAACATATTAGCTACATGATGAGGGATAACTTCAATTCTATTCTATTCTGTTCTATTCTATTCTATTCTATTCTATTCTATTCTATTCTATTCTATTCTATTCTATTCTGTTCTGTTCTGTTCTGTTCTGTTCTGTTCTGTTCTGTTCTGTTCTGTTCTGTTCTATTCTATTCTATTCTATTCTATTCCATTCTATTCTATTCTGTTCTACTCTACTCCTGTTCTGTTCTGTTCTGTTCTGTTCTGTTCTGTTCTGTTCTGTTCTGTTCTGTTCTGTTCTGTTCTGTTCTAATTCTATTCTATCAGTATTTATTCAGCAATGACTAGGTAAAAAAGCATTCTGCTAGTTCCGGGAGACACAAAGACAAAATAAAGCAATCTTTGCCTTTACAGAGCTTAGAAACTATTAGAGGAAAATATTCACAGTAAAGAGTAAATATACCATGCATGTGTGCCCATATAGACACACACACACTCAAAGTCAATGCAAAGTAATTCTTAGAAGGGGTTTGTAAGTTTTTGGAGTCCAAGCACTAACAACTTCTTTTATTAGAAAAATTTCACATAGGAGGTAGCACTCAATTGATTTAACTGATCTAATCCTGGAAAGAAAGGGAATGATTCTAAGACATATGTAGGGCTATAACAAACTCTCTGAGTCTCAGGTTCTTCATTTGTGATATGGAATTATATAATTCCTAGACTATCTACCTGAAAGGGATATGGGAGAGAAGGTTCTTTGTAACTGAAAAATATTATATAAAGCTTTATAAAATGGAATCCTTTTTAATGTGAACCACTCTCATTAGAAACTGTAATTGAAATCTTTCTTTGAGTATATACTGAGTAAAGAAAATAATTCACATTAATAAGCAGAGGAATATATATTTTACTTGGTTTTAAGATTTAATAACAAGTTGGCCAAAATGTATAAGTGCATCCTGCTATAAATTAAATATGTCAGGCAATTAGCTAAAATTATTTATTTCATAGGATCTAGAAGAATCCATAAGTGCATCCAAGAGAAACTTTATTTGAATTTGAGAAGGCCATGAGTGAAAGAGGCAAGACTTGAGCCAGTCCCCTAGACATTGCTCTCTATCCACTACTCCACAAGTTTTTCTCCAAGTTAAGGTATCTTTTAAATTAACTATCCTTTCAAAAGTTTATTGAGAGAGTTGAGATTTAGTACTTCAAAGAGGTGATCTTATAACAGTAATCACTCTCTTCACAAAGGCAAATCAACTCCCCTATGAATTATAAATCTTCATGAGTTGCTTCAAGTAAATACTGTTCAGTTATTCTCTTCTCAAGGGAGTGTATGATTCTTTTTGAATGAGATGCCATGTAGTTAGAGAATCATCCCCTGATAAGCCATGAGAAGAAAGGGAAACAAGAGGGTAAAAGTCAGAGGAAAATGTCCACAGATATCAAAATATTTATGGTAGTACTTTCCGTGGTAAGAAAAATAAACAATCTAGAAATGTGGTGGGTATTCATTGATCAGAAGAATGAAGGAGGATCATATGAATATTAAAGAAATATTAGTATATCCTAAGAACTGAAGGATATGAATGCTTTAAAGAAACTGGAAGAGTCACATGAACTTACCCAGGGTAAAAAAAGGTAAAACTATAAGAACAAATTAATAATCACAACAAAATAATACTTTCAAAAAATCAGAACTCAGATCAATATAAGGGACAAATTTTAACCCTTGGAGGACTGGTGGATGAGTCATTAATTCCTTCCTCTCAGTAGAGAGAGGTAGGATAGAGGAGGAGGAGCAGGATAGATAGAGGAGGAGGATAGAATAGAGGAGCAGGTTAAGATATCCTAGGATGGATGTGGCAATTTTTCACTTTGTTTTGAATAACTGTACTTACTTGTTCCAGGAAAGAGTTGGTATAAATGGGTAGAAAATAGGGAATTTTTTTAAACATCAAGAAAGCATTTTTAAGATAAAAATCTTACCATTCCAAGGGGAACAAAGTGTAATAACTGATTATGAATTAGCATCTTTTAAAAGTAATTGGCTCCCTCCTCTTGTTAAAGGTCAAAGCTATCTTCAATGGGACTCTATTCAGGTTATTCACAATTGAATAGGAAAAATGATTTAGGAAAGCACTCCAAAAAGATTTTGTCCTTATGGTCTTAATGCCCAATAAAATCAAATACTTTGGCATACCCCTAGATTTTGCTTCTTTTTTTTTCATTTTTTCAAACTTCAGTGGAAGTATCAAGACTCCCAGCTTTGGAACAGGAAGATTGGTGTTTCAAATCTCTCCTCCAAATACCCTAACTCTGGAAAAGCCATACATAACTTCTCAGTGCTCCCCAGACATTTAAGAAATAATTCTCAAAGATTATAGGTGATAGAAAAGGTCTCAGGCTAAGTCAGGAGAGGGAGCTTCCACACTGGAAATTCTACCATACCAATGAAATCACAGACTCATTCCTCAGTCCAACCCCTAATTCCAAATTAAAACTATTGGAGAGGATTGAGAGGCAGAAATGTGTATTCCTGTGTGTACATTTATAAAAACATCCACACTTGCCAGATATAAAAAAAGCACTTCAAAAAGCAGAGCCAAGGAAAACCAAGGGGAAAAGGATCCACACCAGTTCTCCTGCACTTTCAGAAGGTGAAGGTTAGCAGCTCATTTTTATCTGGTTCATCTGCCCCTACTGATTGCTACTCTCCACATTAATATTCCTAACTGATTGAACATTGCGGGTGTACCGCTTAGTCAGGATTCCACTACAGACGTTAGCACTGAGGTATCTATCTACATAAAGCATGAGTAGCTGCTTGTTGCCCTAGGCTTACTTTTCCTAATTGTATTGTTTTGTTGTTCTGCTTGGTTCAGTAAACTGGTTCACTTAATTGTGTAATAGCATAGAAAAGAAAATATAAAAACATGTTTTGTTTAGTAGTGACTTCCTGACTGGCATCTTTCTACACCTCCAGTGCCAGGGGATACTGAATGTGGAAGGTGAATGTAACCAGGTTTTCAGGTAGGTGGGGAATTTGGGCTTAGCAGATTCCTTTTGTTTTTTTTTTCCCTCTCTGGCTGCCATCATAACTTGGTTAGCTGGATCCCAAAGTACACAGATTTGCTTTGGGGAAATTGATTATCTGGGAAGTGGCAGGAAGCCACTTGATCTTTTTAAGTTTCTGCCCCACAGAGTCTGGATTTTAAAAATAGATTGGTTTTCTATTAAATAACAACAAAAAAAGTTAAGATCCATGACTCATCAGCAATCAAATAGTTCTCTAATCTCTTCTCTCCCCCCAACCCTGGTCCTGCCCCAAGCACTCCACATTTTTATCCACTGGTTATTTCTCCTAAGCACTCTAAGAGTTAGACTCATGTCACCATCATTTTAGGAAAGAGAAAACCAAAACTCAAAAAAAAAAAAAGACTAGCAGGAAGACACAATAACAGAGTTCAATTATTTTACTGGTTACCTAGTCAATACCAAATCTTTTCCTCTTTCACTTAACTGATGTAAACAAAACTGAGGTGGCAAATTTAAAAAGGTAAATTTTCCACCTCCATTAACTAACCTTTGAGTGCCAATAAGACTGACACTGAACAATAAAATATATGAAACCATGGGAAGGAAGGACTATGACAGTATCTTATCCCTTTCCAAATATTTCTCTTCAAGGCAGAGAACTGTAACTAGGATAGGACAAACAAAACTTGTCATCAATTCATTGAGATTTTGAGGGTATCCACAGACAGCACTTTTTTTCCTTCTACTGTAGAAGTAACTAACAGGGGCGGCTAGGTGGTGCAGTGGATAAAGCACCGGCCCTGGAGTCAGGAGTACCTGGGTTCAAATCCGGTCTCAGACACTTAATAATGACCTAGCTGTGTGGCCTTGGGCAAGCCACTTAACCCCGTTTGCCTTGCAAAAACAAACAAACAAAAAAGAAAAGAAGTAACTAACCTTAGCTTCCATTGGTAAAAATAATTAATTAAAATTCAAAATTACCAAATGACTTCCTACCTCCTTCTACCCTAGTTTCATCTCAGGGGAACTCTTCCTTATCAGTGGGTCTGCAAACTCATAATTTATAATGTTCTGGGACTGGTGTTCTGAAATCTCTTCATCACATAGGGTGCCTCTAAACTTGTGGTATCCTCTCTCCAGTATCTCCTTCTGTTGAGTCCATGCCTGTCCTGGGTTCAATTATTAATTCCTGTATGCTTGGTTATAGATCTACTTCATAGTTATAGGAATAATAACTAGTTACTCATCAACACAGATTCTTTGCCTCTCTCACTCAATTCTGATGTAAACAAAACTGAGATGGCAAACTTTCAAAGGGATCACTCCTAGTGGTACTTGTTAGTGGTACTTGTGTGGTGTAGCTTGAACCAACCACTCCTTACTAAAACGTTTTTAAGTTTCAACTATGTACCAGGCACTGTGCTAGGCTTTGAAAATACAAAGATGAAAAATCAAGTCAATCAGTAAACATTTGTTAATTACCTACTAAGTGCCATACCCCAAGCTGAATGCTTCTTTGAGCACTGACCTTTAAGAGGGTACTACTAAGAGGCATATCACATAGCACAAATATAGATAATAGTCTAAAGTAGGAAATGGGTAGAGAAAAGTCCCACACACTCAAGAAAAATGTGAGAAGGGAAAAAAATGCTTTCAGCTAGAAGTATCAGAAGACTTCACGGAGGTGGCTGCCAGAGCCTTTGAAATGAAATGGTTATTTTTACCTATTTCAGATGAAACCGATTATTATCTAGTTTCATTGAGGTTTGGAGTAGATTCTGTAAAAACACAGTTGATTCATTCCACTTACTACCATATTAGCTTCTAATGCTGTAGGATAGTAGTAATGAATAGATTTATCTCAAACCAATCACCTGCAAAAAGGTGACTGACTTTGTTTTCCATTTCCTCTCCTCCAAACTAAGTTGTCCCTCAAGTTTCAGTTTCAACACAAAATTCCAGGAGGAAAAAAAAATACTAAAATATAGAACATGCCAAAGTACACAACAAGCAAATGTGCTTAAGAATAGGAAAAGGAAAATGGAATTGAGAAGCAAAAACAATATTCCTGAAACCTTTCCATGTCCATTCTTTGCTCTGAGACATGGAAATGTGGGTAATTGAAGAAGGAAACTTTCTTTCTTCTAAATTTGGGATGGGAATCAGAATCTCTCTCTACTTCAAAGTGCCAAGTGTGGAAGCAAATACATACACAGGGGGTTGAATTCATTCACTCTTGGCAAAATTCAACTTCCTGTTTCTAAGAAAAAAGGAAATTCTTGAGGTTTGTAGCCTATCAGATGACTTTTGCCAAATGTTTGGAGGAATCAAGTACAAATAACTCAGAATGCTGTCAATTCAATTTACTGTGAATAGAACATGGGTTTAGAATGCTTGAGGGAAAGACATATTTTGGATTCTACAGGAGAGAAAATGTTTGGAAAATATTTGACACCTTCTATAAATTTGAAATAGTCACCAGTATTCAATGTTATATCTCTATAAGAAAATGGTTATACATTTAGTCAGTTATAGCTCCATTTACTTAACATTTTAAATCTTCAGTGCCTTCAACACTCATCATATATTTCTCACAATGACCCTATTAGTGTCTTCCCCCATCAGATTGTAAACTCCTTGAAGACAAGAAAACTGTCCTTTATTTTCATATTTGTATACCTAAAACTTAGCAAAGTGTTTAGCACATAATAACTGCTTAATAACTGTTTATTGACTATTACTCTAACTTAAGTAGTGGCTTAGATAAAAAAAAAAGCAAAGTGTATATAAACTCTTTAGAAAAATAGGGAAAGATGGAACTCTGCCTAACTCTTTCTATGAAACCAATATGGTACTTCTACCTAAACCAGGAAGAGTTAAAACAGAGAAAGAAAATTATAGACCTATTTCCCTGATGAATATAGATGCAAAAATCCTAAATAAAATCTTAGCAAGATGACTGCAGCAAGTCATCACTAGGATAAAACATTATGATCAAGTAGGATTTATTCCAGGAATGCAGGGTTGGTTCAATATTAGGAAAACTGTTAGTATACTCAATTATATCAATAACAAATCTATCAGAAACCATATGATCATATCAATAGATGCTGAAAAAGCTCTTGACAAAATACAGCATCCATTCCTATTAAAAACACTAGAGAGTGTAGGAATAAATGGACTGTTCCTTAAAATAATTAGCATTATTTATCTGAAACCATCAACAAGCATTATACTCAATGGGGAGAGGCTAGAGGCATTCCCAAAAAGATCAGGGGTTAAACAAGGGTGCCCATTATCACCACTACTATTCAATATTGTATTAGAAATGTTAGCATCAGCAATTAGAGAAGAAAAAGAAATTGAAGGAATTAGAATTGGGAAGGAAGAGACAAAACTCTCACTATTCACAGATGATATGATGGTCTACCTAGAGAATCCCAAGAAATCATCTAAAAAACTGCTGGAAACAATTAGCAATTTTAGCAAAGTTGCAGGTTATAAAATAAACCCCCATACATCCTCAACCTTCCTATATATGACTAGAAAGAAACAGCAGGAAGAGCTAGAAAGAGAAATTCCATTCAAAGTAACCTCAGACAGTGTAAAATACTTGGGAGTCTATTTGCCAAGACAGACTCAGAATCTTTTTGAAAACAATTATAAAACACTTCTCACACAAATTAAATCAGATTTAAATAACTGGGCAAATATCAACTGCTCATGGATAGGTAGAGCTAATGTAATAAAAATGACAATTCTATCAAAACTAAACTATCTGTTTAGTGCCCTACCAATCAAAATTCCAAAAAATTACTTTAATGAGCTAGAAAAAAATTGTAAGTAAATTCATATGGAGAAATAAAAAGTCAAGAATTGCCAGGAGCTTAATGAAAAAAATGCAAACAAAGGTGGCTTAGCACTACCCGATCTAAAATTATATTATAAAGCATCAGTCATCAAAACTGTTTGGTATTGGCTAAGAAATAGAGTGGTGGACCAGTGGAATAGACTAGGTGCAAAAGCAGTAGAGGATTATAGTAATCTGCTGTTTGATAAACCCGAAGAGTCAGGCCACTGGGATAAAAACTCCCTCTTTGATAAAAACTGCTGGGATAATTGGAATTTAGTATGGAAGAAAGATTAGACCAACACCTCACACCCTTTACCAAGATAAGCTCCAAATGGTTACAGGACATAGACATAAAAAACAATACTATAAGCAAATTAGAAGATGAAGGACTAGTCTACCTGTCAGATCTATGGAAAGGGGAACAGTTTATGACTAAGGAAGAGTTGGAGAACATCACTAAAAACCAATTAGATGATTTCAATTACATTAAATTAAAAAGCTTTTGCACAGATAAAACCAATGTAATCAAGATCAAAAGAAAAGTAGTAAATTGGGAAACAATCTTTACAACTAATGATTCTGACAAAGGACTCATTTCTAAAATATACAGAGAACTGAGTCATATTTTTAAAACAAAAAGCCATTCCCCAATTGAGAAATGGCCAAAGGATATGCAAAGGCAATTTACAGATGAGGAGATCAAAGCAATCCATAGCCATATGAAAAAATGCTCTAAATCATTAATTATTAGAGAAATGCAAATTAAAGCTTTGCTGAGGTACCACCTCACATGTCCCAAATTGGCCAGTATGACCAGGAAGGATAATGATCATTGTTGGAAGGGATGTGGGAAATCTAGGACACTATTACACTGTTGGTGGAGCTGTGAACTCATCCAACCCTTCTGGAGAGCTATTTGGAACTACGCCCAAAGGGCAACAAAAATGTGCATACCCTTTGACCCAGCAATACCACTACTGGGGGGTCTATATCCTGAAGAGATGATGAAAAAGGGTAAAAACATTACTTGTACAAAAATATTTATAGCAGCCCTGTTTGTGGTGGTAAAGAATTAGAAATCCAGTAAATGTCCTTCATTTGGGGAATGGTTTAGCAAACTGTGGTATATGCATGTCATGGAACACTATTGTTCTATTAGAAACCAGGAGGGACGGGATTTCAGGGAAACCTGGAGGCATTTGCATGAACTGATGCTGAGTGAGATGAACAGAACCAGAAAAACACTGTACACCCTAACAGCAACATGGGAGTGATGTTCAACCTTGAAGGACTTGCTCATTCCATCAGCACCACAATTGGGAACAATTTTTGGCTGTCTGCAAAGGAGAGTACCATCTGTATCGAGATAAGGAGCTGTGAAGTTTGAACAAAGTACAAGGACTATTCCCTTTAATTCGGAAAAAAAAACCCAGATGTCTTATGGTTTGATCTTGTTACCTCTTAGACTTCATGTCTCTTCTTTAAGGATATGATTTCTCTCTCATTACACCCAATTTGGATCGAGGTACAACATGGAAACAAAGTAAAGACTGATGGAGTGCTATCTGTGGGGTGGGGTGGGGAGAGGGAAGAAAGACTGGGGGAAAACTGTAAAACTCAAATAATATCTTTAATAAAAATTTTTAAAAAAAGCAAAGTGGTCAAAATGTGACAAAATGTGGACAAAGTGGACAAAATGTGACAAAAATCACATGGCTATCAAACATCTATAAGCAACTTAACTTCTGATTTCCTAAATTTGAAACCTTTGTCTAGTGTTCAATAAAACAATATATGGCTGCATTTCAATTTTTCATATTCACTTCAAAGGAAATCAGAAATATCAAGGAATCACATCTAAATGGAAAGATAGAGCACAGACAATTAGGAGGAATAAAAGTATTGGTTTAAAAAGTGTCCAAAGGGGCAGCTAGGTGGCACAGTGGACAGAGTCCCAGCCCTAGAGTCAGAAGGACCTGAGTTCAAATTCAACATCAGACACTTAATAGCTACCTAGCTGCATGACCTTGGGCAAGTCACTTTAGTCCCATTGCCTTGCCAAAAAACAAAACAAAAACTAAATTAAAATTTTTTTAAAGTGTCCAAAGGTGAAAAAGAATCAATTTAAAGAATTATAGAGCTTGTTAGAAAATTATTTAAATTGTCAGGGGCGGCTAGGTGGCGTAGTGGATAAAGCACCAGCCTTGGAGTCAGGAGTACCTGGGTTCAAATCCGGTCTCAGACACTTAATAATGACCTAACTGTGTGGCCTTGGGCAAGCCACTTAACCCCATTTGCCTTGCAAAAATCTAAAAATAAAATATAGGTCAGAGAGAAGATTGAGAATAAGTTAAAGAAGGGGATATACAGGAGAAACATAAATAATCTGAACATAGAATGAATGAATCACAAGAAGTTAGAGACAGTTTTGACACTCATGTAAAATAGGCATGTAGAAAGTTTGGTTGCTGAAAGGCATAATAAAGAACATTTATGTAAAAATAAATTAATAGAATTAACCTATGGGAAAAATAGTCTTTTAGATAAATTGTTGAGGAGATATACAGACTGATTTGATATAAGGAACTGTCTGTCAAATGAATGTATAGCACAAGACCTAGTTGAAAGCAAAACAGGTACTGACAGAAAGAAGGACTACAGGATGTTGTGGTCCATCAGTTCATTTTCCCATTTTTAAACTAGAATTTTGAAGTTTATAACTAAGAAACTTTAAATAATGTAACTATTTGAAAAATATGAAGAAATTATATACAATTATTTAATTCATATTTGACAGAAAGTTGTATTTATTGAGTTTTACTTCATAATGTATAGATGAGTCACTGACCACCAGTAGGCTCTGTTTTGGAGATGTAAGATAGAAAAGAAGCATGTGTAGATGGAAGGAAAAAAGAAGGACCTAGGGAAAGAACTAGACAGAATAGGAAATTTAGTGTAGAGTGAATCACAAAGAACTTGAGACAGAAGACATAGATTTACTTTTGGCTTTGCAAGGAGCCTGCTGATTAAAAAGATGTGGATTTTTCTGGAAGAAGGTTGCAACAATTGAGAAAACTCTTCAGAAGCTATGTCAGCTGGAAAAAGTATAAATCATACTGTTGCATACAAAATTGTCTAGATCATTGCTTTCTAGAGTCTTCTATAACCTGAAAAAAAAGGAAAATCTTTCAGAGGGAACTGTTTGTCCTACACTGCTTCTCTTCCATTTGACTAAGTTATACATACTGAAGAAGGACTCTGCTTTGCTAGAAGCTGATTTGAGAAAGAAGGAACCAGTTGACTGAAGAGATATTAGGTTGTCTATATTTCCCAGAAAGTAGATCTGAGGAGTTTTGCAGTTCTTTAGCCTAAGGGAACGATTACCGAACAAGTACTCGGCTGATTTTTTTAAGCTATAAAATTTTTTCAGTGCCCTTATAAAGGGTAGCTTTGAATTAAAAAACTTTTATATTTTTTCATTTTAAGAGCATAAGAGGTGCTGTTTTGGTCATCTAGAGAGAAGTAGGGCCACAAAAATAGTAACTAGGAAAGAAGCAGTTTTGAGTACTATAGATTGTTCTTGAAGGAATCAAAGAGGTCCAGATCTGCAGTCAAGAGATGTAAGTGGCCCTGGTAGAGCACCTTGCAATGTTTAACTCAGGAAAATGGATGAACTGCTTTTGCCTTCCATTGAGTAAAAGTTATGATTATTCTTGATATATTGTCTTTGAATAAATTATTGTTGCATAATTTAAAACACATTTTATGTATATGACATTAATGTAATAGTCAAACTGTGACTAATTGATTTTGCATAAATGAGAAGCATGCTAGTAGGGGCTCAGGTGCTAAAGTGTGAAGTAAACATAGTCTGTCTAAACACACAGACACTCACATGCATACACTCACACACAAAATAAGTCATTGCTGGATAGTCAAGGTCATGGATGACTATTCAGTTGGAGACCCCTGTCCCCATCCCCTCCATTTTTGATAGATGTGTAGGCTTTAAGAAAGGGAGAGAGGAAGAGAGAGGAAGAAAAAAGAAGTGGGGAAGGATGGTATTCAGGTGAAATGTCTTCAGGCTCAAAAGGGTGAGCTTGCTATTATACTTGGGCTGCATAAGCACAAAATCACCAAGAAGATAATTACTTCTAATGTAAGAGCATCTGTTGCAGAAAAAGGAGGTAGAAAAAGTCTATGCATATCTAAAAAAGAGCCTGTTAAAACAGCAAAATTTTAATTCTTCATGACTTCAATGGAAAAGTAAACCCAATAGAAGAGTGTAAAAAAAATTGTTGGAAAAATGGCTCATCAGCAAGAAATGAAAAAAAAGCTTATAAATTACATAGAAGTTTCATATCTATATATCATTAATCTCAACTTTAAGAACAGAATTGGGAGGCATGGAACATGATGAACACTAAAGAAATTAGAAGATAAATATTTACATAATCTTAAGGGATACAGCATATAACCAGCAATGTGATGGAATAATTGTTTCCTTCACTGTTCTTCAAACCAAAACTTCAAAAGAAAGAAATTAGAAATTAGAAATAAAGCAATAACAGCTGAGTCCATGAGATGAAAAAGGCAGAGCACATTGATGATGAAAAAAATATGAATTAACACCAGAGATCTTTAACACTTAAGAGCTTGTATTCAGTATTTTTACCTCCAGTCAACTCCATGAATCTCTTGCTGGGAACAAAAAAAAAAGATCATAGGTCTGTGATTCAAAGTTCTATGATTTAAGATCTAGTCCATGTGAAATTACAGGTGAACCCCATAAAATTTTTAAAGATCAATCATTATTAAGAAAGTAAATACTCTGACAAATAAATTTTACATAACAGATATTGTACTAAACCAGGAGAAAAAGAATTCAAAAAAGAAATATAAATCCATTTAGCTAATAAATATTGTGCAAAAATATTAAAATAATAGCATAAATCACTTACATGCTACTTCAAGGTTTGCAAAGCACTTTACATTTTTAATCTCATTTGAGATTCACAACAATCCTGAGAGGCAGATGTTATTATCCTCATCATTCTACAAATAAAGCAAATGAATCTGGAGAGGTTTAATGTTTTACTCAGGATTAGAAATTAGTATTTGACACAGTTTTGGAAATGCTTAGAAAAAGTAATGATAAAAGAAATTAATTCTAAGAATAAACCTAAATAGAATCAGAATCATCTGTATTTGCTGATGACATGTTTTTTTTACTTAGAAAACCCCAGAAAATCAGTAAAGAAACTAATTGAAGCAATTGATAGCTTCAGCAAAATCATAGAAAACAAAATAATCAATGAAAATCAACAGCAATAAGAATATCCAGGAGGAAACATAATGAAAAGGTAATTTACATTCAAAACAACTATTAAAAATTATAAAGTAATTGAAAACCAGTGTACCAGAGAATGCTCAAGATATGTAAATGCAACTTAATACTTTTATAAAAATAAAGATTAACTAGTAATTGAAAGGATATTCATTGCTCAGTGTTGAGCTGTACTAATATAATAAAATGAAAATACTATCAAAATTAATTTACAGATCAAATACCATGCCAATTAAACTATGAAGAGGATACTTTATATAGATAAAATAATAACAAAATTCATTTGGAGGAATAAGACATCTGGGATCTCTTGGTAAATATTTTTTAAGTATGAATGAAAGGAGAATAGCTCTAACAGATGTCAAATTATATTATAGAGCAGTAATCATAAAAACTACTTGGTATTCAACAAAATAGAAAAGTAGTTCAGTGGAACTGACTAGATAGGAAAGAATCAGAAACAATTAAACTCAATAACCCAGTGTTCAATAAACCCAAGAATATAAATTACTTAGCGGAAGAACTCCCTGTTGTATAACAATTGCCAGGAAAATGGAACAACAGTTTGACAGAAAGGTGGGTTAGCTTTACATCATTTGTGATAATAAGTTCAACATGGTTATATAACCTGAATGTAAAGAATCTCATGAGAAAGGAAGTTGTTGATTGTTTAAAAAATATTGGCATCAGATGTCCCTGAGAAAGCATGAACATGCTATGATCTGCAACAGTGGAAGAAATCTCCATATTAAATTTTACTGAAAAAAATATTATCACAGAAGTACTGAAATACTGAGATCTGAATTTTCATTCAGAGAGGATACAGGATCCAGGTCCTGGACAACTGACTAGGTTCCATAACGGGGGGGTGGGGGGGGGAAGTAAAAGTAATATAGGAGGAGCTGATTAGTGACTTCATTATTTTCACAGTTTTGCCCAATGTTAGTCTTCTCCCTGCATAAATAATTGTCTGTGTTCCTTCTGGAGGTAATCTAACCCTGCCTGAAGAATGTACCCATTGGAGACTTTATAATGAAATGAGAACACAGGTAATCTCTCATCAATTATACTTTGTCCTTTTATGATCACCATCCTATAAGTAGTGTCTACAATGTTAATTTACTTTGCATTAAAGGACTCATTTCTAAAATATATAGAGAACTGAGTCATATTTTTTAAAAAAAGGCATTCCCCAATTGACAAATGGTCAACGGATACGCAAAGGCAATTTACAGATGAAGAGATCAAAGCAATCCACAGTCATATGAAAAATTGTTCTAAATCATTACTTATTAGAGAAATGTAAATTAAAGCTTCTCTGACATACCACCTCACACCTCTCAGACTGGCCAATATGACCAGAAAGGATAATGATCATTGTTGGAAGGGTTGTGGGAAATCTGGGACACTATTACATTGTTTGTGGAGCTGTGAATTCATCCAACCTTTCTGGAGAGAAATTTGGAACTACGCCCAAAGGGCAACAAAAATGTGCATATCCTTTGATCCAGCAATACCACTATTGGGTCAATACCCTGAAGAGATGATGAAAAAGGGTAAAAACATCACTTGTACAAAAATATTCATAGCAGCCCTGTTTGTGGTGTCAAAGAATTGGAAATCAAGTAAATGTCCTTCAGTTGGGGAAATGGCTTAGCAAACTGTGGTATATGTATGTCATGAAACACTATTGTTCTATTAGAAACCAGTAGGGATCGGAATTCAGGGAAGCCTGGAGGGATTTGCATGAACTGATGCTGAGTGAGATGAACAAAACCAGAAAAACACTGTACATCCTAACAGCAACATAGGGGTGACAATCAGTGCAACAATCAGGGACAATTTGGGGCTCTCTGCAATGGAGATACCATCTGTACCCAGAGAAAGAGTGGAGTGGAGTTTGAACAGACCAAAGACTATTACCTTTAATTTAGGGGGAAAAAACTGATATCTTATTGTCTGATCTTGCTATACTAATAAATTGAAGCAATCTCCAGATTGATCACCAATTAGTAATTTTTTAAAAGAAATTCCAGCATTGAAATGGTCACCGAATTCAATTTTGAATCTTCATCATAACATGAGGAATTCTTCCTGAAGTTCCAAAGGTTATGATAGGAGCAGCTTTGGATAATCCTATCAAAATTTCTAAATGAGGACTGTGTGGGTGGATTATAAGTCTTGCTTCTTAGTATCAATTGAACTAAATTCACAGTGGCTAATCACCATGAGATTGATGTTGGGTGAAGAAATTTTGTACTCAGAAACTTTCAAAATCTTTCTACTAAGACATGAGGAGTTATTATCTGCATCAATAGGAAATAGAATGGTACAACAGAGAGAGAGAGAGAGAGAGAGAGAGAGAGAGAGAGAGAGAGAGAGAGAGAGAGAGAGAGAGAGAGTAGAACTTGGATCAAAGCACCTAAGTTTCAGTCCTGGTTGACTTCAGAAAATCACTTGACCTTTCGAGCACTGAACTTCTTCACTGGTAAAATGAAGGAGTTGTTCATATACAATATGGCAACTGTTTTTAGATTGACAGGGAACTAAAGAGGGTACATATCTATAGGTAAATAGCTAAACAAATCATGGTATATAAATGTAATGGTATGCTACTTTCATAAGAGGAAATCAGGTGACATAATGGAAAGGTTGGAGACAGGAAGAAAAAGCTGAATTCAAATCCAGTTTTAGACATTCACTAGTTGCATGGCTGTAGGCAAATCATTTAATTTCTTTATCATTGCAATATGGAAGATAATAATAGTACTTGCCTCCCAGGGTTGTTATGAAGATTAAATGAAATATTTGTAAAAACATTTGACATAATGCTTAACATGTATAAATGTTTTGTTTCCCTTTCTTCTTTCCAGAAGAAATGACAAGGATGATTTCAAAAGAAACCTAGAAAGACCTGTATGAACTGATGCAAAGGAAATTGAACAAAACCAGGAGAACATATTAAACAATAATGACAATATTAAAAAGACAAACAATTTTGAAAGAATTAAGAAATCTATCAAATGCCAACCATGATTCCAAAAGACCAATGATGTAAGATGAAACTCATCTCATTAAAGAGAGGGAATGGATTCAAGATGCAAAATGAGACATACATTTTTAATAGGACTAAGATAAGAATTGGTTTCATTATATATATATATATATATGTATATATACATATATATGTATATATGTTACAATTTTATTGTTTGGGATTGGAGTGAAGATGGTTGAGAAAAGAAATGTATTAATTAAAAAATAAAATATTAATTGAACTAGATAATTTCTTAGGTCCTTTCTATTTCTAGAAATATGATCTTTTGAATACCTACTTGGAAAATATCATGGATTCTTTGAAGCTAGGAATTAAAAATGCTTGGTAAAGCTAAAGTTTTTCTTTGCAACAAGGCTCCTAAGTTCTTGAAAATATCTAATTGGAAGCAATGTAAATCTCCCTTAAGTAATTGGTCAGTTAGGTCACTTTAAAAAATGGTTTTTGCTTAGAATGCTTTTATAGGAGACTAACAGAAGATCGTTTTCCTTTTGGTGTAGAGAGATTTATGCACACATCCTCCATAAGTGTTAATGGGAGGCCTCCATGCAAATCACCAGGCACCAGGAGAAAGGACCTCTCACCGTCTATCTGGTAATTGGCTATTTCAATTGAAAAATAATTTTCAGATAAAAGGGGGAAAAAGTAACGTCCTTAAAGTAATTATCTAATTTTAAGACTTCATTAAAACAGAAATAATGGATAACCCAATTCTTTAGTGGATTTCCCCTCTCTGTCCTGTTTCAGTTCATCATGCACATAACAATAGATTTGACAATAAGAAAGAAAGAAAGCAGAAGGGGTGCTTAGAGCGGCTGCTTAAGATATGCATTAAATGATATGTAATAATGTTGACGTGTATCATTAAGTTAACAGAATGGAGCAAAACAGAGACATACTGTTTCCTTCATATGGCACGTTTGTACACGTGAATCTCAGACTAACACCGCATTTGCTTAACATTTCCATCATATTATTTTAAGAAGTACAATGTTTTCCAAATGTCATATCACTTCACATTTTTTAAAAGAAATACTATATTACTGCTCAAGCATATGGCCTTGTCAGGGTGCTGGGTGCAATTATGTATCCCTCCAAATATCACATACAGATGGTTACATTTTAGTTATTCATTCCACAAAAACAACAACTTTCATATGCTTAATGTAAAGCAAGGTGGAGTATGTCAAATTGTCTAGTGTTACAAATAGTTATATGCCAATAAATTCACCAGGTTCTCATTAAAATAAAGCAAAGGGGTTAAAATATTTGGAAGCTGGGGATTTCATCCCAAATTTAGGTGCCTGTTTTGAGAGACTTCAGATTCACAACTACTAGACTAAGTTAGCTTTGGATGGTTTTGATGGGAGTTCCATAGCATAGGCACTGCACTGATTTAAAATGCATGTATATGTAATAGAACATTTGCAAATCTGCAGTAGAAGTGTGCTGCTACAGATCAGATGCCTTGTTATTGAGGAATAAGACAGTTTCTTAAATAGAGGTTGGAAATGCAGCAGAAGCTAATTTTTGCCATACAAACCTAATTGTGTGTTTTATTTTCATTTACCAGATTAAATATAGCCTTGCTCTTTACTTCTTTCATTTCCCTCCTTTTTTTCCTTTTAAATGTGACAGTGTCAGAGTAGATACAGAATGGATATTTCTTATTTAGAACCTGAAGTTATACATATATAAATAAAAATAAAAGTGAAGATAAGAAAAAGAAAAAAATGAAGAACTCTATGATTATTGACATTTAACAAAAGACAACTTGGGGGGTTGGAGGGAATTGTATTCCTTATTCTGTTTTAGTGCTTTCACAATTAAAATTATATATTTCCTTTATTTAAGAGCAGAAGTAGGAAAAGATACTGCAGGAAGGTGGCCAGAAAGGAATAGAAAGGGATGATTTTCCCTTTGTGACATATTTTGCTCTCTCAGCCTTGCATATTTGCATTAAAGTGATTGTGAATAATGTACATTTGACCAGTGCTGTCTGCAGAACTAATGCCTATTAAAGTGATGGGAAGTAGCATATGTTGTGCCTAGGGCAGAGAAAGTCCAATCACCCCCACTGTGAGAGTCTCAAACTAAAATGCAGGACAGCCTGGGATTTATCCTAAATGAACCCAGCAGGGAGAAACAGGACACAGTCCCTCAGTCCACATTTAAGCTTCTAACCTAAGATTATTAAAGGAGTTTGCTTCAGAAAAAAAAAAGCCTATAGCATCCATCCTTTAATTTACACCACACACTACCCTGTCTTTTGTCTCCTATACTTTTTTTTGGCAAACATAAGGAAAGGCATGAAAGGCAAGAGAGTGAACAAGAGTAATCAGTTACTTCTGAATCAAGGTGCACACACTGTACATACCCTATTGCTACTGAAGCAACTTTCCCCTCTGCTCTGGCTAGACACTAGCATTTTATGCCAGGCCACAGCTTTGTCCATAATTGAAAAATGTTTGGGGTTTGTGGTTTCACTTTGGTGTATGAGTGCTGTGCTGCAATTTGACCACTTTGCAAAGCTTTGGGGTCTAATGACATAATCTTTCCCTGGCCTCTAGAATCGTGTTCACATTCAAACCAGATTCTCTTCTCCATGAGCTCTATAAAGCTCAAGATGGCTCTTACAAAAATATTCAAGAAAAATAAATTTAACAACTCTCAGAAAATTACAATGCTAAATTGTCATATTTTTATCAGAATCACAGATTTAGTGTTGGGACCTTAAAACAATCTAATTTTACAGATGAAGAGACTGAGATACAGAAAAACAAATTGAATTGGCCAATATCATGCATATAGAAAGAAACAGAGCCAGAAGCTAAACCCAAATCTTCTGACTGCAGAATAAGCATTTCTTTCCATGGTACCCGGCTATTATTCTAATAAGATCATTACTATTTGCCTCCTAAATGGCATTATTAGAGGAAAATGGGGCAAGAAAATATGGTAAATAGAAGTTTGGGAACATCTGTCTTTTGCTTCATTCATTTTGTCAGGCATTAATGCAGGGAATAGGCATCTAGGTGGCACAGTGGATAGAGAGCTAAGTCTGGATTTAGGAATATTCACCTTCCTGAGTTCAAATCTGGCCTCGGACACTTAGTAGCTGTGTTACTCTGGGCAAGTTACTTAGCTCTGTAAGCTAAAGAAGAATGTAGCAAACTTCTCCATTATCTTTGCCAAGAAACCCTCAAATGACATCACAAAGAATCAGACACAACAAACAGCAATGATAATGTAGGGAATTCATAGTGCACTGAGACAAATCTTTTTTAACTTACTGTCTTGGGTAATTTCCTGGATCACTGAGAACTTGTGAGTCTCCTGGATGAGACTCCTGGATCACTCTGGGGTTTAGAGTTTCATAAAGTATCTAGTCCATTATCCCATGTCAATACATGCCACAGGTGGTAACTGAACCTTGGCCTTTCAAAATTCTATGACAACTTATACTATGATGTTTCTTCCCACATTTATATTTAAAGGAGATAAAATTTACCTTAAATATGATTTGTTGGTGTGTGTTGTGAAAATAGTGTGACAGACAAGCAGATGCTATTGATATGATTAGGTGTATCTTCCACCATCCTTCATATTCCTTTATATTCCTTCAAATTCTTGTTATTGTGAAAATGCTGTGAATGGCACAGAATAGAGGCTGGTAGCAAGGCATGGACATTGGTTTATTGACTAGTTCTAATTGAATTGTCCATATCCTGAACTGGGCATTTTAATCAGTTTGCTGGATGTTGTATATACTATATGCTTAATTCAGTTTCCTCTAGGTCAGATTCAGAGTTTGGTAGATGAAAGACCTATGGGATGGTTTGGTGGAAACTTTAAATGGAATCAGAAGATCAAAATTTATATACTGGTTCCTGGAGGTTTTTTTGGACAAGTCATTGAAGTTTTCCTTGCCATCTTTTTCTTTATTTGTGAAATAATGAAAGCTAACATTTATATAGCATCACCCTTACAATACTCATTCTGGAAGTTAAATGAGATATTATTTGAAAAATATAACTGAAATGTGATAGGCAAATGTGATCTAGCATTATTCTTCAAGATTCATTCCAAGAATTTCTGTTTTTATTGCACAGACCTATATCTAAGGTGTGTGGAAGCTAAATCTATTATATGTGGTAGACATCTGTGTATATGGGCAACTATATGGTGCAGTGGATACGACATCATCCCTGAATTCAATTCAAGTCTCAGACACTTACTAGATGTGTGACCTTGGGCAAGTCCTTTAGTCCCAAACTAGGGCCATCTCCGGTCATCCTGATCTATATTTGACCACTCCAGAGTAGAAAGTGAGGTTGATGATTTAGCATAGTATTTCACTCACTCATATCCATGTTATCACCTCCTTGATATCATACTCTTCTTTGAGAATGAAAGACAAATAACATCATGCATACATATGTATTATTTATGTGTGTAAACATGTTATTTGCATGAATGAAATTGTGATTATGGCATATGCAATTTTGCTCATCATTAAGATTTTGACTTGTATTCTGTCATAAATTGGGACAGCAAAACCAGTTTTGTTAGCAACATGTAAAGGCTTTGATTCTATCTTAGAATAAAGAATAGTCCATACTCTGTGACAACTCTAGAGACTGTTACCTAGAAAATAAAGCTTTATGTGCCACAATTCCAATTCAATTCAACAAGTATTTATTAAGTGTGTGTTATTGCCAAGCACTGTGTTAAGCCCTGGGAATACAGCAAAGCATCCTCTAGCCTCAAAGAGCTTACATTTTATTATTCCATAAGGAAAAAGTACATTTATATTACATAGATCAGTGTGAGTGGACTACAGATTTAAAAGGAATATCAAGTTGTACATAATAGATTTGGAGTTTCATGTACAATCATATTTTTTTTAATTTTCCTATGCAATGGAAATGCCTATTTTATTCCATAAATTGAAAAGTAAATAAATTTTTAAAAAGCTGTGTTGAGAACTAGTGAATCAAAGAAAAAAGCAAAAAAAGTCTAAAACACAGAGACTAAATGTATGAAAATAGATAAATACAAGATAACTACAACTGAAAGGGGTTAGCCTTAGAAAGAACATTTGTAGATGCTATTTTTTCAAAAACTTAATATATGATGCTTTTGATTCATAGAATTGGCTAATTTTTCAGGTAGCTTATCGTACCTTATTCATGATACCAATTTTTTGTTGTTGTTTTAGTGAGGCAATGGAGTTAAGTGTCTTTCTTGCCAAGGTCATACATCTGGATAATCATTAAGTGTCTAAGTTCAGATTTGAATTTAGGTCCTCCTGACTCTAGAAGCTCTATCCACTGAGCCACCTAGCTGTCCCTCCAGGCACCAATATTAAGAGACAAAAGAAGAATAAAAGAAATGTTCTCAGGAGGCTAGGTGGTGCGGTGGATAAAGTACCAGCCCTGGAGTCAGGAGTACCTGGATTCAAATCCGGTCTCAGACACTTAATAATGACCTAGCTGTGTGGCCTTGGGCAAGCCACTTAACCCCATTTGCCTTGCCAAAAAATAAAACCCTAAAAAAATGTTCTCTATCCTCAGAAAGCTGACAAACAAGTGATCAAGAAAGGAAAATTACTATTATTGTCCAAATGACCAATTTGAAAACTCAATTGTCATTAGAAAACTTTTTTTACAAAGGAATTTGAAACTGATTCTACCAGAAAATGCCATCTTTCTCTGGAGAGGGTATCATCATTTATCATAGAACCTTAGTGTTCAAGAGGTAATATGAGGTAGTGCTGGCTTCTGATTCAGGAAGACTTTACTTCAAATATTACTTTAGATTCTTAATTATGTGACTCATTTCACCTCTGAGTCTGTTTCCTATCTGAAAATGAAGTTTCTAAAATAATTGCTTCACAGTAGTCCTGTGAGACTCAAAGGAGATCATATTGGTCAAGTGTTTTACAAACTTTATGAAATGATATAAATGTTCATTATAATTATTATTAGACTTTAAAGGGATCTTGAGGAGATCATATCCAATTTTTTAAGGAAGAAGAAGGTGAGATCCATTAAGGAAAGTGACTTACCCATAGTCACACAGTGAGCTTAAATGTAGGATCATTTGCCTCCTAGTCAACTGTGACACATAGCCTTGAAAGACTGTTTTCTGAAACATCAGAAGTTACATTTGGGCCTTTAGAGCTGATAGAAATTGGTGTTGAGATGAAATACATTTATCATCACCTCCTTCATACCCCCTACTCTCCTTGCACTGCTTTATTGCAACACAAGGTCTAAAGCCCATGAATCTTGCTATCTTCCAGCCACCCCCATCTGTAACATTTTGACCCATACAAAATTAGAGCTAATAATTCAAACCAAAAAGGATAAAAAAAGCACCATGAAACAGTTGACTTACTTCTGGATTCCAGTGAAACATTTTAAAATTAAGAAAAAATGTTTTAAGGAGAACCTGTTATGAGGGGTAATGGAGGTAAGGGAGGAAGAGAGCTAGGGCTTGGAATTAAAAGACAAATGCTAATCCTGATCCTGTCATTTACTCTCTGTATGACTAGGATTAAATCAATGAAGCTTTTTGGACTTCAGTTTCTTTATGTATAAAATAATGTAATGGAGTAAATTATTTCTAAGGTCCCCTTCAGCCTCACTGATATGATGGATAAAGTGATAAACTTCAGGAAGAACTATGATTGATTCAATAATTCAAAAACTTATAAATTCTGTGATTATGGGCAAGGTAATTTAACTCTGTAACATTCAATTTCATCATCTCTAAAATGGGAACAACAATGCCCCAAATTTTTTAATTCACAATGTTGCTGTGAGAGAATTGTATAAATTGATTTGTAATCTTTAAAGTATTATTTAAAAGGGCATGATTATAAAGATAATAATAATTATTATAAATAAGAAACAGTAATGTATTCTTTTCTTCCTTAGGCTCAAATACCTTGTTTTTATCTAGTTCTTCAATCCAAAGAATTCAAATGATTTTACCATAGCAGATGTAATATCATTCATATTCATACCACTTGTTTAAATAACACAGAGAATTTAAGTAATTTATCCAGGGTTGCTCAGTTAATCAATGGAAGAGCTGGAAATAAAATTGCTATATGCATATATATATATATATACATATATATAATCATATGTATTTCATTGTTTTCTGACTGGTTACCTTTAAAAGGATACTATTGGGAAGAAAGGAGGGGATGACATGTCCACAATTGTATACTTATCACCAAACTGTCTAATAACTTGTACCTAATAGACAAATGTGCCTCCTGAAAGTATAAAAAAAGGAGGATTTGATTTTATAGTAACTTCAGTGAGTTAGAAGTCAATAAAGACACTGAATTGACTATATGAGAGTTCCCGTAGTCACTCTTCATGTGAATCTATTCCGGGACTTTTCTTTCTCTACATTCTCTTACTTGGTGACTTTATCAGTTTCCATGGATTGAATTATTATTTCAGTGCAAATTTTATATATATATATATATATATATATATATATATATATATTTGTGTGTGTCTGTGTGTGTCTGTGTGTGTCTGTGTGTGTCTGTGTGTGTCTATGTGTGTGTGTCTGTGTGTGTCTGTGTCTGTGTGTATCTGTGTGTGTTTGTGTGTGTATCCAGTACTTGAATAAATCCCTCCTCAGCTCTGCTTTTTAGAATATTTTTCTTCCTATAAAGCTCAAAACAAGGACCACCACTTCTTCTATGAGACATTTCTTAATTTCTCCATTGCTAGTGTCCTACCTCCCCAAGGCTTATATTTGTTTTTTATGCATATATTTGCATCTCTATCTGACTATCTATTGTTTCCCCTCCCCGACTAGAATGTAAGCCCTGTGAAGGAAAGAATTATTATTAATTTAGCATGATGCTAAAATGATGATCATTTAATTAATTGATTGGTCTATATAGTTGGGATACTAATTAGGGCAGCTAGGTGGCACAGTGGATAGAGCACTATCCTTGGAGTCAGGAGGACGGGAGTTCAAATCAAGACTCAGACATTTGCTACTTACTAACTGTGTGACCTTGGGTAAATCACTTAACCCTGATTGCCTCACATCCAAAGCCATATCCAGTCACCCTGATCCATATTTGACTACTGCACCCAGATGACGCCAGAGGAGAAATTGAGTCTAGTGACTTAACACAGCACCCCCTCACTCAAATCCAATTCATGTGCTTATCATGACATCATATGATGCCATATTCTTCTTTGAAAGTAAAGGACAAACATCAGGGATATGAATAATAATAATAATAATAATAATAATAATAATAATAATAATAATACCTGTATTACCTACCTGGCACGATTCTTGTAAGGCAAGATTGTTGTAAAGTTAAAAGGCTATAGAAGGTACATGAATTGTTATAAAGTACAATGTTATAAAAATGAGAATCTCCTTGAAACTTACATCTCTAAGTCACAATTGAGACTGTAATGAAAAAATATTTATGAATGTAGAGAGCAACTCCAACTGCCTTCTCTGGGAAACCCTTAATCTATCTGCTTACAATACATAAAAGCATTAGAATTAGCTATTTGGGGGGCACCAACTAATTTCTATGTATAGTTTCTATCTTTTTTCAGGTTTATCTTTCTTCTAGATTATTCTCCAGACTTTCTCTTCCCTTCCACCACCCCAGACTTCAAGGTAAAAAATAGAAGTGTGTGTGTGTGTGTATGTGTGTGTGTGTTTACATATATATATATATATATATATGAATTCATATATGCACATATATATACATATATAACAAAATATTTGTAGAAGCACACTTTGTGGTAGAAAATAAAATCTGGAAACAACATGAGTATATGAAGAATTAGAATAACTGAACAAATTGTGGTACACAGGTATAATGGAAGACTGTGTAACAAATAACAAAGATGAAAATTCAGTGAAACATGAAAAGACTTCTGTGAAGTGATTCAGGGTCAATAAAATGGAACCAAAAGAACATAAACACTACAGTAAGATGCAACACTGAAAAGCAGTCAAATGCATGATTTGTAATGAACAATCTCAGTACTAGATAATTGATCAGAAAATACACTTTCCTTTCTTGAGTATAGAAATGGTATGGGATTCAATATATACTCTTAGGGTGTATGAGCTATTCAGGGAGGACTAGCACCTCTGGTATGAAGGCTTACTGAAGTACTCATTCACTTTTCATGACTGCTTGCTAACTCAAGTCTCACCTCTGATTCAAATCCAGGTACTAAATAGCATGTGGGTCTGCCACATCCCAGTAAAATCATCTTGTCTTTCCCAATAAAATCATCTTGTGTAGTGGGTTAAACCAAGTTGTGGATAATCAATAAACTTCAGATCTGTTGATGAGTTAGTGAGATGTCTTCCCCAAGCATGTGAAGTTCTCTCCTGGTGGAATGGAAGGATGAGAACAGTTTATCCAATGACCAGGAAGGTGACTGTAGCAGCATTGTGGAGCACTTAGAACTTGGTCAGGCCCCAAAGATAACAATAGGTATCCCTCTGCATCTTGGGCTATTGCCAAGCCTTACTTTTCTCTTACCACTAAACTTTGATGATTCTGGAAGACTGAGACTTACAACTTTGTACAACTCTGCCACAAAAACTCGACTCAGGTATAAGTTGATATCCTCAGTGTTGTCATTGGCATTTTTTAAAATGAAAAGAAAACCAATAGTGGTGGTTAACTTTACTTAAGTATTTTATTGTTGTTTTTATAAGGCAGGGTTCAATATGGGTGGGAATGTAAAGGATGAAAAAAAAATAAAAGGAGAGGATAAAACTATATTTTTACAAGAATGGAGCCCTTCCATGCAAAACTAATGCCAGAATTAAGATTTTTAGGAGCAAATATAATGAGTTTGTTGGTTTAGAGCACCCTTTTGTTGTTCATATGGACTCATTTCACCAAACACCTAGGCCAGGAAGCAACTCACAACACTAACTTTTCCTCCTACTCCTAAGCCAGTTATCTAAATAAGGTCTCCTCAGCCAAAACAAAGGATCTCAATAAGAAAGTAGGTTTGATGGTAATTACCATGTCACTCATGTCAAAAAATGTTGCTATTTTAGAAGTAGTTCAGACCTCCTCCGGTACTTTATCCTTTGTTGCTCTAATGCCTCCTTGTTCTTTTGATCTTTTCAAATCCCTCCTCTTAGTCTTCAATGAAGAAGATTAAAGATTATGTGCAGGTCAATTTTGTATTTGCTTGCATGTTAGAACAGTCATGCAATAAACAAATTCAAAAGAACAAACTCTTCCCATCCCAATTTGTCCCAATGCAAATGAAATAATGAGACATGCAGGTAACAAAATATTTTAATTCTTTCATGTTGAAAGCATATGGGTCCCGTATTTGAAGTAGGATTCTTTTTTTGTTCATGGTACACAAGAAGAATGTGTTTGGGGACAGTTTTTTGAAAAGAGATATTCATTTCAAGGTATGACATCTGATCTATTCAACACTATTCAATCATCAATAAGATTTTTTTTAAACTTTTAATTAGCACTACCAAAGGAAGGTGGAAGCATGATTTAACTTCCCAAACCTGTTGGGATCAGCCCTAATATTATGGTGTCATGATCCCCCCCCCTTTCTTTTTTCCCAGATGTCTGGAGAAAATAACCAAAGGTAATACCAATTTGACTGAATCACAATTCCTCCATGTGGGATTTCTTCTGATCTATGTTGATTCCCAATGGAAACTTAACCCAAGGGCAGTTCTGGCATTGGGGAGAAGGGAGAGAAAGGCTGTCCTTGGTGTTTTTCCTCTCATTCACATTTCTGGACTAGAAGAAAGAGGGTAAAATCAAAGTAAATTGAAATACTTAACTTCTCCCATTTTAGAACTAAGGTCAAACATGCTTACTGTAGAGCAAAAGAATTTTTAAGCTTTGAAGAATGCAACTAAAAAAACCATCATTACCAAAGTAAATTGAAAAAAAAAGGATAACGGGAATGAAAGACCTCACACATACATCTAAGTCTCTGTTTATGGTTCAAAAAATCATACATGTTTCTAAATCTTGACAGTTATCTCTTTTACAGAATATATGTGAATAATAACAAAAAATATTCTATAATCTGGATTAAATTCCTTTTGCATTCTCTGGCTTTCTCAGGAGGCCATTGATTAAGCATATGGCAGAATGATAACACAATGGGATGGTCATGCTGAGCAAGGTATTCTGAATTGTTTATCCACATGGATTCAAAGGAGGACTTACCACAGTTCTCTCCCTAATTACTATTTTATTGACAGGGTAAAAACTAGCAGCTTCCTTTTTAATCACCAGCTTTAATTTTATCCTCTACAAAGATCTACTCCAATTCCTTATTGTGAGTATTCAGGGAATCCCCAGTATTCAAGGACAGAACAAGTAGAGCACAGGCTACCATATTGGAAAGACTTCAAGTATAGTTCCAGCAAAAGACTTTGTCTGCTTTCTGAGAAGTAGAAAGTTCAGAGAGCTCCATCCAGGTAAGATTCCTACTAGTTTTTGAATTTAGTCATAGCAACCCATGACATTAAACCAAATGCACAATAGCTCACTGATTTTCCTTGGAATGCAAATAAAGAAGTCAGCAGAATAAGATTATTAATAATTATTAATTATTATGCCATGCATTGTAAATTAAAGAAAGGGAAAAACATTTCTACATTTCAAAAACCTCACAGTATGTAATTGAGGGAGAGGAAAGAGAAAATATAACTGTATACAAATAAGATATCCATGGGATAAATTGAAGACAATATTAAGGAGAAGTCACTAATATTATGAAGGGCAAAGAAGATTTGTAGGGTCCCTTGAAAGATTTAACAACAAAATAAGTTTGTTTGATGATCTGGTTATTGATATCCAGCAAGGAATAAAATAGAGCTTGTATGCTTGACAAAATATTTGCCACTGTAATAAAAGATATCTTAACAAACAGTTGAAGGAAAAGGAATTCCCCCATAAATGAGAAAAATTCCATATGCCCCTATTTGAAAATGACTGGATTTATTGTATGAAGTCATGAAGTCTATAGAATCTCCTACAAGAGGTTCCTAATCACTAATTCAACTAATTCAACCTATCCCTAAAACAGAAAACAATTGAGTGAAGGCCTCTTATTATTCATTTTTTGATAAGAAGTTTGGAGGAAAGATCATAGAGTTAGCCCATCAGTTATAGTTAGACACATAGACAGATAGATAGATAGATAGATAGATAGATAGATAGATAGATAGATAGAAAGAAAGAAAGAAAGAAAGAAAGAAAGAAAGAAAGAGTTAAATATCTTCAGCAAATCTAAAATATGAACAATAATCTGGGCCTAGAAACAAATAGGAAGAGGAGAGAGAACTTGGTTGCTTTTGAAAATTTCAAAGCTCTTTTAATGAACCCATTTGTCCCTGAAAAATCACCCCTTATTTTTAAAACCAGTGTTTATCAAACAAATGGTTATCATAGTATAAAAAAATTAAATTGAAGTTATCCTGAAATGCCATGTAAAGGTGCATATTTGACATGGGTAGGTCACAGCATATTTACATGAAGAATTGTATAGAATTTTATATGTGTATAGGAGGTATATCATAGAGAATGTCATCAGAGAGATGTATAACTAGAAAAGGAAGTGGGATGTCTTTATGAGAAGAATCAACACATACATCCTTGGGAAGAAACTTTGCAAGTCTATATTCAAGCCCCCTCATTTTATAGATAATGAAATGAGACAGAGAGATTAATATGCCCATAGGATCACACAGCTAGTAAATATCTAAGGTACAACTTTAACCTGGATCTATCCACTATACCCTATCCACAAAACAATGCTGCATCTCATTTTCTTAATGCAATCTTTTTCCTTTTCTAATTATACATTTCTCTGTATATAAAACCAAATATAAACATGCACACACACATACACATACACATACACTTCAAATTGCTTAACAGCATTTATTTCTTGTAGTTCTGATAGAAATACTAATAAATAATACCTTTCAACATTATAGATAACAATACCAAACATATTACTCCAGAAATGAATTATTGCCCTTTTGAATTTATTGGTGATCTTCATATTCAAGAAACTATTCCTGACTGTGATATGATCAATATAAAATGGAAGTTGTCAATACTTACTTTTCAATACTTTTGACAGTGGAAATGAATATAATTAATTTGGTTTGAAATTAAAAAATCTGTTTATAGGCAGGCTCTTTCCCTGGTGATACATAGCCTGAAGAAGAGAAACCTTAGGAGGGACATGTCAGCCATCCTCAAATATTTAAAGAGGAATGAAGTTCATTCTGCTTGATGACAATCAGGAAAACTAAGACTAATTAATGGAAGTTACAAGGGAACAGACTTAAACTCAATTTAAGGAAAATTGTCTCAAAATGCAATGAGTTAACTCAGCTGGAGGTGTTTTTCATTCTTAGGATTCTCTGGGCAAATATTGGGCAATCACCTAACTGGGATATTAGAGAATGGATTCAAAATTGAATTTGACATGTGAAGGACAGGAAGAAAGCCATCTTATGAAAACTATCATGTGAAGGTGAGTATAAAGGGGAGTAATGTAAAAGCATAGGTGTAAGCCAGACTGTCAATGGCTTTAATGCCAAACAGAAGAGGTTATAGAATTTTTCAGGGTGGGGGGGAAGTTGCTTTATTTTCTCTTTGATCATAAGGACAAGAAGAAATCACTGTAGCTTCTCAAGCAGGGAAGTCATATGATGACTTAAATATCCCACTTTCTCAAGGACAATCCTGAGAGACCTATTATGGAAAATGCCATTCATATCCAGAGGAAAAAAATTATGGGATCTGAGTGCAGAGCAAAGCAAACTATGTTCATTTTTTAAAATTTCTTTTTTGTTGTTTCTCTCTCATTTTTCCCCTTAGTTCTTCTTTCATAGCATGACTAATATGAAAATATGTTAAACATGATTGTACCTGTACAACTTATTGCCTGCTGCCATGGGGAGGGGGAGAAGGAAAGGAAGGTGTTAGAAGAATGTGGAACTTAAGAGCTTGCTAAAAGAATGAATGTTGAAAACTATTTTTACATGTAATTGGAAAAAAGGAAAAAAAGAAAAAGGAAAAAACTCTTCCTAAACACAATCCAATAAAGTATATTACTTTGTTGGCTAAGAGAAGGACAAATTTGAAAAAGGAAAGATAGGAAGTAAGAAGATTGAATATTGAACAATTATTTACTGAATTCCTACCATGTGCTCAATTCTGTGCTAGCTACCATAAAGGGTACTAAAGAAATATAATAAGACTTCAGGCTTAATTGAACTTACACTATTGTTAAAGAGACAAAGCTAACATGAAGAAACAACAAAAGCTAATCAACAATAAAAAATAATACACAATTAATTGCTAGACTACAATTAGCATGACCTCAGATCCTTAGTAACTGTGCCCTCAACATGTCATTTAACCATATTTGCCTTATTTTTCTCATCTGTAAAATGAGATGGAGAAGGAAATAGCAAACCACTCCAAAATATTTGCCAAGAAAACCCCCCAAAAAAGGATGACAAAGAGTTGAATGTGACTGAAAAATGACTAAGCAACAACAATGTATCATAAATCTCAAACTCTTTTCTCCATAATTATATAATAAGATGCTCTAGAACATGCATAATTGATCTTGCTTGTTGTTATACTTTTATCTTCATATTTTCCTCATGTCAACAGCAAGTCAAGTCAACAAGTATTTATTGAGGACCTACTGTGTGCTAGGCAATTATCTAAGCTCTGAAAATACAAAGAAAAGTCAACAATACAAAATAAATAAAAAATGGAGCTCAAAGTCTAATGAGAGCAGTGGATAGAGCACGGCCCTGGAGTCAGGAGGTCCTGAGTTCAAATTCGGCCTCAGATACTTAATGATTGACTAACTGTGTGACCTTGGGCAAGTCACATAACCCCATTGCCTTAAATAAATTTTTTAAAAGTCTAATGAGAGAGAAAATACAGAAACTATATAAACAAGATATAGACAGAATAAAATGAAGATAATGGAGGATAGGTGCTATCACCTAGGAGAAACTATAATTGCTCCCTTAAGAAGTTGGGACTATTAGTTGAGACTTGAAGAATGAAATTCAGAAGATAGAGAAGAGGGTGGCAAGAAATATAGGCATTGGAGATAGACAATAAAAATGCCCATCCAGGAAATGGAGAAACTTGTACATGAAACAGAAAAGAGGGCAGTATCACTGGATAATAGTATGGGGAGAGGAACAAAGTATAAGAAGACTGGAAGTATAGAAAGAAAATAGATTATGAGAATTTTTAAAAGCCAAAGAGTGCAATAAGGAGTTGTGGTAGTGTGAATGGGCAATGACATTGTCAGACCTGTGTTCTAGAACTTGAGATAAGAAGTCCCAAAGAGTCCAAATAGGAAGTTATTTCACTACTTCAGATGCTAGGTGATAAGGACCTATACCAGGATGGTAGTGATGTCTGAGGAAAGATAAGTAATATTTAAAACATGCTAAGAAAGTAGAAATGAGAGGTCTTGGCAACTATTTGCATATTATGTGGAAGGGGAGTGAAGTGTCAAGGAACACCAAGATTAGAAGACTAGATGACTGGGAAGATGATGGTACCCTTACCAATAATTAATTAGGAAGAGGGAAGGGTTTGTGAAAGGGGGAAGATAATAAGTTCTACTCTAGACATGTTGAGTTTAAGATTTCTAGGAGGCATCTAGTTCAAGATATTTAATAGGTAGATAAAGTTGTGAGACTGGAGTTCAG
The DNA here is from genome assembly GCF_037893015.1 of Macrotis lagotis. Classification (NCBI taxonomy): domain Eukaryota; kingdom Metazoa; phylum Chordata; class Mammalia; order Peramelemorphia; family Peramelidae; genus Macrotis; species Macrotis lagotis. The sequence goes on along the minus strand of NC_133662.1, from coordinate 32,888,546 downwards.
GAGAGAAGTCAGGGCTAGACAAGTAGATCTGAGAATCATCTAAAATGATGTGAAAATTGAATCCATAAGAATTGATGAAATCACCTAGAAAATTAATATAAAGCAAGAATAGGAGGAGATTGACAACAGAACCTTGGGGAGCAATAATACATGTGGGCATGATTTAAATGAAGATTAAGGGAAGAAAATCAAGAAGTTGTGTTCAGACAGGTAAAAGCAGATTAGAGCAGTGTCACAAAGGCCTAAAGAAAAGGGAATATCAAGGAGAAGAGGTGATTATAGTGTCAAAGCCTAGAGAGAAGTTAGAGATTTCAAATAGTAGTGCACCTTCTGTCTTCAAGTACAGTTGAAAAGATCAGGGATCTGGAATCAATAGACAAATTCAAATTTTGCTTCTGACCCTTTCTAGTTGTGCAATCTTAGGCAAGTTACTTAATTGCTATGTGCTTGTGTTTCCTGACCTATTAACTAATGACCTCAAAGATTCTTCCTAGCTCTAACTCTATAATATTACTTTCTTTGCATTGACTATTTTACAGAATTGTTGTGAGGATCAAGTGAGATAATGCATATAAAGGACCATATAAATTTCAGCTATTAAATGTCACTGTATGAATTGTAACTAGGAACTGTCAAATTGATTATATTTCCAGTGTCTAAGCACAATGCCTGAAACATAGTAGATGATTAATAAATGCTTGTTGGTGGATTTATACAGGAAACCTCTAATAATCAGTTATCAATCTTCATCCTTACAAATTGAAATTCCAACTCCAAGTCAGCATTTTTGCAAAGGAAGATACGAATTTTACAGTACTTAGTGGTCTAGATTCTTTTTTAATAAGAGCATTCCTGTAGAGAATGATACTAGTTTGTTTTGTTTTGATTTGACTTCATGCCTTCAGTTGAATTACTAGTGCCTGGAACCTATCACCATGGCTAAGGCAGTCAGAATTTCCCTTAGCATTATCAAGAATTGACAACTTGGGTGCAAAACTCACTCAAGCTAGAAATTAACAAATAAGATTTAAGGAAGAAATCCCCCCCCCTTAATAAAAAGGGGAATTTTTTAGATATTGTGAGGAATATACAAATATATATTTACATATCTCAGAACTAAAATGGATCTCAGGATAACACCTGATAGAGCTCCCTTATTTCATATAGGTGAAAGTTGTTGTCATGTCTCCTTTACAAATGAAACAACTAAGACTCAGGGATCATAAGATTCAATAACTATAGAAAGTTGGAAAGAACTTCAGATGCCATGTAGTCCAATTCCTTTATTTTATAAGGAAAAACTTAAGCTGAAGGAAATTGAGGCCTAGGGCATTTAAGGTTTTCCTGAATATGTGAATGAATAAATAAAGTTATTTGTCCTTATCTGGTTTTTTAGGCAGTTAAAGATTAAGGCTTTTTTAATCTTCACAATTTGCATTTTTCATTAAAAATAAAAATTCCAATGGTTATAATTCAGCTTTTATAAAGTTTTTATTTAATCAAAGGGCAAAACTGAAACAGTTAAACAACTTACTTTAAAATTTTCAATACCTATTGCACAAAAATCTTTCATCTAAAAAACTCAGATATTGATAGATCTTATCACATAGTTCCTCACAGCACTTCCAAAGATAAAACATTCACTTTATAGGTTAGAAATAAAATGTGGCAAGCTTATCTTATGTCTAGAAAGAGTCAAATATCTAATGAAATTGATCATGTAAACCTTCTATTAGAAAACAATATTGTTTTTCTTAACAACAGGTTCTGGGTCAATTAAACCCTAAGTAAATTTTTGAGGATGCTTCCTGTAGTCTCAGCACTGATTGCTAAAGGGGAATGAGGCTCTTACATGATAGGTGAAGAGAAAAGACCTATACACAATACAACAATAAAGGATCCCAGAAATCAAAGCTAGGCCAAAACTTTTAGATACCTAAGGCAATGTTAGAAAATTGTTCTTTGTGAAAGAATGAATACAATTTTGTCCCTTAGCAGAATGTTTTATTTCAATTTAGAGGTGCAGTTGAAGCAACAGAATTAAATCTTTGTTATTGTCATTCAAAATACTTATAAAAATTTCTTAAAAGTCACAATATAGAAGATGGTGGTGTGAAGGCAGGAATTCCTGGAAACACATTCCCCAAAAAACTCCAAAAGCCATCAAATTATAATTCTAGCCCAAATTTAGAGGGGCAGAACCCATAGAAAGACTGAGTGATACAGTTTCCCAGTTCAGAAAAACTCAGAAGTTCCACAGAAAAGGTCTGTTCCACCAGGACCAGGGGCTGGAAAAAGAACCACAGCCCAGCTGCAGCTACAGCCACAGCGCAGCACAGCCAGCCTGGGTGCCTGGGTCCATGACAGAGGGGGTGGTTTCCAGACCTCTTGCCCCAGGGATCATCAGGGGACAGCTGGAAGTGGTGAGGGAACTCTGCTGCACCAGAATGAGTGCAAAGTGGAGCTCAGGCCTCAAAACAGCCCTGTGGTGAGAACCTGCAGTGGGAATCAACAGAGCCACCCAGCATGTCCAGAGCTCTCAGCCCGTAGACAGTAAGGGATTTGGGGGAGACTGCAGAGGTCTCTCTGCTCTCCCTGGGGTAGGACTCAGCTGTTTGTCCACACTTAGATCAGGTTTCAGTCTGGGCCCCTAAAACACCACCATAGCTGAACAGGGAACGTCCTCACAGCTCCAGGGAAGAGGAGAGGGACTGAAAACAGGCAAGAGAGCAGTCTTTCATAAGACCTTGAAAGAATTAAGGTCCCTGTAGGTTGTTCCCAAAACCTCCCAAAGCCTTGGGAGTGTGGTAAATCAGTCATAGGCTGAGGAAAGAAGAAAATGGTCAGAGGTTAAATTCCAGCTCTTATTTAATACCTCTGTTATTTAACTTCTCAATGTCTTATATATTCTTCATTTTTAAAATAGACAGTGGGACAAGAAGTTATCTTCAAAAGCTATTTTTGATTCCATGATCCTAGAGGGTAACATGTTAATAAAATAGTGGATATTTGACCTATGTTAGTCTATCTTTCCTATGAAAAATTCATGAAAGTCTCAATAACTTTTAAAATAATAATTCAGATAAAGTTCCTTCATTCAATTAATAACAAGGTACACTTGGATAACAGTTTAAAGTTTAAAAACACTTTTCTCAACTACTGACATGATAATATAAGTGGAAAGAATATGTAATTAAAATGCCCAAGCTTAATCCTGAATAACTGAGAATACCTGAGCTGAGAAAATGCATCCCATCCCCATGCCCTCACCTTAATTGTAGAGATGAAGGACTGTAGGTGTAGAATATTACATATGTTGTCACACATGGTCTATGTTTTTTATGGTTTTACTAAAAAATTAAGCTTTTGTTACAAGGAATTTGCTGGGGAAGGGAGCAGAAAAGCTATATCCAAATATGTATATCATCTAAAAATAGAGGAATCAATAAAAATAATATAAAATAAAAATAACATTTGTTCTTCACAATAACCTACCTTCTGAAGCAGACCATGCAAAGGGTATATCTAGTCAAGATAAAGGAACTGAGACTCGGAGAAATTAAATGACTTGTTCAAAGCTCCCTTAACTAGTATCACTCAGAATTCAAACTCAAATCTCTAGGAACCAAGTCCAGTGTGTTTTGCCACACATCACTCTCCCAATGGTGTAATATGATCTTGTAAATTCACTAAGTTTCAGAATCAAAAGGAGACATAAAAATCACCTAGACTAACCCTTGATAGAATTAGGCATTGGTTCAATAGTACTGCTAATTACAGATTCTGTTTGATCATTACCACTACCCAGGGTTTTCTGGAGTCAGCTTGAATAGTTTCCCAAGAGACTATATATTTTCTTTGTATCTAACTCAGAAATATACAAATACTACATGTAAGGACTTAATTTATTGGTGGCCTATGTGCATTTGTTTTGTTTTGTTTTCTGGAAAGCTGATTGTTAAACATTTATCAACACAACCTTACCTTTACTATTCTATTTTTAAACAGTTCTCATTTTTAGGAAGAATTATACTGAAATTAGACTTTCAGCCAAGAACATCCAGATTCAGATGATTAACTCATCATGATGCAATCAGAACTCAACTTATCTACTTATAACTGAGTGACCTTAGCAGAAATTTATTTTTTCTCTCTGGGCCTCATATTTCTCATGTATAAAATAGGGATGTTGAACTAAATAAACTTAAGGCTGTTATTTGCATAGGATTGAGCCAGAAATATAAGAATTAAAGGCAGGACCTTAAGGGATCATAATTAGATTAGAAAGTCAACAGGAATTTCATAAAACAAACTTGTGGTAAGTTTATTCCCTGGCACTCTATGAAATATTCCCATCTCAGACTTATCTTTAAGGATGTTGTTTAGCTATGTCAATCGTGTTCAGTTCTTTGTGATCTGGGGAACCAAACTGTCTTTTCCTTTTCTTTGCAAGGCAATGGGGTTGAATGACTTGCCCAAGATCACACAACTAGATAATTATTAAGTTCCTGAGGTAAAATTTGAACTCAGGTCCTCCTGACTCCAGGACTGGTGCTCTATCCACTGAGCAACCTAGCTGCCCTGAACCATACTGCCTATGAAGTTTTCTTGGCAAAGATACTGGAGTGGTTTTCCATTTCCTTCTCCAATGGATTAAGATAGACAGAGGTTAAGTGACTTGGTCATGTCCACACAGCAAGTAAATCTGAGGCCAGATTTGAACATAGGTCTTCCTAATTCTGGGCCCAGCTCCTTATCCCCTAAGTCATCTACCTGCCTCCTCTTTAATGAGCAAACTCCCTAAAATTTTAACAGTTGAGCTTTCAAGTAACCAAGATTGTTATTTTAGTGAACAAAATTTATCTTTCTTCTAGTAAAGTTACATTGAAATGCCATCCCTGCAAGAGGATGAAGGACTATGATGAAGGTCTGTGGAAATAACAACAATCTTAATATTTTATAGAGATAAACACTTAATATTTATACACCATTGTAAGTCTCCTGTGAAGTATCCTGGTGGTAAGGAGGAGACCCTGGGACCTCAAAGACTATGCCGGTAGAATTTCAAGATGGAAAACATTCCAAGGACCTCCCTAGTAGAGAAACTTATAACAAGAAGGCTAGTTAACAGGTGACTAATCTTTTCAGATATTGGAATTCATGGAAATCACAGTGTTTCCACAGAAACAGTCAGACAGTCAAGAGCAAACTTTTTATCAAATACTACTATTTTTCAGCCACAATGCTAAGAGCTGGAGCTACAAGAAAGGCAAAGCAGTCTGTGCTCTGAAGGACTTACATCTAATGGAAACAATATGCAACTAGATATATACAATCAACACACAACGTTGGATTTAGAAGAAAATAGAGATAGAAATGCTAGGTAAATTGACAGGTAAGGAGGAAGCATTAAAGAAGAATGGGGAAACCCTCTTACAGAAGACGGGATTTTTTTCTGGTATTAGATAGAAGTCATTCATTTATTTTGTTATGGTCAAATAAATGGACTAACAAATTCGGAATCAGAAGACTGGGTTAAAATTTTGACTCTTCCACTTACTCACTGTGAACTTTAGCAAATCCCTTAACTTTTGGGGTCTCGAATTTCTCAGATGTAAAATGTGAGAGGAAGTAGTGAGTGAAGTGGTTAACCTCTCTGACTCTTTCAGCCATAAATCTGTTTCTCCATTCTCTTTGAGAATATGGGGGAATCTATTTGTCTTTTTTAATCTAACGTACTTAATAGCAGTAATAGGATGATGTTGTTGTTGGTATTCAGTCTTGTCTGGTTCTCATGGTTCCATATGGGGTTTTTTTGTCAAAGATAATGGAGTGGTGTGTCATTTCTTTTCCCATCACATTTTATAGATAAGGAACTGAGGCAAAATGGATTAAGTGACTTGCCCAGGGTCATAGAGTTGGTAAGTATCTGAGCCCAGATTTGAATTCAGGAACAAGAGTCTTCCTAACTCTAGGCCTCATAATTTATCACCGCTTTACCACCTAGCTGTTCTATTTTTAATTACTGACTGAATGACTGACTTTCTAAAATATAGAGAGACTGTGACTTGTATCACTGGAAGACATGTCCACAGTAACACAGTAAGTAATCCTTAAAGAATTAAAGTGTATAAAGATTATAAAGGGTTTTACCTTCTTGGATCCTTATAGCAACCTTATTATGTAGAAAATGAATGTAATTTTCCCCACTTAATAGATGGGTGAATAAGAATTAGAGAACTTAAAGCTAATAGTTTATGAAGAGCCCAAATCAACTGACTTATTGCCAGTGTTCCCTTCACCATGCATGCTTCCTCCCCATTCCACTGAAATATATGGCCTGTCTGGCATCTTGGTATGACTTAACAACAACTGATAGAGAGAACTGGGAGTTATCTTATCAATCTGACAAGTGTAGACATCTCATCTAAATTGATCCTGAGTCTAAGAAAATATTTTCCAACCACTAGTATAATTTTATTTTATGTTGGTTGCTGGTTTTTTTTGTTTTTTGTTTTTATTTTGGCAGAATCAAAGATAGAGAAGAGGCTGTTATGCCTAGTAATAATTATTATCCCTATGATCATTTTAAGCATTAAAAATTATATAAATATGAATTGATGTTATCTCATGTTTACAAAATGTTTTCCTCACAATAACTCTGTAATACAAGTATTATTAAATTCCTTCGTACTGAAAGAGTAGAAAGTAATTTAAGGACTACTTCATCTTTCTCCTTGGGTTCCCAGGACCTATCATATTACCTGGGAAAGACCTTAATTCAAAAAGGACAAGGTCTCTCTCATTGTATCTGAGGTTATCTTTAATCATCTTGACACTGGACTCAGATGATTCTAGAGGAGAGAGTTAATTTGATGATTTTGCACAAGCCTGCCTCACAAATCTATTTCACTTACACATCAGGACCTTACCTCCTCATGTCATTGGTCCTTTTTGAGAATGAAGGACAAACAAGCACAAACAGTCTCAATTCCTAGAACATTGCAGACATTTAATAAATTGAATCTTAACCAGTCATCGAACTCAATCTTTCTAATTTTCTAATTTATAGATAAGAAAGTTGAGGCATAGAATCACCCAGGATTAAGCACTTCGTAAATTGGATAGGATTTGAAACTAGAATTTTTTCCACTTCAAGTCTATCCTTATATCATCCTGAATTTCATTCAAAAAGGAACAGAAAAAGTAGAAGATAATATTTTTGCCTTCAAGAAGTTTATACTCTTGTTGGAGAGAAAACTGTACCTAAATGAACTCGAGAAAATTTAAGGCAATAAAAATGTTGTAAAGATTTTGAATAAGAAAAATACTACTGAAATCTAGCATTGATTCATAAAAATAAATTTATAAAACTATCGGGGCCTAACAACCATATAAGTTTGACAGGTAGAAAGAAGGGGAAATGGATTATTTCTGGTGGAAGTGGGCAGTAGAAGTTTTCAAGAAAATGATAGGTGACCAATATCAGGTATGTGGTAGAAATGGTTCTTTTCAAGAATAGTTTGGTCTTGATGATCCTTGAGGGTTGAACTTGCAACTATAATTTATTTTCATAACATAACTTAAAGTTTACAAAATATTAATGGTTTCTTTGACATACATTATCTCTGTCAATAAAATTCTCTTTGAAGGACTGATATGTGTTAACTCTACCCCAGGGAAATCTTGGGATTATGGTTCAGAAACGATGTTTTCAAAGTTAGATCACAAAGTTCATATAGACACATTTGAATGCAATAGTTTTTGAAATTCAGTGTGAAATTCTGGGGGTAGTTTTAATTCTTTAAATCTATCATTAAGGAATATGCCATTCCAAACTTTCCTCATTATAATGATTCCTGATTTTCTCTCATCCAGTCTAATCATTTTAGGTACGTGTCAAATCATTCCAAAAAATGTATATGTCTTTTAACTACCCATATTATATTATTTCCTCTCAGACCCTAGGCCCTCCTCTGTCAGTTTAGTCCTTGACAAGACTACTCTAATTAATTTACATATTATTTAAACTATTTTATTGTGCACATTGGAACTTTAAAGAAACCCCACTTTAATCTTGGACTTTTCAACAAACATTCCTTATACTTCTTCCCTTTAATGGAAAATTTGACTTTCCTTTAATATTACAAGACATTCCTTGCAGTTCAATCTACTGGAAGCCATTCCTCCTAACTTAAAGGACCAGGAAGGATAATGGGCAATTCAATTTAATTCAAACATCATTTAAAATTGATAAAATTTATTATATCCACCATTTGCAAAAAAGGTAGTTATTGATCATTAATTAATAAATAATAATAATGTTATTGATTTTCTCCCCAATGTTCCATCTAGAACATTCTTTTATCATCATCTCTCACTGATCTACTTTTATCAGCCTACTCACATCCTTCTTGCCTCAAGCATATAAACACTGAATCCGAAATGGCCCTTGTGCTGCTCTTCCCACAGGTGCTTCATTCTTTGCTGCTTAAACCAGTGTGTTACCCAGGCACCAGGTGACATATTCATGAGGGAGTTGAAACAAGCATGCATGGGGAAGGTGCAGCAGGCAAAAGTTCCTGCACTTGACCCTCACCAGGACTGGAAATGCATATATTTGCTTGTATAACTGAGACAATTGAAATCAAGGACACCTACATAAGGATAATATGTTATTTCTAAACTCACTGCTTCCCTTGGTGGGTGGGAATTAATGATCACCCCACTCACTATTGCAAAAGCTGGACATGGTACCCACTTGTTGCCTTTGTGATATTCAATTAACCTTGTCACTACTTCCCCAAACACCCAAAACTTAGCACAAAAATTGGTACATAGTAGACATTGAATAATATTCATAATATTCATAATAGGTGATCCCTGACACAATGCTGTGAGATAAGAAGGGAAGGTATTACTATTATTAAGTCATTCAGTTTGACCATTTGAATTCAGGATACCAGGGCTTAAGCAATAAATAAGAGTGGAGTTTGAATGGGTAAAGTGAGTTCATTTGATGATGTGTCTGGATGAAGAATTTGAATTTAATTTGATATATATAATAGGGAAAATAAGGTAGCAGAACTAGATAAAGGTCCATTTGAAATATATGATTCCACTTCTATTCTCCATTCAGCTACCTATGTCTCCCCTTTCATAACTCATAAATGCCCCATAGGTAGTGCAGAGGTAAGAAAGAAATCTGAATCCTTATTGGACTATTTGCATGCTTTGGTTCAGGCAGATGCAGAGTGTAGTTTGGGCTCCAAACTCAGGGAAATTCCCATGAAATCTAGTTTCCAAACTGAGGTCCTCCGGGTGGAAGGGTTTCCCCACATTATGTAATTGCTCCTTAGAGAAACTCCAGCTTCAGTCTGAGTACCTTTTTCTTAAGCAGCAAATATCTCAATTGTGACTATAGCTCCAGTACCAAAGGTAGGTAAAGGGTTAGGGCATATTAGATTAGCTCAAACTGAAGCTATCTAGATGTAATTGCTCAATTTTCTCTTTAATAAATTCATTCCTTCAGTCCTGTCCTTTTTCTTGACACTGAATGGAAACTGACAGCAATGAAAAAAGTTATGAAGACTTGGGTGTGAATCTGATCTCATAGAGTTTGTAGCTGTAGGACCCTAGGCAAATAACTTTGCCTTTCACAACTTCAATTTCCTTATATAAAATGGGGGTGATAATATCTATAACATGCTATATCATCTGAATTCCTGAAAATTGAAGTTAGGATTCTGTCATGACTACTTTTCATTCTGTAGTACAAAATAATTTCACATGAATTATCTTACTGGATAACCACAAACCTCTTAGTCTTTATGTTAGATATTGTGATGCCCAGTTTGAAAATTTGGAAACAGATGCCCAAAAGTTAAATGACTTGCCCAAGGTTATATAATTAATAGGTAATATAATCAGGACTAGAATGACTGCATCCTGATTTCTGGTCCCCTGTTCTTATCATTACCTCATGATATTGTCCTGCCATCACATATGTCTACAGTAGCAGGAAATTAAGTAGAAGATAAAGCAAAAAACTGATTGCACTCACTGAGATAGATAGAAAACTTATAAGCATAGGCTGCTTTAGATTGTTTCCCCATTTGCTCATCTTCTGAGGAAAATTTATGTAAATATGACATCAAACTAGATGATCCTGAAAGATCCCCCCCTTTTAACTCTAAGATTTAATTTATTAAATGTCTGCAATGTTCTAGGAATTAAGATCATTTGTTGTTGTTCGTCCTTCATTCTCAAAAAAGACCAATGAAATTAGGAGGTAGTGTCTTCCCACACTTCTAAATCTATGATCCTGTGATCCAGTGTAGTATCTTGTTGGAACAATATTTATTGTTTAATAGACATGAACTATTAGAAGTGGATTAGAAAGAAAGAATACAAGGAAGAATAAAAATATGGACTGTAAAATAAATATACAAAAGTTGAGGAAATGAAGAAATGATAAATTAGAGATGACAATAAGAAAATGAGTTTTGAGTAGAGTTCTTTAGGGTGGTAATGGATATAGATTAGCAAAGAATGAAGGGGAGAGGATTTTTGAAAATATTTTACTCAAGACTTACTTTTACTTTAGTAATTTATATATATATATATATATATATATATATATATATATATATATATTCCTCCTATATTCTTCTCCACAAGAAAGAAGGTATATTGAGAATAAGAATTGCAAAACTAAAATAAGTCCTATTGCACATAAGTCTATTGACAACATGAATTTTTATTTGAAGTTCTTTCTAAGATGAAATAAATTTTCCTTTTCATGGGGCATGGTACAATCTAAGTACTGAATAAATACTTTCTATCTGCCTGATTTATAAGAAGTGCCAAATATTAAAAGGGTCAGAGAACAAATAGTTTAGCTAACTACTTTCTGATTTTGAAGTTTTCAGTACCAAGAACAACTAGTGATAGCAATAACTGGTATCTGCAATTTTAATATTTAGGTCCTTTTTTTATTAACAACATGGGATATAAATATACATATAACAATGAATGAAAGGGGAAGTAATGGAAGATAAAGGAAAAGATAAAAGAGTTAGTAAACTCAAAGTGTACCTTTCAGGACATCAAGCCATTTATGATATTTCAGCAGTTTGAGTATGATTTTATTCTGTTTATCATGCATATTTTTTCCTTGTTTTTAAATGCCAGACAGCTATGAAATGATTTTGAAATGTCATAGAAGGTCATTATAACCATAAGATATGGATTTGGTTTGAGAACTAGGTTACTTGAATCCTCCAAAATTCATAAATACATTTTTCTCTTCCTTGCCAATTTTATTTCATCAGTATTATGCACATTACTATCATCATTATCATATGAAAATCATCAAATGAAAATGTACAGCCTAAGGTTCATTTTACCAAGTTGTGAACTTTGAAGAGAGGCAGCATGCATGGTGAATAGAGGGTTGCCTTTGGAGTCAGAAAGACCTATGCTGAAGTTCTGTTTTTGAAACATTAGTAAAGCTTTAGGGTTTGGAGTCAGAAAATCTGACTCCAAATCTTGGCCTTACTACATATTGCCAGTGTGAACTTAAACAATTCCCAGATTCTTGCTGAGTCTCAATTTCATTATCTGAAAAATGAGAGGATTTAGATCAACTTTAGACTCCTTTCTAGTCATATATCTTATGAAAGTAAACACAAACATTGGGCATTCAGGATACAGTTGAATTGTCTATCTGAATAAGTGGAAGAATTCCATACCTCAAGGAGTTCTCAACATGTAATAAATCAGAAAATCAGACAAAAAATAATAAAAATAAATAACTGCTAAAAGGAAAGGACCAGGGAAAGGAAATACCAAATGTACACTGACCCTAGAGTGAAAGGATCTTAATCCAAATCTTGCCTTTCTTTACATTTGTGAATTTTGACAAATCTTTAAACTTCATGAACCTCAGTTATCTCACCTATAAAATGAGCAGATTGGATCATAAATCTCCATATCATTTCTAACTCTATACCTAAGATTTTTGATTTTACAGATGAGTTTCTGAGAAATTATAATTACAGGCTAACCAAAGGTAAGGCACACAAGCACCCTTGTAATATATTATCAAGGAAAAATTGCTTGTTAGAGTAGCGTGAGTGGTATCACAGAGTTGCACAAACAGACAAAGTCAGGCTGTTCATATAATAAATAATTGGAAACTACACAATATCAATAGTTCTGAAAAGAAAAACCCAATATTTTAGATGGAATTCCTGTGGTGGATTTGCTTGAAGACATGGGAGAGAGCCATACGGAATTAAAAATCATGAAAGAGTTGTGACCTGTATAAATGGTAGTACAGAGATGGCTGTGATGATGGGTCCATTAAAGCTTTGGACTATTTAGAATATTTGGGCAGTTTTTAATAGGCAAGATTTCATTGCAGGGGCGGCTAGGTGGCGTAGTGGATAAAACACCGGCCTTGGAGTCAGGAGTACCTAGGTTCAAATCCAGTCTCAGACACTTAATAATGACCTAGCTGTGTGGCCTTGGGCAAGCCACTTAACCCCATTTGCCTTGCAAAAAAAACCCCTAAAAAAATGATTTCATTGAAACAGTGAACCCAAATGGTGAGAAACTTCCTTTATCAATGCAGATTAGCTCCATCTCTATAATCTAGAGTCTGGAGCATTTGTCCAGAATATTGAGGGGTGGCAAATGACTTGCCCAGAGTTTCACAAGGATGTGTTAGAGGTGGGACTAGAACTCCATTCTTTCTGATCCCAAGAACAACTCTCCAGATGAAGGAAGGAAGGAAGGAAGGAAGGAAGGAAGGAAGGAAGGAAGGAAGGAAGGAAGGAAGGAAGGAAGGAAGGAAGGAAGGAAGGAAGGAAGGAAGGAAGAAAGGAAGGAAGGAAGGAAAGGGAGGGAGTAGGAAGGAAGGGAAGAAGGGAGAGTGGGATGAAGAAAAATGAATATGAAGCACTAAGGAAACTTGATGCCTATTGAGATCAGCGGAGCCAGAACTGTTTCTACTACTTTAGAAAACCAGATTTAATAAAGGTCATGGAACAAAAGCATTTTTCTTTTCTTTTTTTCTAATTCATTTGTTCTATTTTGTTAAGTGCTAAGGGTTTGTGTAATAATTCATTCCTTAGTTTGTATGTTTGCTTGATTATTTGTTTTTGTTAATGGTCATTAAGTTAATAATAATTTAAAAAACAACATCAGAAAGCCATTATCAGTTTGCTCCCAACATAAACAAAGAAACCACTAACAAACAATCTTAGTAATGTCAGGGATGTCACCATTAATGAGAATATGTCTCAGAAGACACAGATGGCTTTTGCAGCTGTTATCCCAGTTTTCCTACTTACTTAATCTAGCACTTCTTTAGATAGAACCTTGATCTCAGAAGTGATTTCCTTCCCTTGGTACAAGTTAAAACTCAGCATTATTCACCATCCATATCCAAACCATCAGGAGAAGTTCACTTTGTCTTTCAGGCACTTACACATTGTCACACTTATAACATCTTTATTCTGAAAATATTCCTCTCTGACTATATTCCCTAACACCATTTTTATAGGTTTGAAGAACAATATCAAATAGAATGTTTGTTAAAATAAGGACAAAAAAGAAACTTGATTTGTCATTTCACTGGCATAAAGAATTTCCTGGTGAAGAAACTCCCCTCTACCAGTGAAGGTCCATACTTCCTCTATTATGTATCATTTATTTCATTACCTAGAGCAAAGGTGTCAAACATTTGACCAGCACATTTCTTGGTAACACTCCTGAGTGCCCCTCAAACAATACTATAATATTATTTAATAATTAAAATGTAATACACAATATTTTAAAACTAAATCAATATTTCCCTGTTGAGTTTGACACCACTGAATATGAATTATGCACTATGCAAAACTATAGCTGAAACGGATCAAAGACAGAATGTGAAATTGGATCTTCCTGTGGGCAACTTGAGCCCTTAAACATGCTGCTTCTCCGATAAATCATGAAGGAAAAATTATAAGAGAGAAGTAGCATGATGATATCATGGAACTTTATTTTTTTTAAAGGGTGATTATCTTATTGCCCAAATGTACATTGACTCTGAATATAAAATGTATTCTTATAACCTCAGAGGTCAGCTAAACTACTTTTCTAATTTTTCAGATAAAAAAAACTGAAATCAAGGTAAAATACTGGATAGAGCATCAGACTTAAAGTTAGGAAGACCTGAGTTTAGATTAGAACTCACTTAGTTGTGTGACCCTGGGCAAGTTATTTAATTCGGTTAGTCTCAGAGTTCTCTTTTGTAAAATGAACTAGAAAAGGAAATGGCAAACCACTCCAGTATCTTTGCCAATAAGTTCTTTTTTTTTTTAGGCTTTTGCAAGGCAAATGGGGTTAAGTGGCTTGCCCAAGGCCACACAGCTAGGTAATTATTAAGTGTCTGAGACCGGATCCGAACTCAGGTACTCCTGACTCCAGGGACAGTGCTTTATCCACTACGCCACCTAGCCACCCACCAATAAGTTCTTAAATAGGGTCACAGAGAGTCAGACACAGCTAAAATGACTGAATAGCAACAAAACAAAGATTTTTAAGTGATTTGCTCATAGTTGTATTATCATAGGTAAGATTTGAACCTGAATCTTCAGTGTAAATTCCAGCACTAAATACACTATACCACCAATCTTAAGTCAAATCTCTTCCAAAAGAAAATATGAACATAATATTTTTATTTTGTATATCAACTTAAATTAATTTTATAAATTAGGATAAAAATAATAGCTGACAACTGCAATTGTAAAGTATTTTGCTTCATTTGACACCACTGACATTGACATTGAAACTCAACAACCTTGGGAAATATTATGGTGCCCTAAAAGCACCCCAACTTATACTCTCAGGTTTGTCTTGTTACCCCAGATTCTAGGTACTCTGCAGATCAGTAGGCAAAAATTCTATAATTCATAATCCCTCACTTATATTTTTGCATCTGACAGTCAAATGACATAATTAGTTTGACACACAAAAAAATATGTGTGCTGTGTTCAGTCAATTTATGACCTCACTGGGGTTTCTTTGGTCTATGATACTGGAGGAGTTTGTCATTCCCTTCTCTAGATAATTTTACAGATGAGGAAACTGAGGAAAATGGAGTTAAGTGCCTCACCCAGGATGACAGAGTTAGTGTCTGAGGCCAGATTTGAACTTAGGTCTTCCTGTCTCTATGCCACTTAGCTACCCATGATATACTAAGGAGTAGTAACAAAGCATCTTCTCATAAACTTAGGACAGAAGCTGGAGGGAGTGGCTGATTTGAGATTAATTGAAATAATCGATCTTGGTCTTAGAGAAGACATAATAAGATGTTTTTTTATTCTTGTTAGGCAATGGTGTTAAGTGGCTTGCTCAAGGTCACATAGCCTCATTTGGATTCAGGTCCTTCTGACTCCAAGTGCTTTAACCATGTGTGTACTATATCTTATATAGAATAATATTTGACTTTCATTTCAAAGAAAACCAGAACATCAGGAAGGTGAAGCTATGACAAACATGTGAATTGGATTCTACACTAAGTTATCAGCCTCATTTTCTCCTCTAGAGCCATCTGGATCCACTGGTCAGATATGAATAAGGACAATTGGATATGGCAAGAGTTCTTCTGACATTTTAACAATGTGTCCAGCCCTCTGGCTCTGTAGACCTTCAATTTGATAGTCTAATATCTCTTCTCTCCCATACTTTCTTTCAGAGCTTCCCAAATACTGACCTAGTTCTAACCTCATTGTCAATGTATACCCCCCGGAAAGAACACTACCAAGGTAAGTGAACTTGTCCACAGTATTCAAAACTTCTCCATTTGCTAAAACTGGTAATTCTATATATGGAGTTGTGATGGTGCCTGATGGAGCACCTGGGTTTTCTTGGTTTTAATTGTTAGACCAAAATTAGCACAAGCAGCAGAGAATCGATCCATACTTTGTTGCATCTCAGTTTCAGAGGCTGCATTGAGTATACAATCATCTGCAAACAGAAGATCATGCACCAACACTCCCTCCACTTTGTTCTTGGTTTGCAACCTTCTCAAGTTGAAGAATTTGTCATCAGTGCAGCAGCTGACCTTGAAGCCATGTTCATCCTCAGTAATGGTGCTTGATAACATGACTGAAAACAGGTAAGGACTTAATAAATGCTTGTTGCCTCACTCTTTGACAAACCAACTATGCCATTTATTATTTGTGATCTTCTTTCTTAGGCCTCAACTCCCTCATCAGTAAAATGAGGGGGCTGAATTAAATGATCTCCAATGTTCTTTCTAACTCTATATCCATTTTATGTATCCATATATAGAATTTTATATATATATATATATATATATATATATATATATATATATATATATATTCCAGTGAAAACCTTTTCATGAAGAGCATTGGACAATGCCTTATCTCAGTAGAGTCTATAATGCAGAGATAAACTCAACTTTGCTATTGACCTTGGCAAATAATCACTTCCAATTGAGTATGGCATTGTTTGACTTTCAAGTGCACTTTCAATGCATGACTATCTGTGGAAAGGACCCTGGATTTGGACTCATATAAATCCTGGCTTCAAATCCTGTTGGCTTTGTCCTGTTATACCTGTATGCCCTTAGGAAAATCCTTTCCCCTCATTGGGCCTCAATTTTTTCATCTGTAAAATGAAGAGGATGATCTAGATGACCTTTAGGGTCCTTTCCCAGTTGTGAAACTATAAGCTTTTGCTTTAGTTTGTGCTGTACTTTGGATTTATATCACACCTCTCTTCCATGGAGAGTTCAAAGGCTATTAATCAGCCTAGTTAAAATAGAGAGCCCTCAGTGCATTGGACTATGGATGGATATTTATGCAGCAGCTAACAGACTGGTAGTAAAGAATAACAACCCCAATATTCTTACCACAAATGAGACCATGCATAATTTAGAAACTTTGTTTCATTTTAGAACTCTGAACTGTTACATTTGAAGTTGATTTTAATTGAGTCTTTGAGTTTGATCTCAAAACACTTTGATCAAAATTATTACCTAATGAAACTCTCAGGAGGGGGCAAGATAGCATGGACTGATGATACCTTTGCTTGAAAGAGAGAAAAACAGATGTAGAAAACTAGAAAACCTTTTTCCAGCAGTAACTGAGTCAGAAAGAGAAATCTAGTTTCATGTATTCAAGGTCTCTGGTGCATCAGTTAGATGACAACTACAAACTTTCCCCAAAAACTATCTCTCAAGAATCTTCAGTTCTGAGTGAATTGTGACTTTGGAGACAGTCCGACAGGATTAGGTAGGATCAGTTATTTGTTCTTCTGAGTATATCTTAGTTTTTTCTTGAAAGGGATTGTTACAGAGAAACTTAGGAAAGCATATAAACTGATGCAGAATGAAGAGAGTAAAACCAAATGAAGAATACTATAACAACAGTATTAAAAAAACCAACTTTGAAAGATTTTAAAACTCTGATCAATACAACTAATGACTCCAGAATATTGTTAATAAAATATTCTATCCACCTCCTGATAGAGCAAAGATAAACTCAAAGCAAAATAAGTCACACATTTTAGACACAGTCAATGTGAAAATTTACCTTGCTTGTGCTACATATATTTCTTATAAAGTAGGTATTCATTTCTTTTGGGGGGTTTTTTTCCTAGTGTGAAGAGGTAAGAAGAGAAAATAAATGCTAATTAAGATATTAGTTAGAAAACAAAAACAAAATTTAATTTTAAAAGTTTTTAAAATATGTTTCCATTTTTTCCTCTCCAAAACCATCTACAATTATTTTCTTTTGTACCATGCTAAGAAAAATTTCCCTAGAATGTTTGCATGTATAGTACATTATATTCATTTGTACAAGTAATTATAAACATTCCATAAAATATGGTTTTTTGGTTGCTGCTAAGTGACAACCTTGGGAATATAACTGAATTTTAAGGACAGTATCATTGAAATCACATGGGCATATTGTGTATGCCTGTGTCTATATGTAAGAATATATTATGACCACAAGCATCTGCTAAGACTTGAAAATCTGCTAACTTTTTTATTATATTGACTTTCTCAGGGTAATTTTCATGCCCATTCCAGGCTCTGTATTTGGCCCATCCTGGGATACTTGAGTCTTTTAATTCCCATTTTTTCTGGCTAACTTGGTCAGCTGAGTCTTTGAAAGTTCATGATTTCCATTAACCTTTGAGTTGTCATATTGAACAGAATCCCCAATCTACTGTCTGGAGCCCTAATCTATGGGCTACAGAGGGTCACCTGCTGCATTGTTGAAATGAACTGCTTTGTTTTGTGTTTAAAACCAATGGTGGTAGCTCCAGACAGAGATGAATTTATCACAATAATAATAGAGTATGAAGTTATTTGCAAAGAAATATATTACCAGATAAATACCCTGAATGGATATCAGACGGATTAGCCCTGCATGCCATTTAAAGAAAGGAAACTACTTTGTAATAGGAAAATTATTTTTATATCTTTGATCTCACCTGCCGCATTTCCCTTCCATTCTGCTGATAATTTCAACACACTTTTATGAAGAGCAATTCCAGACTCCATTATTGTTCCAAGCTCTGACATTCTCATAGGAAATGAAAAATGGCCATAACCTTCCTTCCTGCTCATAAAGTCCTAGAAGGGGAGGATCAGACCAGAGAATCTTCTGACTTAGGGTAAATTTTTTATTCCTTTACATAAATCCCCCAGGCAGGAATAAGGAAAAAGTATTTCAAATCTAATTCCAAATATTTCACTTGGAATTTCTCTAAGAATAGAGTAGAATAGCTTTAAATTAGCATATTTTTAAATTTTCCAGTGAATTCACTAATATCATTAATTGGCTGTTAGTATTAAATCAACCAAAATATGGAACTTTAAAAATAGTTAGGTTCTAATTAATTTTCCCTGAAATTTTCTGTATAGGATATGCAATAATGGAAGGAAATGAATCTAAAGGATTATCCAGACCTGGGATTCTTAAATATATATGTATGCATATATAAAAATAAATATATACATATATGTGTGTATGTATATATGTATATATATATATATTTATATCTTCTCATAATGCTTTTAAATTCATAAAACAAAATATATAGAATTACAAAAGAAACCAATTATATTGAAAATAAAATTACCAAAATGTTACAAAGAAAAAGTTCACAGATCCCAAATTAAGAACTCTTGTTCTATAGTCCATTGGCATTATTTACTAATGAGGAAACTGAGGCTCCAAATAAGGAGTAATTTTACAGAAGTCAGTTAGCTTCCACAATTACAGCTCCACTGGTGTAGCTCTCTTTACACAATAAAATCAACTAATGCATTGTTTCATTATTCCTAAAGTAGTAAAAAGCTTGCTTTTTGTCGAGAACTTAATTACTTCTAGCATTTACCATATATGTATATGTATATTATATGTGTGTGTATATATACATATATATATATATATATATATATATATATATATATATATATATATATATATATATACTCTACCCAGGAATTCACTGAACTTTAAAGATATTATATCATTAAACCCAGTGTCTTGGAAAGGTAAATACTTTTTGATCTCATTTTCCAGAGGAGGAAACTGTGATATAGTGGTGATTTAGGATTGCCTATAAAAATCTCCCAAAGAGTTCCCATCATATTGAAGAAAGGAGGTGATATGTACTACCACTATATTATCATATTTTCCCCAATATTCATACCATATTCTAATTGCGTTCTGAATTCCACCCAATTAAATTCATTCCTTTGAAGGCAGTATATGATCTCTACTTCTCTTTTTCCCATGCTCCTAGTGTACGTAGTACCCAGTACGAATGCCATAAAATACATTTCCAATGCTTACAACTTGTGTGACTTTTGACACATCATTTATACTCTCTGGGTCTCATTTTATTGATTTGTTAAATTAGGTCTCATGACCATAGATGGTGGTCTATGAGGCTTCTTACAACTCACAATCTATGATTTTCAAATAAGTGTGAGCTGAATAGAAATCTCTTTTAAGATTTGAGTTAAAGGAGAAAGAAGATAGAGATCATTTATGAAATGTTTTCCTATGTACAAGGCACTTTTAAGTTTTGGAGTTACATGTAAAAGCAAATAAAGAAGTCCCCATGAAATTACATGAAGAGAGGTTTGATTGAGTTTCCCATCTATGAAGGCAAAAGACTCCACCATGGGAGCCTGGGGTAGACAAGTGTGCAGTCCTAGTTTCCAAGAGATAGTCCCAGAAGAGGCCATGATATCAATTTTATAGGAAATGATGAACTGTCAAAGCATCCAACAAGGAGTAGGGAAGAGAAGAACATGAACAAAATGTTCATTCTTTTCCCCTTTTCTCCAATCAAGAATGGTTCAGAACTCATGGGAAAGATGTTAGTAAATCTTCCTTTTACCTTGAAATTGAGAACTGCTTTTCTACTACAGTAAAAGTTATGGGGTGGCTAGGTGGCACAATGGATAGAACACCAGCCCTGGAGTCAGGAGTAGCTGAGTTCAAATCCGACCTCAGATACTTAATAATTACCTAGCTGTGTGGCCTTGGGCAAGCCACTTAACCCCATTACCTTGAAAAAAAACAACTAAAAAAAAAGAAATTATGGGGTCTTTTGAGATTATAAAATCACAGATTTAGAAGGCATTTAATGCAACCTCATTTATTTATAAGTAAATAAACTGAAGTATAAGAAAGTTAAAAAATTAGTTTAGAGCCACACAATCAAAAAGTGTCTGAGGTAAGATTTGAACACAGGCTTTTCTAACTTCATGTCCAACACAGCTATCTACTGTGCTACTTTATTCCTATTAAAATACAAATATTCACAACTCATAACACTGCACCTTCAAAAGTGCTTGACTTCTAGTCAAATGTGTTTTCAGTTCCTTGGGGGAAAAAAACTTATAAATTCAGTTATGTATGCAGCCTCCTACCTGCTTTCTCCTCCCCCCACTTCCTCCTTGCCCTCCATTGAGGTAGTTTAGCATCGTTCATCTCTATTGATGTTTAAGACCTCAATTTAAAGCTTAGCCAGATGCTTCTACATAAGCCACTTCAACCTTCATCTAGGCTACAGACATCTCAATAAACATTACTGCTACATTTTTTTAAATGCTAGTTTCTATGCTTATTGCCATAGACAGCAATCCTCATTGCAGAAGGATTTTTTAATGCTGTTTTGCCTTTAGGGCAGACACTGCCTGAGGTGTTTCTTTCTTACATGGAGTGGGGGAGAGAGAACTTAATCTTAAAAGCAGTAAAGTATTTCTGCTGCTTTCTATGAACACCACAGAAAACATGGAAAAGACAATGTGATACATATTACACTTTTTAAAATGAAAATAGTTTTAAAAGAAGATAGATATGTGCTATGGATCCTGAATGATTTTGATCTGATTTATGTTTTAGATAAAAAAAATTTATCTGTGACTTCTAATTGTTCCCTAATTACCCTTTGAAGATAGACTTAAGAGGTTGAATCATTAAGATTCTTGTAACAACTGGAACTGAGATGATAAATTAATAGGAATAGTAAAGTGGTCCCTTCTTTTATCAGCACCCTCTCTTTCTAACTTCAGAGCCAACTAAAATGAAAATATTGGGTGATAAATGAAAAGGAGAAAAAGAGAGGAGGAATGGAATGGGAAATTGGCAGAGGGGATAGGATGAGAAGGAAGGCATGCTCCAAAAGGATCTTGACTGTATTTACAGAACATCAGGAATTAGGATTCATTTTTGCCGCTAGATTAGTAATGGATGCATAGGGTCCACTAATTTTTATTGTGCTTGTGGTAAAACAGACCACACAAGCCTTCACTCTTGGAAGCCATGAGTGTTGTTCATTACATGACTTTTTAGTACTTGCAATGCTTTTGGATGTTCAGTAGGTGTCTTAAGGAAAAAGTACTCAGTATTCCTTTATACACAGTTAAAAATTATTTCCCCTCCCATACAGACTGTGGCCAGAGAACTACTAGTGTCCAGAAACAAAAAAAAAATAGTTCTTTATTCATTTGCTAGATACATCAACTTTTAAAAAAATGTAATTCATCTTTACCATTATATAAATTTATGCTGAACCTTAATGTCAATACAAAAACTGAATATCCACAATAACAAATATCTTGTTGTTATTGTTCAGTCTTTTATAGTATCTGATTTTTTGATCCTTATTTAGGACTTTCTTACCAAAAATGCTGCAGTGGTTTGCCATTTCCCTCTCCAGCTCCATTTCTAAGGAAAACAGGGTGGAAATGACTTGCCCAGGATCACACAGGAAGTGTCCAAGGCTGAATCTGAACTCATGAAGATGAGTCTTCCTGATTCCAAGCCCAGTGCTCTCTCCTCTTTGCCACCTAACTTTCCCCCAGTCAAAAATTTTACAATTCCTATTTCTTTTCATCCACATATATGTATATATAATAGTTGTTCTAATCACTTTAATTTTTATTACTCAAAATATCAAAAATCTAGAAAGGAACTTTAGAGATCATATAGTTCAACCCCCTAATTTTATAGATGAAGAAATTGAGATCCATAAAGGTTAAATGACTTGTCCAAGGTAGTACAAGTGGTCAGAAAGAAAATTTGATTCAAGTACTATGACTCCAAAACCCTCTCTATGCTATGTTGCCTTCTTATTCGTTTGACATCTGTCATACCCCAGTATTTATTTCACATGGAAGTTCATTTTCAAAACAAACATAAACACTTAAGTAAACAGATAAGATGGCATGATTATAGAGAAAGGGGTGTTACTGCTAGAAACTCATTCTTACTAGAAGAATCCACCCATAGAATTCTTCTTTTAACAAAGAAAGAAAAAATTCATTACCATTTAACATAGAGAAAAAATATGTTTAATGAGAGCTCAGAAGGTCATATTACATCCATTTCAGGGGAGAGGAAGAGGGGGGTGAGGAAGAGTGCTAGAGATGTTTGTAGGTAAAAATTTCACTGAGACAAGTAATCCCCTCCCCACCTCCACAGAAACATTGTCAATCCAACTATAGAAAATGAGAAATGAAAATAGACTACAAGAAGACAATATTGGATCTTTGCCTAAAAATGTTATGCTGTAAAGTCATTAGCTCATTTAAGTTTGAAATTTGGTTCTACAATTCACTGAAATATTCACTGAAAACAGTGGAAGATATACTTATCTACCCAAAATTGTAATTTGACCTTTTGTACTATATGCCAAAGGGGCAACAGAGAAAAGAGAATGGATAAAGAACTGCCCTTGGAGCTAGGAAAACCTGAGTTCAATTCCAACTTCTGATGTATATTGACTTTATAACCCTGGTCAAAGTTATTTCAATTTTTAGCTATGTAGGCATTTCTCTAAGTCTATAAATTGTAAAGAAGGTAGAAAGTTCCTGCACAAGTATAGGATATTTCATTGTTCAGGAGTTTCCTATATCAATGAAACCACAGGTTGAAACCTTATCCCCAATGTATAGAAGATATAAATGAAACAATTTAGGAATCATTTAAAAATATCCAATTGTTCAATTAACTGTTCTAATTCTCTCTCTCTCTCTCTCTCTCTCTCTCTCTCTCTCTCTCTCTCTCCCCTTTACTTTTTTCTACACAGTAGAAGACCATCTACAGGAAATACTTCCTCAATCCTCTTCTTTATGAGGGCAAATTCAGTAGAAATGGATCTCACACTTTAGACCCCAAATTGTAACTGAAGACTTCAACAGGAAGACATGAGGCCTATGAAAATAGCTGCCAAAGCAATGGGACAAAAAAAAGACTAAAAAACCATTGTGCGTGCGTGTGTGTGTGTGTGTGTGTGTGTGTGTGTGTGTGTGTGTGTGTGTAATGTTTAAAAGATAGGAGAGTGTTATCAAAACCTTCCCCAAACTATTCAGAGGCCATATGTTAACATGGTAGTAATTTAATCCTTAAAGCTACTATGACTATAAGCACAATGAACTGACAGTTCACTTTTAGAAGAAATCCCAGGATAATGAAATGTAGAGAAGGAAAAAATGAACCTCTCTCTGCAAAAATTATTCAGAGTTTCAAAGGAAGGATGAGATTTGACTGCTTTCATCATTGCACTAATCTAGAGTGTCCATCTTGACAGTCTCCAAGGTTAAGGAAGTTAAAATATTGAGTGCCATTACTTTCCCTGTTTTTATCCCATAAAAATCTCTGAATTTCTTTTTTAATTTCAATCTCCCCCCCCACAAAAAAGACTAATTCTTAGTCATGTCATTTGCCTATTCCAAATTTTTTATTACTTTTCTATTTCTATATATAACTATATTTAATAGTTATATTATTCAGAATATAACTATTACTATTTCAATTTTTTTAGTTTATCTAATAAGTAGAGTTCAAACTTCTCTGGCTGTCAGTCAAGGCCCTCTATAATTTGGCACAGACCTACATTTCTTTCCTTATGCCATATTGCTTTCCCCCATGTATACTCTAAGCTCTAGTTACGCTAAAACCTTAGTTCAGTTTGAATCTATCAAATTTTGAACCTGAAATAAGATTTTTGGGACACATCATATATGTCCTATCCAGCACATAGCTCAAATTTTCCCACCTTCTGTTTGTTCATGCTCTTCCATATGTGTAGATAGCCTTTTCTCCCTTCCCCTTCACCCACCATTATACCAGTAGTTCTTTCTTGATTTGAGAGAGAGAGAGAGAGAGAGAGAGAGAGAGAGAGAGAGAGAGAAAGGAAGAGAAGGAGGAGGGTGGAAGAGAAAGATGGAGACAAGAAGAATGGAAAGAGATTCCTTGCACAACTACTCCTACTATGAAATTCTTAACTAAAAAAAAGTGATTATAAAGGATAGTTAATTTAATTTTTATTATGTGAAATTCAAACTTTTTCATTAACATTAGTGATAAGCATTTATATGGCATATATTTATAGAGCAATTGTGTGGGTTTGCAAAGCAATTTTCCATATGTCCTTGCAGATGAACTAACTGAATATGACAGTTTAAATGACTTGCCCAAGATCAAAATCTAGGAGTTATTGGAGGCAGGATTCCTACTCAGATATTTCTAACTTCAAGCTGGCATTCCATCCATAGTTCCACCTAGATGCTGTAGTATGAGCAAAACAATCACAACTAGAATGAGAAGAGAAGCAATTAATTAGGGAAAATCTCCATAGCAGTCAACCCAAGACTTTATAAACCACAGTTTCTTCTGTGGCACACCTAGGACACATTACCTAGGACTCCTGGCAAAGGGAAGGTGAAAAGAAATCAACTGATTAATGACATCTCAGGTTGGAGGGTGGATGGGCAAAGAAAATTGATATAACAAAAGTATATGAAGTAATTTGAACAAAGAAGTATAATGGAGTGGGACCAGTTGCTGGGTATAGAATTCAGAACCTTCTACTCTATAGGGTATAACTATATTATGAAGAAGTAAAATTAGTAGGATTAATAAGGTACATTATATATAAAAAATTCTTGAGCTACTATCCCACTCACCATAGCAATTTTTTCCTGAGCTTTTCATTGCTAACTCTTCTCCTTCACTATCAGGTGAGAATCTTGCTCACATTTCCCTGGAAAACAACAACAACAACAACAACAATTGAAACATCTTATCTAGTATTCCCTCTTTCTCCCTCATCTTCATCTCAAATTATGAAGAGTTTTCTTCACTTTCTCCTCCTTTACCTTTCTCCTTGTTTGGCATGAATAGGTGCCCATTCTTCTTTCTATGGCAAGCTCCACTATGTGCATATGTGATCCTGTTCCATCCCAACCTTCCCCAGCAGAATGTCTCATCTATCATCTTTACTTTCACTTAACTTGTTTCACCTCATCAATTGCTTCCCTATTGCCTACGAGCAAACCCATACCCCAGTCCCCATCTTCAAAATCCATCCCTACTATTATAGTGTCTTTTTTCTCCCTTTCTGAACAAAATCCTTGAGAAATCCATTTTCAATAAATATCTCCACTTTCTTTTGACTCTCTTCTTAAATTTCTCCAGCATGATTTCTGATTTCATCATTCAACTGAAACTACTCTCTCCAGTTACCAGTAATCTCTTCCTTTTCAAATGGTCTTTCCTGTTTTCATTATTCTGAACTTTCTACATTATCTGTCACTGTCAATGACTCTATTTTATTTTTTCTCGAGGTTTTCATGACACTACTCTCTTGGTTCTCCTACTTTTCTTATCATTCCTCCCCAGGTGCCTTGCTGGATCTCCATCCAGGTCATAACCTTGAGTAAGTCATAAGACTCTGGCCTGGATCATCTTCTTACTCTATGCCATTTCACCTGGTATCTCATCAGCTCCCATAGATTCCATTATCATTTTTATGGTCATGATTCTCAGATTTGTTTGGCCCTATCCTCTCTCCTGACCTCCAGACTCACATTTCTGCTTATTGGGCATGTCAAACTTTAAGTCTTCTAGACATTTTTAAAACAAATAAGGTTAAGAGGACTTCCCCAGATTTACACAGTACATGTCTGAGGTTATATTTAAACTTGGGTTGTCCTGACTCCAGGGTCAGATATTTTATCCACTATGCTACCTATCCACCCCTCTCCTCGACACCTTAAATTTAAAATATCCAAAACTGAATTAATTATCTTCCACCAAAACCTCCTTTCTACCTAAATTAACTCACCTATTATTATTGAGGTTTCTATTCTTCTAGTCACCCAAGCTTCCTACCTAGATTTTTTTGACTTTTCACTCTCACCCCTTTTCCCATAATCAAGTTCTGAATTTCCTTAAATATTCTCCGTCTTTCCTCTGACAATACCACTACATGGTGCAAGCCATCACTAACTTGACCTAGATTATTTCAATAGCCTGCTTGTTTGAAGTCTCTGCCTCATATCTCTCCTCAGTCTAATGTTACACAATTATTCAATAAGTTCCTATAGGGTACCTATTACCTTCACTATCAAGAATAAAATTCATTGTCTTTGAAATCCCTTCATAACCTGCCCTCTTCCTGCCTTTCCCTCTTTTTTAGATCTTATATTCTTGACTGTTCTAAGATCTAGAGACACGGTCATTTTGCTGTTCCTTTAACAAAACTTTCCATTTCTAGACTCCTGATATTTTCACTGTCTGTCTTCCAGACTTGCAAATCCCCCTTCTCAACTCTGCCTCCCAGATTCCCTAGCTTCCTTCAACTAAAGTTTCACCACCAAATAGAAGATTTTTTGAGTCTCTTAGTCCAAGTGTTATCTCCAATTTATATTATGTGTATAATGTATAATATATAATATATATATATATTTAGATATGTATGCATCTATGTATTTGCATGCTATCTACATGTGTGTGCATGTTGTATACATATATTTCTTGCTTGTGTATAGTTGTTTACATATTGTCTCCTCATTAGATAAAATTATATGTCCTTGAGAATAGAGATTGTCTTCTGCCTTTCTTTGCATCTCTCACATTTCCTGGCACATGCTTAGTAAATTCTAGTTGGCTGTCATTGACTCTGACTATAGCTAATAACTAAAGTAACAAAATGAAAAGAGTATAATATGAATTTGACATGGTTGTGAAAAAGTAAACTTCATCATATTCAAAATGTGAATGAATGCAGCTACGTGAATACTTAGTTGTCACAGAACAATAAAAACTGTGTCAGAGAATTATTTGATTATAATAATAATCTCCAGCTTATTGCTCATGTAGTGAACTCACCTTCTCCTGCTACATTAGTTGCTTCTCACAACTATAAAAAAAAGAATGGAGCTAATGTTTGAAACTCTTTTTCTCCTGGTTTCTTCACCCTGGGAACTCTTTAAAGAGTCTTCCTACTTAGGTCAATATCCTATTTATCCTTAACCCCATTCTTTGCCCAACTATATTCAATGCAGTCTTAGCTCATTGAAAACCAGCTGGTTATTTAGACTGCTCTCTAGACAACAAGCAAGAAACAAGAAGACCGAAGAAAATGTTTCCATATCCTCCATATACAGATGTGTAGTAAAAAGGAAGAGCAGGCAGAAGGGCCTTATAACTTGCAAGAGAGTTTGTTGATCTAGATAAAATGAATAAATAGCTCAACTCAAGAACAGACGTTTATTATAATCAGAAACTTGAATGAATCTAGATTGCGAAACAAAATCCACAAAAAGACAAGCTGTGGCCCTGAATAGAAATATTCATTTTATACTAAAGGAGAAACCAGACCAAAACTTTTTATTTTTCAATTAACACCTAATCTACCAGTTTGAAATGGAACAAAACCTATATATTTTCTAGAGTTATTGAATTTGAACTGAGAAATAGATTCAAAAATATTTTCTAAACCAAGTCTGAACTAAGCAAATAATTTACATATGTTGGTGAAGGGAGTGGAAGGGCCCCCACCAAATTACATAGATTTTGCAAACTTATAGAGCTGGACCCAGGGGAGACTTAGAAGTTAACTCGCTCATTCTCCTCATTTCTTCCTTAAACTATAACACATCAACTAGGAAATGTTCATTGCTTATTATTTTTATTGAAGGGACCTTAATCATCATGTGGTTGTTGGAACATTTTCAGTCTTATTTGACTCTTCATAACTCTCTTTTGGGAATTTTCTTGGTAAAGATACTGGAGTGTTTTAACATTTCTGGTTTTGGTTCATTTTGAGGTAAGGAAACTAAGACAAACACAGGAGTAAGTGTCTTGCCCAGGGTCGTACAGTGTCTGAAGCTAGACTTGAACTCAGGTCTTCCTGACTCTAGGCCAGGCACTCCATCCACTGTGTCACTTAATTGCCCTAATATAATTCTAGTTGAAGGTCTACTACCTTCATTTTACAGATGAGGGAACTGAATCCCAAGAAAGGGAAATGACATGTCTAAAACCACATGACTTATCAGTGGTAAATCTTGCAAATCAAGGTGTTCAAAATCCCTGTATAGTGTTTTTCTTGAGCCCTCAAAAATTACATATGCTTTTCTCACCAATTCTGAAGAGTATTTTTATGACCAAACTATGTACACGAGCCTCTGAAAAGGACAGCAAATAGATATCTAGGAGTGATTGGTAAAAATTGTGATTGGTAAAAATGTATACATTGTATGCATTATAGTTGTTTACAAAATGGTAACAAATATTTTCATCATGAAATCAAAAATAGTTAATTTTTGTTCTTGGTAGGGTGAAATGTCGGCAACAGTATAGTATGGAGGAAGGTATGAATTGCAGTTCATCAATATGGGAGGAATATCAGTAATGACCCAGAAGACAATTTCACAGAATCTACAATCCTGGAGTTTGGGAGACCTGAAAAAGGAGATATCCTAGTGATTGGGTGTTCAAGGGAAAGTATTATGGAAATCGACCCCTGGGGCATCAGGCAAAGCTGAAGGAGTGGGTCACCTTATTTAGTTCAGACCATCAAAAGGTTTTGGGTAGATGTGATCAGATCAAAAGAAGAAAGTATATCTAGGTTCTTTCAGCCCCTGACAATGGCTTGGGCCAAAGATTCAATTGCTCCACCTAGTTATGCTGTGTTTGTTAGTGTTGAGAGGTTTTCTAGTTCAGGGATTTACTTCCAAAAATGTTTTTAAGTGACCTTAAGTTTCATGGATTAACACTGATTAACATTCAAGTCATTTGTATCTCCTAATTATGAATAAACAGTATGAGTTCATATAACTTCTGTAAAATTTCTGACAATCCAGATTCATTTATTTAATCTTAAGTATTATTTGTTTTTCCTCTTTCCACTGAATCCAGAGTGCTCGAATCAAGGCTCTGTTTCACTTAATACAGTGTGTCAATAGCCAGATACTCAAAAGGTCAAGGGGAACAGTAAGTGATTTTTTAACACAAAGAGGTTGCAAGTTCCCCTGAAGTCTCCTAGTGAAGACTCTATCCCTGAAGCCTGCAGGAGATGGAATGGAACTATATTTAGCTATTTTTAGTCCAGAAGAAAAGAGCTTGACTGGTGGCTAGGCTAGAAAAGAATTTCCTTATTAGGTGACATCTGGACCCTCTCCTTGTTTCTGCTCCTCTTGCCACTATTTTGACCACTATTGTTCAAGTTCCTTCCTCCTTACTGACAATGTAAAAAAATGGTTTTTTGAAGCAAAAAAACTCAACACTCTCCCAGGAGCTAAAAGAATATCAGATTAGTTTTCCCTCCCTCACCAAAATTGTGCAGAAGAAAAAAAAAAGGAAAAGCTTATGGTTTCTCAAACTGACATAATCATCTGAGTTAAGATGGGTTTAGAGGCCCCCATCATGTCTTCAAGAAATTTTAATAAGCATATAGAAATAGCCAGCTGGCTAATCCTAGGAGTATCCCATCTCCCCCTTCATTTTATAGAAAGATCCTGTGGTCAGGAAATATAAAGCTTTCAACACGTTGACCACAACTAGGATTATAGCCTCATATGGTGGAGGTTTTCCCACTGTCTTTTTTCTCCAAGTTCCTTATTCAACCTCCAACAGCCCTGTCAATGAGGCTGAAGTAACCTTTACCCTTTGCTCACCAGGGAGAACCCCAAGATTGACTGTACTAATGAGCGAGTCTGAAATTGAGACGTTACATGTAAATCCATCAGTATGATTAATCTTAGCATGCACACTATGCAGAGTGGTTTCAAAGGACTTGCCTATGAAGTGTATTCACATTTTACACTTTTCAACATGTTTATATATGAAAGACCTTAAAGAAAATCTGGATTTCTCCTTAACTGTTGCAGTTGAACTAACAATAATATAGACAGAAAGTGATGAAATCATTCAAAGTTGCTCAGGTTTTTTGATTAACCCCTAAGAGGGAGTTGTTAAGCAAAGCTGAGAATTGACTTATAAAACTTTCATTCAAGGGACTTTTTTTACTAATGTGTTTTGATATAGTCATACAGTAAATGTGCATCTGAATTGATAATTTGCTAATTCAGACTCCTTTAAATCTAAACTGGTAGCAATTTGGAACCAGGTTAAGCTGAATTTCTGTGTTTTTACTTTTCCCATATTTGCCCTTACTTAGTAAAGAATGTTTTGCTAAGCCAATAAATATTGAAAACAAGATTATAAGGGTGATATTTAAACTGCCTAAGAGAATATAGTTTGCTCTTAGCTCAAGAGCTGTAGAAGCATCTCTTTTCACAAATAGGAAAATTGAAATGCTAATTTTATAACATGTGAGTGACCCTTGTGGAAACTTGGATAAGAATGTTAGACTTGGAATCAGGAAGGCCTGTACTCAAAATGTGCCTCAGTCACACACCAGGCAAGACAGTCAATCTTTCTCAGTCTTAATTTGCTCATCTGAAAAATGGAATACCTGTAGTTCATGACTTCAGGGGTTAATGTAAAAACTGTGATTATATGTGTGTCTATATGTGTCTATATGCACATGTATACATATATACACAACTACTTAAGTATTTATATGTATAGTGTGTTTGTAATCTTATAAATGATAGCTATTATTATTGATATCCTTATCTAATTATTAAAGAATTTCTAACAAACAAATTTTTACTAGTCTAGCTTCATGTATAGTGTGTATATGGTAAAGGAAATAAAGTTATGTTTAAAAAACAACACTGTTTTAGTTTGTCATATTTATCCTATTCTATGATATAATTTTTTTTACCATTTAGACCTTTTTCTTCCTCTAATAAACTTAAATTAATAAGGATTTCCTGAAATTAATACTTCTACTTTATATAATGCCTTATCTTGAGAATTTTCAGCTATAATTTCATTTGATCTAGTATATATTATGTATATGTATAATCATATTTATGTATATGCATGTATGTGAACATATGTGCCTTGTATATATTCATGCATGTATATTGGTCAGGACCAGTAATTTCATTATTGTAAGGAGCTCCTGGTGAATCTATTTCCTCCATCAATGCAAATCAGCAACTATTCTGCAATAGTCTTAAAAAGTTACCTGGGACTGTTACAAAATTGAAGATTGAGGGCTAGAAAGGACATTAGAAATTACTGTGTCCAACCTCCTCATTTTGTAAATGATGGAACTGAGAGTCACAGACTTAAATGACTTGACCAAGGTCACAAAACAATCAAGTATCAAAGGTGGGATTTCAAACCTAGTCTTCCTGTTCCTGAGTCCTAGATTCTTGCTGAGGATAAGGGTCTTGCTAGGTACATGTATATATGATCTTGTGCAAATATATATATATATATATATATATATATATGGATGTATACATATATGGATGTGAATATAGATATATATATATATATAAAGAGAGATTATACATGTATATATATAATAATAAACACACACTTAATAGAAGTAGCACAGTATCATGTCTTAGAATCAAAAAGAATTGGGTTCAAATGATGTGTCATATAGTTACTGGATCTGTGATCCTAGGCAAATCACTTCATGTACTTTAAGATCATGACCTAGGACTTAGGTAGTACTGAAAGAAGTTAAGGAAGGGAGGATACATATTTGGAATAAATCACAGCTATTTCTCTACACAAAGTCAAATGAATATCGTTATCATTTTTAATTGCAACAAAAAAAGCCAAATGGTCAGATCTTTTGCACCTTTCTTGGTTCATCTCTGAGCATGGTAGTTAGTTCATGTAGGCAGTAACAGATAAAAGAGAGGTTTAAAACAATGAAGTGTTCTTATCTTTGCAGTCAAGGCCCTTAGAGATCATCTCTTAGAACACTCTCAACATATATGTGAAAAAACTGTTATTATTTTTGGTTTTTTAGTCATTTTATTCAAAGTCTGACTCTTCCTGACCTGATTTGGAGTTTTATTTTTTGTTTATGTGTTTTATTTTTGCAAGGCAATTGGTTTAATTGACTTGTCCAAAGTCACACAGCTAAGTATTAAGTGTCTGAGACTACCTTTGAACTCAGGTTCCCCTGATTCCAGGTCTGGTACTCTGTCCACTGCACCACCAAGCTGCAGCTAGTAAGCGGTTGAAGACAGATTCGAACTCAGGATACATTTTCCTGACTCTACCTGGGCATTCTATCTATTGCATCACCTAGTTGCCCCAAAGAGACTATATTTGGTCCCAAGACACTTAGCAAAGTTTGTTAGACCAAAGAGAGCATTACAACTCCAAGTATCCTGACTTCCAGTCTTGAGATACTGCTCATATTGACACACTCAACACCACACCATCTGACCACAAAATGATAATCCTGACATGCTCACAGCTGGCTGTGTTAATTTATATCCTCAGGCATACCTACTTTAATGAGCAAAGTATATACTTTTCTGTTTCCACTATCAATCAGACTCATCTTGACTACAATCATTGCCAACACACCCTCTCATTCCCATCCTAATAGATATTTCATGACATCCACTTTCAGCTACTTAGTTTACCCCATTACACACCAAATAGTATTGTGTTCCTAAACCCAAGGAGGAAACTAGGGATAGACAAAGTAGGCAGCTGCCTATGGCACAAAAAATAGAGTGGAGTAGTACAATAGGAGAGATGCTGATAATGTTTTTTTAATTATACAATTTTAATGTCAGAAAATTCTACTCCCTATGGAAGTAAGGGTTTTTGTTTTTAATAAGTCACATAGAGAGAATAAAGTCCAAAGTTTCTTGAGGATAATAACACAGAATGGTGATAGTAGAGTGACAGTTTTCAGATCACACTAATAATCTGTCACAAAAATAACCTTCTCCCCAGTTCTCATTACAATCCATGGTTGCTTCACATTCAGTTACAACAAAATATTAGATCCACTAAATTGTAATCAACTCCTACTACTGACATTCAGTCCACAATATCTACAACTGTAATATCTCACTCTAATCTATTGGCTACCCAAGCTCCATCTCCCTAGATGACTGCCACACTTCTCATCTCTGAAATAGAGATAGAACTCAGAGAATCAGTCTCCTCAGGGAACTAAGATTTGCCTAGATATAAGCTCATGCCTCAAGGAAAATTCACTAACTCTAAGTAGCCAGTAGGAGACCATCTAGAGCACTCCAATCATTACTCATCTACTAGCTAGCTATAGAACATGCAAATCATGGTTTCTGCTGGGTCAAAGTAATTAAGCAATCAGAGACACAGATAACAATTACTTTGCTTTTAAAATTGTGGGACTCTTTCAATCACCTTTGGGTGGGAGATAGTCCAGAAGCAAATCAGTCAGTAATAAGAAGCAAGCAATCTTTGATTGTTAAGAGTACCCTCTTGGGGGCGGCTAGGTGATGAAGTGGATAGAGCACCAACCCTGGAGTCAGGAGTACCTGGGTTCAAATCCAGTCTCAGACACTTAATAATTACCTAGCTGTGTGGCCTTGGGCAAGCTACTTAACCCCATTGCCTTGCAAAAAAAAAAAAAAAAACCCTAAAAAATCTAAAATAAGTGTACCCTCTTTAAGGAGCTTCAAACCAACCCAATTTGAAATGTATTTTGCATTTTCTTTATGTTAGGTACTGCACTGCACTAGTGATGTTTCAGAAGCCTCATCGTTATTTCCTTTTCAGGGTTTGTTCCATCGATTTTTTTTTGTTTGTTTTCTTTTTTGGTCCCAGATCCCTTCAACTCTGGCTTTCTCTCTCTTTCACAACCAGTCTTCTCACATTGAGAGATCTCTTAGTTTTATAAGTTTTGTATTTGAAAGCCCATTGGATATCATGTTACTTAAGACATTTATTTAAGAACCTAAGCAAGCTAAGTAGTTAATGATAATTACTATCATTACTATTAAGAATTACTACTATTATTATTAATTACTATTATAATCATTATTAGTATTAATAATTGCTATTATAATAATAGTTATATTACATTATATTAATCATATTACTAGTCATAATAAGCATAATTATACATTATATATGTGATACATTTGTGCATTTTGCTCACTATGTAACATTAATATTAATGTAGATTATATCTGTCAAGTATATTTATTGTATATTTGCGTATTATTATTTACTGCTATCACAAACATTTATATAGCACCTACTATGTGCCAGGTACTATGCAGAGAATTTTACAAATTTTATCTCATTTGATTTTCACAATAACTCTGGTGAGAATGCAGTGTTATCATATCTATTTTAAAGTAGAAAAAACTGAGGCAAATAGAAGTTAAGTGACTTTCCCCGGGTCACAAAATTAGTAAGTGTCTAAGGCCATATTTTCCTGATTCCAGGTCTGACACTATTCACTGTTGCCACCAAGCTACCTTCATCATCATCATCATCATCTTTATTGTCATTATCATTGTCATCATTGCTATCATCATCACCATGATGGTCATCATCATCAACCAATTTACAGAAGCAAAATTCAAGTCCTAAGAAATGTGTAAATTACTACTCAGTTTTATAACAGGAAACATTCCATTCTCACTCTTTAGGGGAAAATAATGGGGATTATTAATGTCATTTACAAGGTGTCCCAAAACCATGCAGTTTTAATCCTTAAATACTTACTAAGAGGGGCAGCTCAGCTAAGTGGCACAGTATTATAGAACTCCTGCCTTGGAGTCAGGAAGACCTGAGTTCAAACCTGGCCTCAGATACTTAATAATTTACCTAGCTGTGTGATCTTGGGCAAATCACTTAACCCCATTGCCTTGAAAAAAAAACAAAAAAAAATACTTACAAAGAGTTTTGGGACAAAACTGTAGTATTGAATAAATGGTAATTCCTGTGATCCTCCCAAAATGAATCAAGTCCTTCATTTTCCAGTTGAGGAAAAAGAGACTTAGAACAATGATTTTCTGTAGGTGCACCAAAAATAAATAACAAATTTTAACTCCTTAGTTCCACATTCTTTCAGCAGATCCAGGATACCTTTGTTTTGGAATCTACACTCCATTTTTCCCTACCAGCATATGCACTGTGAAAGTAATGTGAAGAATTCATTTTGTCATTAGATCTGATCAATAGAAACAGTCCATCTGGACCAAAAGGGTCATATGGATCCTTTTTTTACTCAGCAGTCAAATTTTCACCTGAATTATTAGGGAAATTGCTTCAATTCTCTCCTTCCATGTAGGAGATTTTTGCAGGTATAAAGTGAGGTGATAACAGATTGGGAAGCAGTAGAGGGGTAGAGAAAAGATGCCTGAATTCAGGCATAGGTTCAGACTCTGCAACTAACACAGGATATCAATAAAAAGTTAAGAAAACATACTACTATTATAACCTTTGGCCAAGTCATCTCAGTGCTTGAGCATCAGTTTAGTCTTTTTTATGAAATAGTGGTAATAATAGATGTACAATTTACCAAGAGGAGTAGTTATACAGAAAGTGCTTTCTAAACCATATGGAATTAAATAAAGTTTAATTATTATTGTTATACAATTGTCTGATTCAAGTTAATGGACAAGTCAAGATATTATTATTATGGCCATCATCAAAGTAATTCTTTTAGTATAGTCAATGATTTTCCCGTAGTTAAGTGGTGCAGTGGATAGAGTGTAGAACCCAGAATGGAGAAGACTCAAGTTTAAATTTTGTCTCAGACATTTACTGACTGGTTGACCCTGGGCAAGTCACTTAATACTGTCTGTCTTAGTTTTCTCATCTGTAAAATGAGCTGGAGAAGAAAACGGCAAAACACTCCAATATCTTTGTCAAGAAAACTCCAAAGGGGATTACAAAGAATTGATCATAACTGAGAATAACTTAACAACAGAATGGATTTATTATGTAGTTGAGTTCAATTCCACATTTATTAAGTACCTACTACATGTTAAGTACTAAATTGAGATTGGGAATTTTAGGGAAGAGGGGAGTCAGAGTGGATCTTACTTGTAGGATTTTTTGGTACAGGAAGCTACTATCAGTGAAACTCCACAAAGACAGAACTGCAAATCTCTTGAAATTTTTTTTCTTATTAAAGCAGTATGTGAAGCACTGAGAAAATGATCTAGTCAAGATCACACAGTTAGCACATATCTCTCAGATGGCTTTAGAATCCAGATCCATTTGATTCCAAGACTAACTCTCCATCCACTGTCTCCAGGCCCTCCTCTTAAGGAGTTTACTTTCTACTAGAGGAGGATCAACATATATTCAAATAAATAAATACAAAGTACTTAGAAAGTAAATAGAAGAGATCTCTAGAGTGGGGGACTGGCAGTGACGCTAATAAACAGGGACTTTGGGAATGGTTATGAAGGATATAAGAATATATAATTTCAGCTGCTTGAAAGCAGGATTGTCTTATCTTTATGCCTTCAGCACCTATTACAGGTCTTGCGAAAAGTAGGGCCTTAATGCATATTTGGCAAACTGGAATTGAATTATCATGTCATATTGCATACTTTTCTTAATTGTCTAATCTTTGTAAGCTTCGTGAGGGCAGAGATTTAGGCTAGTATAAATGCTTCATTTCCCTCAGTGTACAACATTAATGTTTGCTGAATGTTATTATGTACACTTGGACAGAGAGGACTGGAGGATCACATTATCATTGACTAAGTAATCTCAGGGGAGATGTTACTGGGGCTCAAGAATTTTAAAATGATGATGTTTAAATGTATCTGGATATCCTTTCCTCTGTTCTGGGTGGGGGAGGGAAGGAGGGGAGTAGTGTTAACTCATTTAACTCCCAGTTATCAAGCTAGTATGGGATTTCTGTTCCTCCTTCTAGATATGAGTTTGACTAGTGCATTTGTCTATAGGAAATGAAGCATTTCATCATGCCCTGTGCAGATATGTCTCTACAATCCCAGGATCTATCGAGGGACCAATTTAGATGGTAAAGAGTATAGCAAGGAACTGATCAACCTGATGAAGTAAGTAATTTACAAACCTGCCCAGAGTAAGGATGACAAGAGAAACAAAAAAGAATGAAACTTCTCTCAATCTTTCCTCCTGTCTGAGCAGGTCCACAAAGGCTTTTTCTAGTCCTCTGAATAAAAAGTAGGTTTCCCAGATCCCCGTCTTGAGGCATATTTGTTTCTCCTTTTGTAAGTTTGTTCCTGAGTTCTTCAGTGGTGAGTTTTGAAAAGGGTACTAGTTGAAACAAATATCTTCCATCTTAAGGATTTATTATTATTATTGAAAACAATGTAGGGAATCTAAATGTCTGTGCCCACAGCCAGGATAAAAAATGCAAAGCCTGGGCCACCTCGCCTTTAATTTTCTAACTGCTGTTTTGTAAGGCTGTGTCATGCTTCTCAGTTCAAACACGCTTTGGCTCTTTATTATTCATGGACCTTTTTCTCAGTCAGTGGTGTTGAATAATAAAACAGCCTGGGATCAAATGGGCCAATTCTCCACGCCTGACACCAACTGCTACTGTTCGCTGGGCTCTGCCAAGCGTTGCCTCTGATAATGAGTGGGATTTGGTTAAACAGTAAATTAATGAATAATGAAATATCCAGGTTGATCAGTTAGAGAGCACGCTTGCTTTGCCCCAGGCTAAATGCTTGGGGCAGAAATTACTCTCAAAAGGCACTTGCCTGTCTGCTGGTCTGGATAACTATTTTACAGCCTATTGCTTGACAGAATGTGAGGGAGGGGGAACAGTGGGGGAGGGTTGGAGAAGATGGTCAGAGGTATTAACAAAAAGGGGGAGAGCAGGAAGTTCAACCTAGTTATCACTCTGTAGGTTACTGGATAGCATATGGATAAAAAAAAGTCAGAAGGATGTGAGTAATGCAGTGTCCCAAAGTTCTAAGTATAGTTTAATATTAATATTAAGGGAAAGTAAAGAACACAGTACTTACATGTGTAGCTACATAAACAATTGCTATTGAGAATGGGGTAAATGGTACCATGAATGTAACATATATAGAGAGAGTGATAAAGTTTTAGATTGGGAGGAAAGTTAGCCATTACCTAGATCAAGTTGCTTAATTTACAGATAAGCAAACTGAGGCACAAAGATCAAGTGACTTGCTCAGGGTCACATAGGTAATCAGTAAGAGAGCCAAGATTTGAATTCTAGTTCTCTGACTCCAAATTCATTGTTCTTTCTCACTTGCACCAGAAGTAGTGAACCTTTCAAGCAAATCTTGTTATTCACAGAATTTTAACTTCAGCCAAGGTTCCTTTCTTGTCTTTATTCAATTCTAGGATACTGAAAAAGAAAAACAAAAGAAACAAACAAACAAAAATACCAGCTACTTTTCAATGCCCTTCTTTTTAAAAAATATAACAGATATTTCTATGGGTTGATATATACATGGATTTGTACATATAGGCATATACATTACAGTTGAATACTATCTTTCTTCCTCAAAATAACACAAGAATTTAAAGATATTATATGCATATAACTATACATGTGTGAAAGTTTATTTGTGTGTGACATGTGTGTTTATATAAACCGCTACATGCATATATAGACATGTATATATGAAGGCATAGAGTGTGACCACACCCATCTATGTGGAAGCCAGCTTTATTTTACTGCCAATAAAAAAAAGTTTCCATGCCTAAAAGTTCTGCAGCCTAAGTCTGACATGGGTGAAAATGCAACTAGGTAAAGAACTCCTCGGCTATATATCATATTTCCTATTTGTTTTGGATACTTTCTCCAATTGAATATCACTGGAATGGGATGTAGGAGGGGCAGAAGGAGGGGAATAATGCTAGCCTATTCAGATATAAGGAGGTGAAAGGATTATTGTACCTACCTTACATCTTAACTAGTGTAGCCCCTAAACTATTCCAGATTGCTGAGCCTATGTTGGGAAAGGGGATATGGGGTTCTCAGTGTTGGGTGGAGGGAAAGAAGAGGATTGATCTTCAAAACATTAACAGTTGGAAATAAGCAGAGTACAGCTATGCTGGGGAGAGGAAGAATCCATCTTCTGTCACTGATGAGAAAGTAACAAGTAGGGATAGGATTAAGAATTTACCCACAGGTTAATGGGGGGATGGGAAGGGAAAGAGTCATATTAATTACCTGGGGCTTTGGTGTATATAAATACCATAGGAATTTTTTTTCTAAATTCAGAAAGACTAAGAAGGCATAGTAGCTATTATTCTTCCCAACCCCACTTTTATTGTGAAAAGTATTTTTATAACCAGATAACAAAGATATAGTTCTTCCCTTCCTTCTAGCCAAAAGAAATCCCCCTGGATCCTAATCACTCTAATTTTAACCATCAAAACACACAAGTTCAGTATTTAGCATCAAAGGAAGGGTGTGTGTGTGTGTGTGTGTGTGTGTGTGTGTGTGTATATATATATATATATATATATATATATATATATAAAGGTGATACAGACCTTATTTGGGTTATTTTACCTTTTTGTCTTGGGTTCTTATCCCTGAAGAAAGTGCATTCAGTTGAACTTTTTTTTCCAAGGAAAGATAAAACTTAAGGCTTCCCCATGCTCCCTTTTCTAGGTTGCTTGAAATGAATTTCTGATGACCTGTTTTTTTCCCTTTTTCTTTCCCTACAAAAAGAACAGGTCACATGCATATTCAAAGAGCAAATTTCATTTTCCCAGGCTCTCCACAAGAAGATTTCAAGTTCATTCCTTTTCCTACTATGAAGGGCTATAATAGAAAAAGAAAATCTGAATTCAGAAGATTAATGTGTTATTTGAAGCACTGGTATTTTTTTAAAAAAGGTCTGAGTTTTCAGTCTGAAGACCTGGGTTCAAATTTAGTATATAACACCTTCTATCTGAGTCCCTTAACTTCCCTGGGTCTCAGTTTCCACATGTGTAAAATGAGTAAGTCAAGTTAGATGACCTCTAACATCTCTTCTAGCTCTAGATCTAGGTTCCTATTGGGTACTTAATTCTTCATTATGACTATGGAAATCGGGTCCCATTTATTTTGCTTTCAACTTAAACCTTGACCAAACTCTACTATAGCAGATATAGAAGGTAAAACAAATTGATCTTGACTCATCTCAAAGATTTATTTACCTAGATTCATTTCAACATAGGTAACTGGATTTGGTGCCTTGGGGGGAGAGGGTGGGATGACCAGATTTAATCCATATATCTTGCTCAGATACTGTTGTTAACAATATTAATCTCTGACAAAGCACAGCCCCCTAACTCATTAATAGATGATTCTTAAAAAGTTGATGTGAAGAAACAAACAAAAAATCAACCTCTGGTGGTCATTTTCCAGGGGAGAAGGGGCTGTCTAGAACTTGACTTGCTTTTTGACTGATTTCATTTGAACTGTCCTCAAAGTCTTCCCAATTGGCTAAGAGCTGACAGAACTGATTGATACTCCATCGAGTAGTCACTATGCAAAAAAGATCAGACAGTTCTATGGGACATCCTACTCTCTGGTTTACTGTTATATTTTAAGCAATTTAGGAAGACATCAGTAGGGGAATGGCAAAAGAATGAGGTAAATGGCTGTTAATATGAGTTTCTAAAGAGTTTCTTAGAAATATTACTCCCTCTGTTTCTCAGTCTGATTCAGATTGAAGTATGTTTTCTGAGTCTGTGAACTTTAACAAGAATTTTCTTGCTAAGAACTTGATAATGAGACTATTTTTAAAAGTTCTGTGAATTTGTCATTTCCTAGTAGACTGAGTGCTCTTCCCTTCCCCGTGGTCAGGCAGCACAGTAAGAGATCCTTGCAAGTCCTCACCAGCTTTTTTGAAGACCTTCCAGGCAGAATGACTGCATCAGCTATAACTGGCTTTAGAGCTGTGTCACTCTGTTCCAGTGGGTCTTGGATGAATGAACGTGTGAGCTTCCAGAGGGAGACCTCTATTGGATTTGGGTCAGCTCTTTGGGTGCCACTTAACCCCTGGGAGACACAAAGGAGAAAACTGCCTTTCCCTAATTCCCAACCCCTAACTTTCTAAGCCCCTGTGTCGAACATCATTCTAACGGTTTCTGAAACTCCCCTAATGCCAATGACATTTTGCTTTGACATTTAACAGAGCAAATTTAGCCTACCAAAGTGCATATGGCTGTTTTCTGCACCTCAGATCCTTACCAGCCGGCAAAGAAGTTAGTTAATGACAATTGAAAGCAATGTGTTTGCAATGTTTGCAAGTATCTTTGGGGATGGGCTCGGGATCTGTTAATTATTTGAACCACAAATAATTGCCAGTTTACCGTGCCACTGGGCCGATCCTAAATTTCTCAGTGTGAGTATGCTTGGCCTTTCTTCTCTTGTTGAAAAGACCCTGGTCTCTCTCCGATGCAGGTGTGCTTGTTTTCTTACCCAAGTCATTTCTAGTATGGAGTTAATCTCAAACCAATTACCCAAGTACCAAAGATTAGGACGGCAAACTATTTCATTCGGGGAGACTATGGGAAAGATGCTGAGTTTTATTGGCTAAAATAGCTGCTGGCCCCCAGTCCTCACCCCGACCCACCCCCATCTCCCAGGAGATTGAATCAGAAAGGGACAGATGAGGAGAGAGAGAGAGAGAGAGAGAGAGAGAGAGAGAGAGAGAGAGAGAGAGAGAGAGAAATCCTGACACGTGTTTTTATTCCTTCTCCATTCTCTGTTGCTAACCTGGAATATACCAGCATATCTATGTCTTTTCAATTTAGTATTTTTCCATATCTAACCCTGGCCTTGGACGCTCAGTTTCACAGTTTATGTTCATCTAGTGGAGAGAGAGAGAGAGAGAGCTCCCAAACATAGATCTCCTGAGAGTGCCAAGATCCTCCTAGAGAGATTGCGTGGGAGCCTAAGCCAGACGCCAGAAATAGGTCTCCTCTGCCGCGTGGTGCAACGTACATGTGCGTGGGTACGCACGCGCGCGAACGTTCGTGCGGACACTTCTCACTCTGAGGGAGTTGCGCTTCTGCCTATGTGCGTCCGCAAAACGCTCATGGCCCGAGTCGGGTGCACGCTAATGACACGGGTCGGGGGAAAGGGGGAGAAAACGGATCTTGAGACCCAGCAGCGGTCCACACATAGACAAGGTCTATCTATCCTTAGAGAAGTGTGGCCCAAGTTAGAGCGAGATGGAGCGCCTTCAAGCAGGAACAGATGACAAGAGAACGAATAAATGGGGCTCAGGAATATATTTGACTGACCTAATCAGAGGGCAGCTGGAGCGGTTATTTATGAGTTCTAGTACAGAAGCAGTGGCAGCCACCCCGGCAAGCGAGAGAGCTTCACCCCAAGCTAGGAGAAAGCCCGCGGCCAGGAGAAGGCTGTTTATGACGATATAAATCAATGTGAAGTTTGTGATGGAAAAATAGGAAGAGCTGAATTTGGGGCAGAAACGTGAAAACAAAGTGAAGAAGAAAAAATGAGCGATTGTCCTCGACCCCTCCCCATTCTCATCCCTTCCTCGGATAGCCTAGCACCAAGGGGAAGAGACAGCAGCGCACGTTCGTGCCTGAATCCAGGCGACGGGGCCTTAATGAAGTTTACCGGGAGATCGTTAGAAAGTGTGGAGCCTCCATGTAAATAAACAACAGGGAAGATTTATGGGTGGGAGGTGCGTTTTATAGGACCGTATTTATAGAGCCAGCGCGGGCTCACTTAATAAATAGATTAATGAGAACCTTAAATTAATGGACTTGGGAACAGCGCGTTTAATTTCCCCGGTTGAAACATGACAGGCGATCTGCCCTCGAAGCCTGGGTGCGCAAATGGAGAAGGTGGGCCGGCGTTCAAGGAGGGGGAAGAGACCAGTTCCCCTCTGAGCAAGAATTTCATAGACTCCTCATGGAGCTTGAGGAAGGTCTCGAATTTCCCCACCTGAAGATATTGAATCTCTCCCACTGATTTTCAGATCGTGAAGAATTCAGCTTATCTGTTCATTCATGACTGCTTTCCAGTACTACCTTTAACATCTTCAGTCAAGCACTTCTTGTCAGGAGATGCTCAAACATTCTGAATGGGCGTAATTTGTATTTGCACTGTATAGTCTTTTCAAGCCCTACCTGGGATTGGGGACAATAGGGTTGTCTTGGGATTGAGTGTATTGAAACTTGAATTGAGAGAATGAGAAAGGTTTTCTTGCCCGCTGGAGCACAGAGCAGGCAAGGAGAAAGTTCGGCAGTAGCTGCGTAGGCAAAGAACTAGCCAAACCAAACCAAAAACAGGCCCATCACCCTGAGGGCTGTCCATTTATCATCAGCACCAGTGTTCTACACTTAACTATTTCATTAATCCCCTAACCGTGGCAGAGCCCCCTCTCCTCTGCTTCCTAGGTATATCAGGAGAGCCTGGAGACTAGAGATCAGCTCACTCGACCCAAAGATCCTGAGCTCCAGGGAAGGGCTAATAGTTCATGAAGCTTCCTCATCCCAGGTTAACTAGAATGTTATCCACCAGTTAGCCTAAAGTTATTCACCAGGCTCTTCCCTGCACCACCAGTCTTCACATGCTCCTCTTTTTCTTTTTCCCCTAGTTCTTTTGGGTCTCCACTCTTTGCCTTATTATCTTCCAAGTGTTGTCCTTCATCTCTTTACTGCCCCCCCCCCGGTTTCTTCGGACCCAGGAAGCACTGACAACTGGGAGATGTCGTTGTCTTCAAACTCTCTTAGGTATGGTAAACCTGAAGCCTTGTCTGCTGACTAATAGAGACCCTTGAGACTGAGGTCCGCCAAATCCAATTCAGATTCAATTGTCTGTTATAGTCGTGTATATGTGTGGGCATATATTAGCATTCCTGCTAGACTATAAACTCCTTGAGGGCAGAAACTTGTTTGAAGCTTCTCCTTATCCCTAGAATACCAAACACGGCTATCTCCTAATAGAAGGTACTTAATAAATGGCCAGATAAAGGAATGGATAGATGGATTGATGAATGGAGGGGGGGGAAACTAAGCAAAAATAATATGGCCATTACTTTGTCTTCCTACTGTGACAAACTGTTTACCAAGGCAAATGAAAATGAAAGCAAATGGAA
Organism: Macrotis lagotis; assembly: GCF_037893015.1. NCBI lineage: Eukaryota > Metazoa > Chordata > Mammalia > Peramelemorphia > Peramelidae > Macrotis > Macrotis lagotis. Next base: position 32,843,743 of record NC_133662.1, on the reverse strand, counting down.
TTCATCCATTCAACTGATCCTTAGATAAATAATTTTCTTTCTGCACACCTTAATTACAACCACCTCGATCCCGTATTCTTAGGTTTTCTTGCATTCTTGCCTAGTCTTCCTTTACCAATACCTTATTTCCTTCCTTTCCTCTCTATTCATTTTCTCCTTTGCTCATTCATTTCTTCCTTCTCTTACCCTCTCCCCTTTCTTTTTGCTCCTTCCCTTATTCTAGCTTTTTCTCCCCTTCTCCCTTTCTTTACTTTTTCATTTCCCTTTCTCTTCCCATTTAGTTCTCCATCCTTCCTTTACTCCCTTCTTCCCCAACTCCTTTCTTCCTCCCTCCTTCCTTTCTTCCTCCTCTCCCTCTCTTCTTTATTTCCTTTCTCTCTCCCTTCCTTCCTTTGCTTCATTACATTAATTTCCTTCTTCCCTTCCTCTCTCCCTCTGATTTCATTCTTGATTAATATAATATAAAACCAGATAATCTTACTGTGTATATATAATTACCAAGAAGACCAATCGTTTTTGGAAAGAAGAGAGTCTCATTGATTTTTCCATGATTCTATATAATTCTGTGAGATGTTAGCTGTCCTCTCTCCCTTCCAACTTGAGGAATGAAGCTAAATAACATCTCGGACTCCCAGATGAAAATTCTGTTTTCCTAATGTTTCCCTGGTAAAGAGGCAGGTACCCAATCTTCCTTGTGATTGATTAGGAATACATTTCACATAGTTGTCATTTAATCAAGAGTTATTGAATAAACATACTTGCCTAACAACCCCATGAAGATTTGCCAAAAGCATTTGATGTGTGTCAAAAGCCTTGGGTACATGGCACTTGCCTTCTCAAAACATGGATTCCTTTTCTCCACCTAACATAATTTATTTTTATCTTCAGTTCAGAGTCTTTATTAAATTTGTTTAGGACCATGGGGCTGTTTCCTAAGATCAAGGTAGTGATTTAGATTTAGTGATTTAGATTTAGATCAATAGCTTTGTTCAGTTCCAAGGTCACAAATCGCATCCAACCCTCTTTGCTATCAACCCCTCGCCCCCGTCTTGCTCCACTTCCCATTCCCCATTCCCCTTTTTTTCCAAACTCTGAAAGAATTGAACACAAATCTACCTCCGCCCAGGAAAAAAGGTCCGGTCCTTAGGGATACAAAGCTTTATTTAGAGAAAGGATCCCTCTTTTTAATGGACACGGAGAAAGGATTTGACACCTCATTCTTTAAAAGGCAAAAATAAACCAAAGGATATAGTTAATATGAATTTTATTGTAAATCTGCTTAGAAATAGAGAAGGGTATCAATTTGGAATAGAAAATTAACACTTCCTAGTCAAACAAAAAGTGCCAGTATTTCTGAGAAGCAATATTTATTGTATTTTGTAACGAAAACATTTACTGTGTTTGCCAATTCCCATACGATAGGAGGGAAAAGAAACAGCAAAAACTTATTAGCTATACTTTGCAGAACGTAGCAGTATCCACATTCAAGAAACTGAAGATAAAAACACAACCAAAACACAACAATCTTTTTGTTTTATTTATGTAAATCAGGTCAACACTGGACAATAAACCAATTTCTACCCATTACCGTAACAGCTTGTCTATAAAGAACAGAAAAATTCAGATAGGATACTATCTAGAGTCAAGCGGTTTTTTCCACCCATTCACAGAGGTATAGATTCACAGATAAATAATCCCAAACTACGCTCGCCATATTTACACATTCCCATTAAATTAAGCATAAATAAATATATACAAACTTAACATCGTTACCCTTTCAGGTTTCTTCTCATGAAGAGTCAGTAAACTGATATTTCTCGAGTGTGGTCAGATTCTTATGAATAAGACAAATCCAAGAAAGGAGTATATTTTGGCATATAAAGACGGATGGTATTCATTTCACCCTTTTAAAAATTTTATTTTTGACTTTATTTTCAAATAGTTTAGCATACATTGGCACACGAGGGAAAACGTTATTTAGGCTCTGGAGGAATATCAGATTTTGTTTATATTTTCTTTTCACATAATAGAATTTACAAAGTATTTGATGGGATGACATTCACCAAAAATTATGGTTAAGAACGCACTGCCCTTTTTTTTTCATTTGAAACTTCAATAAAGGGAACCACCAGTCCCTATGTAAATTCCACCAAGGCTGCAGAGGATGTGACCTAACTGGTAGAAATAAATCTGCTTCTCAAGAAAAAAAAACAGAGCAAGATAATCAAAATGCTACATAGATTATTTCTATGGATGCAAGAAAATTGGGGAATTGGAGACCAGAAAGGAAAAGGGGGTTTGCTAGGGCAGAAGTGATGATCTGGAAGGTGGGATTGGAGTGGCGTCAAATAGGAAGGAGACAGAAGGAAAGAATTTAGAAACTTGGGACACTTTTTAGAAATAGTAATTAAAAATAGTCATTGATAAGAGGCGCCATCACTGTGCCTGGTACATCCATAGTAGGTCCTTCAAAAAACCTTGCTTCATGAAAATTTGATAAAGCCCAAGAATACTAACTTCAGTTACTTCCAAGGAACTTTCCGAGGCAAGTTTGTGAATTTGGTGCCCCCTGATCTTTTTCTAACTTCGGTTTTGGATGGGATGTAAGGATGGGAGTGGAGCGAGAAACCCCAAGGAAATAATTGAAGGTGCGGGTGCTGAGTGATTGTATTTAAAAAGAAAAGAAAAGGGGGGGGGGGGGAGATGGTGGACCCACCGTGGCCCACCTGTTTGGTTTGAAAACAAGGCTGAAAAGGGACTTGCTTTATGTTTCTCCTGAGTTAAAAGTCAAACTTTCGTGTTAATCCTACTGTTTATTGATTTATAGGCCCACGGAAACCAAATCTTTTAATAACTCATTAGATAAACCTTAGAGCTGTCTGGTCAGCAAGGAGTGTGTCTAAGTAGCAAAGGGGTGGGGGAGAGATGGAGATGGAAATCTGAGGCTTCCATGGAGAGGGGGTGGCAGAAGAAATCTCCAGGAGTGTCAGAAAGTCGAAGGAATGATTGGAGATAGGGAGACAAATATTACAGTAAAGGGCCATCGAATGGGCTTTCACATATGACACATTTTGGTTTTTACATATCCAGACAATATGTCTGCTTTGACATAAGAGCTCGCTGATCTGTTTTTGTTTGGAGGGTTTCGTTTTTTTTTTGGGAGAGAGTGGGGAGGGTCGGAGTGGAGCGGAGCGACGTGGTCTTTGAGTTTTACCCTCTCTCAGAATATTCAAACTAAACTTCAAGGAAAATGATCCTTATGTGGACATCGTGTCCAAATGGGACTCAAAAGGACCCAGAAGCTCTACTCCCCTTGATAACCTGTCGTACTTTGCGGCCTGTTACCTAGTTGAGAGAGAGATTTGGGTTTTCAGTCCGGTTTAGCCCTTGGGGTGAGTCTGAGAGTGGGGAGGGCGAGCTCGACCTGATTCTATTTCCTCAACAGAACCCGGCCAGTATCGGAGACACGCTTTCAAAGGGCAGTACTGGACTGTAAGTGCAATGCGTGTCCATTACGTTTCCCTCACGTCACGCACGTGGGACAGGTTGTCCTGCAAGGAAAGGAGATGATGGTTTTTCAGTGCGGTTTATCCGGGCTAATAGTAATCAGAACACATCTGCTTTACTTGCTGTCGCTACCTAACCAAAGATGCTTCTTAGCTCCTGGAATAATAGCGTTGAAGCTCTTTATGCTTTATAACGCTCATAGAACACTGGCATTCTCCTCAAGATACAAGTGCCATGGACCTACTGAGTGGAACTCCTCCAGCGCAGCTCTGCTTTTTTGTTTTAACTTATTAAGTTTGACTCTGAAAGACTAAGAGGAATACCAAGAGGAAATGTCCTTGAAGTCAGGCACCCCCCGTGAAATGAAAATGCCAGTCATTTTGCATCCTAAGGAGATGCCAGTTTTGACGCTTGAGAGGAATCTAGCTCAGGGATTCTACATGGGAGGTGGGAAAGAGCAGCGGATAGCGGAGAGGGGAGGAGTGTCTGAGCAAGTAACTCAGCACTAATGTGTAGACTGTAAATATTCAGAAGTCAAAAACTCAAGGCCAATGGCATGGATTTTTATCTTAGAGGAAGGTTGGAAGGTGGAGAGGGAAGATCAGGGTGTATGCATAATAAAATAAAATTGCACATAGATATTCTCCTTGGCCTTGCTTAGGAAAGTGCGTACCTGTGTGTTTACATTGATTTCCTGAGACATACCCCCCTACGGGCATTTTCTTCACCCGGCTTTTTGGGTGTGCCTGGATTCTGTATCTTATTTCAAGATAATGCTCGAAATAAGACAGAGAAAGTAGCTGTTTTGCCATAAGTGAGAGATCTTAAATGCATAAAATTCTACCCACTGGGAATAGTCAAAATGTATCCAGACGGCAAAAAAAAAAAATCAAAACTGAAACGCATTTCCTTTCACTTTGCATTATTTTACCATCTATATGCCAAAAACAAGTGCATGCCTGGGAAAAAAAAAGACCCTAATTCATAAAACATCCTATGGTATAGCAAATAATGCAGAAATACTAGGGCCTGCTTCCCCACTCCTGCTGCTTTTCGTTGAAAAACAATCCCAGACCATCTCAATAATTTTTCTCTAGAGTAGTGGAATCTACAAGAGGAAAGACTATGCCTAGGATACTGGGCTTCCTTCCCCTTCTCACCTTCACCCAATTTCCTTTAGAACCTCCCCTTCCCTCCCCCTCCCCTTTTAATTTGGTCTCTGAATAGAATCCCAGGTCTCAGGTCACTGTTAGTAACAACCATTTTGACAGCTGTTTCCACCTCAAAATCGGGTGCTTCCTAAATTATTCCCTTTGAGCTTCTTTAAAGAAGTGCACCTGCAGAATCCTGAAACACCGGCTTTGATTAAAAAAGTATCAGAACTTTGCTTGTCTCTGTACCTTATAGATTGTGTAGAAAGCCCAAGTCCTCTTTGAAGAAGCTCATAAACCATGCGGGCACAGCTTTGGAAAACAGAAGAGAATGAAATGGTACATACCCCTCCGAAGGAATACATACTAAATAACTTATTCGTATTTTTGTTTTGTTTTCTTTTACTACAGTTCTGAAAACCGGTACCTCACAAAGGTATTAGAACAAATGAGAGGTTCCTGTGTAGACGCTGGCATTGCTGGGAAATAGAAATACTTCTTTAAGGAAAGGAGGAAGCTGAAGCAGATGACTTTATACAACTTATTCGACCTTATTTTCCAGATTCCCAGATTCTATCCCTAGTCCCTGCCAAAGATCACAGCGACCTACTCTATTGCTGTTGTCCTTCCCCTTCCCCACCCCCTTAACCTCCACCTCTCCACTAAACCTAACCATCGAAGCTGTGGGATGGGAGAAATGGAACCAGTGACTTAAAAACGAAACGTCAAGCGAAAACGAAAGGTTGAAAACACAATGCCTAAGTCCCAGACACAATCATTTCATCCCGGGAGATTTTCGTAATGGAAATTAAGAAGGGAGGGAGAAGAGAGAATGAATTGGGAATGAAAGAGGGGGAAAATTCGAAAGGAGGAAAAAGGGAAAGAATTGTCTAAAAACAGTTCGTGCGTCTCAGCCAACCAGATTTCAAAGCACTGACACCACCAATGTTTATCCGATTTTCTTCCAATGAGTTACTGTTTTCTTATGTTTTGTCTTATATTTATTTTTCCAAAGAAAAAAATCAGGGTTTTTATTATTATTAATATCAGCATTATTAAGATTGAAAGAACCGATGTGGAAAATCCAAGAGTTGTCTCCAAGTGTATCTTGATTAGACACCAAGAACCAGTATTGTTGCTCCGTTGTGCGCCTCTGATTTTTAAAAAGTTATTTTCTTTTCTTTTTTTGTTAACTTTTGTTTGTGTGTGTGTTCTACCTATTATAATTCTTCCAAAGCCAATCCAATATTTTAAAGCTAAAATTAAAGTGTTTCTTTTTTTCTTTTTTTATTTGAAAGATTTTTCCCTTTTCCTTTTTTTTAAAATTCATTTTCTGTGTTTTTCCTCCTTGTCTCCAGTTTTACTACCTGGTCCTTCCCCAGATGTGTGCCTGTTAGTGGTGCTGTTGTTCAAAAACATCTTGTCCATGCCTTTGAGAGCCTCTGTCAGGTAGTTCTGCAGTGCTGTGAGGGCAGCGCAGATAGCTGGAGCCCCAAATCCATGGGTGATGAGGCTGAAGTGGGTCAAGCAGCTCTGAATCCCAGGTTCCAAAATGGGGCTGGGCCTACTGTTTCCAATAGGTGTCCTGTCCTGGGCGAGCAGGTCTGTAAATTCTTTACACAGTTGCCTACATCAGGAGGAACAAGAACAACAGCAAAAATCATACTTTCCATCAACCTCTTTCTCCCCTCCTCCTCATTGTCACCAAAAAAGGACAAACTCAAACAAAACCAGACATAATTCTAACCATGATGGAGGTAACTTAGGTGATTCTGTTGTTTCTCTTTCCAATTGCTTCAGTTACTAAGCAGCTGGAGTTGAAAGAGAGAGAGAGCATAAAAGTGGAAATTCCCTACCTGGAAGGGAGACCATTGCAATGCTGTTTTACTTTTCTTTTATGAGTTCTATCAATAGTTTTGGGTTTCTGTTTCTTGATTCTATGGGCTCCACCACTGGACAATTGAATATCATCCCCAGGCTATTTTCAAGATTTTTTTTAAAAATGTAGCACATTCAAAGATTTATAACTGGAAACAACTTTTAAAGACATCTAATCCAATTCCCCCATTTTATAGATAAAGAAACTGAGACTGAAAATAGTTGAGAAAAGTTCAAGGTCATACAGAAACTGAGTGTCAGAACTGAGTTGCAACTTGGTCCTCTCTTTTTCCCAAAACCCAACTTTCTTTCCCACTGTTCCTCAAAAGTGATGACCTCTTTGAATTTTAAGCTGACTCCTTTCTTTCCAAGGCCACTTTCCTCAAGCCCTCTTCTCCCTCTAGTCACTTTTCCATCAAAGACAAATGACCCTTAAATGTTTAATCCTTCATTCACAAATTTGACAAAGGCATAGTATCATTTACTCCAACTCTACAAATTGCCAAGGTGCTGACTTGCCCTAGACCAGTCACTATTTATGCCAAGAGAGCAGAAAGGAATGCTGATGCCATTTTAAAAATTTATTTGAAGAAAGTGGAAAAGGGAAAGATTAACTTTTTAAATCTTTTATACTCTCTAGTTTAAGTACTAATAGAAAAATATGGGATTAGGGTAGTAGTCAGAACCCTAAACAAAGGAAGTTTAGCAGAACAAGTAGGGGAATAAGTGGATATAGAAAGAATAGCACCCAAAATATTTAAGATTATCACAAAACATCCCAGCTTAGAGGTACTGTATGCATAGCTATTTATGTATTGCTTTGGTTTTAGTTCCTAAAAGAGGAAAAAAAAAGATGAAGCAACAATTCATATCCACTAGGATGTCAGCCTGAAAAAAAAAAAGGTGCATCTTATACTATGCCCTGAAGGTAAAAACAACAACAACTTTATTTTGATTATTTGAGCAAGGGCACAGAATTCCAGAGATGCCATCCTTTCAGGAGAAACAAACGTCTGCTTTTAAAATTATTTCAATAAGAAATACCCTATCTGACAGTAAAAATCCTGAAAATGCAATGGAATAGGAAGGCCTACCTGCTTTATGAGATTTGCAACTCTAAGCAGACTTTGTAGACTTAAATCAGAAGCTTTACTTACATTAGGCAGGAAAGAGAGACAGTGCAGAATTCAGAAAGAAGGTGCTAAACAATTTGCCTTTAAAACATTTCTACTAAAAGCTTTCCCCTTAAGGGTGGCTGACCAGGAAAAGTGCTTGCCTTTGGGGCATTTTCCCCTTACTTTGAAGAAGGAAAATACATTAGCACTCTTCTTCTTCTTCTTCTTCTTCCCTTTTTTCCCTTCCATTTACCCAAATTTCAGAAACCCTTTCTCTCATAGCTGTGAGTGAGAAATAGGCACAGGATTAAATCTAAAATACTCCACAGTCACCACTAGCAAGGGGTCAGGAAGATTATTAGCATAGAAATGCTGCATAAAAAAGAAATCAAGACAGCCCTCTCCTGTTCTCTTCTTAACTTTGCCAGGGCAAAGAGAAAATAATTTTTATAAAAGACTTTAAAAGAGCCCAAAGATCCCTCTCAGTTTCAAATGATGTATTAAAAATGTCACTTTTACTGTTTAAGAAAAATAATACATTTCACACTTTCCTGACATCCATTTCCCTTTTCAATGTTGATCCCTTTTTTCATCTCTCAGGACCTTTTCCCTTCCCTATAAAGCATCAAATTCAAAAGATTCATAGTCTCAGGATGCCAAAAAAAAAGTCCCTTCTCCCAGCAAAACAGGGGAAAAGTGATTTGATAGAGAATGAGGAAGATGTCTATAATTCCATAGGTGATTGGTCCTTTCAGAGGCAAAACCAGCCCAAAGTTGTGGGGAATTCCTGACAAGCTTTGATGGGCAACATGGTTACAGTTTTTTCTTGGGTTCTTTTGCATTACCAAAGTGCCAAAAAGGAAACTTTGAATTTGGAAGAACAAATGGTAGAGTCAAACATTTTAAATCTTCAAAGCCCAAACCAGGGTCTGTAAGCAATTAAAGTTCTGGGACATTAATATCTTTTGACCCTGCGGAAAGGGGCAATCAAATTCAAATCACGTCTAGAAAACATCTGGACAAATTTGAGCAAATGATTTTTCAGCCTTCCATATATTTCTTTAAATTACGCTGTCAACGGAGCAAACCGCGTCCTAGAGCACTAAATAAATGATCGCTGTTTGGGCCGTGCCTGCAAGATAAACGTGCAAGAACATGCGGAGCTGCACCATTGAAGGCCTAAGCCTACCATAAAACACCAAACAATATGACACAGAAGCCAAAGACAGGAGTAAATCAAATAAATAGAAAACCCACTGTAAAAGTTCAAATGAGCTGTAGACCTAAATTTAGCAATAGATTTACTATTTTTCCCTCTGGAGTTGTAGTAAATTTTACAAGTCTTTGGAAGATGACAAACAGTATCATTGGAAACATAGTAATTATAGATGGATGGATGTATAGATCCATACTTATGTGTATATCCATACATATATGTGTGTGTATCCATCCATATATATCCATAAATGTTTATTTGTATATTAGAAATAATTACAAATGTGATGTAGAGAGAGAACCACAGATATAAAGATATACAGAAATTTACATCCATAATTCTAAGGAAGAGCAGGATACAATCACAGATTCAATCTTTCTTAAAACCTTAGTAATAATGAAGACAAATTCAGAGTACTCAAAGTCAGTTTCACACATACAACTAATCCAGGGAGAGACACGGGGAAGGAAGGAAGGAAGGAAGAGAGAGGGGAAATAAAGAAGGGAGGAGGATAAGAAAGAAACAGGGATGAAAGAGAAAAGGGAAGAATTGTAAAACATTTTTTTAGAAATTGTCTCATCACACAACAGTCCTTTGAAGTGAGTACTATAGATATTGTGTGAAAAGAGCTCTAGATATGGGTTTGAATTCTGGCTCTTTTTTTTTACTCTTTAATATTAAGCAAATCACTTATCCACTCAAAACCTCAATTTCTGTCAAATGAGAAGGCTGGACTAAATGAAGACTTGAGGTCCTTTCAAGCTCTTATCACCACCACCAGGTTCAGAGAGGTTAAGTGTCTTTTCTATATCTACAAGGTTAAAGAGGAAAGGAAGGCAGGAAAGAAGGGAGGAAGGGAGGAAGTAGGAAGAAGGAAGGAAGGAAGGAAGGAAGGAAGGAAGGAAGGAAGGAAGGAAGGAAGGAAGGAAGGAAGGAAGGAAGGAAGGAAAGAAGGAAGGAAGGAAGGGAAGGAGGGAGGGAGGGAAGGAAGGAGGGAAGGGAGGGAGGAGGAGGAGGGAACGAAGGAAGCTTGGACCGAGGGAAGCTTAGTAAGAAGGAAGGAAAAATGGATCCTATGGGGCTTGCACCAATATTCATTTTTACCTTGCCCCACCTCTCGACCCCAACATCCCAGAGAAACTCAGAAATGTAACACAAGGCTAGCACAAGGCAACACAAGGAATCACAGAGAGTTTTCCGGGAAAATACCCCCCCCCCACCCCCTCACACACTGACTACTCTGAATTTAAGTGGGTCAAAAAGGCAGAACCTCAAGGCCTCCTAATACTTCAGCTAAAAATACTGAAGGGTAGAGAAGACCGAGAGCAGAGAAGACTGGAGAACAATGACACTCACTTTGTAGCCAGGAGCATATTCTTTCGGGAGTGCAGATCACTGGGATCGGTGTGCTGCCGATTTAGATATTCTGAAACAGCTTTGGCGGGAAATTCAGTTTCGCAAATGTACCCAAAATCCCGAGCTAAATGAACAGCTTCTCCTGAAAAGATAACCAAGAAGGCCGCAATCAACATGGGATCCTAAACATGCCCAAAGGGCTAGACTAGATCAACAACTTCCCTTCCCCATTCTGTAGGGACGTAGGAGGAGGCTAGCTGAAATTTAAGTTGGCACATCTTTTCTAAAAGCAAAGGGGAGGGGTGGCTAGGTGGCGCACTGGATAAAGCATCGGCCTTGGAGTCAGGAGTACCTGGGTTCAAATCCAGTCTCAGACACTTAATAATTACCTAGCTGTGTGGCCTTGGGGCAAGCCACTTAACCCCATTTGCCTTGCAAAAACCTTAAAAAAAATCAAAGGGGAAAGAAGTGATTCCCTCCCCTCCATCCTCAATGCAACCTACTTCTAACAGTTTGTCAGCCTGAACTTGAACTTGATCTTGTTTAAATAGGAAGGTTTCTTAAATTCTGTCTTGAGGTAACAAGCTATATTCGAAAGCTGACTGTCCAGCCCCTTTTCCTTCAGTTCCTTTTCCTTCCTTTTTTCAAAGCATCATCAATTTCCCCTTTTTAAAAAGCCAAATGTTACTACATTCCTCGCCCTCTCACACGCTGGAAAAACCGCAGATGATCAAAGATAATTCATACATACAAATATACATACATACATGCATACATACATACATTTATAAAAGAAATAATTATTCCAAACTTAATTCTAATTGTCATTTCCACTGCTAGTCAAGTTTTAGGTTTCTACCCTCCGGAGGTTTGTGTCATCAAACTCCTACTGCTGTGTTTTCTGCCACCAGAAGAAGACTAAGCTGTACAAAGCAACTAAGACTCTGGGGGGTTTCCAGAAGCTTTTGTCGCAGTCCCTTTAGAATAAAGCATTTAAAAAAAGCCCACCCCAAACAAAAACAAAAATATTTTAAAACACTGCCCCAAGTGCTCTGGGGGAATATTCGGAACATGCAAAACATAATTCCACAACCACATTATTTTGAATGAGAGAGGCTTACTTTCAAATGTCACTTAAAGGGGTTGTTAAAGGGAGTTCCCGAAATAGATCTAACAGATTAATTAACTTGAGAACTGCTAACAAAGCAGTGGTATTTCAAGGGACTTCCAGTTCTCCACTAGGAAGTGGTCTATTCTTTTCTTCTTTACTTCTGTCCTTCTTTGCCTTTCCTTCCTCCCTTCCTCCCTCCCTCCTTCCTTCCTTTTCCCCCTTCCTTGCTTCCTTCCTTCCTTCCTCCTTTCCCTTTTTTGTTTTCAACAGTAGATGTACTATATAGTGCCTGAACTAGAATGAAATATATTGCTTATTCAGAATCCATAAATGCCATATACACCATATTCAGGTCCATAAATATTCTGGCAATTAATTGTCCAACTGCAACCACTGGCGCAAGTCGCACTTTCAATGAGACGTTAAAATTAAAAGTTGTTTTCAATATCTGTGTGAGTAGTTCTTAATTTTTGCAGAGACTATGCCATGATAATCAAACATCCATGTTGTTGCATTCATTCAAACCCCTAAATTACTGTGACCATAAAGTAATGAATCCACAAGGATCAGTTTTCTATCATCAAGGTGATTACGTTGCAATTGCAAAGCCCAAATAGCAAAGTATGTATCAGATTCCACAACTGCTTTCTGCTAGGACCATTTGAATGGATTTCTTAGTTATTCATTTTCTGTTCAGATTGTATTTTATATCTACTCCAAGGAGTGAATTAGAATGCATATATTTATGGTGAGTGAATAAGCAGCGGATGGTTTCTCTTATTGGTCCCTTCTGCATTTTCTTCTGGGTGCAAAAGGAATCCTGAATCTGATTACGTTTAATTTCAGAAACAATGTATTCAAAGTCATCTGAATGTTTAACTATAGTAGAAGTGACATGATCCTTAAATTTCCTGTTTTATAATTAAATAATAATTTTCTTTGGTTTTGTTTTCCCCAAAATTCTTAGCTGTGTTCTGAAGGCTGCATGGAAGCTCCTTCAAGAAAAGATTACATATTGCAAATGAGATTCCTTCATGCGAAGGAAGCTAGAACTGGATGACCTTAGAGATCTTATTCAGATCTAACTTCTCTAATTATTTTAATCGAAAAAGTAAACTTTCAGTCGTTTCTATGAAAAAACTGCCTGCGTCCTTTCTGCCATTATTAAAGTATCTTTGCAGTCTCATCTAATCTAATGCTTGACTTATAGAGGGCACAAAAAATTGCAATGATTTCCAGTTAATCACGAAACATGTAAAATGTCAGGCTACAACTGAAATAGTTAAGATCAGCCAGTCTGTAAAATGAACTGCAATTCTCTGCTTACCTTCCACCAGGGAGGTGAGTAAAGTGACATTTGCGGCTTTGCGCCTGCCCGCGGGTAAATTCAAACCGATTTTTTCTAGCCTTTCTCGCAAAGATCTCCCCCCATTTTTCGATTTGGCTCTGGAATTGCAAGAATTAACATTCTGATTAACCTCAGAGTGTTCCTGAAACAAAGTTTAGACTTAGCAATCTAAAGACCACTGGAGCTTGAAGAGGTTTTAACTTGAGGTTAGCACATTTTTTTTTCACTTTCCTTTTGGATGTTTGCTGATAGTTTGCTGAGGTTTGCTTAATTTCTGCAATACAAGACATTTTAAAAATTGAGTAGTTTCCTTTTATCTCCAGAGAACAATGATACCAGATGGGAATCATTAGTGTGTAGGTACTAATATTAGTCCAGGGAAGGTAGAACTTGTAAGTGCGTGCACATAGATAAATCGGGGAAGCAGGAATTATACAGGTAGTATTTAAGGCAAAGCTCCCAAGTCTTTACCACCTACCTGTTCATTCTCTTTCCTTATAAAGCCCCATTTCTCTGTGAAGAATACATACCACGAAATACAGTCTAGATAAGGCAGTGAATTTGCTGTAATTACGGATGATCAAGGACAAGGAGAAGAGGCGGGGGTTTACAAGAGAATGAGGAAAGTGAATGGAAGACTTCTAACTATACACATATATGTTATATATGTATATAAATATGTTGGACGAATGACAGAAAGAAAAATGAAAACTTTTAAAGGAATTCTTAAACTCAGTTGCTAGGAAGATCTCCGTTTGCAAAGAGAACTAACGATAAAAGGGACAACAAAGCAATCAGCAATAGGAAGACCATGATACTGTGTCTATGAATTGAAACAGGACCCTAAGAAATTAAATCTACATAGAAAACCAAAATTTCTCTTCCTTATGGACAGAAGATCAAGAAATGGGCAGGACCTCCTTTGCCCCAAGGAGGTTAGTGGAAGGTTTTTTTTTTTAATTTCGTCAAAGGGGAATTCTGATGAGCCGACTGTGAAGCCACCAGAAAAAAAAGTCTCATTTGTCACTGTTGAGGGACACTCTCCCTGTTGTCACTGTGTGAGGAATCCCCCATAGGATTCCTTGAAACTCGAGGTAAATGATATCTTCACATTTGATTTTCAGGGGAGATTCTTGAGTTGTTCAACTTTCTAAATAGGAAATATTTCAAAGAATATCAGGAAGTAAGTTACAGAGAGGAATAGTCAACTTTTTTGACCAAAAAAAACCCCACATTGAGTTTAACAGGTGAAAGGGAAGAAACTCTTAGGGTGACTACAGGTACCCATAAGAGAGGATGGAACAAGAAAGGAGGAAACAAAAAAAAAGTCACGGAGGGGGGAAGTACCCTGTGGTCTGGTTGCTTTAATTTAAGAGCATTTCATTGTTCTATGACGCATGTGCGTGCCTGCGTGTGTGTGTGTGTGTGTGTGTGTGTGTGTGTGTGTGTGTGTTTGGGGGTCTGAGCACGTGCTTGCCTTGGATACATCAGTTAGGTCCTTGGTACCTGCGATTCACGTCCATGTTTCCAGAAGACATTACTTAGCTTTCCGAGCCCCCCCCCCGCCCCCAACCCGAAGCAAGCATAACATATTGGCTGCAAATTTCTTCTGTAGGATAATGATTGCACGAGGAAAGGCACGGGTCGGGAGAACATGTTGGCTGCTGCTGAGTTGTACCTTCGAAGGACTCCGCCGAGTAGAGAAGCGTTCAGGCATTCGGGAGGGGAGAGTCGTCTTTGAACTTCCCCCACAGTCACTTTGTACTTTGAAGTTGAACTGAGCAGAGACAAGCGACCAGGAACAGAACAGAACACTTCTCCTGTATTCACCGACATCCCTCCCAGGAAGCCATCTTTATTCATCATCAGAGAAGTCACAGATTTGGGAGGAACCGGAACTGGAAAAAATAATAAAGCACATAATAAAAGCGGTGATACTGTTCAGTATCCGGCTACACCCCTCTCCCACCTTCCTCTAGCAAACGAGGCGAAAGAAGCAAAAAGTGTAGTCTTGTTTGTTGGTTTGGAACAGTAGCTCTACAAAGTAAAAAAAAAAAAATTAAGGTTTTTGCAAGGCTACGGGGTTAAGTGGCTTGCCCAAGGCCACATGGCTAGGTAATTATTAAGTGTCTGAGGTCAAATTTGAACTCAGGTACTCATGACTCCAGGGCCGGTGCTCTATCCACTGCGCCACCTAGCCGCCCCCACAAGGTAAAAAATTAAAGGAACAGACAACACTACAGAAAAGTCACCAAATCCAATGGACTAAGGTATTAGTTGGCATTGATTCTGCTAATTTCATCTCCATTATGATCTTATTTATTAAGGAAACAGTTAATGGAGGCATCTTTCCATGAGAGGGAAATAAATAAGATGAAATAATTCTCATCGAGAGAACCCGCATTTGGAGACAATTCGTACATTCTTTTTACTACCAACTAAAGTAGGGTAGAGAGGAGGAACTGTGGCTATGGTCACAAGCGCCCTTGGAACAAAGCTTAGTTGGGGATTTGGGCTTGGATTAAAAAAAACAAACTTTAAATATTATTTAATGTAGAGATAAAAATGCCTAGCTCTAGAAACAAATACAAATGATTTAAATTCTAAGTGAAAACAGTTCCTCTGGCAACATGAATTATGTTTAAAAATTAATCATAAATTACAAGCTCATAATTGTTTCGAGAAGTTAGGATTTACAACAGGTGCTTCAACCTGCCAATCACTTTCCTTTTTTATGTTGTTAGGGCTGACCTTCCTGAATTTGCTTCATTTCGACAAGAAATTGATAACAAAATGTACTCCAGGAACGGTTTATGCAGAAGTTAATATGACCTGACGGTTATTTGCTACTGCAACCAAGATGCATTACACTTCTCCAGGCTGATTTTTTTAATTGCAATTTTATTTTCTTTCTTTCTATGCAAAAGTGGTGGAAACTAATGGGGAAAGGAAGAGAATCTAAGATAAACAAACAACATAATCAGACTTCCTGCTTATTTTATATTAATTAATTTATATTGACTGCTCACCACCCCCTCTTTGCATTGCCATTAAGGTGATTAAGTAGGCAACTTCTCTTAGATGATGTCATTAGATAATGTTCAATTTAGGGTGATCCCTGAAATTTCCGATCTAGGTGGAGAGTTGTCTCTGAAATGTAGTACCTAGGGAATACCATAACCTCACCATATTGTTCTACATTGTCAGTTTTGTTATACCATCTGGATCTAAGAATCCTAATATGTTAATGTCATCTGACAGTTTCATGATTTCTATTGCACAGACTAGGTAAAACAGAACTTGACCATTTTAATAGCTGATTTCTCACTCCCACACAACTTCACAATCAGAACCTTTTGACTTTTGAAAAACATCCCCAAATTAAAAATATATTGCTTCATGGAAATCTATATAATTTCTACTTTAAACCAACTATAAGGTTAGGTTTTTGAGAGTCAAAAACTTGACATAAGAGCTACAAACTTTTCTGGTCTTAAGTTTTATTATATTTTGAGTGATTTGCCCCTCTCTATTAAGTACTTCTACTCCCTTCTCCACTATAATTAGTACTGAGCACAGAATATTTCATCCCACTTGATCAATTGAAAGAACAGAAATGATTCACCAATGTTTGGCTTTCTAAGTAGATTCTGAAAAGCTGTCTTCACTCCAGAGTTCCTCACCCTTCTCTCAGCAGTAAATATTTTCATCTGAGAATGACCCAATAAAGACACCCATGGGACTGGACATGAAATTTGAAATTTCAGATGACCTAAGTTAAAGTCACTGTTTATCTAAAGACTGTGTCAGGCATAACTTTCTATTCTTTCACCCAACAAAACCAACTAAACTTTAAAATACTTCTACTTGGACAGCAACACCTATTTTAATACATCAGAGAGCCACAAGGCCTGTGAGTTTCCCAAGGCAACAACACTACAGAAAAGTCGCCAGATCCAATGGACTAAGGTATTAGTTTGCATTGATTCTTCAAATGCCATCTTCATTATGATCTTATTTATCAAGGAAACAGTTAATGGAGGCTCTAGAACACTTGAAAGCTGCATTAGATAAATCTTGAAGAAATATTAAACCTTCCAGTTCATCAGTATCAATTTCTCTGCTCTTTGATACCCCTAATATTTTTTTGAAATTTCCAAATTTAACAATATGTAACACAAAAGTGAAATGAAACATTTTTGTTGGCCCAATGCAATTTTCCATCATCTTCAATTAAAAGAACATTGGAGAAATATGGGTTTTTAATATTCCACCTCCTCTGTTATAGTACTTCTCTCCCTCCACCCCCAAGTTCATGTCTTGCTTTCCACAGACCTTGAAATAAAATCCATGGTGAATATCTTAAAATCCCCTGAGATGTGTGATATTATCATATATGGGAAGTTCCAGAGACACAGACTCTTGAAAAAAATCATAGCTCTGGAGACATTTATAACCTTCCCTCTAATTTAGCTATTGTTAATTACCTGATTTACCTGACAAGAGCCAGTTCCTTGGGGAATATATTTCACTACCTCCCACGTGTGCACAAGAAAGTATGTGTGCATCTATGCATATATATTAGCATTTAAATACTACTGATCTAATCAGCCTTCAAAAGTGCCTAATGAATGGAGTGGCTTCATTTACCCAGAAACTATATAAATATGCATATCTGCACGTATGAGTATTTATTTTTTTGGTTCTGTTTCTGGTTTCTAATTTGTTTCAAGTGTCAACATATACCCTCACACAAGGCCCCAAACTTCTTTCTAGATTTGAATACTTTCTGTTGAATCCGGTATTTCCCATTTCTCTACAGAATGCTTTCCTGCTCCAAACTCTCTGCTTCATTATCACCTGCCTCAAATCCAGCCCACTTTGCAGCCTGATTAACCTATTATTTTATTCTCTTTGTCTTTTTCCTTCCGTTTCCCCTCAGCTTATCAATAAACCGACAGAGCAACCGGGCCCGGTTGATTTGTTAGTAATTATGAGCATACTGTTCTAACGCACGAATCTCTAGATGAGTGAGATAGGTTTAAAACGACAGCAGGAAATGGTAAAGAAATGGAGCATAGCAAAACTCAGCGTGAAGCTTTCAATTCTTTACATGTTTACAATTTTCTGTGCATACATTAAAGTTGAGTGGTCTCCCCACCCCCACCCCCCCAGTTCTCTATTGGATTGCACAGACAATTTTAAGATAAAGAAAATACAAAAAACAAAAACAAAAACCCATTTAATCTAACCCTTTCTCTCCACATAAGAAAGGGATGGGAGAGAAACATTCATTTAAACAATCAATATTTCATTACAAAGGTTTATTTAAGAGAATGTGAGTGTGTGGGGGGGAAGTGTAGGGGGGGAATTAAAAGAAAATGTTACTTTAATGAACTATGTAGGATATTGTTATTATTGTTACTATTACTTTTCATAGGATAGCATAGGTCCTGGCACAAAGTGGGCACCTAAAATGTGTTTTTTAATTGGAATCTCCCCTTTGGATTCTTCTGACTGGCAGAGAATCTGAACTCATTCTAATTATACCTTGTATTCATTTAATATTGGAAGTGGAGGAGTAAGCTGTATGAAAATGGAATATTGTAAGACCCCCAGCATGAGAAGTCACCTGAAAGAAGTGTTTGCTATTAAAAATCAAATGGATCTCTCTGGAGGTCTTCCTAAGATTCATCCCCTCTCTGAAATGGTTTCACAAATCCTAGCTCCTTCCCTACACCATACCACTTCTAATTCCAAATAGGACAAAATTGTATTGTACTTCGATGGTACTTGGAAGAATCTTTGCCCAAAGGGGACAACTTACTTTCAGAAGAAAACCAGGTCGACAGAAGGAAACCTGGTGCTTTAGTCACAGGTATCCCTTATTTCATTACTTGGGTGGTTGTAAAACGATCTTTTTGTTGCTCTAAGAATGTGGTTATTGCGGTCCAGTTTAGCTGTGGGAAAAACTTTGGGGTTGGGATTGTGTGTGGTATCTTTCAAAGGGATTGGATACTTATAAAAGTGGAATCCTCCTGGTGCTTTCACCTTTATGTAAAATAAACTACACTCACATAATTAAGCAAAAATACCTTATGCTTCTTAGTGCCTTACATTTTGCAAATCACTTTCACATCATACTTCATTTGATGTGTACCATGCAATCCTGTGAAATAGGTAGGGAAAGCCTAAACTTGATCGTTAACTCTAGAAGAAATTTAACTTCAGAGAATATTAAGTGACTTCCCCTAAATCACACTAGTAAGAGAAAGAGGTAGGATTAGAACCTAGTTCTTCGTCACTAAAAACCCACTTCTTTGTGCTTCTACATAACCCTTGGTTTTTTGTTTTGTTTTGTTTTGTTGGCTAAAGAAAAAAGTCACAGCTAAAATTTTATGGTGGAGAGGGGGGAATAATTGTATATGCCTTTCATCCAGAAAAATAAGAAGAAATGTTGAAAAGAAACCATGAAAATAAAAACCCAAACATATAGGTGACTATGAACCATTGCAACAATATATGAACTTTCAACTTAGACCACGTCAGAATTTCTAAGGTGTCATATGACATGTTTCTGTAGTCTCTTGTCAAATAAATTGTGTTTTGAGTTTTTAATACTGTTAAATATTTTAAAATGAGAGGTGAGCTTTTGGGGAGTATGTTATAATAGTGGTGATTATTTCCATAAGCAGGGCTCCCCCCACCTTCCTGATCTTAATGGAACTAAGAGTTAAGAATGATTTTTTAATGTCTCGTTGGATTTTTAGACTGTTAATGTACCGCATCCTTCTCATTATTACTTTATTGATTGCTCATTGACCAGCCCCCTTCAAATCGTATTAACCACCCTCTGCCAGTTTAGATTAGGAGAGTTTAAAAAGCACCTTCCATTATCGCACCCCTACCCCCACCCCACAATGGAGTTCAGACTTGGCAGCTTAATGTTAGCTCTAATGGGGCAGCTCAGAGATGAGGGGCCACGGTCCCTGCCTATTGCATTAATAGCTCAAAGGGGGCTAATACAGAAAATTAGCCTTAAACGAGCTCTGGAGATCTTCAAATGAAAGAGCCATTTATCACGCTGGCTACCTTCACTCCACTCGTTTGCTCTCTCTACTGGGAACAACTCATTTCCTCTTAACTAAATTACTTCAGAAATGTCAACTAAGCCCAGATAGCAAACATAACAAGAGAGCAAGCCTAGAATACATGGTAGGATATCAAGAAAATGAGAGACTGAATAAGTTAATTTTTTCCAAAAATGTTTTTTTTAAAAATTATCATTATTCTAGGAAAAAAGAAGTGTGCAAAATACTCAAGTTCATTAGTGTCCAATTTCCTGCGATTTCCTTAAACATAGAATCCTCAAAGACACCCAGTCTTGAAAAAGCCCTTTACCTTCTGTTCATGAGCTAAACTATTCATGGAAACCTTCAAAAGTCTATTAGAAAACACATTAAACAACTCTGTCCCCTGCCAATTATTGAAATTTGGTGTATCCGATTCAAAAACCCACCTTTCTCACCCCGTGTACTGCACAATTAACCTGGTGGACACATTCCTATTAAAGGTTATGAAGTGAAGAGTCAGAGATGTGGGAGAGGGAAAAAAAAGAGTCGGGGAAGAATAGAGTGAAGAGTAATAAAATCTTAATCTGAATGTAAGGTCGTTCTTAATTCTTTTACTGTGGATGTAAAACTAAAGGGGGGAAAATCCCTTTGTTTTTCTTCATTGGATCTTCTTTGCACTTAGTATGATGCACTATTTATTGAACAATAGACTTGACAGTAGTCTGTGCACATTTCCACAAATAAATTTTAAACTTAAGTGTTTGAAATGTAATACGATATTTGATTGTTTGGGTTTATGTCAAAGTTAGGCACAAAAATTCACTATTAAAAATTGTGCCAGTTTAGAAGAGTCAGCAAATTTAAATCAATATTTTAAAGGTATCTTTAATTCTCCCTATTCATTAAGGGAAGAATACGTTTTTAATGTATATATATACATATTATATAGACGAAAATAAAATGTCTTAATATATAGCATCTGCTACATTTGGCTATAAACTTTAATTCCAAATATTTTCAAAGACTGTATATTATTACCATTTCTTATTATTCAACTATGACCTTCATTCATAGATTTCACATGCAATAACTACACTAAAGCAGTGTGTAAACGCGCCTGAAGCCAAAGTACATAGAAAGTCGTTACACACACACACACACACACACACACACACACACACACACACACACACTCATAAATACACACCCTATCCAAAATCAAACAAAAACAAATTTATGGGGAAATAAGTACATTCTATTATAGATATGAGTTGAAAATGAGGAAAATTCCTTCAACAAATCACTCAGCAATTAACCAAAGGGAAAACCCAAGGGACAACCAAGTAAATTTGCTGTCAAAGAAGAAGGCATGCTTTACAAAAACTGAAGCATCCTAAATTCAAGCATCCAGGCTGGAAACTATGCAGATTTAAAAACAAGCTAGCCAAAAGAAAACCAAAGTAACTAAATGGGGGCAAGAAGCAAAATTTAACCACATAAACAGTTTTCTGATTCTCCAAATTAAAATTCTAAATCCAAATGCCAAACATATCCTCATTTCATTCTAGAGTAATTGTTCTCCCCCTCCCCCAAAGCTGAGATATGTTATATTTGACATCCTGAAGGAAAAATGAAATTTGGAATATATTCCCACATCCTGAATCTGTATTCTACAACCTTTGAAAGTTCTGGCCTTTTGGAACATTTTATAGTTTACCAGAGAATCCTTTCTTGTAAAGAATGAATTTCATTTTCATCAAATGAATTTCAAACTACTAAACTAGGCGTTGTTGACATTAGAGTAAGCATAAGAATAGACATTCTCCAGGCACTGCTAAAGAATATGCTACAGTATTTAACACTGTATCCTGGAATAACAGTCCTTTTGATAATTAAAGATCTCACTGTTTACACATTTGGTTTTCTAAATGTGTGATGTGTGAGTGGCATTAGAAAATTTCTGCACAATACTATCTCAATGCATTCTTCCAGTGACTGTCAGAAAGAGAAAAAGAGAGAGAAAATGAGAGAGACAGAGAGTGAGAGAGAAAAGCAGCTGCAATACGCCTGAAATGAGTTATTGTAATTACATTTAATTAGTTTAATTAGTTAATTATTTTGCTTACAGCTGTACGAGAGACTGCAAACATTTGTTAATATCACATGCCCTTTAACAGTATGGGGTGATTCTGCAGTCACATTAAATCATGTATGCATATGTATGTATAAAGATTTTAAAATGTGCATGAACTGCTTCTTAGGATATGTATATTTAGTAAACACATTTGGCACAACAGGAAAATAGCAACCCGTAATAGAATTTTCACCTCCCTAAAATTCTAAGTTGAGATCAAGAATTACAAAAGAGTAAAAAGAGAAAAAATAAGCAACTTTCTCTCCCAATTATTGCCCTTATTTCAAATAAGAGTTTCCCAGCTAGTCACAACTCCTGATCTGGAGTTCAGTTGCAAGAACAAATTTGAGATCCTTTTCATTCATTTCAGATGAATATATGACCAGGAAAGTGGCAATAGTACCTCTTTCTTCACCTTCCCTTGCTCTTCCTTCCCTCCTTTCAAACCTCTCCCTGTTCCAACCAAACTCCCACTTCACACAGTCAGTTAAGTCAATCACAATGTGAACATAGATTTGTGTCTCAATGGACAAAGAATTTTCTCAAACTGGGAACATATTATAAAGTCATTAATACACAACAAAAGTTAGTCTGCTTTGGGGAGATAAACCATACCTTTTTTAATGACAGACTGGTCCAATAGATTCATGCCGCTGTTATTGGCATCTTCAACTGACTGTGAATATAAAAACATCACTATTCAAATTGACTGGATATTAAAGAATCACACACATAAATCATGTCATTCCAAGCTAGAGTTTCTGTTATTTCCATTTATATTAATTCACAAAGGGAGGTGGTTTATTATTATTATTATTATTACCCCCAAATTGACATGGAAATGAAATTCACCCAAATGATACAATCTTCCCCTGGAAGAAGAAAAAAAAGGTGAGAACCATCTGGGGTATAATATTAAGTTTTGCTATCATATAACACACAGATAATCCATAGATGGTTTTGCATCCAATAAACCTTTATATCATTTGCTTTTAATGATTACAGCAATTTGACAACAGCTGTAAGATCTATATGATTTTAAGAAGATTATAAAGGACCATTTTTCTTTTTACTCGAGGATAATTTCTTTTTTACACATAATAGTTTACATTATAGGGTTTTAATTAAAGTCTGAGCAATTTGGAGTGGAATGCAAACAGCAACACATAGGAACACGTTTGTAAGCAAATAGGACCTCACACTACAGTAGTTGGTACATGTTCTCTGTGCAAGTGTGAGCGTCTCATTGCGCAATGAGAAAAATATGAGCCTGAATAATTTACTTGCTTTATTCCCAACAAGGATGTTGTTCCCCAGCAGGAGCACACCTGTTAGGAAGGTGTTCATTCTAGATGACATAAACTAATAGTGTCTTCTTCCCCATCCCCAAATAAAATAACTAAGTCAAGTTCGAGTAATTGCAAAAAAAAAGGTATTCTATCTTATCTATGAGATGATATCAAAGAATCAACATCAAATACAGATATTTGCAACAAATTTCTATGAAAAATAACTTATTGGAGAGTTCATTTGTCAATTTTGATTTCATTACAAATATGATTACAGAAATATCACCCTTGAATGTAGTATACACTTAAAATATTTCTAATATTAACTGAATGGATTATGAACATGGTCTTTGATGATTATCTGAAAACATATATGACATTTGAATTTGATTTTCTGTAGGAGAAACCCTAAATATATTTCTTAAACTTACAGATACTTTCCTGGGTTCCTGAATTCTCTTCTTTTGGCACAATTTTCCTAGTCTCCTTTAGAGTGATACAAATAGAAAGTAAAATACTTTAGAGTAAGATTATGTATTTTAACAGTGCCTCCATATCACCTTGAAACAAAATATGTAACTAGAACTCATTTCTTTCTACTGCAATTTTCAATATGACTATGCTTAATATAAATATATGTATGTGGGGGTGGAGGTGTATGTTTGTGGGTGGGTATAGAGTCAGGAACCCACTAAAATGATCAAAGCAAATGGTATTATATTATGCAAGTAAGGTGCCTTTTTAAAAAGTCAATTTTTTGATATGGGAAAAATGAACAAAGTAGGTATATTTAGAAATCAAATCATAGTATTTCAATTACTAATCATTACTTCCCTTTCCTTATGAAATATAAACTTATTTTAATCCCTCAAGTGATACATACATACATAATATCTTTATATGACTGTTGGGAGATTTATAAACTGGAAGGAACACATTTCTGGGTGTAAAGATACACATACATACTTGTATAGCTATACACATGTGTGCATATTTATATGCATATATGTCTTATATATACATATATATTACGCTTCATCAGCAACGTGGGTTAGTTGTTGTAGTTAATGAGAAGACTCTTGTCTGATTTTCTATCTAATTACGGCCGCCTGCTGGGTTTTTGTACAGGATATTCACGCAGCATGCTGGCACTTAATAGTCACAGAGAGGATCGTAAAGATTTAATTAGGACTGCATGCGGAAACGTGGAAAAAACAACTCAGACTTTTAATTACTAGACTTCTTTAGTTAAAAGTGATACCAGGGGTTGCTTTAAGAGACTAGGATGCTTTCTATCCAGTTCTACCTCCCGCCCCCCCCCCCACCCCATTCCACCTCTAAGTTAACTTCCTCATATGCTTAGGTAGTAGTGGTGAAGAGAGAGAAGCAGGAAAATAAGAGTTGCCTACAAATTCAACAATTAAAAAAGGCTCTCTCTCTCTCTCTCTCTCTCTCTCTCTCTCTCTCTCTCTCTCTCTCTCTCTCTCTCTCTCTCTCTCTCTCTCACACACACACACACACACACACACGCACACACAAACACACACACACGCACTCATATACACACACAAAGTGAAATGTAGCATACACAGAACCCAAACAACGATTTGCTGGTTTAATAGCCCCCGAGAGTAAATTGAAATAGATATTGACAGGGTTTTATAGTTTCATTTAAAAAAAATATTAGAAGCATTTGGTTAATTAGTTCCCCTCCCCCAGACTGGGAGGTTGCCCTACGTGTGAGTCAATGTGTGTTCTTCCTTTGACTAGAACAGTCTCATGCTTCTATCAGGTATGAAAACTGGGAGAGGCGGGAATGGGAAGTTCGTTCATGTCTTCATTTTTGTATCTACCGCAGAAGACAAATCTGTGAACAATGAATGATCCATTTTCCGTTGCGTTTTTCCCCACTAAGGCAGATGCTCAGCCTTCGGGCTAAGGCCCTGACCTTACAAAACCCTGTAATTAACCTTTTTTCCAAAAGAACAAATGCCTACCCCCTAATTCTCGGTGGTAGCTGGTTGTTGGAAGGACATACATACACATAGGAAAAAGGCAATATTTAACCCTCTCTTTGAGTTTCTCTTTGCTGCACATTCCACTCACAATTACTTAATAGGACCTTGAACTATTCTCTTGAGAAGTTTTAGTTTTGTTTATCTGTAACAACTATATTCTGCCCCACCCCCCTTTAGCTGTTTCCCTTTCTTTTGGTGTCTGTCAACTGAACGGCCTCTTCCTTCCCATTCACTTAAAACACACCTTAGGAAACCTAAGTCATCACAGCTGAGTAAGTGAAACCATTTTCCCCTGCCACCCTTTCTCTTCTAAAAGGGGGTGGGAGTGGCAGAGGGTGGGAATTTGGGGCGGAGGGAGGCAACAGAGAGTTGGAAGGGGGGGGGGTGAATCATTTATGGAGTAAATCATTTTAGAGTTCTGAAGTGACTCTCTTCTGCTAGCCTGTAGAAGAGTTCCCTAGAGTTATTTTGCAAGGTAAAAACTCATTTGAAATTCTCGAGGAGCTGGGAAGGAAATCAGAATGGGAATGGAAACACTCTTAAATTGGATAATCGTCTAGACACCTCTTTGGAAGGACCTCTGCCTTTGCGAAAGCACTTGTCTACTGACTGCTTTCGGCCAGCTAGAACCCTCAGATTTGCTTCTATTTGAGAATGTTGATTGAACCCATTTTACCAAGCCGTTGTACTAGCCTTGATGCTTATCCCACGAATTCGTTCAAAGAGTCTAATTTGCATACTATTCTGACCAAAACAGAAGGAAAAACAAAGGAAACAACAAAACTAATCTCTCAAACCTCACCCCAACACTCAGACAAAAAAAAAGAGGTGGAATAAAATAAGTTGCAAGATCACTTATTCCATAGAAACATTAATAATACAACTTAAATACAACATTCCTTTCTGTGGCCCAGATTGTGGTAGTAACCATTATCATCATCAGTAATAAGTTGGTATACATTCATCATTCAAAACTTCAAACTTTGTTCTCTCGGAAAGATTAATTTTAAAAGTTTTACATGACGTGCTGTCTGATTCGTTACAAAACTGAATATATTCTTTATCCTAACATGCTTAATGTAACTGGAAACATATATAAAATTAGGTTAAATCAGTAAAACTATATGATTCCTTTCAACCCATAAAATTCTTTAGAAATCAGAATCCTGAGAGTCTGTACCTTCTTTATGAATAATAAACAAATGAAATTCTTTTAAAAACCCCAATAAATTCAATAAGACGGACAACACATATAGTCTTCAATGTCATCCCAATACAATCAGATTAAAGAAAATGACAGAAAATCATTCCACCCTCCTTTTTAAATTTCATTTGTCTTCAGGAGTTTTTTGGGGAAAAAAGGTATGCATGCTAGTCTAAGCTTAAGTGTCTAAGTTCTAAAGTGTCAATTAAAAATTGGACAAATTAATCTTATCCTGAGTCATTTTAAATTGGGGGGGAAGAGGCCTGGCTAGACACCCCCCCCAATTGTTTATAATGCATCACTTCTTGCCTGTTTCTTTGTTTGGTTTCACAAATTAATCTCCAAAAACCCAGACCGTATTGTGTAGGTTTGCAGCTGGGAGAGAAATTGTTCTGAGCCTTTTGTTTTAAACACTAAAACACGTGATACCTTTTCACATGGGGGTAATGGGATTGGGAGAGGGTGGGTTGGTCCTAGAAGTTGGAAATAGTGCTCTGAAAATTGTTGGGACATAAATAAAAGAAAATAAAAGACAATCCACGTGCTATCCACGACTCTGCCAAATGAATTGACACTTTCTGGTCCTCCCATAATGCCTTAAATGTTTGCTTGCCCATCCTGCTTTCCTCCCCAGAAACTGATCTTTAATTTGTCCTTCCAAATTACCTGAGTCATTCTATACCCTACAAAGCAGGAGAAACCCGGCTTAGACATAGATGGACTTTTCACAAGACTCCCTAAGATATCTCTTTTTCATTAAAATAGCTTTAACTGTATACTAAAGAGAGTTATCAACTAGAGGAAAGTCATCTTCCTCTATGGAGATCTGTTTTCTTCTTCTAATTTTAGTGGAATAGTTATTTTTGTTTCCGCATTTGTTTGGGAGAAAGACTGTCATTCTCTGCTTGAAGTACTATAGAAACAGAAAAGGGGTGTTGAGAGGGAGGAAAATCTCGGTTCTGGACATTCTATCCTAAAAGATAATGTTAACATGCCTCATTTCTGACGACTTTCGGTGTCCATAACTGAACTCCCAGAATTAACACCTCTATATTATAGACCTTCATCTATAACTTTTCTTTCTGTAAGGATTCCAAACTCAGTCTCTTGGCAAAAGTGATGGAAATGGAGCAAACTCGCGCCGCTGAGCCCTCCTTCAGCCCTGCCCCTCTTTCCTTCCCATGCATGCTCCCATCTTTCCCTCGCATCAAACTCTTCTTACCTGAACGTCTTCCATTCCTGGGTGTCCGAGGCCATGCAAGGAGAGACTGTCCCCCATACCAGAGTCCAGTCCGTGATGGGCCGAGTGTAATAGCACATCAGGCCGCCTGACTGAGTGGTAGTCCCTCCTAGGGTCCAGTCCCGAGAGCTGAGGCAAGGCGGCCCGAGGCTGTGGCAGGAGAGAACCGGCTTCTGACCCCACTTCTTGCCTCTGCCTCTGACCCCAAGGATGCTGCTGGGGTTGGTGCAAGGGATTCAGGGAGTAGGGGTCATTAACATGGGAGTAAGGGTCCTGGCTCTGGTGATAGGGAAGCGGCTGGTAGGGGGGTGGGAAATAGGGCGGCTGGAAATCCGAGGACGGAGTGTGAGACAACGGAGGGGCGCTCGAGTAGGGTCCCTGGGACACTGAACCCAGCTGGGACAGCCGAGAACTATGGCTGGGGACTCCATCATGCCGGTCCTGAAAATAAAACAGACAAACAAAAATACAAACAACAAACGGAGAAAACCTGATTAAATATACTAATCACAACACAGAAGGACTGAAAGACAATAAATCAAAGCCAGAAACTTAGACCCAAAGTTTACTCAAATTGCACAAACACGTTCAAAATTTCCTAAATGCAAAGCATTGAAGGATAGAAAAAGAAAAACGAGAGGGGGGGGGGGGGTGAAGGGTGTGGAGAAACGTGAAGATAGTGGTGGAGAGGGGACCAAAACAAAACCCCAACATGTGAGCCTCCGACTAGCAAACCAAGGAAGGAGGGTGAGAAGGAGTGGTGGTAGGGGTGGAGAAGGGGACGCTACCAAATGCCATAATTAAAAAATGTAGGAGTGCTCTATTTGGCATGTACTCACTGCAAAGTTTTGAATTATTTCTCCTAACTATTCAAGGAGTCCAAAGAATGACAACATTGGAGTTGATTTTACATATATATATATACATACATATATATGTATGTGTATATGTATATGTATGTATATACATTCCGGCTCAACTTCTGTTTAAAATCTCCCTCACTGGCAGCTCAGCCCCAATGACAAGTCATTTAAAATGCTACATAATAATACTATTTTCACATACTAAAAAGGATCTGATAGAATTCTCCTCTCTCTCTCTCCGGGAGAATTAAACAACTTAAATAGTGTCTGATTAAAATTGATTCCTTTTGAAATAATATCCCCAACCAGTGTTAAATTTAGTTGAACTGTGGTTTCTAGAAGTTATTCCTAGGACCGCTTTTTCATTTCAAACACTATTATATTCTAGGGTGTGAAAATGGAGGACTTGGAGTTGGGAAGGAGTGGGGGTTGGGGAGTGGAGGGTAGTCCAACACAGCTTAGTGTGGGTCACAAACTAAACAGAAAGACCAAGGAAAAGAGGGAATTAGTAAATCTAACTTTCTTCTGTAAATATGCCATGTTAAAGGAAACCAGTTTTCCTTTGTACAAACAGTAGTTCAAATCTCTGACAGCAATGGCAAAAAAGTTTTTTCTCCCCTTCCCACCCCCCCACCCCAGCTGACTTGTCCAGCTCAAACCGAGAACACACAATGCGAAAGAGAGAAGCAGCTGCAGCCTCCTCCAATTATTGTGCTAAATTACAAAGCCAAAGGCGAGAGAGAGAGAGAGAGAGAGAGAGAGAGAGAGAGAGAGAGAGAGAGAGAGAGAATGAGAGAGCATGCAATTCTTGTACAACGTGGATCCGAACTCACCATGGCTGAATAGGTGTGGACTAACATCTGGAAAAAAAAGTCTGGTTACTGCTAAAAATAAAACAATGATAAAAAAAATCAAGGAGAACGGCAGAGAAACGTTCTGGACACAGGAGCAGAGCTTGAGGTATTTCCAGGACTATCCATCAAAAAAATCACCCCAGAAATCAGAATGGCAGTGTATGGTACACTCAGAGAGATCTGCTAATCTGTCTCTCTTTCTATTTTTCTCTTTTTTTCCTCCTTCTTTGGGTTTCTAGATACAGTCCTCTTCCACCCAAAGCTAGGCTCAGACTGCTTCCGTGCCCCTTCCTCCCTCCACTTGCCTACACCGCCTCATAATAATTGATATTCATGACTATTAATATTACACGACTACTTTAAAGGGAGAATGGAGGACAAATGGAGCGTGAAGCTGCAGCTAGCTCGAGAGCTCCCCTACTATTGTAAATGACGTTCATTCAGTGGAGAATTACTAGATGTAATCAGACGAGGGGGGCTGGCAAAAGCAGAGTTGGGGAAAAAGTTTAGCAGGGAAGAAGCATAACTTCAATTAACTGAGCCGAGGAGATGTGTAAACCAGACACTGCTTATTTGGAACAAGGAAGTCGGAGAGCAGCGCTAGAGGCGAAAAACAAAAACAAAAACATATTTCCTTTTTTTACATATAATTATATATTCTTAATACGAGAAATTGATTGCCCTTGGTGCTTTGTAATGATTTAAAAAATAAAACTCCCTTCCCAATTCTTTCTAAGGAAAAAAAAATGCAACCGCTTTAATTTGTCTGTTTTCAAGTGAATATTAAGGACTTTTGCTAAACATTGGACATTACATTTATTTGTTAAAGGGGAGAGGAGAAAAGTATGTAGTTATCTTTCATTTCATTCCCATCTTCTCAAAGACTGAGAAAGTTCCACATATTCACCGAGATTTAAAATTTATGCAATGATTTTGAAAGGATACTAAATTTATCCTTTCGAGGCAAAGCCAGGGGCAACATAAAACCTTTTTGGATGTTTCAGGAACCCGTTCAACTGGCCTGACTGCCATTTCTGTTAAAGTTCAACCTTCCTCCTTTCTTAAATAGGCTCATTCCAGAACTGAAGTTGTTCCCTTGTTTTCTGAACAGAGAATTTAGAGAGAGGACTACCTCTCTCTCTCTCTCTCTCTCTCTCTCTCTCTCTCTCTCTCTCTCTCTCTCTCACACACACACACACACACACACACACACACACACACCCAAAGGCGCATAGTAGTGGCCCCTTCGTATCTTATTTTATAAGGAAGGATATTTTTATGTCTGTTTTGAAAACTGAAAGGACCGTTTGGAATAAGAATTACACAAGGCAGTTAATTACTTAAACCAAACTCCTCCTATAACATATATACACATATGTGATATTTTGTATATACATATATGTATAAAATATTTTTGAATCTTCGCCTCTCAGATCTTTCCTGCTAAAGACAGAAAAAGAGGTACAGTTGACAGAAACACAGCTCTTAAAAAGTCATTCCTTTTTGACGTGGTAGCTACATGACCAGAAAAAAAAACCAATAGAAAACAAAATAAAACAAAACAGTGAATAATATTCTACATAAGATCTCGGCAGTATACTCCACAGTTCTCTATCCCTCGCTTTTTGCCACTTTCTTACCCTCTCTTTCACTCTTAACAATATAGGAGCTAGTTGCCTGGGAACTGTGGCAGGACTAAGTATTTTTCTACTTCCGCACTAGGGAGACTCTAGGGTTTCAGCGTACGGGTTGCAAGATAAGGGAAAATATTACTCAAAGACCTACCCTTCCACTCTTAGGAATGGAACAGAGAAATGGTCAAAGGCGGGGTAAAAAAAAAGCTTGGTTAGCCCCATCAATACTAATTCTGCCTCTGTCGGATTTTGTCCGTGTTCAGTTGATAATTAGCCTGACGAGAGCTTTTGTGAGTTGAATCATTCCTAGTATCTGGAAGGCGGCTTCCCGCCGGGCTTACAGAAGTCCTCCCAGGGCTGGCGGAATCGTATTTTCTTCCAGTTCCCTCCACCCCCATTCCTCGCTGCTTATGGGAAGCTTTGATGGCCTTTGTACTTTAGATCTCGATCACTTAATTTTATTAAATGCTTCCTGAGGATCGCGCGGGCTAGCAAAAGAGATCACTTTTCTCTCCTTTGCCTTCTAACTTTCCCGCTTTGCTTCTATTCTTCCCTTTTACGCCTCCCATCCTTCTTATCAATCTCTTCTTTTCCCTTTCTTCTACCCCAGCTTTTCTTTTTCTTCAATAGATTTGATTCTCCATTTCTCCAAGGGTTTTCCAAACTAGACAATTCTTAGCGGATTCTTAGCGAATCTCTAGAATCAAGTTCTGACCGTTATCCTTGAGACGGTTCAGAGAGTAAGCAATTTCCCCTTCGTTCATCGCACGGATGCTATTTTCCCCTTCCCTTCCAAGTTCCTTAATCGTCTGTCCCGGGTTTCCGCACCTAGCTCTATAACGTATGATAGATACATTCTGGGTTGAGTCAGGAATTAAATGATTTCAGCTTTCCCAGCTTTCTCAGCGGAACTCCACCGCTCCTGTACTTGACGGTTGGTTGCATAAACTTTCTCTGCAAAAAGCTATATAAGTGAAAGCTACACTGACCGGGATAAGAATGGAGGAAATAATGCATCATTTTTTAAGTTTTTGTTGCTGTTGTTATTTTGTTTCTCAACTTTTTCATTCCGATGAAAGGTTGTTGGCTTCAGTAAATGGGGAATGTGGGATGTATGTAGGAAGAAAATATGATCCCCTCAAAGTCAAACTAAAACAGTAAAGTTCTTATTATTGATGATGCAAAATGTAAAGCCTTGCGGAAACGTCATATAAGAAATTGACTTCTATAGAAAACTTGCTTTTCTGCCTGATCTATTTCTTTACTTTAGGTAAAGATCTGTCTACCTTCCTTCCTTCCTTCCTTCCTTCCTTCCTTCCTTCCTTCCTTCCTTCCTTCCTTCTTTCCTTCCTTCCTGCCTATCTATCTATCTATCTATCTATCTATCTATCTATCTATCTATCTATCATCTTTCTTTCTTTCTTTCTTTCTATCTACGTACCTATCTACCTATTATCTTCTTCAGCCTATCTTGTTATAAAGTGTCTTTCCTCTACATCCATCTCTTTCGGAAATAATTTTGAAAGTAAAAATTAAAAATCTCAGAATCATTCGAATGAGGCTAAAATTAAAATAATTTCCATCATTCTCCGGCACAAAGCATGGAGAGTATTGGTTTCCTAGTGTTCTCTGACATTCTGTCTACATTCGGCCACACTAGATTCCATTCTAGAGCCCTAAAATATTGGGAGATTTTTAAACGGAAGAAAAATAAAAACAAGTCTCTTATACTTAATCCCCCCCCCATTCCAGCATTATAAGTCTTTTCCTCCGTTGATTAAAGTCTCCCCAAGCAGGCTTTGCCAAAAGTTTAAGGACTTCGAGAAAACTGAACCAATATGTGCAAATAAATTTCTGTTTAAATTCATCATTTGGCTTCTAATAATTTCTAATTCTATATCTATAGATATAATATGTATATAAGGATGTCTGCTTACCTCATAGATGTCTTCGTACTTGACATTTTCAACCAGTTTCCAGAGCATGATGGCAGCCTGTTCTCTAGGAGGTGAGTGCATTCATGTGAAGAGCAGATGTCTGGATTCTCAGTACTTCTCTGTCTGAAATGATCCATCTATAATTGGAAATGGGGGATAGACACCAAATCCGGCGCTCCTCTCCCATCGCAACTTATATCTGTTGTCTGAAACAATAGGCTGGAGAAGTAAACCTCAGTCGGATAGTAAAACATTATCTATTACACACAGAGGACTTATATGCAACATATATATATTAAATATGATATAAATGTATTTATACTCGTGCACACATACACTCAAGCTATATTGACACTTATGGGACATATATAGAATAGAGACTCTAAATGTTCACTTAATGAATAGATATCTAATCCAGGTGATGAATATTTTCAAAAATATCCAAATTCAAAATGATGAATCGTCTCCAGGTCTGTGCCTGGTTTCCCCATTTATAATGAGGAAAGAGGGGGCCATTAGTTCCCTATTTCTATGTAGATTTTTGGGGAAAGGGACCCTCACCAGGGTATTTAAACACAAAAGCTTCTATTCATAGGGAGGGGATAACTGGTTTTTGTAAGATGGATCTTGGGGTTTTTAAGGAAGTCTCTCTATATTTATGACTCCCACTTATGTAACTTGGCTCCCCTTTCATTGCAAAACAAAAAAAATAGAACACCAAGGAAGTCAGTTTTAATGCTTCCCCGCCATCTTTCTAAAGACATTTGGAAACTTAAACATTGTATTGAGATCTTGGATTTGAATTACTTGCATCTTTTTGATATGTGTGATTTCAACAGACGATGTTTCTTGCCTTTGGATTCTCCATTTTATGGAGCTTTATCATATTGAACCATTAAAATATATTTCATTTTGCAGCTTCCAGAATGCTTGCAGAGACACAGAATGCAATATGCTGATGTATGCTCATAATAGAAACTTAATAAATGTTAATTGAATTAATTGTTTAAAATCTGAAAGCTTCAAAACTCCAGATTAGGATGCTAATACTTACATTTCTGAGAGTTTTAATAGAGGGATTTTATAAAAAGAGCTATAAATGTCCTTCTCTACCCATTTTATCCCACAATGAAGCAAGCAGTTGCTTTTCAAATTTAACTAAACCACAGAAACAGGAACCTTTAAGAATTTTGGCACCCCAAAATTAATGAGAATGGAATTTTATCCCCTTGGTTCACCTCCTGCTGCCCATATTCCCCCTTACTACTTCAGAGGATGCAAAAGTCAAAGCAGCCAGTGGGTGAGCCCAAGGGGGGGGGGGGCTCTTCACCCTTGAGGAAGAAAATAAATGACAGGCAGGAATCATAAGGGAAACAGAGCAATTTGGGGTGGAAGTTATTAAAACTGATAAGAGGGAATCATTGCAAAGGCGGATTGCCTTTAAATCCACTACTGCTGTGTGGTGTTGTCACTGAGGAGGGTTATAAAGATCTTCAGCTGGCGGAAAGAGCTTCTTGTAACTGGGGGTGTGGTGTGATGGGGGTGTGGTGGTGGTTATCGATTCAAATGAAAAAGGGCGACTGAGGAGGGGAGGAATTCAGTGGTGGAGGAAAATAAGTGGTTGAACAGATTTCTTTTTGTTTTGTTTTGCTCTTAGTAGTTCAGTCATAAGAAAAGGAACACACGAGTAACATTATTGAAGGAAATCTAGAAATAAATACTTCCTTCACAAGCAAGCCTTTTGATTTTTATGACTTCCTTAACTTTTCCCGTGAAACACAGGGGCCTTATACAGGTTTACAAGCCTTGTGTTCTCTGCAGATTTTCTTTTTCTTATGGGAGGGTTTTTCTCTTTTTTGCTCCCTGAAGATAGCTTAGCAAAGGATCAAGATTTAGTATTTTTCTTTCCTAATCTTTTTGTGATGTAGGCAATGTGTATCAGTTCTCCCAGGAAAAGAAAAATCAGTCCCTCATCAAATTTTCCATATATATATATATATATATATATATATATATTTTTAGGGTCATAAATTCGGATTCACTGTCTCCATATTTATTAATTGGGTTTTTGTTCCTCTTGTCCAATTAAAATAAATACTTTTTTTCCCCTTCTTTGTTTGCAAATAATTCCAAACAAATGCCTGGGAGCCTGAACATTTTTTTTAAAAAAATGCTTTTTACAGCTTTCAAGTACATAGTTTTCTGAAATAATTTGACTGATTAATTTAACATATCTCTAAGGTAAATAAAATCTAAAATCTGTTGAAGACAAAGATAGACAAAATAATTTTTGTCTAGCACTTTCTACCTAGAAACATTAAAAAAAACCCAGCATATCTATAAAAATAATCCAAAACCTTATATATACGTAATATTTAAAATCGTGTAGGAAGTTCACAGTTAATTTTAGTTCATTTTAATGCTCATTTTTTTCCCCTAAAAGTCCAAACTTCTTGGGATTCCTTGCAATTGATTTCCATTCAAAAATTTAGGTTTTATTAAAGTAGATGAAATTAAAAATTCAAATATTCAAAGTTACTCAGAAATATAAGAAACATTATGATAATTAAAATTCTAAGAAATTATTCTTCATTGCCTCTATTTTAAAGATTTTAGAAACCTTTAAGGTTAAAAAAACTTTTGAAATTAGCCTTTAGGATGACATTGAACAGGCCAATAGCGCCCTCTGTTGGGCTTTTGAATAAGCTATTTTGTACCACATGAATTTCATTTATACTCCTAAGACCTTTTTTGGATTTCAGAAAATGTTAGGCCTAATGGAAACTTCTATGTTTGAAGTGTACTATTATGACTGATCTTAAGAGAGCTGTTTCCATATTTTTAGAGCATGGTTCATACACTTCAAAACCCCACAAAAAAAATCTAGAATGTGGTGAATAATTTCCACAACTTCATATACTCTTTTAATTTTTTAAGCTATTATTGTTTTAATTTTTCTTTTTCCCTATTATTCTACATTAATGGTGCTCCTGAAAGTACCCAATACATGAAAACCAATACAAAGCAAAGTAATAGATTTTGACTTCACTAAGAAAGGAGTACATTTAATTTCAAATGCTGATTTGACTCATTATTTAGCAGGACCTTTTGGTTTCATGGCCTTAATTTTGTATCAATATAGTCTCTTACATATATATTTATTCCAAAAGAATATGTATTTTTTATTTTTTTTAGTTTTAGATCTAGCCATCTTTAGATTTATAAACCCACCTAGAGAGGAGCCCTCTGCTGGTAGTTGCTAGCTTAGTAGAAACCAGAGAATTTTTATTACTTTGCTTTTCTTTGTTTTTGCTTAAAATAATAACAATAACACCTTTACTTAATAAACCCTAGTAACTTGTCTATACATCAATCTTCTGTATTTAAACTAAAAATCATCAGTTTTGAACTTTCTTTCATTCTTCCCTTTTTACCTCCTGGAAAAAAAAAGAAAAATATTTATAAATTTCTGCTTCTCCCATCTCAGTCCTAACCCCTAGGCTTTAAATGGAGAAGATCTGAGGGTTGGTCTCCATATTTTCTTGCTTTATTTTTTGTCTTTTTTTGTTACATATTACTCCTTTTCTCTTTCAATTTACCTTTACTTTTTGGAAAAGAATAAATTCTCTTTCAACAACAACAGCAACAAAAATTAGAACCCTGATTTTATCTTTATCTCTTGAAACATATTATAGCATCACCTTTGCTCTAAAAGTTCCTACAATTTGGATTTTTTTAAACATATCACCTGTGATTTCCCTTCCTTTCTCTACTTCTCCTCCCTCCTTCAGTTTAGAATTGGTACTCAGGATGCTAATGGTGGCACAATATATATTTTTTTTAATCTTTAAGTATATTACAAAAGTATCCCAGAGCTAGTTTCCTACTAGTTCCTGTGAATGAGTTGTTAATTTTTCAGTGTGAGCCTTTGTACTTTGTAAATTGGCAAGTACTACAAAGAAGGATTTGATTTATTATTTTGATTTCTAGACTTGAGAAAGTAGTGGAGAAAGTGTTAATAATTCAGATTAAACTTAAAAGTGTGTCATATGTATATTCTTGTAGGGGGAGTAGGGTAAGAGCTATTTATTAAACATTTGCCATTATACTCCTATATAAATATTTCTACTTCACATTTATTCTTTGATATTTTGATACTATATCACACTGGAGTTTCTGTGACAGAATCACAAAAAATAAAAAATAAAGAGACATTAGTAAATGCTGAAAGATCATTTCATAAAATAGATCCAACTTTTACCTGTCATCACAAGTGACATTATCTTGAATTAACTTGAAAAAAAACTTAAATTAACTTGAAGAAAATCCTTCTGGCATTCTCATTTTTCAATAAAAATAATTATCCTGCTATCTTATTTTGCTACTATGAAGCCAATTAATTAATCAACACACATTCATTAAGAGCTGTCAGGTCCTGAGAAGAATGAAACAGGCCTTTTCCTCAAGAAGTTGATTCAAGTTCTTTATGCATTTTTACCTTATTTTGACTGTAAGAAGATCAGGTAAAATCTGATTTTATAAAGTATTTATACCATGCTATGGGAGAATAAGTGAAGGGAATAAAAATTTGCCAGACTGTACTAAGTGCTTTTAGAAATGTTATCTCACAACAATCCTGGGAGGTAGATGCTATCCTTATCCTCATATTGAAACTGAGGCCAGGAAAGTTTGAATGACTTGCCTAGGATCACACAGCTAGTTAGTTTCAAGGGTTACATTTGAACTCTGGTCTTACTGACTCTAGCTCTTCATTCTATCTGCTGCACCAACAGCTGTCTGTAGTGTTGATAGTAGTGTCCATGTATATAAATTATTTGCAGCACATTTCCAGTATAAGTGAAGGTTCTCTATTTCATAAAAAGGGGAGCTGCACTTCTTCTAGCAAGATAGGAAATTCCTTTATGAATAAATTCTATAAAAGACTATATATATTTATTCAGATATAATTATGATTAGATTAAATATTGCTTTTCTTTGTGGGAAGACCTAAGGAAAAGAAGAATGATAGAAGCATAAAAATGAATAAAGACAGAAATAATAGAGCAAGAAGAGAAAGAAAAAGAAAGAGAGAAAAAAACTCATATTAACTGTGGATTATTAGCTATTGTAACTACATGTAACTATGGTTCACAGGGTAAGAGTCAGTTAATATTTTCAAACCTTGCCTGAGATCTACAGATGTTTTGATCTAGCTTTGAATTTTATTGATTCATTGTCCAAAACAAAAATATATATACATATATATGTATATATTAATATATATTCATGAGTCTAAGTTTACAGGCTTTTGATCTCTCAATTTTTTATTTCTGAACAATGTTTTGCAGGATTTTTTTTCTTGTTTTTATGATATCCACCTTTCTATTGAAGTCTCTGAATAGAAAAGTATGTACTGATTTAGTATGGGAGGAGTAGTTGTCTAAGGCATTCTTCATCAAATTTTTCTGCTTTCTCATCCTTTGAGACAGATGTTA
The DNA here is from genome assembly GCF_037893015.1 of Macrotis lagotis. Taxonomy (NCBI): domain Eukaryota; kingdom Metazoa; phylum Chordata; class Mammalia; order Peramelemorphia; family Peramelidae; genus Macrotis; species Macrotis lagotis. The sequence goes on along the minus strand of NC_133662.1, from coordinate 32,805,320 downwards.
TGGTATAAGATGTAATTATCTTCAAAGTGGTCTTCTTGCAAATGATTATCATGAACACTACAAAAATTGCTTTTACAATGAAGTATCCTATGAAATTGTGCTTCTTTTGGCCTTTCATTACAAACCCAACACAGCCAACTCATTCATTTCCTTCTAGAGGGAGAAAATTTGAGCCATCCTTTCATTCAGCTGCAAATTCTTTTTTTTCTCTTTCCATTATATTGATAGGGAGAAAATCAAGATCATTATGATTCATTTTTATAGTGCTATTTCCACTTGTTGGCTGCTTGCTGAAAATTTTACATTTAGAGTAACAACAGTTGAGTTAATGCTTAGAGATGATATGAAGCTATGTTGTTCTTAGTATCCTCTGCTTTTCCACCACTTTATTACCATAGAAGTAGAAAAAGACCAGAAAAGATTAAGAACAATTTTTTTATTGTTTTGTTTCATTGATTTTCATAATCAAAGCATTGATGACCAAGGGGAAAGCCTTTAAGTGATGAATCTTTCCATACTCACCTAGACTGGTATCCAGAAATAGAACATAGGAATTCATTTGTTGACCTGTATTCAAACCTTTTTCAGGGTGGTACCCTCCAGAGCTTGTCAAGAATTCAGGATCCCCTTCATCCCATCATGGGGAATCATAATGAAGGTTTTTTTGAAATATATATATATATATATATATATATATATGGTAAAAATATTCTTAATAATACAATATGTTCATTAGTAACTTGTTCATGAAAGATTAAAAATAAATTTTTTCAGTTTTTCCACAGTGGTTCATGGTAACAAATACAGTTCTGAATATATATACTCCAAGCAAAATCTCAGTTAATGAGCAATCCCTTGTTAATAAATCACTCTGACTGCATTTAAACATTTGTTAAAAAATACTTAAGACAACACAAAGGATCTTTTTATCTATTTCTGTGAAGCCCTATATCTAAGGACAGAAAGGTATTATAGTTGAGGAAAGATAATTCAATACTTAGAATACAAAGGAAATACCTAGACATTTTAAACTTCTATGCCCAATATTTTATGTCTACCCATATAGGGTAATTCACTCTTCCTTGAAACATTCCCCTTATTTTCCTCTATGCTTTTGCACATCCTGTTCCTTCAACTTGGACTATACTCTTCTGTATATGCAGCTATTGACATTCCACTCATCCTTCAATGCCCAACTCAAATGATATCTTCTTCTTAAAATCTTTTAAAATTGATCAGTTGATCTCTGTTCATACATGAATTTCCATAATAATTTGTATTGTATTATGGCACTTATTTTACCTTTACTTGTATTGTGATTACAGATACCTTATAGTTGATAGTATTTTGAATCTTATTTACATCCCACAATAGAAATAAGTTTTCTGTGACTTCAGAGCAGGTTGCAGGTTTTTTCTAACTTTCTCTTTCCTACTGTAGCACTAAAGATAATGACTTTTCCAAAGTAATCACTCAATAGCTGTTGACTTGGATTTCTAGATTTATTAAAGAAGTTGTTGATATGATTATGAAAACCCTATGGCTATCTGGGAAAAATAGTGGAGAATGGGAGGAGTGTCAAAAGATGGGATTTGGACAAATGCTACATTTTTTCCAAAGATGGATTCTGGGATTTACAAATGGGCATTCACTCTCCCACTTTTAATTTGGAATTTAATGAACACAAAATAGGATGTCAATGTGAAGCTATGTAGAAAGATATAAAAAAGATTTACTTGAATCTATATCTCTATCATATGGAGATTATCTTTTCTAATAATGTAAGTCTGAACTGATGCTGAGTGAGATGAGCAGAACTAGAAAAACAATGTACACCCTAACAGCAACATGGAGGTGATGATTAACCTTGATGGACATGCTTATTTCATCAGTACAACAGTTGAGGACAATTTGGGGCTGTCTGCAATGGAGAATACCATCTATATCCAGATAAAGAACCATGGAGTTTGAACAAAGTCCAAAAACTATTCTCTTTAATTTAGAAAAAAAACTGCTATCTTATTGTCTGATCTTGTTATCTCCTATACTTTATCTTTCTTCCTTAAGGATATGACTTCTCTCTCATCACACTCAATTTGGATCAATGTACAACATGGAGACAATGTAAAGACTGACAAATTGCTTTCTGTAGAGGGTGGGGGGAGGCAAGTAAGATTGAGGGAAAATTGTAAAACTCAAAATAAAACCCTTAATTAAAAAAATTAATGTAAATATAATCTTTTTAGAAGTCTCCCTCTCTTCTCTCATACCCTTGAATGGCATAGAGCCCATGTCATTTCATCAATTTCTTTTCAATTTAGTTTTTATTTGTTTATTGCATTGAAAGTTCAATTTAATAAATACTATATATATATAATGGATAAATGCAAGCCAACTTTGAACCTGAAGAGACATAGAAATTTGCCCCATTGAAATTGATAATTGCTTTTTGACTTGAGAGAATTGGCAATATGAGTTTTCCGGGAAGAATTTTTTATAAGTTCAGAAAAGTCTGTATTCTTATGGAACAACTTGATAATTTGTCGAATCTCATAAAATCAACTTGTATCAGACCCAGGACCTGAACCCAGGTCTTCCTGACTTTAATGTCAATTCTGTACCCATCTTTTGCTATGCTGCATTTTGAATAATTGTCTACAATGGACACCAAAAATTAGTGAGCTCCCTATTAACTGAAGCAATCAGGAAATGGATGAAGAACCATTCCTCAGGAAGGTTACAAACACATGCTCTGTGTTGGGCAAGATATACTCTAAGATCTCTTCCAACTTTTCAGTTCTAATATTTATTGTCATTACTCTTCTTGTTATTAATTATTTGTTTTGATTCTATATTACAACATAAACAATTCAATTATTACACATTATTACTATTTATATAGTTATTTGAAAGAACACAATTTTCAGTTCTATTGATACTAACACTTATATTTAGAAATGTTTATATAGATTTTGTACTGTTTCATTTAATGCATGATTTATCTAATTTCTATCTATAGAAAACAATTTACAAATGTATTACATTCATTAGTTCAATGGATAAATATTAGTCTGTTTGACTAATATTCAGTTTGACTCTGTTTTTTGTTAACCATTATCCATTTCATTTTTTCTATCATATAATTTAATAAAAATAACAGGAAAAATAATAAACACTTTAAAAATAAAATGATAGTAATAGTCATGATGAACTTTTTTGGGCACTGATAATTATAAAACATGTTTTGGCACATCATTTTATAGTAATTGCATTAATTTAAGCCAAAGTTTATGACTTAATCACTCTAGAAAATCAACATTTCCATCACCAAATAATGATTGGCAGTCAATTTTAACTATTACTTTTCATACATTTTGTTGGGACATTTGAAATTTAGAGATTTTTATCCTAGAATTTCTATCATTCACAACCATCTTTAATATTTGTGTTGTCTAAGGTGAAATAGTATATTATTTTAGTTTCTAATTAATGGCATCACTTACATTTAATTTTAAATAATCCAATCCATTCAACTCAATTGTTAGGAGTAATGCAATAGCATTTAGCCACATAATTGTTACGAGGTTTTTCCCCCTCTTTTTTTTTTTTCATTTGATGGGAGGGAGAAGTAGAAAGGCGATATTGGCTAGAAATAGAGTTCCCTTCCCACCAAAATAAGAGAACAGGAAGAAAACCCCAAAGAATAAGAAACATGTTGGACACTTGAGAAATTCCTAGGGAACTCTACAAGACTATTTTAATAATAAATTGACATCAGTCCAGCCCCCCCCATAATATAACTTTCTCCAAATACATAGTATTTTGAGAAAAGAAGAAAGAATAAAAAGTAGGAGGATCAGAAAAGGATTTTCTTTGAGAATGAACAAAAACTGTGATTTGAAGGAGCCTAGGAATTATAGGAAATGAAGCTGAGTACATTTCAAGTATGGAATACTGCTGTGCAAAGTCATGGAGGTGGAGACTCAATTCTTAGTTAATAAATAACTAATAGATAAGTTTGTCTGGAACATAGAGTGTGTAAAGGAATTAATGTAACGTAATTCTGGGAAGGTAGGTTAAGAGTTAGATTGGGAGATAATTGAAATATCTTATCTAAAGAACTTGTGTTTTATCCTAGTGGAAATAGGGAACCATTAAAATTCCTGAAAATGGGAAAGACATGGCCATATTTGTATTTCAGGAAGAATATATTGGAAACTGTGGGGATGATGAATTTGAGAGGGGAAATAATCTATGTAAGAAATAATCTATGTGTGAAATAGTCTATGTAAGAAGGAATAAAGCACTGAATTTTACAGTGGTCATGAGAATGGAAAGGAGGGTATGCAGGAGGACATCATATACATTAACAATAGCAATATTATGAAATGATCAACTACGATGGATTCAGCTCCTCTCAGCAGTTCAGCGATCAAGGACAACCCTAAAAGACTTGTGATGGAAAATGCCATCCATATTCAATGAAAAAACTATGAAGTCTGAATCAGGTCAAAGCATACTGTGTTCACTTTTAAAAACATCTTTTATCTTTTTTCTTTCTTTCTCATGGTTCTAATTCTGTTTCCACAGTATGACTAGTAAGGAAATATGTTAAAAAATGATTGCATATGTACAATCTATATGAGATTACTTGCTGGGATAGGGAGGAAAGGGAAGGTGGAAGAAAAAAACATGAAACTCACAAACTTACCAAAAGATGATTTCTAAACATATCTTTGCATGTAATTGGAAAAAATAACATTAAAAATGGAGTGCATACATGCTAAAGTCCTGTGTAGGTAGAATCCAAGAGATTTTTTCCATTGACTGGAGTCAAAGTCAACACTAAAGTTGTGAACCATTTCAAGTAAAAGGATAATTGACTCTGCAATAGAAAAAAGGAAGTTTGTAAAAGGAGTACATTTATGAAGGGAAGATAATATGTTTCATTGTTAATGTGTTAAGGTTGATAAACCTGTAGAATGCCCAAAGAGTTCAAAAGAGATTAGACCTAGATAGATAGATAGATAGATAGATAGATAGATATCTGAACAAAAATAATAATGAAATCTATAAAATTTGAGAAGAGAAAGGAAAAGAAGAGAAGGGAAAGGAAGAGGAAAAGAGATTTTTGGATTTTACAATTAAGACATTCTTGATAATCTTATAGCAAGTACTTTAAGTTGAATAGCAAAGTCTGAAAAAAGATTATGAGGGGTTGAGAAGTGAGTGGGAGAAGAGTAAGTAGAGTCAAAGTGCATATAACTGTTTCCAGGAGTTTAGCTTTGACAGGAAGATGATATTACTATGATAGCTTACTATAATAGATATTCTAGTTTAATAAAGTCTTAGGTCATGAATTTCCAATCTCTAGGAAATGGAATTCTGCTGGGAGTTTAAAGGGATGAGTCTGATTTTTTTTAGTTTTTTTTTTGCAAGGCAATGGGGTTAAGTGGCTTGCCCAAGGCAACACAACTAGGTCATTAATAAGTGTCTGAGGCTGGATTTGAACTCAGGTACTCCTGACTCCAGGGCTGGTGCTCTATCCACTGCACCACCTAGCCACCCCGGAGTCTGATATTTTCTACTCACCCACCTTTTCTTTTTTTTTAACTTAATAATATTTTATTTTCCTCCCCATTACATGTAGAGATAGTTTTCAACATTCATTTTTGTAAGAGTTTGAGTTCCAAATTTTTTCTTCCTTCCTTTACCTTTCCCAAGACATCCAACATGTACAATCTTGATAAACATATTCTATCATTAGTCCTATTGTGAAAGAAGAAAAAGCCAAAAGGGGAAAACCAGAAGAAAGGGAAAAAAAGACAAAATGATGTGAAATTAATGTGCTTCAATCTGCATTCGGACTCCAATATATCTTTCTCTGAATATCCACAATTTCTTTTCATCACCAATGACTTGACTCTAGCTATAAACCTGAGTTACCATTATTCTTTCCTTGTGCTGAGAGTGGTCAAGAACTTATCTGCACAGAAAAAAATAAAGAGCCTGGAGAAAAGAAAATGGTTTCTTGAACAAGATAAAAATATGATCTGCTTTGTGCTTATGATCTTGATTTTGTGTTTCTTGGTTTTCTTGCCATTTCTTCTCAGTCTCATTTATGTTACCATATCATGCATAATAGCTCTGGTTATACTCTAAGACTCAGTCCACTGCCTTTCTCTTCTTTCTTTTTTCTCCTCATTCTTGGCAGTATCATTAATTCTGATCAAATCAATTGTTGTTAAGACAGTTAACTTCTGGAAGGCTATATCTTCTAGTATACTTCCTTGTACTCCAGTACTAATTTAGCAACAGCTTGTTGGGCATCTGCCCTTGAAAGTCTTATAGACAAACCCAACTTGAATATGCTCAAGACAGGACTCATCATTTTCTCCTCCTAACCATACCCTTTATACAAATTTCTCTTATTTCTATTTGAGTACATGATTATTCTTCTAATCAACCTTCTTTTTCAGATTTGGTACTATCTTTGACTTTTTTCTCTCCCTCATTTTACATCGTATCCATTATCAAATGTTATGAATTCTAATCCAAGATCTCTTGTTTCTATTCTCTTCTCTACACTCACATTCATTTAGGCTTCCATTGCCTTTCATTTGAACTATTGCAACAGCTTCCCTAGTAGAATCTCAAATTCTAACCTTTCCCCCTCTCAAATTCACTTCTCACATACCATAAAATCCTTCCTTTATTTAAATTTTTAAATTTAAATTCAATCATCTCAATTAATAAATATATTTTCTTCTTTCCTTTCACCCCCAGATTAAAATAAAACAAAATCCTTAAAATAAATATTCATAGTCAAATAAAACAAATTCTTACTTGTCCAAAAATATACTTAAGTTTAACCTTCTAAAGTACAAGTCTGACTATGGCTTTCTTCTCAAGTATTTTCAGTGGCTCCCCATTTCAATAAGAATAGATTCCAAACTCTTCTGGTTGGCATTTGAAGCTCTTCACAACATGGCTACATCTTAACATTCCGGGGATATTTCACATTGTTTACCCACACATTATGTTCCATATAAACTTTTTTTAAATTTGCTATTCCCTAAAGTCACTATTTCATTTTCTATCTCCAATATCATGCCTTTGCCCAGATGATATCCATCAATAGAATGCCTTTTTTCTCCACTTTTTAGAATCATTAACTCTTCTGGGTTCAGCTCATAATGCTACTTCCATAAGAAGCTTCTCTCTATCTTCCTAGGTGATATTCTTTCCCTGCTCAAAAGTTGTTTAAATGTAAAAGTTGTTTAAATGCTATCTTGGAAGATAGTCACTCAGTTTGGAATATGGGAGTGCCAGGACTGTAGTTAAAGTTTAGTGTATGGTCCCAGTAATTTGCCATTGGCCTTATAAGTATTTAATATTTTAAAAGTTATTTGAATAAAGGAATACATGGCATTTGTGGAAAATACAGAGGAAAGAAGTAACACACAAGTTGACAGAACTAAAATTCATAAAAATTTTAACAGTTTAGGACTAAAATATCAACTTCACAAGTATAAGAAGAGGAAGATACAGAACAGTTACTTTAGTTCACCAATTCCTCTGAAGATCTGGAGTTTTTGTGAATTATAAGCTAAGTATGAAGCAACGATGTGATTATGGGAGTTAACAAAGCTAATCTGATCTCAGGTAGTGTTGAGAAGGATATGTCAGGAATGATGATGATCTTTGCTGAGGAAACTGAGCAAACAACTGAGAAAACAACAACGAAGTTCTATCTATGTTATACTTTTATTTATTTTATTAAACATTTTTCAGTTAAATTTTCATCTGATTGACTGCATTAGGGTGTTCTGTGGTTCTTGCAAGTAATAGGTAGTGAATTTGAAAATTTTAGACTAGATGGCTTCTAAAGTTTCTTTCAATTACAAAGTCATGATATTATAAATTTTTATCACTATTATTACAAAGGAAAGAATTTGGACTAATGTCAAGAAAATCTTTCTAACAATTAAAACTATCCCATGGTAGAATTAACTTCCTCAGGAAGTAATAGTAATATTACTAATAATAAAACTAGTAACATTTACAAAGTACTTAAAAATTTTCAGAGTGTGTTAATTATATTATCTTGTTTGATTCCTCAAAATTCTGTGAGATAGATGCTATTAATATCCAGATGAAGAAACTGAGGATCAGAGATGTTAAAGGACTTCACCAGGGTCTCGTAACTATTAAGTGTTTGTGACAGAAATCTAATCCTAACTACCTGTCCAGTTCTCTAGCCACTCTAAACTCTACTTCCCTTTGGGTAGCTAGTTCCCCCATGACTGGACAAAAACTGGATGACTATTTTTTGGGTATATCATTTACATTCTTTCTAATTACATTCTATATTCTGAATGTCTAGTATGATTATTTAAGAAGCTCAGATTTTTTTGTCTAGGTAAGCTAGTATTTGGAACAGTAGATATGGAGTTAAATGGACCTGGATTTATAACCTTATTAAATTACTCTCTAACTATGTAATCTTAGTTTCTCTAAATCTTAATTTCCTCATCTGCAAAAAGATGAGATTGGACTAGCCTTCAAAGTTCCTTGTACTTCTAAATGTATAATCCTATAAATTATAGTGGGCACATGTAAAAGGTTTGTTAAGCAGCAACTAATTAAGAACAAATGTAGTTTTTAGTAAATTACTTGCTCAATGTCTTGATAAACCAAGAATATAATTATATTTCCTCTTTCATTTAAGTTTTATGTGACTTTGGATTCTGTATAAAAATCCTACTCTAAATGTCTCAGCAAGGTGTAGAGGTAACACTAGATTTCTCTCTGAACCATTGGTGAATATATCAAACAGATGAACTAAAGGACAGAGGATATTTTCAAACAAAACTCCCAAATATATCCCTTTTTCAAAGAAATGCCCTACTTTATTTTTATTTTTAACATGTATTTTTTAATTTTTAATTTCAAATTTTATTATTGCCTCCAGCTCTTCCCCCACCCATTAAGAAGGCAAGTAATGTGATGCCTATTACATATGAGAAGGCATGTAAAAAATTTTTCCATTTTGTCATTTTACAAAGAAGAAAGAAAAACAAAAAGAAAAAATTGTTTCAATCTGTGCTAAGAATTCATCAATTCTCTCTCTGGACATGGGTAACATTTTTCATCATGAGTCCTTTGGAATTGTAGATTGTTTTATTGATTAGAGTAGTTGTCTTTTATTGTTTATCATGATTTGGTTTTGCTGTTACTATGTCTTGTGTTCTCCTAGTTATCGTTTTACTTAACATCTATACTTATAAGTCTTCCCAGGTTTCTCTGAAACCATCCCCTCTCATTTTTTATTTTGGAAAAAGAGTCTTCTATCATAATCACACACTACAACTTGTTCAACCTTTCTTCAGTTGATGGGCATTCCCTCAATTTCAAATTCATTGTCACTACAAAAACAGTTTAAAAATAAGTAAATTTTGCAAGAACTAAGATCTTCAAAATAATTATACCTGAAATTCAAAACTTAGAATGTGATTGGAGAAATTGTAAGAAGTTTAAAAAAGCATACACTACTGGGAATTCCAGAATGATGAAAACAAGACACAGATTAAGTAATTTATCCAGGCAAACAAGAGCATCACTAATATAGCAAAATTCTGATATTGAAAACAGGGCAGTCATCATTTGGTAAGGTAGGTGTATATGACTTCAGGTTTATACTTAGATCATTTGTATAAGACCCTCCCTATTTTGGGAAAGAATAAAGACTTTACACTCTGTGATTATGTGAAAGGTGGGATTAGTGTCAGAACTTGAAAAAAGTAAAACCTCTTTGTTTCCTGCTGCAAAAGAGAGACATGATTCCACACTCTCTTTGGGGAGAAACCTGGAGAGAGATTTTTAAAAAAGACTTTGGGAAGCTACTTTCAGAAGTATAGAGAAGTCAATGACACTTGTCCCCTGATTTCTAGCTTGTCTTTCTAGAAATCTTAGGGAATTTGCCCTTAGGTGAGATAGAAGACTGTCTGTCTGTATGTCTCTCTGTCTTGCTCCCCTACCAGAGTTCATTTATTCTTTGTGTTGATTGATATATTCCATACTAATTTGTATAACTTTTCTTGTTTTCTATTTACCATCATTTTAGATAAAGCAATTTATTCAGTGCTTGTGATGGTCTTTTGTATAACTAACTAGCATTTTATGGGAAGGAACTTCACCTCTTTATCTTTTAGGGATAGTGATCAGGGAAATGGTTTAAATATAAAAATAAATTTTTTCCCAAACCAACAATATTTAGGAGGCAGATAGAAAAATTTTAATTTAACACCTCTCTCTCTCTCTCTCTCTCTCTCTCTCTCTCTCTCTCTCTCTCTCTCTCTCTCTCTCTCTCTCTCTCTCTCGGAGTGCAGAATGGATTTATCTAAGTCTCTCTTCCTCCCCAGAATTGAGAAACATACACAGTAAGGTGGGAGAGGAACCAAGCTAGGAAGAGAAAAGACAGGTGAAAAAAGACCTACCATGCTTAGGATATGCACCAAGGAAGGTGAAGTAGAAAAACAATTCTTGTTATTTTATCCTGAACTTAACATTAAGAGGGGATATTTCCAAACACCCAACAGAATGCAAAAAGAAGATTCTATATGAAATCAACACTTTCCATTACACAATATTTGTTATTTTTAAAGTCTACATTAATTTCTGTTATTTTAAAAAATAACCTTCCTGTCTGTGCTTCTTTGTGAACTTCCTTCTCTTATTGTTTGTGCTTTAAAAAAGAACTGCTACAATAACCTCTTTTTCTTTTTTTTGAAATTACTATTACCAGTGCCTTTCCCCCACCCCTGCTTGATCCCTTCCCAGCTAATATAAAGGGGGAGAATCCAACATGAATAATTTTACAACCAATAAACATAGTCAAGCAAAATAAATCCACACAATAGAAAAGTCCAAAAATATATTTGACTCTTTCTACACCTTGACTAAATCACCTTGTTGCCTGGAACTGGGCAGCATGCTGTTTTTCTTAGGTCCTCAGTAAATATGGTCAGTCATTACACTGATCAGAGTTCTTAAATCTTTCAAAGGATTCCACCACAATCATATGCCACAAATTGTTCAATCATTGTGAAATTGATAGACAGTTCTTAATTTCCAGGTCTTTATCACCAGAAAAAAACTGCTATATTTTTGTACATATAAGCCTTTTCTCTTTTTCTTTGATCTTTTTCTAACATATTAACCAATCTGAAAATTGTAAAATGGTACCTCAGAGTTGTTTTAATTTGCATTCCTCTAATGAATAGTGATTTAGAACATTTTTATATGAGCATAGAGATTTTAGTTTTTTCTTCTGAATAATGCCTGCTCATATCCTTTGAACATTTGTCTATTAGTGAGCAACCTGTTCAGCCTTAACTTCTATTATGCCCTTAAAGACTCTTTCTACTGTAGACATCTAAAAGTTCTGTGTTCTACAAATCAATATATGTTCTTTATTGTTATCCCTTTGCCATCACCACTTCTAACCTGAATACTAATTCTTCCTTCTAGGACTTTGTTCTACTTGGAATATTCTTCTTTCTTTTTATTCTAATTCCACCTATCTCTAAAGATCTAACTCAAATCTACTTTCTTCTTGAATCTGTGCCTGACTAATCCAGGCCATACTGCTTTTTTGGCTTCACTATGATCCTATTACATTTATATCAGGTTAATATTTAATTGTTTTTCATTATTTTGTGTTCTATATATAATATTCATCTCCCCAACAAAGTTGTAATCTCTTTTGAGGACTAGAAAATCAAATATTCTTTTTTGTATTGTCCAATAGCACTTAATGCAGGACTTGGGACATAGTAAGTTGTCACTTAATAATATTGATTGATTGATTGATTCTTTCTGTCATTACCCTAAAAACAAGTACCCACTGTGCAAAATATATAATGAAACAATTGAACTCACTGACCTATATCTTTACTTTCATTTCTAAATCTAAAGGATTATGGTCCTAGATATTTTCTAAGGCTTTGTCTATTAGTGACATTTTATCAATCTCTGATTACTCTCTATAGGCTTATAGGAGACTATTCTGTAACTTGCATATTTGAGAAATAGGGTAATTAACTTTAGGCTTTTTGTCACATTTTTATTTTAAGGACATAATAACTTTCATGTATTACTGATATGTCATCAACATTTAAAACTTATAAAGAATATGAATCAAGACAAGATTTATGAATACTCATTTTAAACAAATGAAATTTGTTTGAGGAGTACAGACTAATTAAATGACTGTGTAAAATCAGGCAGGGAATGCTTGTTAGGAACAGAGTTTAAGTTTTCTGATTCCTTTAGCAGATCCCTTTTTCATTTCACATTCAGTAACTACATCTAGGTTACATATTATGTTTCAGTACTAAGAATACAAACACAAGTGAAATAGACCTGACCTCAAGGAGTTTACCTTTTCTTAATTTAGAGAGAAGTGGAGCATTGACAACAAATACATAGAAAAATAAAATTTATACACACACACACACACACACACACACACATATATATATATACACATATTGTGTATATGTATATAATATAAATTCTAGTAAATAAAACACATATAATCCTTATTCCTAACTCTTGTGTTTGTTTTTTTTTATCTCTTTTTCAGTATCAGTGTATCTAGATTTGTGAATTCATCAGTATATAATGGAGGTGCTTAAGTTTTTTATATCTTCTACTCCTGGCAACTTGGTGAAACCTTGGTGTTAGTCTCTCTCAGAATAATGTTTTTTAGCATATAAAAGAAAAAAATAGACTTACAAAGGACATGAATTTTATTGCAATTCAGTCTGTCTGTCTATTTTTTTAAAATTGCTCTCCAGGTCAACAACTCTTGATATAAACATCATTCATTCTTTTTTTTTTTTTAGATTTTTGCAAGGCAAATGGGGTTAAGTGGCTTGCCCAAGGCCACACAGCTAGGTAATTATTAAGTGTCTGAGACCGGATTTGAACTCAGGTACTACTGACTCCAAGGCTGGTGCTTTATCCACTACGCCACCTAGCCACCCTCATTCATTCTTATATTGCAACTGATCATCTTAGGGATCTTCTTAGTGAATTAAGAAATAAAGTAACTTTTGTATCTTCCTATATAATCAGTATACGTTAGATGTAGAACTTGGACCATGATATTAAGGGTGACTCTATTCACTACAAAATTCTTTCACACATGAGCACACATTCTTATATCCATACATGTATACTCACATCTACACAATTGTATTTCAGGATGGAAAAAAAGCAGAAAAACAGCATATTAGTCTCTGTTGTACTTAAGAAGGAGAGAGGGAGACCTAGAGACAGAAAAAGCACTTACTAAGAAAGTACTTACTAAGTGTGTACTTAGTGCTAGAGCTTTGTTGTTGTTCAGTAGTTTCAGTTTTGTCCAATTCTTTGTGACTCAAGTGGTTTGTCATTTTCTTCTCCAACTCATTTTACAGATGAGGAAACTGAAGCAAACAGGATTAAGTGATTTTCCCAGGGTCACACAGTAGTAAGGCTCTGAGGCTGAATTTGAACTCAGGAAGATGAATCTTCCTGGATCAACACATTAAATCACTGCTACCCTTTCCATTTATCCCTATCTGCTAGGGGAAAAAATACAGCCCTGCCCGTTACAGTGATAGAAGACAACATGTAAAAGGGAACTGAAAAGTGGGGAGAGTAAGCATATAACATCGTGGCTTGGGACTAGTGACTGGAATGGAAGGGGCAATCTGGTTCTGGGCAAAATAAGCATGTCACCCAAAGGGGAAGGAAGAAAAACCAAGGAGCAGATTCTAAGGTTGCAGTGGGTCATGATTGAAAAGGGATGAAGATGATGACTCAAGAGCAGGCATTGTGATTAGCAAATACTTATAAAGTGACTAGAAACACAGATTGAATGAACCAGATATTAAAAGATGGAATGCACAATTATGAATGGCAACACAATTATAAGATATTTTAAGAAACAGATTTATAGGGGCATCTGAAGGAGAAGAGGCTAAAGGTCGAGAAAACATCTTATTTCAAAGTAATACTAAAAAAGTCAATAGAAATAATATCTACAATTACATATCTATTTTCTGATATATTCAAAATATTTATATGTATTGGGGACATGCTTATTGTCAAGACAGAGAACAAGCAGACTTTTATAAATAATATTTTACAATAAAGAGGAGAAAGAAAAGATAGGAGATAAAGAGATAAAGAAAGAGAGAGAGAGAGAGAGAGAGAGAAAGTAATTGAGTTTCAAAGATTCCATATCATATCCCTGAATTATTCACAGATGCTAGAACTAGAGTCTCATTTGTGATCCTTCTCAAATCCCAGTTTCTCTTTTATCCCTTCAGATTTCCGTTGTCTTTGAGGTATGACTCTTTTTTTCAGATGGTGACACTGTACCTTTGATTTTCTTCCTTTTCTTCAGATTTGATTGTATTATTTGAGGAGTAGGACTAGGGTTATGAGCTTTTGACATTTCTCATTGGATTTCTCTCCTATTGCTATGTTTGGTGGGTTATTCAAAAGTACTTCTGGTAAGCTCAAACACTGTCCACAACTTAGTATAGTAATTAGAAGGAAGTAAAGCTTGGGGAGAGTAATGAAACAGAATGATTTCCACTCAGTTTAATGTATATTGTATTGCAGAACTACTGCTGCTCCAATTAGATTAAAATGTAATTGAGAAATATTTAATAAATTAATTAAAAATGCAATAAAACATAGATGATACCAATATATAGTTTTCAAAGTCAATATAAAGACTGTAAATATCTATATGTATGATTAAATGGCCCCTAGTTTTGAGTTTGATACCATGGTTATATTGGATTCAGAATCAGCAAAACTTGGTTTGAATTTCCTTTAAAGAGCCTTTTGTGTGACCTTGGGCAATATTGATGTATGTTTCCTTCCTCATCTGTGAAATGAGGATAATAACACTTGTAGAATTTACTTCAGATTTGCTGTGAAACTTAAATGAGCCCCATGAAATATCTTGAAAACTTCATTAGAAAAGTGGAAAGCACCCCGTATTTGGAGATGAAGGACATAGACTCACATCTCAGCCATGAGTTGTAAGATCTGAGTAAACTTGGACAAGTCACTTATTTCTCTAGGTCTCAGTTTCCTAATCTGTAAGATAAAGAGACTGATCTCAATGATCTTAAAGGTACCCTTCAGTTCTAGAGATATGATCTTACTCCTTCAAGTTGTTGAAAAGTCGGGAGGCAGCTACTTTCTGAGTACTCCATGAATCAGCTATAAAGATTTCCAACTGAGTAAAATAGCTTTCCCTTCATTTTTTGTCTAAAGGTTTCTATTTATTCTGAAATTCAGCTATGAAATAAAAAGCAATGAGAATGGTTGCAAATAAGCAAAACAATAGAATATATATTTTGGTTATCTCTGAGACTCTCTTGGGATAGATTAAATTTTTAAAAAGCTCTGAAGTTATGAAGTACCAAATATAATGAGCATGTCTATTACAAAAAACCTAAAAAAGAGGATTTTACCCCAAATCATGAATTATTATTATTATATATCTTGTTTTTCCTTTTTTGTAAATAGTAAATTATTCAACTATGTCACTACTAGGGATATACCCTAGTACACTTATCAAAGAAAGAAGAAGAGCATCTATTTGTAGAACAATATTCATAGCACCTCTTTTCAAAGTAGTCAAAACTGGAAACTAAAGAAGCACCTTTATTGCTCTCTTCCTTTAGTGAGGAATGGCTAAACAATAATTGTATAAGAATGTTTTAAAATATTATACCAAAAGAAATGACAAAGTGGACAGTTTCAAAAGAAATTGGAAAGACCTCTACAAACTAATGAGTGGGCCAAGCAGAGTGAGAACACTTTATGTGATGACATCTTAGAGAAAATCACTTTTGAATGACTTTAGAATTTTGATCAATGCAAATAACTGAAGATGAAACATACCACTCACTTCTTTCCAGAGAGAATACAAGATGAGATTTACATTTAAGATATGGATATTGTTTTGCTGAATTATGTATATTTATCACGAGAATTTTTATTGTTATTGGTCAGAACTTTCATTCTTGATTAATTGTTTAACAGGGGTTGCATGGGGAGGAAGATATAAAAATGCTTATAGAATAAACAAAAGATATAATAAATTATATATGTAACTATCAAAATTTTGCTTTTCTGTTTACTTCTGGTTTTCTCTTCTCTTTTTTTAATTTAATTTTATTTCATTTTATTTTTAAAATTTTATTTCATTTTAATTCGTAACCCTACCACTAAGTCCCTCACTCTATTCCCTTCCCATTATTTAAAATACAAAAGTTAACTAATCTTGTGACCTTGTCATGCCAATAAAGGTCCAATACAGGGAGGAAATGAGTCCTAGGTGATAACCTGTTTCCAAGCATGAATAATTAAGGTCCTTGTTCATTAATTTCCTTCTGTTTCCTTATCTATCAAATGAGAAGTATGGACTAAATGGAATTGTTCCTTTCTACTTCTATATTATGATCTCAAATCTGGCCTTTAGACTCTCACTACTTGTGTGACCTTGGGCAAGTCACTTAATCTTGTTTGCCTTGGTTTCCTCATCTGTAAAGTGAGCTGGAAAAGGAAATGGCAAAATTCTCCAGTCATTTTGCTAAGAAAATCCCAAATGGAGTCAGAACTGAAAAATGATTGAATGGTAGCTATATTCCTTAGTTTAGGGATATTGTTTTTTCTCCAACACAATATACTGATAAAAGCTAGTCTTTACAGAAGGAAACTCATGATTTGGAAAGTTTTGAAAGGATACCAGGCAGCAACCTTCTAACCCTTTTCCATGAGGTATTAGCTACTTTAAAATTAAAAAAAAAACATTATACTGGGAGGCATTCATAATGTAGGCCTCTTCTGAAAGGAAAGACATGAGCATGAACTAATGGGGAAAAGGAACTGGACTTAGCTAAATGACCTTGACCAAGATACTACACCTCTCTCAGCCTCTTCATCTGTAAAATTGTTAATAGTCAATAGGCTTTATAAAGTGCCAACCTGTATCAGAGTGCTAAATGTTGGAGATAAAAATAATAAGAGGAAAGGTAATCAATGTTCTCAAGTAGCATACAAATAAAGAATGGGGAGGGAAGAAAATACACAAAAAAAGAAGCTGAAAAGCATGAGTGGGGAGGGGGAGAGACTGCCAGAGGGCACCTAATTCCAGGGTAGGATGTTTGTGGGACTTGAAACCAAGCTGGACAGATTATGAGGAATGATGAGCTAGCAGAAAAATTCTTCACTTTCTATAATGTGAGGATGCATTCTACAACCTCCAGCTCTCTAATCAGAGTGGAGAGGCAGCTGAGGTGTTGATGAATCAGTCTCCAGTACTATGACACTTTAGATGATGAGTTTATCTTGGGGGAGTCATGATTCCTTCCTGAAGTAGAAACCAAATAGGGTAGCTGTTGGGAAATTAAAATAAATGAAAGAAGATATGGACTATGAAGCAGGTGATCTTCTTAGAGATATAAAATCTTGTGATTCTATTCTCCATGTGAGGAAGTACCAAAGATATTATGACTGAGTCAAAAATAACTATTTTTCAATTCCATATTTATATCTAGAAGGGACCTTTGAAAATCTTATGAAAAAAGTGAGTCTTGGAAATATGAAGTGACTTATCCAAGGTCTCACAAATAGTAGTAGCAGACCTGGCATTTGAACTCAGAGTCTCTTCAAATTCAGATCTCTTGTCACTACATAATGCTAATTCTCCTGGCTTCATAAATTGCAAATGACTATGCTCAGTGTCTAGTTATTAGCACTGCATATAGCAGACACTTAATAAATGCTTATTGATTTGAAAGTAAGAAGATATTGGTACAAAATTGATGTTCTTACTTTTTCTCTTGGCTTTCACTAAAATTTAAGTATGACCATACATTAGCTTCCTGAGATTCAGAATCATCATCTATAAAATGAGAAAATTAATTTATATTTTCATTAAGGTGCTTCTAGCTTAAAATTATTAGATTCTTTGTTATATTTTGGAATGAGGTAACTCTTACTGAAACTCCTTTACCTACAGTTTCAACTCAGGGTTTGGAAGGAAGCTTTCCTGAGAATCCACCTAATCACTTGTTTATATAATGAGTGACACATTGGGAAATGCAGTAGTGGTAAGAGAATAGAGAATACCATTCATTTCTGTTTTCTCATCCTCTTCTGCTTTTTTTCCTCCCCCCTCCCTCTATCACAGGACTACATTCTTTCTGTTATATCATCTTGTCAACTTCTTTGCCTCGAGGCCCTGCTCATTCTGGAGCAATGTTTGAGTCTGGAATTTCCATGTTTCTTTGCTTATTCCCCTTGTCATTTTAAAAAGAGCATTGGGTAGAGATGGGGTGTTTTTTTCAAGGCCCTGCAAAATCTCTTTTTACCTCTTTACCAGTGCCATATGTTTGTTTACTTAAATATTCTAAGGATACAGATCTTTAAGAGTTGCTTTGCTAAAAACAAATTATTACAGTATTTAAGTTGGAATAGACCTTAGGGATCATATAATCTAACTATTTAGTTTTATAGAACAGGAAACAGAAGCCCCTACTATGGTTAAGCAGTTTATCCAAGGTCACACAGATAATAAACATCAGAGGTCATATTTAATCTCAGGTTCTCTGATTGTAGACCCGTTTGTTTTTCCAATATGGTACATGTTGTATTTAGCCACTGTAACTTGGTCCTTGAACAAGAAACAGTCAGTCCATGTTTGGCTGTATTTGAAAACTTTCCAGCTTGATGGTAACTTCCAGGGCTTATTTTCAGTTGTCAAAACCTCCAAGAAGCAAGGATCCATTCCATGCCAGCATGAGACATTCTAGAAGGATGTTAGTAGAAATAAGTATTACTAATCAGGGAAAAAAACCTGATGCTTCCATGGAGATTTCTTTATCTCCAGTTCAGGTAGGAAAAACTGGGATTCTAAAATGTCTTGTTCCAAATTATGAAAGATGAATGAGTCACTTCCTTAAAAGATTACATAGTAATGTAATAAACATAAACATTCTAGAATTGTTGCCACAAAATAGAAGTAAAATGATCTGCTTTGAGAGAAATGGAGAACAAAAAGAAGAGGGGGGAAAAGAGAGAGAGAGGAGAGAGAGAGAGAGGAGAGAGAGAGAGAGAGAGAGAGAGAGAGAGAGAGAGAGAGAGAGAGAGAGAGAGCAGGAGCGAGAGGGAGAGGGAAAGCGTGTGAGAGTGAGGGAGAGAAAGAAGGGGGGTGGATAAATTGAAGAAACCAATCCTCACAGGGAATATTGACTTTAGAATTGTCCTCTGCTGCCATCTATCCACCTTTGCTCTTTGTTCTGAGTTTTAGGGTAGTCCCCTGCCCCAAAACAGCATAAGATTTTAGAAAAAAAAAACAAGGAATGATCTAGGTAGCTGTGAAGAAAGGGAATAGAAAAGCTGTCTGTGCTTCCCTGACCTAGAGGTACAATAAAATTATAAGACAACAATTCTCTTGATCACCATTCAGATTTATTGAATACAAGGCTGGGAATTTCTTTTTCCCTCAAGGCTTTGTTGATGTTTTGTGAGAATGAAACATTTTAATTAGGGGATGGGAATTTACTAAAAAATGATTGAGGGGCAGCTAGGTGGCTAGGTGGCACAGTAGATAGAGCACCGGCCCTGGAGTCAGGAGTACCTGAGTTCAAATCCGACCTCAGACACTTAATAATTACCTAGCTATGTGGCCTTGGGCAAGCCACTTAACCCCACTGCCTTGCAAAAACTAAAAAAAAAATGATTGAAGCTACTTGGGATTTGACTCACAAGCTGGAAAGGAAGCAAGTACTGTGACTATCTCTAGAACAGGGATATTTTGAAAAGATTCGTTTGGAAACCTAGTGTCTTTCCTTCCTTTGCTAAAGTGGGGGAGCACACCCCCCCACACATTTATTTTCTTTTGTTGTTGTTTTACAAGCTTGCTTTATGGAAAAGGAAGTAGGGAAGGATATATTTGGAAAAAGATGATGTAAAAAAAAGAATAAATATCAATTTTTTAAAAAATTAAGACTGAAATCACATAGGAAACCAATAGCTGTCATGGGTTAAACAAAGCAGCCTCAATTTTTAAGCCATCATGTTTTATAGAAAACATTCACAAGGGATAGCTAGGTGGTGTAGTGGATAGAGCACCAGCCCAGGAGTCAGGAGGACCTGAGTTCAAAACTGACTTCAGACATTTAATAATTACCTGCCTGTATGACCTTGGGCAAGTCACTTAGCCCCATTGCTTTGCAAAAATAAAAATAAAAAAATGCAAAAAGAGAAAACATTCACAAACCTGAGGTTTTATCTATTAAATCTAAATAGTATGATGTAACATCATATAGAAACTCCAGAATTACATTTAAAAAAATATTTTTCTTCAAGAATTTCTCTCTAAAAAGATTGGAATTTTTATTTTATCAACTGGAAAACTGAGGCACAGGTCCATGAAATTATTTACCTAAAGTTGTATGCAGGAATTAGCCACTAGCTCTCTTGTCTTCTTTTCAAACAACTCTTTGTACTAAATTGTGCAGCTTCCATAAATTGAGAATGATGATTGTGACTTAATCTGTGATTTCACTGATAAGTACAGAAAGTCCTGGCTCTGAAAACTCCTTTCATGCATTTAAAGTCTTAGAGAGTTATTGTATTGATAGTTTAAGTTGTTTGCCCAGGATTTTACTGTCAGTTTCTTTTAGATTAGGGACTTGAATCCAGGTCTTCCTGACTCCAAGACAGACAGAGACACAAAAACTGATTAAGATTAAAGAGAGAGAAAATGAAAGACAGAGTCAGAAAGAGACTTGGAGCAACATAGAGAGAGAGACACAGAAACACAGATCTTCTGTTTTTTTTTTATAGGGGAGGAGAATGGGGGTTGTAAATGGAATGAATATGTTATTGTTTACCTTAGTTCTATTTTCAGTTTCAGGAAAGTTTAAAGTTAGTTTTGCAAATTAGAGTTTATCTTGCTACTGAATTAAACTTCATATGGTTTTCTAGTATGTAACAATGAAGCACCATGTTTTAAACTGAAGAAGCTGAGTTCCCCAAATGAAAAGCCTGTACTTACTATTACAGTGCCTTCTTTGCATAAGATCCATAGTAGCATTATTTTTTTAAACTTGCTCCTAAGGAATTTCTTAGACAAGTTGGCCTGACTTTCATACTATTCCAGTAGAGGGCAGTAGAATACACATTGTTATTAACCAACTCCTTGCAAACACAAATCTCTAAGAGATTTTCTGAAAAATTTCTGAGAAAAAGAGTTTCTGAGAAATGCAAATAGAATGTTGGAACCTTAGATTTCAATGGTAAGTAAAGAATAAATTTCCTCTATAACATAAAAGAATAAATTAATGAACGAATAAAAAGCATTTATTAAACACTATGTACGAAGCACTATGAGAAATGTTCACCTAAACTCTGCTTTAAGATCTCCAATGTGGGACTTCACTAAACCTTGAGAAAGTTCAATGTTCTTTTGTATCATTCTAATTGTTTGTGTTCTTTTCTTCTATGGAATTTATATATTTCTAACCGTAGCTATCATCTTCTGCCCTAGTTACATCCTCTGTGACCAAACAATGTAAGTCTAACTGCTCTTCCATATGACAGTTCTTAATATATTTGAAAATGAAGGTGATGTGTGTGTGTGTTCATCATTCACTTTCTCCTGTTTCCCTCTACTTCTCTAGCTATGTTTTTTTCAAAGCTAACCATTCCCAGGTCGTTCAGCATATTGTCTGTTAGATGATAACATTGCTTGGAATGTTTGAGGGTCTTTCTTTTTTTTTTAGTGAGAAATTTATCTAGATTCCTGTCTGAAAGAAAGAAAAGAAAAAAAGGAATGAGAGAGAGAGAGAGAGAGAGAAAGGAAAGAAGGAAGGAAGGGAGGAAGGAAGGAAGGAAGGAAGGAAGGAAGGAAGGAAGGAAGGAAGGAAGGAAGGAAGGAAGGAAGGAAGGAAGGAAGGAAAGAAGGAAGGAAGGAAGGAAGGAGGGAAGGAGGAAAAATACTATAAATATTATAGAATTGTTTTTAGTTTTGGTGTTCCCAAGTGCAAAGTACAGTGTCTGATATATAGTAGATGCCTAATAAATGCCTGATGGATTGAATAAACCTCTTCCTCAGTCATAACACTTGTCAGATGGGAAGGGCCAGAGGGATTTTCCTGTTTACATGACAATATATTGATAGGACTAAGATTGAGGCTACTGCTGGTAAAGCACTGTTTCACCATACTCTCAATAATATGACATCTTTATAGACTCATCAGGACATTTAAAGAGTTATTTCAACTCCCTATTCTCCCAACCAGCCATTCAATTCAAGGAAGATTCATTAAAGACTAAGTACTGAAAGTTTTGCCTGGAGGCTCCATTGATTATTCCACCCACTTAAAAGGAATTACCTTTGTTAGGTAAGAACATATTCTACATTGATTGAATTTATCAAAAACCAAGTGTGAATGGGGTCTATAGACCTCCTTGAATTAATCAAAGAGCTTCTGTGAAAGACTTGGTTATACTCTAAGAAATTTGAATAAAACTGGAGGAGCTATCTCTAAAGTAGATAGGGTTTCCCAAACAGGAAGTGAGATAAGTGAAGGAAAAAGAGAAAACTGGACTGAGTTGAGCTAAAGAAACTATATCAAGGCCAACTTCACTGACTTCTTAGAAAAAGAAGAACCAGGCCGATGTCACTAAATTGGGAAAAATTATAATTTCAAATTTTAAAATTTATTTTTGTTCTTTCCAATTGTACTGATATAGTCTTTGTGTATATACTTTCACTTCACTTTACTTTGTATCAGATCATGCCTCCCTGAATTCCTCATTTTATTTTTAATCTAATTTTAGTGAATACCATTAAAGAAATTTCTGGTATCTAAAGTAGAAAAGAAAGTCAAACTATCTGTAAGAATTCAATGTTACCTACAACTTGATTTTAAAATTATAATATATACATATAAACATATATAGTACATTCAATATATTATTTTCAAAGATGTCCCACTTTCCAGTTTTCTTTCTAAGCCTCCTTCTAATATCTTCAGTTTTCCCAATCACCAGTGTAAGTGAAGTGAGGCTGTGTGCTTGCTCCCATATTTTTTTTGCATGAAGTTTTAAGCAATATTGTCAAGTGCCTTTAATAAGGACAAACATATCATCAGGATTGGCTATCACACTGAAGTTAAATTACTGAACTTGAAAAGACTACAAATCAAAACTAAATTGGAGGGAGAGTTAGTGCATGATTTTTTTTCCCTAGAAATGAGTGTGCACTCAAAGCAGCCTCTGAAACTGAGATACAAAGAAGTGTGGATCAACTCCCTGTTGCTTGTCCAAATGTTGGTGTAAAAATTAACACCAAGAGAGCAATCAGCACCACACCATCTATTCATGAAACCATTGGTTACAGCAAATGCAGAACGTTTGAATATTAAGGATAAATTGACTTACCTTGGCAGTGATATGATGATGTTTATCTTTCATTCTCTCTCTTTTTTGTTTTTTGGCAAGGCAATAGTGTTAAGTGACTTCCTCAATGTCACACAGCTAAGTTAGTGGTTATTGTCTGAGATCATATTTAAACTCAGGTTCTCCTGACTCCAGGACCAGTGCTCTATTCACTGCACCACCTAGCTGCCCCTTGTTCTTTATTATTGAAAAATATGAAAGCAAGGAGGTGATGCCATGATAGGCATATGATTTGGTTTTAAAAGAGGGGAATTCTGTCCTAAGTCACCAACTTTACTTTCTCTTCCAGAGTCATCTGTGTGCAGTGGCCAGATATGAATCAAGATGACTGAAGGTAGTCCTATATGTGAGACAATCAGGGTTAAATGACTTGCCCAAGGTCACACAGCTAAAAAGTTCTGAGGCCAAATTTGTAGTCCTCCTGACTTCAAAACCAGTGTTCTACTTACTGTGCTATCTGCCCAGTCTACTTTACAGGGATGCACACATAGACAATGAAGTTGATATACTCCTTGTATCTGTTTAGGTGATTCTAAAGGTAAATGTAAGAGAGAAGGTATTAGGCTGCCTAACAAATTAAGATCTACAGATACATTGTGCTGACCTCATTATTGTATGCCTATGAAAATTAGATAGTTTAGCAGCACCTTGCCAGGAAAATGAATCACTTCCATTTGAGATGTCTTAGAAAGACTCTGAAGGTCACCTGGCAAGATATAAAGTACACTGAGGTACTTCATACAACTAAACTGTTGAGGTACTTCATACAAACTACTGGAGAAAGTGCAACTCTGATGGTCTCGTCACATGGTTAAAATGTCAAATATATGCTTGCCCAAAAGACTATTTTGCAGAGAATTTGTTAAACACTGGCAAAGTTTTGTCCAGCATGGCATAACTACATCATAAAGGAGCTGTACCCTAGGAGCAAAGCAGAATTGAAGTAGCTCAAAAGATTCTCTAGATGTGCAAATTTAGAGAATTTAGTCCAAAAGTTCAATGGACTATTTGTACCTGACTTGTGGTAGAGCATTCTGAACTTGTATTGGTCTGATCAGCTGCATTTGGGCACACTGTATCTTTTTTTTTTGAATGTTATTTTATTTTTTTCAATAATGTGAAAAAATAGTTTTTAACATTCATCTTTTTTGAAGTTTTTGAGTTCTACATTTTTTCTATCTCCCTTCCTTCCTGCCTCCCTAGAACAGTGAGTAATATGATATATATATATATATATATGTACAATCATGTCAAAAATATTTCCATATTTGTCATGTCATGAAAGAAGAATCAGAACTAAAGGAAAAAAATCATAAGAAAAAGAAAAAAATAGAAAACAAGTTTTAAAAAGTAAAAATAGTATGCTTTGGTCTACATTCAAATTCTGTGGTTTTCTCTCTGGATATGGATGGCATTTTTCATCTCAATTCTTCTAAAACTCTCCATGATCACTAAACTGTGGAGAGGAGCTAAATCCATCATAGCTGAACATCACACAAAATTGTAGTTAATGTGCACATTGTTCTCCTGGTTCTGTTCCCTTCACTCAGCGTCAGTTCATGCAGATATTTCTAGGCTTTTCTGAAGTCTGCCTGCTCATGATTTCTTATTATGTAAATATTTATTTTTGACAACTACACATAATGGTAGTTTTAACCAATCATTTTTTGCAAAGTTTTGAGTTTTATAATTTTTATATTTTATTTTATATATTTTATATATATTTTATATATTAATATATTTTATAATTTATATATTTATAATTTTTCTCCCTCCTTCCCTCCCCTCCCCATCAGAAAATAATTACATGTGTAACCATGATAAACATAGGTCAAAATTAAATGTGTTGAGAGAGAAGAATCAGATTCAGAAGGAAGAAAGAAAACATTAGAAATAACAAAATTACATAATATATAAGAAAACTTTTAAAAATTGAAGATTATAAGCTTTGGTCCTCATTTAAACTCCATAGTTCCTTCTCTGGATATGGATGGTATTTTCCATCACAAGTCCATTAAATTTATCTCTAATTATTGTGCTACTGAAATGAACAGGTCCATCATAGTTGGTCATCACCTCATGTTGTTATCAGTGTGTATAACATTCTTCTGGTTTTGCTCATCTCACTCAGCATCAATTCATGCAAGTCTTTCTAGGCTTTTCTGAAATCCTGTCCCTCATAGTGTTCCATCACATCTATATATATTTATCACAGTTTGTTCAGTCATTCCCCAATTGATAGGCATCCCATCAATTTTCAGTTCTTTGCATTACAAAAATAAATGCTATGAATATTTTGTACATGTGGGATTTTTACCTTTTTTATGATCTCTTTATGATATAGACTTAGTAGACATATTGCTAGATCAAAGGGTATGTACATTTTTATTGCTCTTTTGGATGTAATTCCAAATTGCTCTCCAGAAAGATTGGATCAGTTCACAAGTCCACCAACAGTGTCTTAGTGTCCCAGATTTCCCAGATCTCCTTCAACACTGATCACTATCCTTTCCAGTCATATTGACCAATCTGAGAGGTGTGAGGTGAGATCTCAGAGATGTTTTAATTTGTATTTCTTTAATCAATAATGATTTGGAGCAATTTTTCATATCATTATAGATAGCTTTGATTTCTTTATCTGAGAATTGCCTTTCCATTCCCTTTGACTATTTATCAATTGGGGAATGAAATATTTTTTCATAAATTTGTCTCAGTTCTCTATATATCTTAGAAATGAGTCCTTTATCAGAAACACTAGTTGTAAAAATTGCTTCCCAATTTACTGTATTCCTTTTAATTTTGGTTGCAGTGGTTTTGTTTGTGCAAAACTTTTTTTAATTTAATGGAATCAAACTATTTCTTGTTCTCCTAAATGACTTAGAGCAATATCTTTTATGTCTAAATCCTACTTCCATTTTGACCTTATCTTGGTATAAGGTGTGAGATATTGGTCTAGTCTTAATATCTACTTATCTTTCAGTTTTCCCAGTAGTTTTTCTTGAAGCTGCTCTTGATTCCTTAAAGAACAATAGTATTCCATCACATTCATATCTTATAATTTGTTCAGTTATTCCCTAATTTATGAACATTCCCTCGTTTTTCAGTTCTTTGTCACTATAAAAGAGATACTACAAAAATTTTTGTACATATGGGTCTTTTCCATTTTTTATGATCTCTTTGGGAAACACTTAATAATGATATTACTGGATCAATTTTGCACAATTTTATTACCTTTTGGGCAGTTCCAAATTACTTTTCTGAATGATTATATCAGTTCACAAGTCCACCAATAATGCATTAGTGTCCCAGCTTTCCCACATCCCCTCCAACATTAATCCTTTTCCTTGTTGGACACACTGTATCTTGACTCACAGTGATTTTAGTCCTCTTTAAAAATGAAGAACAATCCACCACTAAAAAATACTTCCATGAACTTTCATTCCTTTCCTCCTTACTCCTTTCTTACCTTTTTTCTTCCTTCTACTTCTCCTCCTCCTATTCTCCCTCCTTCACAACTTTCCCTTCCCTTTCTTCTTCCCCCCTTTTCTTCCTTTCCTTCTTTTTCCCATCTTCCTTCTCTTACTTTTCCTCTTCCTCCTCCAAAAAGATTAGACTTGAAAGACAGAAGGAACACAGAAGATTTAGTAAACTTTTCAGTAGTTCAGGAAAGAGGCAATATGGGTTCAGATAATTGGTGACAGCGAAAGAATAGAAGAGATAGTAGAGATGTTACTGGAGTAGAAGTGATAAGACTTCCCAATAATTTTATTTAACCATCTTGGAAATTAGTATTTAGTTAATTCTTAAGGATTTCAATGTATCTTCAGAAGCAATGTGGCTTATGATTCAAAGTAATTGGGGGAAGAGGATTAACGAAGAATGAATAGTTCGAGATAACTAATGTCTTGAGCTTAAGGAACTGAATGAATGGTAGTAATAAATTTAGGTTGAATTTAATTGCATTGAAGTCTTCCTAGAAATGAGGGATTAGGAGAGGAAGGGCAGGTTGGGGAAGAAGGCAAGGAATTTAGTTTAAAACATGTTGATCATCTCAGATTATCAACTAGTAATTGGGAATGTGATATTAGAGCTCAGGATTGTGGTCAGAGATATAGATTTAGATTCCATTATCATCTTCAAAAAGCTGCTAATTGAATCTTTGAGAATGAATAAGCTACCAAGAGGTTCTGGTTATTCACCAGAAGATAGAGGGGAGAGAAGATAGAAACAAGAAGTAGAAAAAGAAGATCCTAAAACAAAAGCTGAATGGATTTAGGAGTGGGGAGAGGCAAAGATTCCTTTTCCAGGTAAAAGGTGAAATTAAAGCCAAGGAAGAAGATGGAACTTTTTCATCTTCTTATCTTTAACATGAAGTGAGTTAAGATGAAAACAAGAAGAGAAAAATTTCATTGAATCCAAAGGATCAAAGAGTATCAAGATGTAAGGAGTGATCCATAATGCAAAAACTATTAGTAACCCAGGGGAAAAAATTGGTAGAATGGTGGGCATGATGTTTTCCCTTCATTCTTGAAGAAGACATCTGGGGAAGTGATGCTATGACAAGCACATGAATTGGATTTGAGTGAGGGGATACTGTACTAAGTCTAGTCTTACTTTCTCCTTCAGATTCATCTGGGTCCAGTGGCCAAATATGAATCAGGAGGACTGAAGATGACCCTGGAGGCAATCAGGGTTAAGTTACTTGCCTAAGGGTACCCAACTAGTGACAATTGTCTAAGACTGGATGTGAGCTACTATCCTTATGACTTGAAGCCAATGTTCTATCCACTATGTCATCTAACTGTATGCAGGAGTTGAAAATCGTGTTTAAGAGTTTGAATTAGAGACTTTTCTAAGGAATTTAGGACTGGGGAAGAAAAGACAAGACTCTAAAGGGTTCAACAAAGTCAAGGAAAAGTATGTATATATATATATATATATATATATATATATACACATGTGCATGTGTGAGCAGATAGATATACAGCCTGATAGGTAAGTGGGTAGGTAGGTAGAGGAAATCTGAACATATTGTAGACAAAAAGTAAAGTAGTCAAAAGAGTATGCTATTGGAAGCAAAAGAAAGATTCTGAGGTAAAAAAGAGCTGGTTAAATAGAAGAGGATTGCATCAAAGGTCCAAGTGTTAACTTTAGCAAGTATGCTATCCTTGTCTTTTGGGAGTTATAGACTTGTGAAATGTTAAGAACTGCAAGGGATCTTTGAGATCTTTTATCCAAGCTTTGTAAATTTTACATTTGAAAAACTGATATCCCAGAAAGAAAGTGAACACTAGTTCTCAAATAAACAATCCTATTGATACATTTCTTCCCTCTATCACTCATACCTACACACACTATACTATAGATATAGAATTATTTACCTTGAACTTTATTAATTAGATTTTATAGATCAAAGATTTAATTGTTAACCCATCAGAGTTGAGATACAATCACAATATTTTCTGTTTAAGAGAAGAAAAATTATAGGAAAAGTCAAGAAGGAATTTTTAGATAAAAGTGGTTTGTCTAAATTCTAAGCAAATTGCAAAATTCTCTATGCTTGACCAGATCAAATTATTAAGCCTCAGTCATGTTTGATAAAACCTATTTTAAAATGTAGTCATGCTAGTCATACTGGAAAGGCACATGCCTAAGGCTGAAATGGGGTGCATATTGAACTTGGAACTTCAAAGAAGTACTGGACTAAATTTATTAGATATCCATACTAAGTTAAGCATCAAGATGGTAAGACTCTGGAGATAGAAGGAGGGGAGGGAAGGGAGTCATCAGGTTGCCTAAGGAAAGTTAAATGGGCTTAGGTTAGAAATGGAGCAGGTCAAAATTTCTCTTACAATCAGCACTGGAATTAGTCCAATGAATAACTCCTGTATTTTTCTCTTGGGTGGTCTAAGGAGCTCTAGTCTTAAACTTTGCCTACAAAAATATATACACTCATATGTGTGTGTGTATGTGTGAATATAGGTTTTTCTCTGTGGAAGAGATAATTAGTTTTATCCTCTGTAAGTGACCTTGAAAGTGAATACGGAAACTTGTGAGTTTCAGGAATTAATTTTATCAATCAAAAATTTAGGCAAGTACAAAGGAAAGATAAATGGGCAAATGTTGAATCTATTGAATATATTTTAGGAATTTTTTATCTCAAAAGATTTTTAGAAATCAAAAAAATAGGAGGAAAGAATTTGGGGAAACATTATTTTTATTAATTTAATTATTCATAATAATGATCATTATTGATACAAATGTACATGACCATTTGACCTTCAAATATCCAGGTGACAAACAGTCAATTTCACACCTTGAGCAGAAATCTTACTGCTATTAATGAGACAAAAGTTCCAGCCCAAGCTGGTAAAGAAAACTTATTTCTAAAGGAGAAGAGAAGAGGAAAAGAAATAAGGATGACAGGTGAAATTGTCTTTATTTTCTTTTAAGGCATTTGAAAGGAAGGGAAGTGTGGAGACCAGTCCTCTTTTTAGAATTTTGTTCTTTCATGGCCAAGAAAAATATTTACCAATTTAAAAGTTTGGGTTTACTTTCCCTTCACCAAACATGTCAAAATGTATCAATGAAAAGAATTGAGACAGTGATTTATAAAATGAGTACTGAAGTATTCTTAGAATAAGCCACTACTATAAATATTCCTACATATAAGCATGTGACCAATGAACATTTCTTCACCTTGTAAATAAGGAATTTAAATGAAGTGATAATCATTTTTCTGAATTAAGTTCATGTAAATATGATTAGACATTTTTTGATGGACAAGATTGGGAAGATTTTCTTAACATTTATATTACTTATTAGAATACTTTAAAAATTGTCCAATGTAGCTACAAATATAACTTATATATGTTTCTAAATCATCTTTCTTTTCTATTAAACACTTTTGCAGTCTAGTGTCAGAGAGTCTGTTCCTTTACCTATGCTGGCATCTCTGTGTATATTTGTGTTTGTGTGTATATCTATCTTGAAGTTTTTTTAATTTCAATCCATGTGCTATAATATTTCCTTACTGAAGAACATTTAAAAAAATATAATAGAATAAACAGGTTAGATATATTGAACCTATAAAAAAATCTATGGAGTTAAAGAATCCTTTGGCTGTAGTAGGAAGATATGATAACTAAAATGTGATGATAAAAAAATGAATGCCTGAAAACATCATGGCACAAATTCATCAAACAGCATGTCCTACTGGTTTGTGTAAGCAATTGACAACTCCTTTTCCCATTAGGGACTTTTCATTAAAAATATATGGCAGGTAGACTTGTATATATACTGACTCTTTTGTAGCCTAGGATAATATTTTTTTAGTCCTTTGATATACTAAGATATGAAAAGAGCCCAAACTATAAGTTCACTAAATAAAACAGGCTGAAAACAGAAGTGCCAATACATGGATAATCTATTAGTTTGTTGTCTGTTAATGTTGTACAATTGGTAGATTTTTGACACAAGACATATCTATCAGACATTTGCTTTGTATTCATCATATCAAATGCATATGAAATGTAATATAAAATTTTAACAGAGTTAGCAGATAGGGTAAATTGAAGAATATAGTACTTCTTAATAATCTACATTTACTGGTATTTATAATCATTTATTACACTGAATCATTCATCATTTTTGCTTCATGAGGAAATTGTAAATTCTTTGAATGCCTTTTCTGCATGATAAAAATAACAATTTTTTTACTCTTGAATTGAAATTTGGGGTTGCAGTAGAAAGAATTTGCTTTTTTCCCATTTAACTGGGAAAATCCATTCTTTTTAAAGCCATAATTTTTCCTAGTCAAAAATTAAAGAAAAAAGTGGGAGTGAAGATGGAAAAAAGAGGAAGATAGAATCATACACAATGAAGTCACACAAATGTTTATTTTTGCATTTCTGTATTTAAAACTCCACCCCCACCCCACCTTTTTTTGTGGTAATCCTACAGGCAACTGAGAAGTAAAACCTTTCATTTTGTTGTGTGGCCTATTATCAATGAAAGACTTGAATTGCAAAGGGCTAAATGGCTTTAAGGGCTTTATGTGTCCCTGATGTTGAAAATGCTGATAAATTTCTTCCTAGATTACATCAAGAACCATGAGTGTAGTAGTAGCAGAGCTTCAACTTTTCAAGGAAGCATGGAATGTAGATATAGTGGAGTGAAAAAGACTCTGATTTTGAAATCATAAATCCTGATATTTGTAAATCAATTCTCATAGTACCTGGATCATAGGAAGTGCTTAATGCAATGCTTGTTCCCCTCTCCCAATTTTGAGCCTTGTATGTGTCACTAACTAGCTATCTGACCTTGGTAAAATGGCTCCCTCTGAGTCTCATAGCTGATTAATTTAATTTTCTAAGTTTTCTTTCTTTTCTATTAAATATATACATTTGTCTTTTAATATTTGAATCTATTTTTTATTTTCAGCTAAAATATTTTTTTCCTTTTGCAAGCTTACCTTAATTAAATATTAGAGGTAAGTCACTTAGCCTCTCTGACTCTGCTTCCTTCATCTTTAAAATGGGAGTAATTTTTTTTATTACCTACCTGACAGGATTGTCAAGAAAATCAAATGAGATAATATTAAGTGTTTTGTAACCTTAAAGTGTTGTTTAAATGTAAACTTGTAACTTACTTCACTTCATTGTAACTGTTAAGAGAAGTCCTAAAGAAAAGTGAGTAATCAAGCTAAACTATCTTTTTTAACATTCTGGATACACTGAAATAGATATATATGTATTTATTGACATAAAAATTGTCCCCCATCTTTATTAGAATGGAAATCTACATAATGAAAAGCTAATATGTTATCTATCAGATTATTCTAAAAACCTGGTCTTACCTAAACCAGGAATTTTTCCCCCTATTAACTGACAGATTCTGCCACTGACTTTTGGTGTGCAGTTGACTGAGGAATAGTTTTGAATTTTGTTTTTTGTTTTTGATTTTTCATTTGTTTGAATTAAAGGACAATGAAGATTTAGAAGCAAACTGAAAAAAAGAAAGCATCTTAAAAAGAAAGAGGTATCTCTAAACATTGTATCTACTTTTATGAACACAGAGCTGAATATTTTTGTTTCTGGGAAGGCTCTGCTATGGTATTGTATATATGACTCAGACATTAGGATAGACACAGTAGGGCAACAGTTAGAGAGAGATGATCTTTCATCTTCTTTGAATGATCTTAAATTACCGGGTTACAATGGATATCTAGAGGCCACCTTCTTTCTCCTATATTCTCCTGTCTCTTTGCAGTTGTCTCTGCATTTTCTTTATTGTCTATCACATTTCTGGATACTTGTAGAGAAAGATATATCATAACTATTCATTTCATTTTATACTAACTCCTGAGTATAGGGAGTTGACCTTATCCTTGTCCTTGACCCTAATTGTACTAATTATGGGTGTATTTTCTTGACTTGTTAGGTAATGATGTGAGTAGTGAGAAGAGAGGTTCCTTCTCACTTCAGTGTTATATTGTGTGAATCTCATCTTAAGTTACTGGAAACTCAATTTGGTTTTGGGGCAAGAGAGAAAAGGGGCCTAGATCTCTGGAATTTTAAAAATACCACCAAGGCACTGATTACTGGAGGTGTCACACTTTCAGAAGATGTGCTATAATTACACAGGACAGAAAACATCATGATTTTCCTTTTGCAGGTTTCCAGACCATTTATTGATAGATTGATTGCTGGCTTGGTTTGTTTAATGGAAAGAGGCACTCTTTTGTTACAAGTTTAAACTAAGAGAACTGTTGGAGCCATAAAAGCTGGTGGTGGTTCCCATTTTGGACATGCTTCCTGATCCCTAACTACACATTTGGTTGAGAAAGTGCATCAGTTAGCTTGTGAAAAAGCACATATTGCCTCTCCAAAATCCAGAAGTGCTTAAAACTGTGATGAGGATAATTTGGAACAATAAAATACGTGCACAAAAGGAGTTTATTGCAACATAAAATTAAAAAAAAGGTGACAATTTCATCACACAATTACACTGCTGTTTTCCTTTTTTTTGTTGTTTTTTTTTTGTTTTGTCCTTTTTTTTGTTTCATTTCCTTTTTTTTTTTGTCAGAGGGGTAAGGGAGGGAAGAGATTTGGTCCACTGAAGATTAGTCACCCTCAATGATATATATATTAGAAAAAAATATCAGCAGCAAGACTCTCTGGAAATAGATTCTGTTTGATGTAGCTAGTCTGTCTTTTCTGTTTTGCCCTCTTTCACGGCAGCCTCTGAAGTTTTCCGCAGGGGGGCTTTCTCCGAGTTGGCATGTCCTTGGCCAGAATCTGCTGCTCCTCCATTTTTGTGTGCTGTATGTTTTTCCAGGTAGTTCAGCATTTCACTAAGGACAGTTTGGAAAGTGCTTAGGGCTGCACATATTGCTGGAGTCCCAAAGCCATGAGTGATCAAGCTAGAAATGAAAAGAAAGGAAGAACAGGGTAAGGTGGAAGAATTTTTCAACAGTATGGTAGACAGTAGGTTCCCCTTTTCATCAGAACACATGCAAATCAATAAATATTTATTGATCATTTTACTGATTTTTAAGCACTATATTAGTGACTGTAATAAATAGAATAAAACCTAAAACAGGCACCCTATTCTTGACAAGCTTATGATCTAATTAGAAAACAGAAGGCCAGCTGTTATTTGACAGAAAAATGCAATATTTATCTAGCTACATATTTATCCATTTTTCATTTGAAAAGAAATTAACAAAAAAAATCTTCTCAAACATGGAAAAAGTGAAAATGCTCCTTTAAATTTGAACAGTACCTTGAATTCATATATATATATATGAAATAGCTACAAAATATTAAAACCTTAAGTGTACAGTCTATGGAGGACTTATGGATGCTTAAGATAAAAATCATACTGGTTAAAATATGTATCCATTGCTATCTGCCAACATGAAGGGAATACCCAAACTGATGAAAGCAGATATGGTAATGTGGGTGTGTTTGTGTGTGTTTATGTGTGTGTGTGTTTGTGTGTGTGTATGTAGAACTGTGTTTTATATAGCAAGATATATTAAAATGTATGCATATTTATGTATGGGGCAGATGGGTGAAGCAGTGAATAGAACACTGGACCTAGATCAGGAAAACTCTTTATGAATTCAAATCCAGCCTCAGACACTCACTAGCTGTGTGACCCTGGACAAGTTATTTAACTTTGCCTCAGTGTCTTCATCTATAAAATGAGTTGGAGAAGGAAATCCAATTAGGGTCATAAAAGAGTTGAACAGGACTAAAATTAATTCTTGCTTTCCCTTCCCCACCCCTCCCCATTGATTATTGACTAACTGATATAACCTTCTTACCCACCTTGTGCTCTAAGATGTACTCTATCTGCTAAGTCACAGTGAATTATAGTGGTTTTCATGAGATAGTCTAGTGCCTTTCTAATATGTTAGTTACCTTGCATGTTACTTCTTTCCCCTTAAATAATTTTAAATCATTTTTTAAAGGAAAAGGCCTTAAACTAGGAATTTTAAGATTTAAGACACTTTGATGGATATGATCGTTTTTGGTTAGGATCTCTTTAGGAAATCCTCCCATCTGCAAGACTATCCACAAACAAATACCACATAAGCAGCAGTCTGTGTTTCAGGCCTTCTCTGAATCTACTTAGGAATATGTGTATTTCACTTATACATAACTGCAAAACTTCTCATTATCAGAAGGATGCCATAGCTATATTATATTTTTTTTTTTAGAAAAAAGATGGTCAAATATTTGGGATTGCATAGCGCCAATGTTAGTGAAATGCTAAGTGGAATACAGTCATAGTTTACCCACTTGGGGAGTTATTCAGAGTTAAATGGACATGCCCTTCAGAATGTGGGACCGCTGGTCCCAGTCATATTTTTATTTGGGGATAATGAGTGTAGAACCCCAAATATAATAGGTGGTGAACCTGTATACCAAATAGATTAGTCAAATATCATGAGTTTCAAAGGAAGAAACTCCATGATATGTTGTCTGGTTCAATTTTTAGATCAGGTTCTCTACATCTAAACTAACCTAGAATAAAAATGTCACTCTCAGGACATGTTTGCTTTTTCCTCCTCCTCCTCCTCCTTTCTTCTTCCAGTTGGGCAAGTAATCAATTAATACCATCACTACTGGAAAGTAAAAAATCAGACAATTGTTCTATGACTCCATTCATTATCTCTGTGACTTCTCAGACCAGAACACCCCTCCCTGGCCACCACTTCTCTATAGGTGTTATCTTGTTCTATTACAGAGATTTTTAGCCTTTTTATATAGGAAGTCTGATAAAGAAATAGAACCCTTCTCAGAAACTGTTTGCTAAATAGTTAAAAATAATGCTATATTTAAGTAGAAGATTAGTGA
Source organism: Macrotis lagotis (assembly GCF_037893015.1). Taxonomy (NCBI): domain Eukaryota; kingdom Metazoa; phylum Chordata; class Mammalia; order Peramelemorphia; family Peramelidae; genus Macrotis; species Macrotis lagotis. Next base: position 32,769,402 of record NC_133662.1, on the reverse strand, counting down.
ATAAGATAAGATTTGCCAGGAGGTAGTGTTCAAATTCCACTTCTGACAAATATTGACTTTATGAAACTGGACAGATCAACACCTCTCTGGTTTAGTTAACTCCCTTTTTTAAAACTGTAAGTTGCAGAGTAGTTGCTAATTTCCATAGGTTGGTGGAGTTTATCACACTGGAAGTTAATCATACAAATGAAATCAATGATACCGAATAAATACATGCATGCATACATACATACATAAATAAATATATAAATAAAAGGAAATAATTTTCCTGCTAAAAGATAAGCCAGTCTCTACTGATACATTCCCAGTGACTGGAAACTTCTCTAACTATAAAAGCAACTCATTCTATTGTTATGCAACCAAAATTATTATGAACTTCGTATATTGAACTAAAACCTTCTTCTCTGTAACTTTCGTGTAGTTAAAGTTTTCCTCTCTGGAGCCATGGGGGAAACATTATTTTTTCCAGATATCTGAAGATGCAATCTTGTTTCCCTGCTCTGCTACTTCCTAACCATGTGATTCTGGACTAATTAGTAGCTCTTTTTTTATTAATTAAAAAATTCATAATAATGATTATTGTTGATACAAATATATGTAATCTTCTTACTTGTAAAGTGGTCACAACAACTGCACTAAGTATCTCACAATGCTGTTGAGAAGAGAGTCTTTTTGCAGGTGCTACTCATTAAATGTCTTTCGGAATCTTTGCTATTCCTAGTTCCATTCTCTTAACACTGTTCTATTTGTTAAAATACTTGCTGAAATGTGGCACCCAGGATTGATCATAGCACTCAGAATTCTGAGAATTCTTCGAAGTAAAAGATGAGATAATGAGATTATTTTTGGACATTCTGCTTCCATTTAATAGAGTTCAAGGATAAAGCATAAAATGAGCAGAGTCAAGAGAACAACATATACAATAGCAACATTGAAAGACAACCTTTTTTTTTAGGTTTTTGCAAGGCAAATGGGGTTAAGTGCCTTGCCCAAGGCCACACAGCTAGGTAATTATTAAGTGTCTGAAGCCGGATTTGAACTCAAGTACTCCTGACTTCAGAGCTGGTGCCACCCAGCTGCCCCTGACAACCTACTTTTAAAGAATTTTAATCAATGCAATAATTGAAGAGAGGTGATGGACTCAATGTAACATGGGAAATATATTTTTAGACAGACACAATAAAGGGATTTGCTTTGCTTGACTATTATACACATTTGTTACAAGGGGTTCTTGTTTTTCTTTTTTCCCCTTTTAATGGGAAAGATGGTGAGAAGAATAAAAAAATGCTTTTTAATTTTAAAGAGTTCAGAAGAAAATTAAAATGAAAGCAAAAGCTTGTGTAGCTTTTTCAAATTGCTTTAGCATACTGTTATGCCTATATTGATCTTATAGCCAATAAAAATGGCTAAAAGAAGCTTCATGTGACTTTTTCAAGTGATATTTTTTTTAAACCTGAGCATGAAATTTTACATTCAACTGTTTTAGGTTTTATCTAGTTTGATCTATTCCATAATTTCAATTTAGATATTTTAGGCTCTTCATTCTGTTATCCAATGTCGCCTTTCAATTTTCTCTCATGCACAGATTGGTTAAGCCTGTTTAAGTTTCTGAATTTTTTCAAAAAGATGAAAAATTAAGCTAAAAGACAGAACCATAGCCAGGGAAGGTGGCATAGTATATATAGAAAAAAATAAAAATAGATTCAGCACCAAAGATTGGGATAAATCCAGGCTCTAACTTGCTGACCATATGTGACACTGGTCAAGTTTTTACTTAACCTCCTTAGTAGACCCCACTTTCCTTATGTCAGCCTATCAAGGGATGTACATAGTTTCTGAACTCCCTTACAATGTTAAAATATTAAAATCCCCATTTTAATAAATACCTCTTTGAAGTCTTTGATATTGATATCAACCCATTAATCTTTGAGTTTGGTCATATGATTGTAACAAATCTTTTTTCTGTATGTATACATATATATGTGCATGTGCTTATATGTGTGTATTTATATCTATGTATATGCATTTGTATATATATATATATATATATATATATATATATATATATGTATAATTTGTGAATCATTTCAGTCTTGTCTGATTCTTCATGAGCCCATTGAAATTCTCTTGGAAAAGATGTTAGAGTGGTTTGCCATTATCATCTCCAGCTCATTTTTTAACAGAAGTGAAATTGAGGCAAACAGGATGAAGTGGTTTGCCCAGGGTCTCATTACTAATAAATGTCTAAAGCTGGATTTAAGCTCAAGTCTTTCCTGACTTCAAGTCTAGCATATCACTAAGTTGTATATGCATATGCAGAAGCATAAACACAAACATATACAGTACACACACATATATATATACACACATACACACATACATACACACACACACACATATATATATATATACTCATACAAATCTTCACAAAATTACTATGAGTTTTGGTGAAAATCAGACATATGCTTTCTCTGGTCTCTAGTAGTATTAACAAAAATGGAATTTAAGTTAGTTTGACATGATATTTTTAGTCAATCACTGTTGTATCCTAGAATGATCACTACTTTTTTTTCCTTCAGTTCTCACAGTTTTAATTATCAGAAATGTATATCAAATTCAGTACATTACTTGGTCTTCTACTGTCTAGCTCTCCTCCTTTCCCCTCCTCAAAGAATACCAAGAATTTTTTAGTACTCTAGAATGTATTGCATCAAAGTTAGGTGAGAAACTCTTTTTTAGTTGATAAATGCTCTCTTCCTTCTTCCTCACTCACCTTAGATTGCAGTTCCCTCTTAATCATATTTGTTCTACCTTTTTTAGTCTGATAGTCAATAGTTTTGACAAAGGGAAAGTCTTTTTCATGTCTTTGTATTCCTAGCACTTAGCAAGGCCTGACATGGTGTAACAAGGTGTAAAAGAGCGTTTATTGATTGACTGACAGAGAAAACAGAAGGAAGATATGAGTTGAAATGGATTGACTATAAAAGTCCCATTACTAAGATTCTAATAAAGATAAACTTAAATGGACTTGCAGAGATGATTTTTAAAACATCATGGATGGGATGTAGACACAAATACTATATGAATTTTCAAACACAATATATTTCTATTAAGAGACTTTATCTTGGACTTATAAAATAATTTAAGCTGTGGCATAAGGTTATCTAACAGAAAAATGAATCTGGTCTTGGAGTGAGAAAGACCTGGGTTAATATTCTGACTCAACACATACTGGACCTCTTAACTTGGTAATGCCTTAAGAATTTAATTAAATAAAGAACTAAATTCCTAAGAATTTAAGTTGCAGAATCTTTGTTGCTGATCTTTGTTGATAGGGGGACACTTTTGGGGTAGCTAGGTGGCTCAGTGGATAGAGCACCAGCCCTGGAGACAGGAGGACCTGAGTTCAAATCTGGCCTCAGACACTTAATAATCACCTAGCTATGTGACCTTGAACAAGTCACTTAGCCCCATTGCTTTCCAGAAACCAAAAAAAAAAATGAAATAAAATAAAATAAGTTAGGGGGAAACTTTCTTCCTGGGGGTTTCCTGCATTATAGAAATTAGAAGTTTAAACCAAAAGAAATTCAGTTGACTGTGGACTTTCTGCACAAGATTCAGACTTCAGAATATTATCTTTGAGTATAGTGAAACAAGGATTTGGCCTGTGATTTTACTGATATGGAAAACTCTCATTATGAAATCCCTCTATCAATCTTAGAGATTTCCCTAGGTTTCTAAGACTTTATATGATTGGCGTAAAGTCACATAGGAAGGATGCTGTGGGGACTAAACTTGAAGTCAAGTAATCCTGGCTCTGAAGTCAGCTCTCTATTTTATATGTCACATTGCCTTTTACAAGGCATTGCATTGAAATACAGTGTTATAGAAATTCAGCTAATTTTGTCTTCTTAGCTACTTATGTCATAGACATCTGAAGGTGGTTCTGATTTCTGCAGGGCTATGTTAGTGTGCTAGCTCTGGCAGCATAAAAAAAGCCCAGGTTCAGGTCCAATGATTCTTTCTGTTTCTTTTAGGTGACTTACTTTGATAATATGGGAAATCATTATATTTCAAAAATCATTTGGAAATCATCATTATCAGAAAGTTGTCCAATGGGGAAGTGAATTATTTGGTTGTATTGCTCAGTAAGGCTTAGTGGGATCATGACATGCAAAGGTAGAGTCAATATGGTATAGTGGGTAGAACACCATACCTGGAGTCAGAATGACAAATCTCAAGCTGTAAAGGACCTTGAAAATCATCAATTTCCCTTGTTTTACAGGGGAATAGATCACATATAAGTATATTGGATACAAAAGATCTTTTAAATCATGTCTGTATAAAATTAAATAAAACCAAATCTATTGAAACACAGGAAGAGAACTTTAGCCTTATTGGATAACTTGTTATAGATATCTTCTAAATACTGTAATAAAATCAGTGTTCAAATATTCACATGAATTGAGGTGAATATTAGCACAGATAATCTCATTCCCATCTCTGATATTTATTACCTCAGTAAATTTGAGTGAGTTACATACATATATATGTATATATGTTTGTGTGTTTGTGTGTGTGTATATACACATACATACATACATACATATGTGTATATACTTAGATACAACCATATCCCTGGAACTCATTTTTCTAATCCATCAAAATAAGGGGCTTATATAAAATGACCTCTTAGTTCTCTTTCAGATCTTTCTGTCTCTGTTTGTCTCTTCTCTCTCTCTCTCTCTCTCTCTGCCCCCCATCTCTTTCTCAGTCTTTGTCTCTCTCTCAATCTTTGTCTCTGTCTGGCTCTCTCTTCTCTCTCTCTCAGTCTTTGTCTCTCTCTCTGTCTTTGTTTCCCTGTCTCTCTGTCTTGGTCTCTCTGTTTCTGTCTGTCTCTGTCTATATCTGTTTCTCTGTCTTTCTGTCTCTGACTCTCTCTCTGTCTCTGTCTGTCTGTCTGTCTCCACCCCCCCCCACACACACACTCTCTGTTTCTCCAGAAACATTTCATGTTCTACATACCTCCACTGAAAGCAAATTTTACCAAAGACAAATTTGACCTCAGAGATGGTGGGTTTGAAGAAGGGAGTGAGGAAGAAGGCTGGTACATGGTTCAAAAAGATGTAGGAACCAGGGATAGAGAAAAAAGTAAGAGGAGGATCGTGTGGGGATCAGGGGACACACAGTTTTCATTTCTTGATTGTGTTGGACAAGACTTGGAGACCAACCTGGGATGTAGAATTTGACTAGAAATTCACAAAATAGATACTTAGAAATAAAGTATTTAATATTCTTCTCAACTCAGGTTAAGAGCAGAGGTCTAGAAGGGAGGACACTAATCCAATAACACAGGAGTAGCACAAAGAAAGCACTATTTTGATTTTAGTTCTGATGAATGATAAAAGTGATAAAAGGAGTTATAGACCAAGGTAAATGGGCAGTGGATAATGTTCTGGGCTAGGAGTCAGGGAGACTTATTTAACCACAGACAATACCACATTTCTGAGTAAGTCACTTAATGTTTGTCTCATCTTTAAGAAGAACTAGAGAAGGAAATGGCAAACTTCTGCAGTAACTTTGCCAAGAAAACCCCAAATGGGGCCATCAAGATTTGGACTCACTGTACAACAGCAGCAGACCAAGGCACATAGATATAAAAATCCACAATTCTATATTGACAGATTTGTGAGATTTGGTTAAATTAAATAAGGTTAGTCACTTCTGGTTGGTAGATTTGCTTTTTGCTTTTAATACAAAAAAGCATTGCTCCTAATTTTTCTTTCTGTTCTCTTTCGTTGCCTGTCAATTCCAGTTCATTGATTTCATTTTCTTCTTATTAATGTCACACCAAGGAGTAGGAAAGCCCTGACAAATTATGGAAAGCAATAAAAAAAACCTCCTGAGAAATTCCAGATGAACTATATTTTATGACAGCTTATATTTTTACAGAGAATATGATTTACATTTAACAGTCCTTTTTCTTTGGTTATTACTTTTATAAATATGGTACTCATCCATTTAATTTTGATTCCCTAAACATCTTTTATCTTGTGCTTCATTGGCTTGATACAAGAATAGTAAGAATCTATTCTGTAATCAAGGATACCTTCTATTTTCTGGTTTGTTACAGGAGGAGTTCACTTTTTCCTAAGTTGTGGATGAGATCGATGTTAGAGTGAGGTGACTAAACCAGTTACTTACTGGTTTAGGTACTTTCTATGCAACTATGTGTTCTCAGTTTATTTCTCTTTTTTGTGTGTAAAATGGATTTCTCACCTCTTTTGGACCAGGTAAATTAATTGAAGTAATATTCATAACACTTTTGACATATTTTAAGAGAAATCATCATAATAGTAGAAAGTAAATAACGTATATATTTGGTTTCAAAATGCTTTCATAAGCAGACATTATGTGTAGGTAAATAGATACAAGGAAACTTGAGTTAATAAGAGAATCTATGTCTGTATTTCCTGTAATGAAAAGGTTTGAGCATCAGAAGAGCCAACCACTTTATAAATTGTCTTTATGTATAAAGTACTTTGAAACTGTGCAAATGTTACATTGGGTAATATCCAATTTGAATAATTAGTGCAACATTCATCAGATAACAGTACTTATACTTTTACTTTGGATTCAAGAAAGCAAATCTATTTTTAAAATATTTGAAAAATAATCTTAAAAAAGTGAGCCCCTGTTTGCTTAATTGTGGGGTTGTGGTTTTTGAGAGACTGCAGTTTTTTTAAAAAAAAATTTATTGTCATTTTATTTATAAACTTTTTCCCCATTATATTTCATCTCTTTCCTTTCACATTGAGAAGACTGCAGTTTTTTGTTGTTGTTGTTTTTTAGGTTTTTGCAAGGCAAATGGGGTTAAGTGGCTTGCCCAAGGCCACACAGCTAGATAATTATAAAGAGTTTGAGACCTGATTTGAACCCAGGTACTCCTGACTCCAGGGCTGGTGCTTTATCCACTGCACCACCTAGCCTCCCAAGCCTGCAGTTTTGAGAACTGTCTCTGTTATATGTACGGAACAATGAATCTCTGTGTGGATGTTACATTAGTATGCCCAATGATACAAACAATTTTGGTGACTGATTCTCATTTTTTTTTTTATTGGGGAAACAGTTAAGAGATTTGTCCAAGGTCACACAGCTAAAGGGCATATTTGGACTCAGGTCCTCTTGACTCCAGGAAAGATGCTCTATTCACTGTACCACCTAGCTGCCCCTGATTCTCATCTTTAAGAACAAATCAACTGGGGCGGCTATGTGGCACAGTGAATAGAGCACCAGCCTTGTAGTGAATAGAGCACCAGCCCTGGAATCAGGAGTACGTGGGTTCAAATCCGACCTCAGACACTTAATAATTAGCTAGCTGTGTGGCCTTGGGCAAGCCACTTAACCCCATTGCCTTGAAAAATCTAAAAAAGAAAAACCAAATCAACTGAGTGATGAACTTTGTAGCCTATTTAGATGGAGGGATCAAAGTGAATTCATAGTCATAGTTGAAAAACTGGTAGGAGCATAAGTCATCTAGTTCAATCTCATTATTATTTTTTTTTAGGTTTTTGCTAGGCAATGGGGGTTAAGTGGCTTACCCAAGGCCACACGGCTAGGTAATTATTAAGTGTCTGAGGTCAAATTTGAACTCAGGTACTCCTGACTCCAGGGCTGGTGCTCTATCCACTTCGCCACCTAGCTGGCCCAATCTCATTATTTTTCAGAAAACAAAGTGAGGTCCAGAAAGGGGGAAGTACTTTGTTTAAATAGGTAATAAGTTAATATAAGAGGTAAGAGACAACTGGAATTTGAACCTAGGTCTTACTTCTGCAAAGTCAACATGCTTTCTGCCAGCTATAATATGTTGCTTTTTTGAATTGGTGTTGGAGTTAGGAGAGCTGTTTTGACATAGTACCCATTTATTTATGGACATGGCACTTTGAAAATTGCTAAAATATTAGATATGTTGGTGGGTGCTATGCTGTTTATACTCAACAGCAATTTATATAATTTGAATGATTCATTTATTAGCCATCTGATAAAGGTACTATTGACTTTTACTTTGCATCTGAGAAAAACAAGTCTGTCCTTAAAATACTTTTAACCATATTGCTTATGCAGATGCAACTGTCACCTCAGATTCTCAATGGAATTAGAAAAGAATGGAAAGAGGAATAATACACCTGCTGGAGAAGAAAACTAATAATGACATATAAGTGTGCCCTATAGTGTAAAGAGGCTGTGCCCTGAAGTGCCAACAAATCCTGAGGAGAAGATTGCTCTTCCCTGAAGGAATAGTTTTCTCATCTATAAAATGAAGAGGTTGGGTCAGGTGACCTTTGAGATCCCTTTCAGCTTTAAATCTATAATCCTATGAACCTTAATTAGATCCTGCTTTGATCTTAAGACAATACCACAACTTTGGAAAAGGGAGTGAAAAATACTCTAAGTAGGGGCAGCTAAGTGGTGCAGTGGATAGAACACCAGCTTTGGAGTCAGGAGGACCTGAATTCAAATCCGACCTCATAAACTTATTAATTACCTAGCTGTGTGACAGTAGGCAAGTCACTTAACCCCATTGCCTTCAGTAAATAAAATTTAAAAAAATACTCTTAAGTAGAGCAAGAGAGGTCTTAAATTATTTTGGATAACATGAAATCTATGACCCCCTTCTCAGATTGTTGCCCACATTCACAGTTGAGGGAGATACAAAATTTCCTTTTGTTTAAAGATTTTATTTGAGTTTTACAATTTTCCCCTATTCTTGCTTCCTCCCCTCCCCTTAGAAGGCTGTCTGTTAGTCTTTACATTATTTCCATGGGAATTACCAAATTTTAATAAGAGGTAACTGAAACTAAAGATGGCAATTTTTCTGCCCAAGTTTATGGACCCCCCTGATATCGATCCATGGACACCTTGGAGTTCCATGAATCTAAGATTAAGAATCTTTGATATAGGGGCAGCTAGGTGGCGCAGTGGATAGAGCACCAGCCCTGAAGTCAGGAGTACCTGAGTTTAAATCTGACCTCAGACACTTAATAATTACCTAGCCGTGTGGCCTTGGGCAAGCCACTTAACCCCATTGCCTTGCAAAAAAAAAAAAAAACTAACTAAAAAAAAAAGAATCTTTGATATGGCTAAACTTCCCATCAAAAAAGAGGCAGGACCAATGGTAATGCTCACCTGCAGGGAAGGTTCTATAATTATGTTCTTTAAATTCAGACTCAAGGTTATGAGTAAAGCAACTCAGCCCTTATGGCATAATTTAAACTTATTCTATCATAATATCAAACTTCCACTTAAAAACAACTTGTAATTTTAGACATCGTGGTTTTCATTTTAAAGTTTCTGGGAGTGCTTACCTTCTTAATCAACCCAAGAATGGAGAGCCTGTGATCCAGAACTTACCTGTGTTTATAAATAAACCCCAGACTTGCTACTCAGTACATAATTCATTTTATATAATGAAAGGGTCTTCCCTTTGACATAAGAGGCCAAAATTATCATTCCTTTTCCCTATTCTATAAATTTTTCTTTATTTAATGAGCTTTGTTAAAGGATTATGGCATACTTCCATAAAGTTGTTTCAAGGTTATTGCTGATTTTCTTTTTGAGTACATTTTATTATATATTCAAGCAAATTGTTTATTAACACTTTAAATTAAATCATTAAAACTATTGAATTAACTTTCTGCAACATATCTGCTAGTAAATTCCTGTGATTCCTCAACATACCTGCATTTCTTTCATACTGATCTTGTACAGTTACACTGTTTCTTTGCCATGTACTAATGAATGCATTAATAATTTAAAATGAAATGGAAGGGCAACTAGGTGGCACAGTAGATAAAGCACTGGCCCTAGAGTCAGGAGGACCTGAGTTCAAATCCAACCTCAGACACTTAATAATTGCCTAGCTGTGTGACCTTAGGCAAGTCACTTAATCCCATTGCCTTGTTAAAAAAACATGAAATGGAAGTTCTATCAGGACTTTCCACTGGACATTGTGTCATACAGTTATATTTGCCATACCTGGTGGAATTTTTTATACCCACTTTTGGAGGTGGTAGTATAAATGGGCTGAGAAAAATATCTACAAAACAGAAAAAAAATCAAGAACATGTGGTTCAGTTTTTACATTTATATCAGTTGATCTTGTCTACTTGCTGTGGGCAATTGATTTAAAGATAAACCTTTTTAATAATTAAACTAAAATGTGCCAATAATATCCTTATATAGTATTTTGGTTATTTTTATATCAATCTAATGAGTTTTTGTCACTGACCAGCCTTCAATTGCAAGTACTATGTAATAATACCATATCAGAAGAGCTATCCTCTATTTCTCTAATGGATTGTCTGGTCATATGTACAACTGTAGTTGAAAGCTCAAATCACAAAGTTTTAAATGATTATCAATAAAATGGTTACCATAAAATGCAAGAGAGAGAAGAAGAAAAAACCCAACCAAACAAACTTTGCAGTGGTGCAAAGAAAGGAAGCTGTAGCAGGTGTCCTGGGAATGTTTGGGGGAATGCTTTTAGCAGCTCCTATTAGGGTAACTTCTTTTAGAACGAATGGACTGGGATTCATTTAGGCCCCTCATTACTGTGAAGATGCACAGTACTTAGGGATAAGTCAGCAAGCCATGTTCTCTATGCCATGGGAAAGAATAAAAAGCTCTGCTCTCCTTCCTTTCTACTCTCCCAGCCTTATCATAGTCTATGCTGGTAGACTGTATAGGGAAAAGGAGAAAAGCAGGGCAAAAGGAAATCCTGCCAGATTTCTATAAGGACAGATATGTGGTTAGTGGATAGAGTGCATTGTTAGGAGTCAGGAAGACTCCTCTTAACTCTCAATTTCCTTGTCTAAAATGATCTGGAGAAGGACATGGCAAACCACTCCAGGATCTGTCAAGAAAGCCCCAAATGGGATCACAAAGACGAAAGACAACTGAACCACAGATTTCACAATTCCAAAGTTGTGACATTGAATTATTATTTAAAAGGGTGCCTAATTAATTTAATAAAGCCAAAGATTTAGAGCAAGAGAGAACCCCAGAGGCCATTTAATGAAATCCAATGATTTCATTTTACAGACTTGGAAACTGTTCCTTTAAGGCCCAGAACCTACCCCTTTCCTCCCAAGAAGAGCCAGTGTTAATGCTTACCTGAGAGTAAGTATATTCTATGTACACTTAAATCTTCATTGTTAGTTCACCTCTCCCATGAGTAGTGTTCTTTTCCCCTTTCCATCCCTCTGTAAACCCACTGAAAAACTAAAGGAGCAGTAGCATCTACAAATGTAAAATGATAAAACTAGCAAAAAACATACTGGATCAGAAGTTAGAGAATCTGGGTTCAAATATCAGTTCACTTGCTTGCTTCATCCATGTAGTATAGCATCTCCTTGTACAGAAAGAAAACTAAGAACCAGAAACATTAAATGATTTGACCAAAGAAGGATCTAGTAAGTATCAGCCATGGAATAAGAACACTGACTCCTAAGCCACTTTATCCACTCTGCACATGTTCAGATCATCTAGGTATGATGCTTTAGTGATCAAAGTCAAAATGATGGCTAAATCTGCTTGCATCATGCCTTTCTAAGTAAGGTTTTTCCAGTTCATTCTGTCTCTTTACTAGTACTCTTCCTTCTATAGCACTCTCTCCCTGTACCCTCTCCCATACCAAAAAGCCCAGAATCTAAGATCCTTTGAGGGCCTTTCTTATTTAGTTGAGTAATACAATTATTTTATTAAATCAGTGAAGATAAAGAACTTTAAAAAAAAAACCAAACTCCTTTCCTGGTATCCCTGATTTGTGATTCCTGATTTTTACAATAAAGCAATAGATCTTTAATATTAAAAAGTCAGAATATGGAAATATGCTAAACATTACTGTACATATATGTATATATATATAACCTTTATCAGATTATTCTCTGTCTTGTGGAGAGGGAAGGAAAGAAAGGGAGGTGGAAAAATGTGGAACTCAAAATCTTAAAAAAAAGAATGTTGAAAACTATTTTCACATGTAATTGGAAAAAATAAAATTTAAATTTAAAATTAAATTAAATTAAAACAAATTTAAAATAAATAAACAATAAAAATATCATGGAAAAATTAATAAGTCAGTCCCCAATTTAGGTCCTATACACAGAACTCATTTTTTTTTAGTATTTTGCAAGCCAAATGGTGCTAAAGTGACTTGCTCAAGGCCACACAGCTAGATAATTATTAAGTGTCTGAGACCAGATTTGAACTCAGGTACTCCTGACTCCAGGGCCAGTGCTCTATTCACTTAGCCACCCCCAGAACCCACTTTTGATCCAATCTGATTCTGTTAGAATTATTTCCCTACCATACACTCCAGTGATCTTTTACTTGCAATATCAAATGGCTTTTTCTCAATTCTTGTCCTCCTTGACTTTCTGAGGAAAGTGACTTACTGCTGACCATTCTTACTACCACAACAATCCCTACTTCCTCACATTTAAGTTTTCTACCTATTCTCCCTTCTAGTGATTGCTTCTCCTCAGTGAGTCCTTTCCCTAGTTAAATCTTCCTTACAGAGTGAAATTTTTCACTGAAATTTTGTCCTTGGCTTTCTCCTTAATTACACACACACACACACACACACACACACACACTTTTAACAATCTCATCTATTCCCTCAGCTTAAATTATTATCCCTACCCACTTGATTGACCATCAAGTCATTTTGACTATTACAAAAATTAAAAATAAAGGGCATATGAAGAAAGATGTTATCTGCTGATAAAAGTATTTATGAAATAATTTATATATATACATACATATATATATACATACATATATATATATATGTATACTATGTGTATAATAGGAGCCATCTCTAGAGTAGGGAAGGTGGGAGGGAAAGAATAAAAACAATAATTTTGTTGTATATTTAGAGGAAATAGCAATTTGTGCATGGTAGATTTACAGTTCTATGTTCAATCATCTTATAGTAATATTTTTTGTTCCATGAATTAACAATAAAATAAAATAAAATAAAAACAGTATATATTTCCACCACTAATCATTATCCAAAGTTTCTTTACTTTCTCTTCCCTTTTCCTTCTCTTTGCTTGGATAGCCTTCTATAACCTCAAATTCAATATATTTTTAATGGGAATTATTGGGAATGAGAATTAATTGGAAAATTACTGAACAAGTTAGGGTATATGAATACAATGGAATACTATTGCACTAAAAGAAATGATAAGCAGGTGAATTTTGGAGAAATCTGGAAAGAACTGATGCTTACTGAGGTAAGCAGAATCAAGAGATCATAGGACACACTAATAAGCAACCCCATGCAATGATCAACTATTATTGATTAGCTCTTCTCAACAATATAATCCAAGACAATTCCAAAAGGCTCATGAATACAATCCAAGACAATTTCAAATACAATCCAAGACAATTACAAAACACTCATGATGGAAAATGCTATCCACATTTAGAAAAATAACTATGGAGTCCGAATCATTCTGAAGCATATTATTCAACTTTTTCATGATTTTTCCTTTTTTGTTTTATTTCTTCTTTCACAACATGACTAATATGGAAATGTTTCCATGATTTCATACATATTAAATATATCAGATTACTTGCCACAGGGAAAGGAGAGTGAAAAAATAGAGAGAGAAAAATTGGAATCTCAAAATGTTATAAAAATGAATGTTGAAGACTGTCTTTAAAAGTAATTGAGCAAAACTATTTATAAAAAAATAGAATAAAATGAACCTTATCATTTTTCTATCAAAGCCTTCTCCTCACAAGTTTTCTGTCTTTTGATGGCATCTACCCCCATCAAATCAGCTGTCACATCTTATTTATTCCATTTCCAATATAGTTATCCCTTCCACATTGAAATTTTCACAATCATGGTTTCATCATATCAAGAACTGACATAAAATATTAAATGGGAATTTTGGAGGAGTTTTGAAGAAGCCATGTTTAACACATGTAAGTCAGTAGATTCTATAATCAAACACTTAACCCAAAATTTACAATAATGTACTTTAAACATTCCATAAAAGAAAAAGAAAAAAAATTCAAAATTTTCTGGTATAAAAGGAGGGCCCAAAATTTTTATGTGGATTTTCCAGATGGTAGGGACACTGTGCTCCTAACTACTGGGTTGTGGAAGGAATAGCTGTATAATCTGTAGCTATCTTTTGCTCTTTTTGCACCACTAACACCATAGTTCAAGTCCTCATCAACATTTGCCTAGACAACAACTACAATATTGATGCAGTTTCCTTACTGACCACCCTGCTTCTAGATTTTCCACCTGTCTAATCCATCTATGAAAGATAATAAAGTGATATTCCTAATTCTTAGTTGTTACTGAATTACCAACCTACTCAAAAATTTCAATTATCCATTACCTACAGTATCAAGTGAAAATTATTATGTCTTTCAAGTATTTCCAAATTTGCATCCATCTATCTTCCCACTTTTATTTCATTCTATTTTCCTTCATGTTACAGTGAAAAAATAGAACTCTCGCTCCTCCCTGATGTCATTCTGCCCTCTACCACCTCTGTGCATTTGATTAGGACACATTCAAACCACATTTACATCTCTTGAAATTATTCTGTTCCTTATAGGTCTAGCGTCTCCTTGAAACCTTCCATGTTCTTTAACTGAAGACAATTTTGTTATTTTCATATTTGGCATCAGACTTTGTCTAGAACCCTTTTCCCTTTACCATTTTCACATTTTGTTTTGAATTATACTTATTTTTAATACATTTTATTACCCTAGTAGTTTTTAAACTACCTGGGTGCTATGTCACTTTTCATCTCTGCATTCTCAAAAATATGAAATAATTTCTTGATAAAGGTAACACTCTGAGACTAAAAAATTCAGAAAAGATGTGAAAGTGAATTGGTAAGAGATTTTCCTCATGTGAGGATTCCCTATATCGATGAAATCAAAGATCTGGTTCAAGGATTATGTTTAATTTTCTTTAATTTTAACACATGTTTCATATATTTATGGAAAAAGTCCTCTCTTGCTTTGAGGAGAGTGGCAAGTGATTTATCATATAATTTATAAAATTTATAGACCTAAATCATTATATAATTACTAAATGGTAATGATGATGACAATGATGATGATGATGTTGATTAATTCCTTCAGCAGTAATAACAGTGCAGTAAAGTTGGGCAAAATGTCAAATGCAATAGAAAAAAGAAAGTCCTTTTTAAAAATGTGATATAACTATTATAGTAGTGTTTTACATGATTACACATTTTTGATCTATATCAAATAACTTGCTTTCTCAATGAATGGGAGTGGTGTGGGAAGAAGAAGAAGAATTTAGCACTCAAAAATTTAAAAATGAATGTTTTTACGTGGAACTGGGGAAAATAAAGTAATGTTAATATGATAATCTATCATCTCAGTTCAGATGCTCTGTTTCTGCTTATGCTCTTTAGAAAGTTTGTCTTCTTAACATGAAAAAGGTAAGGAAAATACAGAAGAAATACCTTCAAAATGCTTTAATAAATAAGAAATAGGAAAGCTTAATAACTTCCATAGACCTACTCATTTTATAGATGGAAAAACTGAAAGGCAGAAAGATGAAAGTAGAATTGACATTTGAACCTAGGTCTTTTGACTCAAGAGCTAATATTATTTTCCCCAAATCACAATATTTTACCCTATAGAATATAGACTCCCTGAGAGCTGACATAATTTAATTTTTATTGTATCCCCAGAATCTAGTTCAGAGTCTGTAGGAAATACTTCATAAATTTTTGTAGATTGATTGGGTCTAGCTTTCTAGACTTCCAGGGTAGTATTTGTCTGTATGTAAAGTGCTTCTCTAAACAGCTTTATTCAAATTCAAGGTGGAGGAAACATGAAAATTATGTAAAAGTATTATTAGCCAACCCTGTTCCCACTTTATATATTTCATAAAATAAAAATTTCATATATCTAGTTATAAAAAAGGTGTGAAGTATGTCAACATTTTATAGGTGTAGGTCTGCAGTCTGGAGTGGGGCAAAGCTGCCACCAGGTTCAGGTCTTCTGAATTGAAAGAGCCTCTTGAGGACTGACCTCACAAATTGGAACCAATAAATGGGGGTTACATTGAGGGGAATACCTTGTTTCTGTTGTATTTACTCCAGCCCCTGCTGCATCTTATGCATGTAAGTAGTCACTTAATATTCTTGACTTGTTGCCATGCATTATTTTTTCATCATATTTTTGATAGAATTAAGGTGTTATTTAAAGGAGTCTGTGTATGTGTGTGTGTGTGTGTGTGTGTGTGTGTGTGTGTGTGTGTGTGTGTGTGTGTGATGTGTGCACACAAGGGGTGGAGAGAGGTTCTTCTTTCTTTCCAAAAATTACTGTCTCAGATGGCCACTGGTTAAAAGCCTGACTAATAGCAGCATTTTTCCTTAATTTTTTTGGAGGGGAACTGGTTTTATTTTTGTATTTGGATAACACAATCACTTTTAGACTTTTTTTAACAAGAAAAAATTTCTTTTGAGGTCTAAGTTAGGAAGATTCTCATAACATTTAATAATTTTTTCCCCTCAAAGTCCAGGTCTATTTTATTTGGGGGAATAGTGGTCCAGACTTGTATAAGACTCATCTGCTGTGGAAACTCCTACTACATACAACTTATCAATTCCTTTCTAAGTTATCATCTTAGAGTAATGGATTCTTGACCTTTTTTGTCTTGCATAGATTCCCTTGGTAGTCTGGTGAAGCCTCTGGATCCCTTCTCAGAATAATATTCCTCAGGGAGGACTGGAATCTTGTGATGCCCTGTCCAATACAATACTGATGCAGTTTTATCATAAATATGGTTAAGTCCTTAGAACATAGAAATCACTTACTAAAGGTGTTCAACCATTAAACCATTTCTATTTTGTGGGGAGCATTGAGACATCACAAAGATGCCATTCTCTCTGCCACCATATTCTTCTGATTATATTACACTAAAAGAGTGTACCAAGAATGGTAATAGTGATTATTTTTCCTTTTCAATCAGTCAATGAAGCAATCAGCCAACAAGGATGTAAGTACTTACTATGTATCAGGCAAAATGTTAGATGCTAGTGATACTAAGATAAAGACAAACAGTCAATGTTCTCAAGGAGCTTTCATCATTCATTCATTCATTTATTTAATAAGCAACTACTTTGTTCAAGGCACTAAGTTATTTGGGAAGGGATGACAGGGAAAAATCTGTGATCTACAAAGGGACCTTTCAGTTTAGAAATCCTATTCATTGAAGTTAATAGACATGATCTTTAACTTAGAGGCTTAGAGAGTTTCTGGGGACCATGAAACTTTTCCCTATCTCTCCAAATTCTAATGCTCTTGAGCTCTATTTATTTTCATACATATTTGTTATCTCTCCCATTTCACTGTGACAAGTTAATTGTGAGCAAATATTATTATTATTATTTTGTGCTTGCATGCAGAATACCCAGCACATAATAACTGCTTAATAAAGATTTGTTGAATGATTGATGTGATAGGCTCACAACTAATACTTGTCAGAGATAAGATATGAGCCACTGTCTTCCTATCTCAAACCCAATCCTATATTCAATATATTCCATAGGTATTAAAGAGAGGAACTGGGACTAGAGTTATGATATAAGAATTCCCAGGTGCAGTAAGAACTTCTACCAACTATAACAGCTTGAGAGAAGTTAAATGAATTATCCAGAGTCATACAGTCAGCATGAATCAGAGGTTGGACTTTAACCCAGGTTTTTCTGCCATTGAATCTTGCTATCTATTACTAGTCAAACTGCCTAGAGATTCAGTTAAAGGAAGACACAATCTCTAAGCCTGAAAAATCTACAATCTAATAAGAGAGATAGTGCTTATATACAAATTAGAGGGTGGGAAATGGATAAGGAAAGTGCAAAATACTCTAAGAAAGTGAGGGAGTTCACTTAGAACCTGCAGCATGAAGAATTGGTAGATACAACTTCTTTGTTTGATAGCTAATAAAGTTATTGAGATAATGTTTCCCAGTTCTGAAAGATGACTTAATTAAAGGGAAATCTTTTCCCCTTTTTAGATGACAAAAACAAAGCCAGAAACATCCTTTATTTAAAAAAAAGAGGAATTGAATACATCAATTAACTGTAGGACACCAGAAGTTGTGTGTGCAGAAGGTTACCGAGTCTAGCTATATCACTTAAAGTGAAAAAAAGGAAGGCATATCTTCAACAATTTCTCATAGTCTATTCTAGCAGCAAACCCGTATAGAAGATCCACTTCTGGTCCTTGATCCCAGAAGACAATTTCCTTATTTGGATACAATTTCCAACTCTGACACTAATCGAATGATCTTGGGTAAGGTGTTCATCAGCACTCATGTGTAGAATAGGAACAATATACCTATGGCCCCAAATTTCTAGGCTTGTTTGTGACAAATAATGGTTTAATGTTCATAAAATGTTTCACAAACTTTATCATTGTTGCTGTTGTTCAGTTATGTCAGTCCTGTCTGAATATTTGTGATCCTATTTGAGAGTTTTCTTGACAAAACTACTGGAGTGGTTTGACATATCATTCTCCAGCTTAATTTACAGATAATGAATTTAGGAAAAGAGAGTTAAGTGACTTGATCAAGGCCCCACAACTAGTAAATATTTGAGATGGAATTCTGACACATGAAGATGAATCTTCCTAATTCCAGTCCCTCTACTGCACCATCTACCTGCACTTGGTGTTGCTTTAAAGTGTTGTAAAAGCTGTTCCAAAATTTTTAGTACAGTTTTAATCTCTAATAATTTACAACTCATTTTAAAAGTAGTTTTGCTCTACTACACATGATTTAATAATAATTTAAGTAAAAGTTTAGTAATTAGCTACTAAAATAGTTTTAATCTCTAGTGGTTTAATATTGGACAAAGACTTTTTGG
The DNA here is from genome assembly GCF_037893015.1 of Macrotis lagotis. Lineage (NCBI taxonomy): Eukaryota > Metazoa > Chordata > Mammalia > Peramelemorphia > Peramelidae > Macrotis > Macrotis lagotis. The sequence continues at coordinate 32,750,461 of NC_133662.1, read as the reverse complement.
GATGCTGTATAAATATCAGTTTTAATATACTTTCTGTTAAGGGAAAGAAAACTAAGTTTAGAATTTCCAGCTCTCTCCTTAAGATTACTTTAACTTATATATGTGTATATATATATATATATATATATATATATATATACATATATATATATATATTTGTATATACAAATATATATGTGTTTGTGTATATAAGAATATATATATGTATATATGTTTGTGAATATAAGTTTGTGTATATATGTAGCCATGGGGGGAAGGAAAAAAACATCACTGCAGAGATGGAAAACCTTAGAAGGAAGCAAAGATGGACAATTTTGAAGACAACTCATAGTATTTATTATATAGACTTTCTTGAAAGTTCTATTTCTTGAAATAGAAATTTTTGCTTTATACTGTGAAATTTCATGTTTTGCTGCATGTGTGGTAATATTTTATTTCTTATTTTATATTTTAAGTTTAAAAAATTTAAAAAATGAAAAAAAGAAAGTCCAAAGGAGGAAAAAAAGCTTGCTTTATTCATTTTACTAGCTAATTCTAAATACATATATTTGGAAGAAATCTCAGAAACCATTCAATCTAGCACTTTCATTTTATAGAAGAGGAAACTGAGGCCCACAGAAGTTTGGCAATTTTCAAAAGATCACAGTGTTGAAGAAAAGATTTGAACTCAGGTCATCTAACTCCAGGGTCAAGTGCTTTTCTCTTTACCCCCCTGCCTTCTACTTAGTATTATATGGTCTGTGCCTCAAAGAGAGAAGAGAGAATATGGGTTGTAACAATAATAGCTCCCATGTGTACTGAAATGAAAAGTTTGCAAAGTACTTTGCCTATATCATCTTATTTGATTTTTCAAACAATTCTGTGAAGTTGAATGTTATTACTATTATCCTCATTTTTCAGATGAGGAACCTGAAGCTCAGTAAGATCAAGTAATCTTCAAGTGTTTCCTAGCTTGTCAGGTTCTAATGCAACATTTGAATTCAGTCTTTCCAAGATTCCATTCCAAATACTCTGTCCTTTTCATCATGTGGTTTCTCAGTAAACAACTAGGCAGGAAACTGGAGAAGAATGGAGCGAGTAGTGGTAGAATAATTGTGATGATTTTATGGAATTTATTATATTCAGAAGAAAAAGATTGTGTATTCTTTTTGTGTATCTCTTATAATTTTGGCATTCCAGTATTCTCTTTATCTAATGTGTACAATTGTTTCTGAAATTTTGGAGCCTGTGATATTTTCTGCATATTTCAATCCAGTCAGTTTCCTTTTGGAATGATGTGATCTGCTGCATTTTGGAGAGCAATATGTATTTTCTGACTATGCTCAGCAAATTATAAATAATGAATATCTGTTTCATGTCATTTTGATTGAGAAAAGCAGCTTTTTGTGTTATCTATGGATCATCAGGGGTTCACTGTGATACATGTCATTTCCATTAGCACCCTGTGTTGGCAACTGGTAAGTCCAACTGGAAGTAATATTGGTGGCTTGTCAGACCTAATCTTTCTTAAGCTGAGAAACCATGGGGTGTAGTGATCTAAGCCCTGAATTTGTAATTAAAATATCTGGGTTGTTATGTTGGTAGTATCACTGACTAGCTTCTTGGAAGGAATGACAGAAGGAAACAAATATTTATTAAATACCTATTATTTATCAGGTATTGTGCTAAATGATTTACAAATTCTATCTCACTTGATTCTCCCTGTGACATAGGTATTAATATTATTATTAATTATTCTTATTTTCTGGTTGAGGAAATGGAGACAGAGAGAAATTAAGTAACTTACACAGCTGATGTGTCAAAATCATATTTAACTGAGGTTTTCCTAATTCTAGGTCCAAAGTACCATCCCCTATACCACTTACTTGTATGGCTTTAGGAGGAAAAAAATGGGAATAATGATATTATTCCTGGTAATAAGATAGGAAAAAGTCCAAGGTTTGGAGGCAGAGAAATTGGATTCAAATCTTGGATCTAATACTTGAATAACTCTGAGTTTGCCCAGTGCCTTCAACTCTCTGGGACTCAGTTTCCTTAGATATGAAATGAGGGAAGGAGGGAGGTGAACAGCTAAGATTCCTTCTACCTCTAAGTCTGTGATGTTATGAGTTTATCACAACTCAAGGTGGTTGTGATGATCTAATAAGATAATTTGTGCAAAGTGATTTACAAACATTAAGCTTTCTATAAATGTTATTAGGTCTCCTAGCTATATCATATCAAAATCATTAATATTGCATCTACTATTTATTATTACAGTGAATCAGTATAATACAGTGGGAAAAGAGACAGTTTCAAACCTAGGAAGACAAAGATTCAGGTCCTATTTCTGACACCTACTGTCTCTAAGACCTTAGCCAAGTCACTTCTATGACTAAGACAACTGCCAGAATAGTTGACAGACTGCTTGGGTAGAGGGATGGGGAATTTTCCATGTCAATGAATTCAAAGATCCAGTTCCTATCTTCTATACTATTACATTATATAAATAGCATCTATTATTATATTATTATATATCTGGTGTTTGTATGTATGCATGTCTATGTGTGCATGTGTGAAAAGAGAGAACTAGAGAAACAGAATGGAATAAAAAAATTAGCTTCACAGTCAGGAAAGCGTGGGTTCAAGTCCTGGCTATGAATCAGGGCAAGGCACTTAAAATTTCCCTCAGTCTTTTTCCTGATCAGTGCAATGAAAGGTTTAGACTTAGATCCAAGGTCCACTCAGGTCCCTTCAAGCTCTAGATCTATGATTACCTACCAGTGCACACTAATCACTACTCTGAAACATTCAATTGTAAGAAGTTTCCTTGTCTAGGACTTCCTTACACCAATAAAGTTACAGTTCCATTTATTTCCTATCCTTCCTTATTCCATTGCAATGTTACTATTATGACTACTAAACTCTTTTCACTTTAAAGTCATTCAAAATACAGGCCTTTCTGATTTGAAAAATGTTTTAGGAAAACAAATCTAGGGCATCTAGGTAATGCAGTGGCAAGAGTATTGAGTCTGGAATAAGGAAGACCTGAGTTCAAGTTTGACTTAGATATTTATTAGTTGTGTGATTCTGGACAAGTCACTTAGCCTTGTTTGGTCTCATTTTCTCATTTGAAAAACGAGTTGGAGAAGGAAATGTCAATCTAGTCCAGTATTTTTGCCAAGGAAACCCCAAATGGGGTCATGAAGGTCATACATGAATGAAAAACAACTCAACAACAAAGCAAATCCAAATGAAGACTGATACAGTGGAAAGTGATCTGCTTTTGACTCTGTCACTATCAATGTGATCTTGGACAGGTCATATCTTCTATGAGCTTCAGTTTATTTATCTAAAACATGGGACTTGTTGGACTTAATGATCTCTAAGGACCCTTCAGTTCTGAATCTATAACCCTAAAAACTACTTCTAGGCCTCTGCAATCAAAATGAAGGAGCAATTACTAGAAAATTCATCTGAGTTGCTACTTCTTGAATGAAGGACAAGCTCAGGTTCATTTCATTTAAGTTCTCTTTCCACTGAGCTTTCCATTCTTCTTTCTTCCTATATTCTAAGAAAATCCACAGATAAAATAGACTTGGAAAAATGAGATTATTATTATTATTATTATTATTAGATTACTGAGCTAAGACACAATAATAAAAACTGTTTCTAACTCTTAACCCTCATGAACTTATTTTATTAAAAAAATTGATAGTATATGCTGTGTTGTTGTTTAGTCATGTCTGACACTCTGTCACCCCATTTGAGGTTTTCTTTACAAGATACTGGAGTTTTTGTCATTTCTTCCACTGAGTCTTCCTGAATCCAGGCCTGGCATTCCACTTACTGTGCCAACTAGCTGCCCTCTTTGACTAAATTATTAACAACACATGAACCTTAGGATATATCCTTTTTATACTATTGTTCAAAGTAGAAAGAATTTCAGTGCTAAAGATTTTTAAAAGCATAGAATTGTCACCTAAAATAATGACATTTTATCACCTGGAAATTTCCTTGAACCTAGAAATCAAGGAATATCATGGGAGACAGGAGGTGGCATCTGATTTGTGATTACATTGGTAAAGATTGCTCACAGAGTAGATGACTTCCTTTATTAAAGAAGATTAGTGCCAAAAACCTGAGGCCTACATCTATAATCCCTGCTGCCAGGGAGACTGACATTGGTAGATATCTTGTGGCCAAGCATTGTGGGCTGCAGTGCACTTTGTCAATTGAATATTTGGCATTAAATTTAGCCTGAAGGGTCAGAGGTAATGTGGTAGGGGGAGAGAAGGAAGGATCTTGTAGTCCAAGGAGGGGTGAACAGATCCAGGCCAGAAATGGAGCAAGTCAAAGTTTCTCTACTAATAATTAAGGGCATGTGATCATAGGTAATCTGTGTATTTTCAACCTGGATGAGAAAGGGAGAACAAATCATGCTTAAAAAAGAAAAAAAAAGAAGGAAAATGAAAAAAGAAGTCTAATACCTGCTTTTTTCACATGGAGTCTTAGAGAGTTGTCTGGGGGTGCTGAGGTTAGGTAAATAATTCAAGTTCACATGGTCAGAATGTGTCAAAGGGAGAACTTGACCAACTCTCTATGCTTATGCCACTTATCTCTTTATTGGAGTATTTTTTTCAGGGGACATATTATAAGGAAAAGAACAAAATGTCCAATAAAGAGTGATACTATAGACCAATTAGCAGATCAAGAAATGCCCTGTCAGATCTATGAAAAGGGAAGAAATTTATGATCAAACAAAAAATAGAATATATTATAAATTATAAAATAGATGATTTTTGAATATATTAAATTAAAAAGGTTTTAAACTAATAAAACCAATGCCATCAAGATTAAAAGAAAAACAGAGGTGGGAAACAATTTTCACAGCTACAGGTTCTGATAAAAGTCTCATTTCTAATATATATATAGAGAGAATTGTCAAATTTACCAATTGAAAAATGGTTAAAGGATACAAACAGGCAGTTTTCAAATGATGCAATTAAAACCATATATGAAAAAATGTTCCAAACCATTATCGACTAGAGAAATGCAAATTAAAACAACTATGAGATACCACCTCACACCTAAAATGACAAAAATGAAAAAATGACAAAAGGGGAAAATGGTCAATGTTGGAGAGATTGTGGGAAGAATGGGACATTATTACACTGCTGGAGGAGTTGTAACCTAATATGATCATTTTGGGGTACAATATGGAAGTCTGTCCAAAGAGCAATACCAATACAAAAGAAATAATTTAAAAAATGAGATAAGTTCTGCTGTTAAAAAATATTTATAGCAACTCTTTTTGTAGTGGCAAAGAATTAGAAATAGAGGGGATGCCCATCAATTGGGGAATGGTTGAAGAACTTAGAGTATAATGTCATGGAATGTTATTGCTTTATAAGAAACTATGAATGTTCAGATTTAACAAATATTACCAGACTGTTTGCCTCTGAGGAGAGGGGAGTGGGAAGGGAGGGTGGTAGAAAAACTTTTGTAAGCAGATGAATATTGGAAAACTTTCATATCATGTAATTGAAAAAATAAAATATCATTCAAAAAAAAGAATGAAAATTTCATTTCGAGTAACAGATCCCTAGGATGGACCTATACTGAACAAGATGTTGCAGTGTTCAACTAATCAGTTATTCTTTTCAAGAACTCCCTAATTCAACATGACAAAATGTTGTTCATTGTTTCATGATAGCATTATAGTGCAGAATATTGAAGGAACTCAATCTTCTACCTGGAAGCAGTGGAGACAAACATGTGACACTTGGCTTCTAAATCATGCACTGCTCAGCAGGGTCATATTTGTATGCATGACTCTACAGTTGAATTTCAAAGTTCCTCCAGCATACTTTTGAACAGAAATTTGTAAGTTATAATATTTGAAAAATGACTATCAAAGATGTGCAAGCAAAATGGATATCCAGCTTGAATTTCAATTAGCCTAAATATAGTTAATGGTTATTTGTGACTCCTCCAGGTATCTTAAAATCAACCCAAATTTTGGGCAATGGAGACAGAAATAGTTTTATAGTCAGAGACTGTGGGTTCAAATACAGGCTTTGCCACTTATCAGAGGTGTGTTATCCCTATAAGATATTTAACCTTCCTGGGTCTCAGTATTTTTTAATTTGTAAAATGATGAAATTGGATTACCGAATTTCTAAACCTCCTTCAAGTTCTTAATCTGTTATCTCATGAATATTCATCACTGGTGTTTATCTAATAAGTTATTAAAACTAACAACATTCATTGTTTCTATCTTCTCTTGATTTCTTGACAGAATTAAAAAAAAATTAATTTCAGTCCGTAGGGCTAAATTTCACAATCTAACAAAAATCACAATAAGCATGATCAACTCTGTGACACATTAGAAAATGATAATAATAATAATAGTTCTGATTTGGTTATGTAGTACTTTAAAGCATATAAAATACTTTTTTCCACAACCCTTTTCAGGTAGTGAAAACAACATTGTTTCAATTTTATAAGGGAAGAAAATGAAATTCAGAGAGGGTAAATGAATTCTACTAGATAACAGAGCTAGTAAATGATAGAGCTGAACTTGAACTCTGATCTCCTGAAACCAAAGTTGGTGCTCATTCAATTAAATCTTATCTCCTCTTATGGAAGATTCTAACTTATTGTTCCATCTGCATAACATTGTTTGGTATGGGGAAATTATGTCCTAATATCTTTTTCATTTTACAAAATGAGAAACATTGCTCACTTACTTCATAGATTACTAAGCAGGATGGAAAGCTCTCCTGACAAAATTGTTATATCTTCACCAGTAATTTTATCAAAAGATAATTTTTAATATCTTGATGGAGCAGCTCTTTTTTTCAGTTGATGAGAACCATTATAATATTAGATTTGTTAATCTTGAAAATTTCCTTAAAAAATCAAGATCAACACTGGCTTATGAAACTGGTAATCACCCAAACTGATCAGTGGGGGGGGGGGGAGGGAAGAGAATTCTATTTTATTTTACCATATAAATTTTAACACAAATAAATTAAAATTTCCCCAGTTAACCACATCAGAATCTATAAAGTCTAACTACCAGGAAATTCTTCTTGGTGTTTAAGCTAATACCCTCTTATACATCCATTACCTCTGATGCATGATACATAAATGTATCATAGGTATTTATGATCATACCAATAGTGAGGGTATTCTTGGAGCCTTAGGGTCTTAAATATTCTATAAGACTATGACTTAAGTCAGAGCTACTCTGTTTTATCATTCCTCAACAACATCCCTAATAACAACAAAATGGAGAAAGTTTATTTAAATGATCTGAGTACATGAATAGAAAAGTGTTAAGTGCTCTTTGAAATTTTTTCTTTGAAATTTTTACATTAACTTTCATGAACATCATCATCATTGAGTATGCTGAGGTCCAGAATGTAGTGATTTTCACTTTTCCATTTAAAACATAGTATAATATTAGTTAGGATCCCATTTTAATCTTTGACATATGGAAATTTTTAAATGTAGCTTTTGTGTCAATAAACAAATGATATATCCAAAAACAAAGTACTTAGTGAAATAGAATCATCTAGTTTTATCAGAAGATAATTTTATGATTTAGTAAGAAACAATTAACAATCTAGAAAAACATCTATAGAATATCTAACTGTGCCCGCATTGTCACTCCAATGGAAAAGAAAACACAATCATACCTGAAGTGTGTTAAATGTCTCTGGATATCGAGGTCTAATATTGGAGTAGGTCTGGATGATCCAAGTGGTGATCTATCTTGGCTCAAAAGATCCTGGAATTCTTTACAAATTTGTCTAAAACAAAAAGACCATTTGGAAATTAGACCCCAGTGACAGAGTTTTAATTTATTGGTCTGAGTCCAAGTGATTTCCATCACATTAATTCTATGAATTCTTTGATTTTCATAAATATGCTATCACATGTTGGTCAATGGAATATAAGTATAAAGCTGGGTCTCTCTAGCATATGAAGAACTAATTCCAATTTTTTCCAAAAATAAAATCATTGCTATATTGACATTGGATCTACAACAAATCTGGACTGTGTCTATGAACTATAAATCTTGTTCTTTAGTCTCATGGCTAATTTGACTTATGACTATGACAATAAGTTATAATAATTAGGTCTAGAAAACTACCAGACTCTGTTACCCCAAACACTTGAAGATTACCAAAATATATGGATTTGTGAACTATGGTACAATTAACAGTTTTGCCAGCTATGACCAATACTGTCAAAAGTGAATGACAATTGAATCACTGTTAGCAAGTGTTGCTATGATGATCTGGATATTACTATGAATTAAACTCATTATTTTAAAGTGAAACAATATCTTTATTCATATATCAAGGAGCTGACCAGTTATTGAGCATTATTAAATGCAAATTTTTCTTGTGAGGTTAGAAAAAAATTACATTCTTTAAAATTACCATTTCCTTGAAGAAATTTTGCAATGTTCTTAACAGATTAAAAAACCCCTCAATATAATCAGTACTTTTGCATACTTTATATAGTCAGGGATAGCATTTCAATTTTCACTTCAGTTCCCTTGAGGGGCAGTTGTTGTGGTGGTAGATACAAAGAGGAGAAATGGAAAAATTAGTCCTTATCTAATGTAAAGGAAGTGAAATTTCATCCTTGAAAATTTTTTCCCTTGCCACATGTCTGATTAGCATGTTTCCTTTTCATTTCTAAATTCATCCTTCTTAGAAAAAGAAATAATTATTTTCCCTGGTAAATCCCAATTTTAAATTAAGTCCCTACTTTGTTACTATTTAAAGGTTGAATGTAAGCCCAATATCTTGGAATATTTTAGATTTTTAAAAAAATTTCTAAGTGGTTCATATGTGTTGATTCATTCAGTTAAATGATTATTTCATGTCCTTAAACCTTTGGCCAAAAAGAATTAGACTCCGAGCAACAGAGAAATGTTGTTAAAATGAAAAACCTGACCCTCAGAACTTATGCTATCATCTCTTAGGCAAACAACCAGAAGACCAACAGTACCCCACTCTTGATGCTGAAAAATGTCATAAAGACAAGTGGACATTTTATAACCTAGTAATACAAACCTTCAATCAAATTCCTTTTTTTTCCTTATTTTAATCTGTACACCTTTCTTTCTTTCTTTCTTTCTTTCTTTCTTTCTTTCTTTCTTTCTTTCTTTCTTTCTTTCTTTCTTTCTTTCTAAGGCAATGGGGTTAAGTGGCTTGCCCAAGGCCACACAGCTAGGTAATTATTAAGTGTCTGAGACCAGATTTGAACCCAGGTACTCCTGACTCCAAAGTCGGTGCTTTATCCACTACACCACCTAGCCACCCCCTGTACACTTTTTTTAAGTTCACATTTTATTGCCTTCAGATTTGAAGGTGTTTCACAAAGGGAATATTTCAGAATAACCATATCAAGAGATCCCCTCAGCTTATAACTCTAAGCCATGATACACAAAAAGTTGAAATGTGCTACTTGATGTAATCATTTCAGACTCTTTATGAATCCATTTGGGTTTTTTTTGTTTGTTTTTGGCAAAAATACTGGCGTGGTTTACATTTCACTTCTCCAGTTTATTTTTGAGAAACTGAGACAAACAGGGTTAAGTAACTTGCCCAGGGTAACACAACTAACATAACTATGACCCCACATTTGTTGGGGTCAAATCTGAACTTATGTCTCTCTGACTCTAGGCTGGGTACTCTATCTACTTTCTCACCTAGATCCTACTTTTAATGCTTTATTCTGATACTTAGTCTATTCAATTATGTTCTTTTCTTTCCTTGACTATACAACTCCCTTAGCAAGCTATCATTGCTAATTAGGAAAATTTGTAATGCTATCAGATTTATTTTTACATTATGTGAAATCCCCTTTTTTGCTAGATGAAAAATTTCATTGTGAAATATTGTGGATAAAGATGATCTTTGAGGCATGCAAATTTAAATTTTACTGTTTGTAATTCTGTCTTTATACTTTAAAACTTTTCAGGCAAAGTCTTAAGATTATATAACAAGCAGTTTTTGAACTGATTCCTAGCAGATATTTCCATTAAAAATTTAACCTGTTTCTTTGGTCCTTGATACCATGCTGTCATTTAATGAAGGGTCATGAGGATAACTTAATTACTCCACTTTACCTTGCTGTAAGAGCAAAATCAGTGGTCTAAATGAAGTAGAGGTCATTCCTGCCCCTCACACATCATTACATTTTTATACAGTCATAGTCTAAATTGAGGTCTCTTGCAGTTTGGTATACAAATACTTTCTTAGAAGTGTTTTTAGAATTTTTAAAAAAATAACTCAGCTTCTATTTCCCTCCTAAAAATATGTCCTAATTATACCAAAATATTTATTTCATCAACAGCACACTGGAAACAAAATGGAAATACAAGACTAACTGAACAAATCGATGGGTCTTAAATACAATCATATACTTGGCAAAAATAACTGTATAAAACTGAATCTGCTATTCACTGAGGTGAAAAATAAATATGCAATCCAATCTGCTACCAATGCAAATCAGTAGTTGAATCAGCAAGCCAATGAATTTGGGAGATAGTCCTTTAGATTCAAACACACTAGTCTTTCAAATACAGGTGAGATAACTGCTGGAGTTCAAAAACCCCTGAGTTCAATTTTCAGTCTTTGAAGGGAATTTGGAAGCTACTCATGATAGTGTTTCAGTATTTGAGGGACTTCGGAAGCTACTCATAATAGTGTTTCAGAGAACTCATGCTGGGTTTTTGAATATTATGCATTCATTTATTACAAAAATTCATGTTACTTTTACATATTTATAAATTTATTATGTATTTATGCTGATTTTATTAGGTAATTTATGTTGATTATATATATTGAGTGGATGATCTATGACTCTATGACTCTTGAATCTCCTATTTCCCTTCTAGTCAAATTGTGAGTATTCAGATCACATGCTTAATTCCAGGAGAAAACGAAATTTAATTTATAATAGCTTCTTTAAATAAAAGATCTGGGTAATAGCTCCTTTAAATAAAAGATCTGGGTTTACTTAAAAATGAGAGGTGTGAGCTGTTGGTCTAATCCAAGTTTCTTCCATACTAACTTTCAATTTTCCCAACAGTTTTTATTGAAGAGAGAGGTTTTATCCCAATAGCTGGACTCTTTGGGTTTATTAAACAGCAGATTACTATAATCATTTCCTGCTACTGCACCTAGTCTATTCCACAGATCCACCACTCTATTTCTTAGCTAATACCAGAAAGTTTTGATGACTGATGCTTTATAATAAAATTTTAGATCTGTTAGGGCTAAGCCACCTTTTTTTGTACTTTTTTTCATTAAATCCCTGGAGATTCTCAAATTTTTATTTCTCCTATGTATTTACTTACAGTTTTTTCTAACTCATTGAAGTAATTTTTTTGGAATTTTGATTGGTAGGGCACTAAACAAATAGTTTAATTTTGGTAGAATTGTCACTTCTATTATATTTGCTCAGCCTATCCATGAGCAGTTGATATTTGCCCAGTTATTTAAGTCTGATTTTATTTGTGTGAGAAGTGTTTTGCAATTGTTTTCAAAAAGTTTCTGAGTGTTTCTTGACAGGTAGACTCCCAGGTATTGTATATTGTCTGAGGTTACTTTGAATAGGATTTCTCTTTCTCTTTCTGCTGCATCTTGCTAGTCATATATAAAAATGTTGAGGATTTATAAGAGTTTATTTTATATCCTGTGATTTTGCTAAAGTTGCAAATTATTTCTAGTAGTTTTTAGATTATTTTTTGGGATTTTCTAGGTATACCATCATGTCACCTGCAAAGAGTAAGAGCTTTGTCTCTTCCTTCCTTAGTCTAATTTCTTCAATTTCCTTTTTTTCTTTTATTGCTGAAGTTAATATTTTTAATATGATATTGAATAGTAGTGGTGATAGTGGGCATCCTTGTTTCACCTCTGATCTGCCTCTAGCCTATATTCTAAGGAATATTCCATTTATTCCTACATTCTCTAGTGTTTTTAGTATGAATGGGTGCTGTATTTTAGTAAAAAAAAGCTTTTTCAGCATCAATTGATATAATCATATGATTTCTGATAGGTTTGTTATTGATAGCTCACACCCTATACCAAGATAAGATCAAAATGGATACAGGACCTAGACATAAAGACAATATTATAAGCAAACTAGAAAATCAAGGAGTAATTTACCTGTCAGATCTATGGAAAGGAAAGTAGTTTATGACCAAGGAAGAGATGGAGAACATCATTTAAAAAACTAGATAATTTTGATTACATTAAATTAAAAAGCTTTTGCACAGACAAAACCACTATAACCAAGATCAAAATAAATGTAGTAAATTGGAAAACAATCTTTACAACTATTGTTTCTGACAAAGGACTCATCTCTAAAATACACAGAGAACTGAGTCAAATTTTGTAAAAAAAAAAAAAGACAAACCATTGCCCAATAGAAAATGGTTAAATGATATGTAAAGGCAATTTACAGATGAGGAAATCAAAACAATCCATAATCATATTAAAAATTGCTTTAAATCACTAATTATTAGAGAAATGCAAATTAAAACATCTCTGAGGTACCACCTCACACCTCTCAGTCTGGCCAATATGATCAAAAAAGATAATGATCAATGTTGGAAGGGATGTGGGAACTAATACATTGTTGGTGGAGCTGTGAAGTCATCCAACCTTTCTGGAAAGCAATTTGGAATTATACCCAAAGGACAATAAAAATGTGCATACCCTTTGATCCAGTAGTACCACTACTTTGTATATACCCTGAAGAGATGATGAAAAAGGGTAAAAACATCACCTGCACAAAAATGTTCATAGCAGCTCTGTTTGTGGTGGCAAAGAAATGGAACCTGAGGGAATGTCCATCAATGGGGGAATGGCTTAACAAACTGTGGTATGTGTATGTGATAGAACACTATTGCTCTATCAGAAACCAGAAGGGATGGAAATTCAGGGAAGCCTGGAAGGATTTGCACAAACTGATGCTGAGTGAGATGAGCAGAAACAGAAGAACATTGTACATCCTAACAGCCACATGGGAGTAATGATCAACCAGGCACAATTTTGGAGTGTCTGTGATGGAGACTGCCATCTGTAGCCTGAGAAAGAATTGTGGAGTTTGAACAAAGACCAAGGACTATTACCTTTAATTTAAAAAAAAATGTTGTCTTAGTATATAATTCTGCTATATCTCATACTGTATGTTTCTTCCTTAAGGATATGATTGCTCTCTCATCATATTCAACTTAGATCAATCCATACTATGGGAATGATGTAAAGGCTAACAAACTGCCTTCTATGGGAGGTGGGGGGAGGGAAGCAAGATTGGGAGAAAATTGTAAAACTCAAAATAAATAAAATTTTTCTAAAAGAAATGAGAGAAGGAAGGAACCTAGATAAGATTGGGGAATACAAGAAATAAACTATTAAATAGATCTTGGCTAAATAATAGTTAAGAACTTTTCCTGTAACAATATTCAGAAACTTTAGTAACATAAATTTTATTCCAAGTATATAGGCTCAGATTTTATATGTAGAGCTTTATGCCTGAATTTTTTATTATGGTCTACAGGAATTTTGTGTACCTTTTGAATGGGATAAGAAAGGAACTTTACAAAGCCTTCTTCAAACTATGTTATGATGTTCAAATTAGAATTTCCTCTTAAAAATAATCAGAACTGAATTGGTATTAAAGGCCATAAAATTATATGTTCTTTGGGCGGCTAGGTGGAGCAGTGGATAGAGTACCAGCCCTGGAGTCAGGAGTACCTGAGTTCAAATCTGGCCTCAGATAGATAATAATTACCTAGCTGTGTGGCTTTGGGCAAGCCATTTAATTCCATTTGCCTTGCAAAAACCTTAAAAAAATATATATGTTCTTGTATATTTAAGTAAAACAAAGCTTACTACACTATATTTGAAAACTGAGGTCATTTAATAGGGCCCAAGAAATATAATATATATATATGTTTATATATATATATATATATGTGCATATATATATATATATATATATATCATTATCTACTGTTAGACATCTCTATCTTGAATGAACTCACCCTGAACATCTTTGCCAATTTCTTAAGACCATCCTTTTCAAAATCTACCTGTCCTACAATGACTTTCTTATCAGTCTTAATAGATTCAATGACTCTTTATGATCAAGTTTTCATCTTCAAAATATTTAGATCTTTCTAAATTTAGTTCTTTCTAAATAGAGACTACTCTAGCACTTAGCACTTTATTGACCCTAAAAAAAATGTTAAATGATAATCACAAAAAAAATCTGTTGACTCTGGAGCTGTTTCCTTGACTAATAATCTTTATTTTAATGGATAACATGAGATAATATAATATATATACAATAATATGTAAATCTAGTCCCTTTCTGCTCCATACATACATAAATATTGATATTTGTGTATATGCATATATATTTTAAATATGCCATATGTATATGCATGTATATTTCACATATGCCATACACAGGTATCTAATAACTTAATTTTACCATTTCCTCTTCTCTTTATGACTTCTACAACAAATACATTTCCTTACATCCTACATTCACCAAATTTACTTGTATAATTTGACATAAACTTTTGTAATGATATGATGGGTCATGATGCTAAAAATTCAATATTAAGTTATCATGAAAGTTCATCTGGAACTTAAAATATGACAAAAACTATTGACCTATTGACTTATGAAATAGAAATCTCAGAATTCCTAGGACTAGACAAATTCATGGAGGGCTTTATAATTAGCAAAATTCTACTGCTTAAAGTTCTTTGTTTTTCAGTTTAATTCAGCTGTTGAAAAGGGATTTATATATGCATCAATGCAATGATGAAATCTGGTATACAGTCAATTAACTGTACTTCAAGTATATGTAAGCCATTTGAACCTGGAACCTTAACTAGTTGATTGTGATGCAGACCTATAATCGCAAACATTTAGATATTGTTCTTGGGTTCTGGAACTATCCTAGCCGTGAAATATAAAATCAGGGAGTATTTCTTTCATCTTGGGTTCATCATAATTTCTCACTGTTTTTTCTGATTAACCTTGAAATTTTGAGCAAGTCTAGGTAGTAAATCACTTTTATGTTCTGATCAACTCCAAGGTGATGCATTAAGGAATACCTTCTGTACTTCTAGCTTGGGGAAGATAGGAAGAGGTATATATATATTTTTTAAATGAGAAAAGGAATTAAAGCAAGGGGTGGTGGTGTTATACAATATTCAAACAATTTAATGGATATTTGCTAAGAAATAGTTTAGGTCATTTCCTTTAGTACATTTTCAGAAGCTTTAACAACAATAATTTTTTCCCAAGTGTATGACAAGATATCATATCTTCTTTCCTCCTGTCTGTCTTTTCTTGTCTCTTTTTCTTTTCTCAGTGCCAACCAGACTGTTCCTATTTCCCTTTGCTTGTATGACATTTAACATTTTGAGAGACACAATTTCTAGGTAATTAATCATTTTATTAATAACACTAGCATATTACCAATAAATGGGTCAGTGACACTCTCAAATGCCAAAGACCCCTCATGAAACCTATTTAAAACTTAAGTGCTTGAAAGGATTGGTGTTTCTGAGGTCAGTAATTGACTCTGATTGGTGAAAGAGAAGAGATACTATAATGAGGAATGGATCCATTCTAATGAGTAGCTAGGAGATATAATTTTAATCATGTCATTTACTTCCAAATCACCATAGCCTGGGGAAATCTAGTCAAAGAATCTATATTCCCTACCCATGCCTGATCAGAAGACAATAGGCTGGAATTTCATCTTAGATTAAATTCCTTATAAACTTGGGTGGGTTAGCAATACATAGATTGAAATGAATGTTAATCCTATCCACTATCATCAGTCCTGTCCTTCAGAGACTGGAGCCTT
Organism: Macrotis lagotis; assembly: GCF_037893015.1. Taxonomy (NCBI): domain Eukaryota; kingdom Metazoa; phylum Chordata; class Mammalia; order Peramelemorphia; family Peramelidae; genus Macrotis; species Macrotis lagotis. The sequence goes on along the minus strand of NC_133662.1, from coordinate 32,734,552 downwards.
GAAATGATGACTCAGAAAAAAGGGGAACTCTGGATCTCTCTAAATCATTGGTTATTCATCATCATTTCTCTCACTCCCTGTCCTAATCTTCTATCTCTTGGCCCCTGTTTTCTCTTTGCTTCTCTGAGATGAAATGGCAGTTTGGTTAGATGAAAATTGTCTTCCATTGACCTAACTTATATGGTACAATCAACAATAGATCCTCTATCGAAACAACACCATGCCTATAAATATCACATATATCATTCAGGGGAGTGAGAAAACACACAGCTTGAATGCAAGAATCCTTGACTCAGATGCTGACTCTGTTATTTATGGAATTTACAGAAGCTAGTTAAGCATTGTGGACCTCTGTTTTCTCAATAAGAAAATGAGGGAATTGGACCAGGTGTACACTTTAAAAAATGTATCCTTACTCTGGAGTTTAAATGCAGACTAAAATTTACTATCTTCAATTTTCAAACATTATCTTACATATTATATTATTTTTCTCTCTGTTTTCCCATTTTGATTTGATTTCTTCTTTCACAACATGATTAATATGAATCTATGTTTAGCATGGTTATATATATTTTATATATATATATATATATATTGTCAGATGGTTTTCTGTTAGGGGGAGGGGTAAGGGAAGAGAGAAAGGAAAAAATGTAACACTCAAAACTTTGCAAAAAATTGATTATTGATAACTATTTATTTTTCCAACTTTATACAATGGTAGTTGTAAAGGAGATGCTATATATATAGTATCTCCTTTAAAAAGACTTTGAGTTTCTTTTCTCCTATGGATGGTGGTCAGGGTCACCCTTATAACTGTTCTAGCTATTTAAAATATTATTTGAGAAAGAGATGCAATTCTATTTGAGGGTCAATATTTTCATCTATATCACAGACTCAAATTATTTTAAGTGAGTTACAACATTCATATTCAAAAGCAAAGTAATACCTTATATAAATAGTATGTATACATTAGCAGTTGTTAAGCAACATTAATTTTTTCATTTTCCCTCTTTCATTTTATACTAGAGAAACTCATTTGTAAATCATAATTTAGTCATAGTGAGGCAGATGTAAAGTTGGAAATTAGTTTGAATGTTATTGCATGCCTATAGATGGCACCATCATATTTCAAAATGGCAAGAGGAGAACCAGAAGAGGATGACAAGAAGAGGACATTTAATATCTTTACATCTTCTTATACTCTAAATGGCAATAACTTTCTTGGTTCTCCCAATTTATCACTAAATGAAATTTTCACTCCTAAGAACATTTACTGTCATAATATTTTTCATTCTAAACTGAAAAGGGGAGTCAAATTACAATAGCTTGCCTTAGTATAACACTTTCTCTTCCAAGTGTTTTCATATCTATTAATCCTTTTTTGAGATTGATAGAATAGTTATATTATTATTATTATTATTATTTTATTATCTATTATTTTACAGGTAAAGAAATAGAGGTCTATATCAATTATGCATCTTGTCCAAGTCACATAATTAGTGGCAATACTGCTAATCCTATTCCCTCTACTAATTCCCTCTATCTTACCCTAACTATATCTTGCTAATAACAGCAGCTAGTTTATAATGTTTGAAAGTTTGAAAGAGCTTTACACATATCATCTCATTTTATCCCTCACAATGCCACTGAGATACTGATGCCATGATGATCTTCATTTTGTAGATGGGAATACTAAAGCAGAGAGATGTTAAATGACTTACCCAGGCACACACAGCTAGAAAGTAACTGAAACCGGATTCAACTAAGATTTTCCTGAATTCAGATCTAGCACTCTAGCCAATGTGCCAGCTAGCTACCTAGTTGTTTGTACCTTATCTCCCTGATTAGATTGGAAGCTCCTTGAAAGCTTTGACTTTTTAAAATATTTCCTCTGTTTACCATTGTTTTCAGCATATAGCTGGTAGTTAATAAATTTTTGTTGACTTGACTTCCAGTATGGTGCTCTTTATATTTTACCACAATGTCTCTGGGTCCTGGTCACCTTCAAAAATCTTTGTAAATTATATTAATAATTCTCATTATAGATCATAATATCATATCAATATTTATTAAAGAGTGACTCTGGCTGAATCATATAGTAAACATTGGCATAATTATCAAATTTAAGTTCTCCTAAAATCCCTTTTTTCTATGCTTCCTGCATGCTTAGGGACCATCTTTCCTGAAACTTCCATCAATCATGACAGTAGTTACACAGTTCACTGAAAGTAGTTAATAACACTGTTATATTGTCTGTTGTCATGGGGTCATTTTTTCCTTTCATCTTTCCTGTCTTTTATAGATGAATGACACTTTTCAGATTCTGCTTGATCCCACAATGATCTTTTTCAAAGTAGTTGATGTGTTCCTGGTGTATTTTCCCTCATTCAAATATACTAAAATACTGACTATGAAAATTCCAGGTGACTCTCCCCGTTCAACTTACTTTGTAGCTAGAATCATCTTTTTCCTTGCTGTCTGTTCTTTCTGTTCCATATGCTGTCTGGCAAGATGTTCCCCTACTGCCTTGGCTGGAAACTCTGTTTCACAAGTGTAGCCAAAATCCCGAGCCAAATGTAAAGCTTCTCCTGTTAACGGAAAAAAAAATCAATCCATATAAATTCTCAACAGAAGTATCATATATATATATATATATATATATATATATATATATATATATATATATATATACACATTTAAAAATATCATGTATCTTGAGGTATGCCTAAGTGAGCATTCTTCCATTCGTTCCCATAAATCTTTTATGGGAAGGAAGAAAGATTATATTATCTTTTGGAAACCTATAAATTGATATTAATAATAATAGCTAGCATTTACAGGATACTTGCTAATGTCCTAAGCACTTTATAATTCTTTTCTCCTTTGGTCCTACCAACAACCCCAGTAAATAGTTGCTATTGTTATTCTAGCCTTAAAAAGGAGGAAACTGAGCTACTAAGTGTCTGAGACTGGATTTGAACTTGGATCTTTCTGATTTCAGGTTCAGAGTTCTATCCATCACACAATCTAGTTCTCTTATTTGCCTAATTACACAGTAAGGTTATAAAAGAACCAAGAACAGAAGTCAAAATTCTCATCTTCCCAAAGAAAGTTCTAATCTCTGTACCAGATTACTTTTCTGATATACTCAGAAGTTCAGCACATGAATACCTTGTGAAAAGAGCCTATGAATTTGTTCCTTTACTTACATTCCATTTATTCCATTTACATTCCTTACCTTCCTCCTGGTCTCCCAAATAGTTAATTTTTCCAAATGATATTAACACATAGCCTATTAATGATTTTCGATAAATGTACCAAAGAATTTATGAAAGTATTTGGTGTATTTTGGAAAGAACAGTAAGTGAAATTATTTTCAGTATGAAGATATTACTTTGTTAAAGAAAGAATATGTATTAATGATAATATGGGTATAAGCATGCATATATGAATATTGTTTTCCTTTCAAAAAGTTTCAGTGAATTATGAAAGCTTTTATAGAATTCATTATAAACCTTCTAATGTAATAAAAATATAAAACTTTTTAAAAATGAAAGGAATGAAATGTAAAAAAAGATACAACATGATTATAAGGAAACTCTACTAGAAGATAGAGATCATGTTTATAAGATATGATCAAATGAACAATTTTCTGATAATGTAAGTTGAATAATCACTAACCAGTGTCTACTATATATGAGGCACAGTATTTGGTATACTCAGATGATACAAGTATCACCATCCTTGACCACAAGAAATTCAGTATCTATAAATGCTTGTTGTTAATTGACAACCACATGAAAAATAAACTAATCATGTAATAATAAAAGAATAAGTACAGAGAATTTGGATTAAAAGATTTAGAAAAGAAGATGTCATCACTATGGACTTGTGAGATCTTTATATCATCACATGATCTACCTTGATTATAGTATTAAGAAAAGCAAATAGATACACCAGGATTAACAACCAAATATAATCAACCACCTACAAACAAATCAGTTGTTAGATGACCATCTCATACAATGGATTTTGTTTTTTAATTACTATTTCTTGCCATCAAAAGCAATTGAAACAAAGATTTCAGGGATAAAATAGTGATGATGATGATGATGATGATGATGATGATGATGATGTTTGTCCTTTGTTCTTGAAGATGATCATGACATCAGGGAGGTGATGCCATGACATGCACATGAATTGAATTTGAATGATAGGGTGCTGTGCTAAGTAACCAGCTTCACTTTCTCCTCAGGAGTCATCTGGGTTCAGTTTCTAGACATGGATCACATGACTGGCGATGGTCCTGGATGAGAGGCAATTGGCATTAAATTACTTGCTCAGGGTCACATAGCTAATAAATGTCAAGTGTCTGAGGCCTCATTTGAACTCAGGTCCTCCTGATTCTGGGGCTGGTACTCTAATCACTATGCCCCCTAGCTGCTTAGAAAATACTTAATGATACAAACAGACGACAGAGAAGGTATAGGATAGGAGAAGGAGAGATATTACAGAAGAGTGAATTTTTAAAACAGATGTTGGAATAAACATCATAAGCAAATGAACAACCAAACATATCTCACAATTTCTGATTGAAATGAGTAGTATTTGATCAGTTTCTATGCAGAATGATGAAGTTAATTACAGAAACCACCAAATGAGAAAATAACTTAGGATATAAGAGAGCAGATTTTTCCCTTTAAATGTGCTTGATTATTTCATTTTCTTTTCCAAGCCTTTCTTAATATTTTAAAAATAATTTTCTTAATTTTATCTCAATTAAATATTTTTTCTGCTGTGTATTCAAAATAGCTGTAAGAAATATCAGCATTAAGCTGAATCCTTTATTAATTAATGTATAAATCAAAATGATTTAGTCAGAGGATGTGGATTCAAGACTTGTCTCTAAAACTATCTTGTGAGACTGTCATCACTTCACCTTCCTGAGTTTTAATTTCATAATATATAAAATGGAAATAATCTTCACAAGTCTCTTCTGAGGAAAAAAATTTATAAATTATTATTCTTGCTATATCATATTTGTATCTTGTAAGGCTAATGCCTCCAGAAAAAAAGAAAATTTGTGAACTGGCATTCTCTTTATCATTGTATCAAGAACAATAATCATTCTAGCTTAAATAATATTTTCATTTTGTTCTTAAGTAAGATTTGTTATTTGTATGTGAAATTGCTACCTGAATATGACTCTTTGGGGCAAAACTTGAGGATGAAATTTAAAGCTCCTTATACAAATTCATGTACATTATCATGTACTGACATATAGTGGCTTCAATGTAGCAGAAAGAAATTATTGAATATAAGCAAATAAATGGAATCAAAGAATAGTAAATGGTGCTAATTTGTGAATTCACTAATTGTTTTTTTCATACTGGGAATTAGCAATTTGGGGGGGAGGAGTCAATTAAGGTACAATAACATGACATGGGTCATGGATCTAGATATGAATTTAGGTCCTCCTAACTCCAGGGTTGGTCCTGTATTCAATGCATCATTAGAAGAGCATATATAGATAAGGCACAGGAGAGAGCCTACTTTGAAGATATAATATATTTTTAAAATGGAGTCAATGGGTGAAAAGGAAATGTACTGGGAGAAAGAGAAAGGAGAGGTAGAATAGGTTAAGATATTTCATGTAAAAGAGTCAAGAAATAGTTTTTGCAAAGATATGGAAGGTGGGTAAGGTGAGGGGCAATGAAGGAGCCTTTATTCTCATAGGAAATGGCTCAGAGAGAAAATAACATACATTCTTAATAAAGCATAGAAATCCAGGAGAAAAGGGAGAGAAAGGGGACAGGAGGAGAGGAGGGGGGATGTAGATGACAGAGGAGAGGGTAGATCATGGGAGAGGATTATCAGATATAACACACTTTCTTTTTTACTTTTTGCAAGGTGGTGGGCCTGGGTAGCCTCTCTGGGACCACGGGTCTGGGTGGTTGCTGGGTCTCTGGGGTAGGATGTAGACTTGGAGCCTCCTGACTCCAGGGCTGGTGCTCTGTCTGCTGCACCACACACTTTTAAAGAGGCATAGAGTGAAAAGAGAGAGAACAGCAACTATGGAAAAATATGGAAGTAACTTCTCTGATGGACTTATGATAAAGAATGGGATCCACCCCAGAGACAGAGCTGATGGTATTGGAACACAGACTGAAGCACATTTTTCTTTCTTTCTTTCACTTTATTTCTGGTGAGGTTTTATATTTTTGTGGGGGGGGAGGGTTTACTCTTATTTTAGTAATGTGTAAATAAATAAAAATGTAAATTTAGAAAAGAACAACTTGAGTGAATAAATCATTTTGATTATTATAAATCAATTTAGCTACAAAAGACTTATGAAAGAATATGATCTATTCATTGCATCACCTAGCTGCAGCTGCAGTAGGTCTTTTGGGGTAATAAATAACATATATTTTAGGAAATGTCAACTCCTCAATTTTTTTAAAAGGATGAAATGACAAAATGGAATTATCTATAATAAATTAATACAAGATGTTTAAGTTTTGTGATAAAACTGCCATTTTGACATATTGATTTAAAAATAAATTATCTTCTCTAGAGTCTTGTAACATTGTTTTGGTATTAGAGTATACCTGGTTCAAGAAATAATACAAGGTTACTATCAAGCAAGATTAGAATCTGTTTGTGTTTGTGTGTGTGTGTGTGTGTGTGTGTGTGTGTGTGTGTGTGTGTGTGTGTGTGTGAGAGAGAGAGAGAGAGAGAGAGAGAGAGAGAGAGAGAGAGAAACTATGTGCTAGACAGTGACACAAAACAAGACTACTCTTGTGTGGGGCTGCTAGCTTAATAAAAGCCAAGATGTTTGGCAGTTTCCAAGGAAAAGAGAAAGAAATATAAATGGCAAGCTTATCAAAAACATAAGTCATTGACTAAATTTTTTTCTTGCACTCTCTAAATTTCCAAGTCCTTTCCTAAGCATCCTTGACTAAATTGTCAAACTGATGTTCCTAAAGCCCAGGTCTGATTGTATCATTCTTTCCCCCATTTGAAAAGTTCCTGGGGTTCCTATTATTTCTGGAATCAAAAAGAAAACACTTTGCTTGGCTTTTAAAGCTCTTCCTAACCCTGACCTTTCTTTTTATTTTAATTATATAAATATTTTGTTTTCCAATTTTATGCAATAGTAGTTTCTAGCTATATTTTTTGTAAGGTTTTGAATTTTACAATTTTCCCCCCACCTTCCCTTCCCTCCCCCCATTCTCCCACAGAAGGCAGCCTGATAATCTTTACATTGTTTCCATGCTATACATGTGTTGAGAGAAAAATCACAACCTTGGGGAAAAAATAAAATATTAGAGATAGCAAAATTATATACATACAAAAACTTTTTCTTTAAATTGAAGGCAATTGTCTTTGATCTCTGTTTAAACTCCACAGTTCTTTCTATGGATAAAGATGGTATTCTCCACAGATACCCTAAAATTGTCCCTGATTATTACACTGATAGAATGAGCAAGTTCATTAAGGTTATCATCACCTCTTGTTGCTGTTATAACCCTGACCTTTCTTAACGTTTCAATCATCTTGTACTTTACTCCCCTCCACACACTCATTGAGCTAGCTCTAATGTCCTCCTTGTTCTTGTCTTCATGCATTTTTAGGAGTTGTCTCCATTGTCATGTGTTCTCTCTTCTCATTTCTGCCCACTGATTTCCTTTAAATCCTAGCTAGCAGGGGGTGGCTAGGTGGCACAGAGGAGAAAGCACCAGTGGGGGAGTCAGGAGTACCTGAGTTCAAATTCGGCCTCAGACACTTAATAATTACCTAGCTGTGTGGCTTTGGGCAAGCCACTTAACCCCATTGCCTTGCAAAAAACCTAAAAAAAAAAAATCCCAGCTAACATCCCTGCTATTACAAGAAACTTTTGCCATCTCTCTTAATGCTAATACCTTCCCCATGAGCTTATTTTCAGTCATTCTACATATAGTTTGTTTATATAAAGTTGTTAGTATGCTGCCTCTCCCTTTAGACAATTTCTTTGTATACAAAGAAAGTATATTTTTCTTTTCTTTGTATATTCAGCATTTAACACAACACCTGAAACACACTGTTACTGTTCTTCAGTTGTTTGTGTCTGACTCTTCATGACTTCATTAGGGGTTTTCTGGACAAAGATACTGAACTCCAGCTCATTTTACAGATGAGGAAACTGAGGCAAACAGGGTTCAGTGATTTGCCCAGGATCACACAGCTAGTAAATGTCTGAGACCAGATTTGAACTTAGAAAGATGAGTCTTCTTGACCTCAGGGCTGCCATTCCATTCGCTATGCCAACTATCTGCCCTAATCTAGTAAATTCCTATTGACTGGACATGCCAAGCCGTAGAAATGGTGCTGAATTTGGAATGAGAGATTCCGGATTCAAATTTAAGTTCTGCCATTTAGTATTTATGTGAATTAATATCTCCAGACCTCATTTCTTTATCTATGAAATGAGAGGGTTTGACTACATAGTGCCGAAGATCCAAATCAACTCTAAATGATGATACAATTTAGCCGAGAAAACAAATTGTCCTTATAACTGATGTGGACTTCAAGTCCTAAACTGGTATTTTTCGGTCACAAGGTAGCTCCAATTAAACTGTTATCTTTCAAAAATAAGTTCAATCATTTGCATATTATAGCTAAATATCATATTAGTTACATGGGAACAAATACTTAAAGGAGTTTGGGGGAGAACATTGTGGTAGGACTATTAGATTTTTCTCTACCATTTCTCACTATTTCAGTTTGCTCAATAGTGAGAGAAGGAAAATTGTGCAAACAGGAGGATAGCAGTATTTTTATTAAATTTCTTGCTAAAATCTGCTTCCTGGAGATCTGGTCTATTTTATGCAACGATCTCACCGTGCAGTAGCTCTTAAAACAGTTTGAACAGAACAGCTGCTATTTACATTTACACTGACAGCCAGATCCTTCCCTCCCCCAATTATGTTTACTGCTTTCTGTGCTTGTGAGATAACATTGTTATAGGATGTTCAGCAATGCTGCATCAAATGGAATGACAAGTGAAGACATACTGATATGTAGTTAGAATGTGTATATCAAGCCACATAAGCTTTGGGTATAAGGATCCAGGAATGAATGAAGAGAGGAAGGGGGAAAAAAAGAAGGAAAGGGGGATAGATGGATTTATGAATGAATGAAGATCATCCATGATATTCAAGATATAGATATGATTAGGTATTTGCTGTAAATTTTTAAAAGACTGACTCAAAGATTCAAAATGGTCCTTCTAAGGTAAGAAGCAATATGAACAAGGTGGTGGAACAATTGACTTATATGATAATGAGAAGAAATTTTACCTTAGTTATTTTATAATATTATATAATGGAATAAATTAAGTTTATTGTCTTGTGAGTAAAGAATAAGCAGTAATAAAAGAGGAATGAAGCAAGTATTTATTGTCTACAATGCACCAGGCTTTGTGCTAAGCTTTTAAAAATATTGCCTCATTTAATCCTCAAAACAACCCTGAGATATAGGTGCTATTACTATTCCCATTGGACAATTTAAAAACTAAGGTAGTCAGGTTAAGTGACTTGTCCAGGGTCATACAGTTAGTCTTTGAAGCTGGATATGAACTTAGATCTTCCTTATTCCAGACTCAGCACTTTATCCACTGTGTCATCTGGTTTCCTCCTAAGGAGGAAAATTTTATTTGCATCGAGAGAAGAGAATGCTTCCTCCTTTGCATTTGCTCAAGGAAATAAGTTTGGATGCAAAATTACTCCCAGTTATTACAAAAGGCTAATAGTAGATATTGCTGAATAAAAAAAAACCCTCTGGCTCTTGTTAGCAATCTCACTTTTTAATCTCCTATTGATGAAATGGGAAATTCAACTGAATTTCCTTTTTTTCTCATTTCAAATACTAGCATTTGAGAGGGTGTGTGCAAAGCTATTTATTCTTTTTTTTTTTTTTAGGTTTTTGCAAGGCAAATGGGGTTAAGTGTCTTGCCTAAGGCCACACAGCTAGGTAATTATTAAGTGTCTGAGACCGGATTTGAACCCTGGTACTCCTGACTCCAAGGCCAGTGCTTTATCCAATACACCACCTAGCTGCCCCAAAGCTATTTATTCTTTTGACCACATAGCTGCATGTTCACTTTACATGTCTCCTAAATGATGACAGATAGTTTGGGGGAAATTTTTCTGCAGTTATAGATGCCAGTAATTTCAAGTTAGTGATTAATATTTTGTAAGTGTTCAAGGCTTTGCAGAAGGGGCAGTTAGGGTAGATGAAGGGTAGGGTATAGTGAACAGATACAGTGCTGAACCTAGAGAAAATAAGACTCCTCTTTCTAAGTACCAACTCTGACCTCAGCTAGATACTAGCTATGTAACCTGGGTTTAACCCCGTTTACTTCAATTTCTTCATTTATAAAATGAGCTGGAAAAAGAAATGGCAAACTACTCTAGTATTTTTGCCAAGAAAATCCCAAATGGGGTCAAAAGCAATCAGACATGACTGAAATGATCAAACAAATTTTGTATTTTCCTTAAAACTTTTGAGGCAGGTAGTTAAAGCATAATTTATCCCATTTTAGGGATGAGGAATCAGTCTCTACAAAGTTAAGTGACTTGGTTTTAAGACTGGTAAGTGAATGAGAGAGGATTCCAATCCATGTCTCTTAGGTACAATTCTAGGGCTCTTTAGGGTCATTTTCTTAGCAAGGATACTGGTATAGTTTGCCATTTCCTTCTCTAGATGAGAAAACTGAAGCAAACAGGATTAAGTGACTTTCCTAGGGTTTCACAACTAGTTAGTGCTTGAGGTCACATTTGAATTCATGAAAATGAATCTTCCTGACCTTAGGTCACTGTGCCACCTGGTTGCCCTTATTAGTGCTCTGGACATTATACTATTCTGGCTTTCAATAATTGACATTTATGTTGTATTGAGTGATTTTTCAAAGAACTTTATATACATTATCTTATGTATGCAAGATGGGCAGAGTCCCTGTCAATGTAAATAAACTATATGGAAAGGCATAAAACAGAAAGTTCAATCCATTTTCTAGAGCTACAAACATTCTTTTTATTTTAAGTTTTTTTTGCAAGGCAATGGGGTTAAGTGACTTGCCCAAGGCCACACAGCTAGGTAATTTATTAAATGTTTGAGGCCAGATTTGAACTCAGGTACTCCTGACTCCAGGGCTGTTGCTCTATCCACTGTACCAACTAGCCGCCCCTGCCACCCACCCCTGCACCACCTAGCCACCCCTAAACATTCTTATTATATATCCTAGAATCCAATGTGAAAAAAATCTATATAAGTTATTGCATGTAGAAATTAAGTTTTCTCATTTTAATTAGAAATTAAGATACTATGGTGGATAAGTAAAATACTAGTAAGACATCTAAAAGACTATGATTAGACTGAATAGAAGGAAACAGAGAGACAAGGAAATGAAACTAATATTAAAGAATTATCCTGTGATCACAGATCTGTATATTCTTTCATAGGCAAAACTATAAATAAAATTTTTATTTGTCAAAATTTTAGTCACTTAGGGTTTTTCTTTTTTATAAAAAGGGGTTATTATTATTTTTAATATTCATTCATTCTCTTTTTGTACAAATAATGTTTTTATACATTAATAAAATATTCTTGTTTAAGAGTAAACAGAATACCCCTTCCCCCCACAAAATATAGACTCACTTGAGCAATAAAGTAAAGAGGAGAGAAAAAAAATCAAAATTAAAAAAATAATAGTAATAATTGTAGGTATGGCCAGGTGGCACAATGGACAGAGCCCCAGACCTGGAGCCAGGAGCACCCAAGCCCATATTTGGCCCCATACACCCAACAATCACCCAGCCATGTGACATGCAAGCCACCCCAACCCCACTGCCCTGCAAAAACCAAAAAAAGAAAAAAAAACCCAAAATAAAATAAAATAGTAATAATAGTAGGGGTGGCTGGGTGGTGGACAGAGCATTAGCCCTTGAGCCAGGAGAACCCAGCTCCAAATCCGGCCTCAGAAACCCAACGATCACCCTGCTATGCAGCCTCAGGCAGGCCACCCGGCACCATCTGCCCTGCACCCACCCCCCAAATAATAATAATAAAAAATGTGCTTCAGTCTGTGTTCCAACACCAACAACTCTGCTGCGGGTGGATCACATTCGTCATGATAAGTCCATCACAAAAGTTACTTCCATATTTTTCCACTGTTGCCATTGTTGATCGCAACTCCCTCCTTTCATATTTCTCCACTACCATGTACTATATTTTCTCTCTCCTTTCACTCTGACTCTGCTGTAGTGTATCTGAGTGGTGCAGCAGACAGATCCCTGGTCCTGGGGCCAAGAGGCCCTGAGCTCCCCTACCACCCCCTTAAACCCAGCATCTACCTGACCCTATGGTCCCGGACAGGCCATCCAATCCCAGCCCCTTACAAGAAGTAAAAAGGAAAATGTGTTATATGTGACCACTCTCCCTCCATGGTCCATCCTCTCCTCCATCACTCACATCCCCCCTCTTCCCCCTGTCCCCCCCTTTTCTTCTTACTCCAGATGTCTATACCCCATTGAGTATATATATATATATATATATATATATATATATATGCTGTTTCCTCTCCTAGGCACCTCTGATGAGAGCAAAGATTCCCTCATTCCCCCTTGCCTTCCCCCCTTCCATATCTTTGCAATAGCCCATTGTAATAAAGAAAAAACTCATTATATGAGATATCTTGGCCTATTCCCCCTCTCCTTTTTCTTTCTCCCATTACATTTCCCTTTTTTTCTATTGACTACATTTTTACTCCATATTTTATCTTCAAATTCAGCTTTCTCCTGTGCTTCAAGTATAAAAGCTCCCTCTACCTGCTCTATTAACTGAGAAGGTTCATATGGATATTATTTTTATATAGGCAATGCAGTAGTTAGAGCACCAATCCTAGAGTCAGGAGGATTTGAGTTCAAATGTGACCTCTGACTCTTGACACTTACTAGCTATATGACTATGGACAAATCACTTGACCTTGATTGCCTTTCATCCAAGGTTATCACAGGTCATCCTAATTCATATCTGGCCACTGGTCCCAGACAATTCTGGAGGAGAAAGTGAGGGTGGTGACACCTCCTACTCAGATCCAATTCACTTGGTTGGCATGGTATCACCTCTCTGATGTCATGGTCTTATTTGAGAACAAAGGAAAAAGATAATCAGACCTGGACAAAAGATCATATACATTGGAAAGCCCCATTAATTGTCACCTGTATGACATTGGATAAATCCTTAACCAAATTAGTCCTCAGTTTCTTCATCTGTGACTAGATTACACTCATATCATTTCTAATTCTATGATACTATGACACTTTGAGGATGTCTTTATAGCAACAATTACAATATAATTAATAATCTTCATAGTAATGATGTTACTTCATAAAGTCACTTTTAGCATCTTTTCATGATACATAGAGAATTAGTGCAAATTATTATATAGTTAAAATACTAAATTCATTTAAATGTTTTTTCCTAAGAATCACATGTTCATGACCTTGACTTTTCAAGGACTTAGTTGGGAAATCACAAATAATATTTATGTAATCAATAATTCCTTAAGTATGCAATCAGAAACCAAAATTGTAAGTAAATTCTTACCCTTGATAGTTTATCACCTTAAGCAAGTTATATGAAAATGAAAACTTTTAGAATATGGAAAAACCTCACTTTTAACATTGATGTTGTGGGCAAAATGCCAGTATGTTTCTAAATCAGAAAACTCTAAATCAGAAAACTTATAGACAAGACTATACAACTATATAGAAAAACTAATATAATAAAATATGTTATAGTAAAGTTTTTATAGCCCTATATTTATCTGAACTAGATTAGTATGTTTATCAAAACATATCAATTCATACTTCCAAGGTTTAAAATATATTTAATACGTTAATAGTATTTAAAATTCTGGAGTCCTTCAAATAATTGAAATCAGTTATGTCTTTTCCTCCAGTTTAAAAATCCTTAGCTTTTTTCTTTGTTTCTCATATGACATTCTATGAAGGCCTTTTAAAATCTTGGTTCCCTACTTGTCCAATTTGTCAGTGTCTTTCCTGAACTATAGTTCGCTGAAACAAACACAAAACTACACATGTATTTTGACCAATGCCAAGTACAATGAACTATCATTTCCCTTCCTAACCCAAAGATTGCATTCCTTCTTTTGTTTCTGCATGACAATATATTCATGTCATAGAAGATATTCAACACAGAGTCCAAATTGTTCCCTATATGGTACAGGCTCTTGATGATTCTTATTGTAAATGATTTTATGTGGTTTGCCTTAAGCTCTAGAAGGTCACAGAGACTATTAAAAGAGATTCATAATCCCAGAATCTAGACTATGATGAAGTTGGATTGAAAATCCATTGATTCATCAGTACATAGATAAATATTGCAGATAGATAATATGCCGAGTTCAGAATTAAATAGAAGGAAAGAGGGTATTAGATCTCATTTGGGAAATTAGACTGTGCTTTTAATAATTCCAAACTTCCCCTTGAAAGCAAACTTCATTTTATTAACATGAATCTTCTCCTAGTGATGCTCTATGTCTGTGAATCATGAAAATTAACAATCTTCTAAAGATTCAAAATTATGAATCACCCAAAGGACAGTAGATAGAAATGTATTGTGATTATAAATATTCTGAAGCAAATTCCATTGACAATTTATGCTCAATAAGTGACATAGAAGATGTCCTCAAAGAGATGCATGACTAGAAAAGGAGGTGGACTTATCATTTATCTATGGAAAAACCAAATATACTGATATCATACAATACCATAAGACCTACAGAAAAGTACTTCTGTGAACTTTTTGTGAAAATTTGTGGAAGGACATGGACAAAAGTCATGCTGAATCAGAAGCATAGGGTTAATTTTTACCTGCATTAATGGAGGGTTTACCTCTATTAATTTGATACAGTATTGAGTGGATGAGAATCATATTTGTGACTTATATGGAGCTTGCAATCCACTAAGATGACCAGACCTTTTTCAGACTAACTCCTATTTAGGCACTACTCCATTTTATATTGGTGATTTTTTTTTGTTTTTTGTTTTTTCATTTTTGCAAGGCAATGGGGTTAAATGACTTACCCAAGGTCACATAGCTAGGTCATTGCTAAGTGTCTGAGGTCATATTTGAACTCAGGTTCTCATGACTCCAGGGCCAGTGCTCTATCCACCATGACACCTGGGTGCCCTTAAATTGGTGATTTTAAACACAAGTATAAGATTTACATTTTGTAGTGGATTGAACATTGGGCATGGAATCAGAAAGACACAAAATGGTTTTGTGACCCTGGGTTTCCTCATCTGTAAAACGAACAGGAGAAGAAAATAGTATACCAGTCTGAATCTTTGCCAAGAAAATTTCAAATGAGGTCATGAAGAAGTAGACTCAACTGAACAACAGCAGCAAGATTTACATTTAATTTAAGCTTATCTGTATTGTATTGTATATTGAATTTATTTAATATTGAATGATTTTACATTGAATTTAAGCTTATTTCATTTAGCCCAACATTAAAGTTTTTTTGATATCTTTTTTTGATCTTTCTATGATACCCCCTTTTCAACTTTGTGCTATCTGCAATTTTAGTACAAACACCTTCTATGCCTCTGTCCAAGTCATGAATAAAAATGTTAAATATGACATTCTATCAAGGCCTTTTAAAATCCAGCTTCTAGGATGGAAGACAGCTTCCTGGGAGACTCTGTCATACTTTGATTCTTTGCCTTCTGATTAAACTATATTACATCCATTCCAGGCACAAAGGAATGGATTCTACTTTATTTAATGCCTTCCTTAGAATTACAATTACCATTGCAATATTTCTCAATCTTCAACATCACTTCAATCTCTTGATATTTCATTTCCTCCTAAATGGAAAAGAGGGTTCTTAAATTTTTTTGTATGAGTCTCAGAACATTATATGACATCTCATGACTCTGTCATTAATCAAAACAAAGTTGATGAAATTTTAGTTTTAGAGTTAGGACTATAATTTAGAAACTACTAATT
Organism: Macrotis lagotis; assembly: GCF_037893015.1. NCBI lineage: Eukaryota > Metazoa > Chordata > Mammalia > Peramelemorphia > Peramelidae > Macrotis > Macrotis lagotis. The sequence continues at coordinate 32,718,475 of NC_133662.1, read as the reverse complement.
TATTGGTCTTTGCTTAATATAACACAATTTCTGGGCCCAAAAGCAGGGTAAAAATTAAAAAAGAAATAAAAAGGGCTTGAGACACATATATGTGAAAAGAAATGGCAATAATAAACAATGTATTTTTTTCCCCATTTGGTTCTTGTATAACATAAATATAAAAAGACTTAGAGGAAGCTTCACAATTCTATGTGGGTTCCCTAAGAAGAATTTGTGGAAGAATTCTTATAGACAAGAGTTATGCTAGATAAGAAGATGTAGGAGAGTTGCTGTCTACAACTGGGTTTGAAAGGTAATCCAGTCTGACAGAAAAGTATAAACTGAAGTTAGGACCTGATTTTTGAGAACTGCCTCCCATTATATATATATTTAGGTTTTTGCAAGGCAAATGGGGTTAAGTGGCTTGCCCAAGGCCACACAGCTAGGTAATTAAATGTCTGAGACCAGATTTGAACCCAGGTACTCCTGACTCCAGGGCGAGTGCTTTATCCACTGCGCCACCTAGCTGCCCCCTCCCATTATATATTCAAAGCATTTTTCAACTCTTCAATCCACAAGAAAGAACAAGAAGGAATTAAACCAGTAATGAAAGATCATATGTAAAGGGATTAGGGAAGCAAGGAAGAAAGAAAGCAAATAAAGTGGATAACTACAAGATACTATAAAAGAGTATATATTTATGTTGATTATAGTGAACCTAAACTATCTCTTGAAGAACATTGCAAAAATATATTTCATGAACATATTAGTGAAGCATTTCATGCAGGTAGAAAATCTTGTTAAGATCATTGAGTCAAATTCTTCTAGTTTTCACCCAGGTCAGAAAGGCCAATGAATGAAGGTAGATATGAAGTACTATATTTATATTTGTGTAATCGCTGTATAAAAGGGGTCCTTGACACCTTTATGGGCCCTGAGAAACTCCTCAGAAATATAAACTTGGCTAGGTGCTTTTGGATCTGAGAAAAATCTGACAGAACACAAATGCTTGACTCTGGGATCATGAGATATACCATAAATTTGTTTGAGATTCACAAAGCACCCTTGTTAACCTAATCATTTTGCTGTATCTGTAAGATTCCTGCTTCCTTCCAAGACTACCTCCCCTTCCCCCAGATGCAGCAGGAACCATAAGACAGTAAATTCAATTCCCATAAACCTGTGGGAAGCCCATGAGTATATGACTCCCTCTGTCTCGGGACACAAGGACCCTGACCCTCTTCCATCCTAGTCTAGCCCCCTATCTGAACTAGGCCAGAGATTTGCATATGTCTGTAATAGTCTGACAAGGAAATATATCTAACTGCTATCTGCTTCTGTATCCTGCTTGCTCATAATACACCTCCTGCCTCAAAATACTATAAAAACCTTGGTCTCTGTACACTTGGTGCTATGTGTTTTGAAGAGATATCCCCACATAGTCATCATAAAATGTACTTCCCAAAAGTCATAGCTTGGTCTCCATCTTGCTTCTTTGGGTCTAGCAGATAAGGAGTCCAAAGATCTAGATTCCAGTCTTGATTCTTGTACATACTAGATATATGGGTTAGTGTGAGTCATTTAACAATTTTTTTTAATTACAAAATGAATTTATTCCAAAAGCATAGGGGAACATTTACATTTGAACAAGGTGATGAACAGGTGTCTTTAAAAAGGGGGAAACAATCACACATATGATGTTTCCTCATTTAACTCTTCTAAGTTATTTTCTTATTATTCAATAAAGAAATGTTTAGGGGTGGCTACGGCTAGGTGGTGTATGGGGCGGCTAGGTGGCATAGTGGATAAAGCACCGGCCTTGGAGTCAGGAGTACCTGGGTTCAAATCTGGTCTCAGACACTTAATAATTACCTAGCTGTGCAGCCTTGGGCAAGCCACTTAACCCCGTTTGCCTTGCAAAAAACTAAAAAAAAAGAAAAGAAAAGAAAAAGAAATGTTTAGATTTTCACTTTTGCTATCTGAAGCTGGATTTGAATTGGAAGATGAGTCTTGCTGACTCCAGGTCTGGCATTCTATTGTCACCGGTTATATATTATCACTACCTACCTCAAAATAGAGGACATTATTTGAAAAATGGTAAATTTAATGATGTTACTTTTAATTACTGTTTATAAAGATACTGTTGATAATGACAGAATTATTATTGACAATAAAAATAATTTCCTTTAGACAATCACAGTCTAAAGCTGAACACAGGCTCTTTAACTCCAGATTTAGAACTATTTTTGTGATGTCATACTTTGAACTCTTTCTGGATAGAGAAATACATCTTAATGTGACTTTGCCTTAAACAAAGAGATGGATAGTCTCTGAAGCCCCAAAGAGATGTAACAACCTGATTTTGCACAAAATACAGAGGCACTGTAAGGCTTAAATGAGAGAATGAATAGAAAACATTTTGCAAACTGTAAATAGTTAAGTCAATGTAAGTTGAAGTTATTGTAATCAGACTACATCCACTAGTCTAATGGTGATTTCATTCCCTTGAACTTTCTATTCTATGCCTACTGACTTAAATCAAAATTTATAGACCAGTATAGGAATATTCTGGGAAATATCCAACAACCAGTCTCTGCCAGGTGAGATGGGAGTGAGCAGACCTGTGTTTAAACCACACTTCTGGTGGAATTATGATTTGCATTTATGTTATTATGGTGTTATTATGGACAAGTCTCTTCATCCCACCCCACCTAGTTTAGTTCTTTCTTTCATAAAATGAGGTTCTCTAGCTGACTTCCAAGGTTCCTTTCTGCCTCAGTACTATGATACTAAATATAGCCTTCATGGAAACAAGGAAGAGTGTTGAAATAATGATTGTGCCAGGTTCCTTTGTACACCAGAGAAGATAAGAACCTAGGCCAACTCTTAGACAAGCAAATATGGAACAATCTCCTAGGAAATAAACAAAAATAATAGAAGATAGTCCCTGGTCAAAAATATTCCTAGTTGGAGAATTAGAAGAGGAAAGCTTTTCCTGCCCCCCCAATTGCCCTCCCCAAGGGTGGCTTTCAGGCAATTTAAATAAAGTTCATCAGCCTCCCCTCTCTAAAGCCTTTGTACTTCTAAGGGACCACTCTCACCAAGTTTATCATTCAATCATTTCCTCTTGTGCAGCTTCTTCTTTTGCTACCAATAAATGATTATCAGTCTGTTTTATTCTCTCAAGAAAACCTGCTAGAGTAAAAAATTAATTCTAATGAATTATTCCACAGGGTTAAGGATGCCCCTTGAACTGGAAAACCTAAGTTAAAAACTTTTATCCCTTCTTACATACTAGAGAAATATGAATTATTATGGTATTAAAGATAAAATACATTGCTATACAATGCTATATATGTATTTAATATTTTTCTGTTGGCCTTCATGTGCTGTAAAACTCCCCTAAAATGCCATTGATGATATAAATAAATATCTGTAGTGAGTGTGTGTGAGTGTGTGTGTGTGTTAAACCCCAATGAGGAAATTTACCACATGCCTATTCTTGAAATGCACTTCTTCTTTATCTCCACCTTTTAGAGTTTAATCATTATGTTCTGTGAAATTTTTTCCTGATTGCCTCAAATATTAGTGCCTTCCCTGCAAAATCTATCTTGTATTCACTCCTAAAAACATATGTGATCTTTGTCATTATAAGCTTCTGTTTCACTGCTGATCTCATCCCCCTAGCATCTACCATTATGCAGGTTTTGCAGTGACCACTTAATACTTGATGATTGATTAATTATGGCTCCCCAAAGGATTCATTGCTTATGCATGCATCAGTGCAAAGGAGATTAACATCTGATTGTGAAATACTAGTCATATACAGAAGAAATGACAAATACCTTGGACCTCATTATGGTCTTTAGCACTTGAGTAGGCCTGAAACTAGATTAAAATGTAATTGGGAACTATTTAATCAAATAAAGTTAAAAAATAGGACTTGGGTGATGTCAATAATGTAATGCCTACTAGGACATTATTTGACCTGACTTTCACAAATTCCTTTTTTTTAAGTTTTTTTTTTTTTTGCAAGGCAATGGGTTTAAGTGGCTTGCCCAAGGCCACATGGCTAGGTAATTATTAAGTGTCTGAGGTCGGATTTGAACTCAGGTACTCCTGACTCCAGGGCCCGTGCTCTATCCACTGTGCCACCTAGCCACCCGACCTTCACGAATTCTTACAGGACCTTGGACATCTCCTTTGTTCCTTTCTACCTTAATTATACTATTTTTGTGCACGTGTCTCTTTTTCTCTTTTCACTTAAATTCCCAAAGGAAAGTGCCACCTAAATTTTAATATTTTCTTCTCTAGAACTTGGCATAACTCTTTAAATACAGTAGGTACTTAATAATGATTTTTATATTTCATTGAAGTAATTCAGAAATGAGGCAGCTAGGGGATGCAGTAAATAGTGTCAGTTCTGGAGTTAGAGGGACCTGAGTCCTCATTTCTACTTGAGTTAATAGGGTTCAGAGGCTAATATTATGTATGTTTCTCTTGTTATTGATGACTATGATATTTTCAACATAATGCTTACAGTAAATTTTTTCAATCTCTAGACATCTGGGAGGAAAAAATAGGTCTATTAGAAAATAAAGTTAGTTTGATGTCAAACAATTTCTTATAAATCTGTTAATATTTATTTTTTAAAAGAAATTTTATGGAAATAATGAAGACCACTCCAATTGAAAGGTGATATTTAGAGAGATAGCCTAGGGGAATTAGATAAAATACTGAAGCTTGAAACAGGAAGACCTTGAGTTTAAAGTCTGTTGTTTTTTTCTTTTTAGCTGAGTCTCTTAACCTTTCTCAACCTTAATTTCTTGACCTGTAAAATGGGAATAATGATTATCTGTTATGCTTCTCTGAGAGGATTATTTTCTCTGAAATTTTTTAATAAGAATAATTTTAAAAATAATTTTAAATAACTTTACAATAATAAACATTTTAAAAATAACAAGTATTTTAAAAAATATAACATCCTATAAAATGTTCAGAGTATTGACACCTAATAATTTGCATAAAAATAAATTTAATTCCTGATTTAATTCAGATCTAATTTCTGATCTGGAGGAGAAACACAAGGTTTGAAGTCATTTCTGTATTTCCTTGTATAACCAAAAAGTCAGCTTGCAGGTTAAAATTTCTAAAGCAGAGTAAACAGGAATAAATAACTGCTCTCCCTTCCCAGTTTATCTGGGAACTCACTGAGACACTGCTTGATTGAAAAGAACAGTCTGGGACTGACTGGCTGAATTCAGATCTAGAGAAGCCCCATGAACAAAGCAGCCTGCTAACCTAGACAGCCTTTTACTGGCAGGAGCAAAAACAAAAAAACAAAAAAAAAAACACCACAAAAAACTAAAGCTCTCCGGGGTTTCCTGATGGTAAAGTGAAATCCAGAATAAAGGCAGAGATTATATCTCAAGCACTAACCTCCCCCTCTCCTCCTGGTTTTTCCCTTGATCAAATTCTGTAACACAGAAATGCTAATCTGCTGTCATCTAGAAATGCCATTTTAAAGTAAATTTCAGTGATGCCTGGAAGTTGCTACTTCCTCCAAGAAGCTTTCCCTGACCACCACTCTCATACCAGATGAAAACAATCTCCTCTTTCTTAGTTCCCAGTTGTCACCGAGACCTTTTTCCATGAGAACTTTGAGAAGCTTTCCATTAACACCTACCATGCTCATGTCCCAAAATCACCAGAAACTGGACACAGGTCTCCTGAATACAAATTCAGGTGATTTTCTACTATATCAAGTCAGAGCAAGCAATTGCAGATGGCTGAACAGAATGATACCACGTGGATACTACCATATTACCTCCACAACTCAGTTGTCATCTAGATGTTTTGAATCCTCTCAGGAATGGAGAGAAGACACAAGTTCTCTGGCATGGGAAGGGTTGTTATGTAGACCTGGATTCCCATAGATGGTCAGTTTCTTTGAGGGATTCAGGCTAAGAACCCTCATCATTTCTTAAGTGACAGAAATTAAGTACTTCTCTAAATTCTACACTATTTCCTTTAAAAAATCTAAAATACTTTGCCAAAGTTTGAATTATGAACTCTCCCATTATCTTAGCCCTATCTATGTTACTTTTATCTTTGCAATTGCTCTCTGGCCTTAGTTCTGATTGGCACGACAATTTCTGATCTTCCAGTCTCCAAATCGGGAAAGGGTGTCAATTGAATTTTATGGAGGAGGAAAGAAGTCAAATGATAGAAGCTTCAGGGTTACAGAAGGGCAATCATTAAAAGATTTCTCTGCCCGGTTCTGGTAGTTAAGAGTATTTTAAGCACTATTTGCAAGATTGAATCAGTTTATCAACAAGGTGGGGGGGAATGCTATAGGGCATAGTATTAGAAGATGATTTAGTGAATATAGGTATTAGAACTCAGTGACTATCACAGTGCCAGGCAATAGCTGCTTAGTAAGTTCCTTTTGATTAATTTATTGATTTTGTATTTTCTCTGTCTTGACTCACTACTATTGTCTATGAAGCTAACTAGTCTATTTCATTGATTCATTCACTAATAATGACTTGTTGTATTGCATTGTCGAATAACCTGACAATATCATGAAATATATGATAAAGTAGTTATTTTGCATTATAGTGATCCCCCAAACCTCCCAATTACTAAAATCTACAAAGCAGTTTTACGATCCCCACCCCCATCAACATGTCTAGGCAATCAGCTGGAACAGAGGTTAATGCAATATAATTGGAATAAGAAAACAGGAGTTCAAATCTGGCTTCAGGCACATATTAGCAGTGTGACTCTGGGTAAGTTACAACCTCTCTCAGGGAAAATAATAACTACCTAACAAGGTTGTGAGGCAAGGATCAAATGAAATATATGTAAAGTACTAAACAAATCTTACACAAACAATATGCCATTGTTATTACTAATTATATGCATATTTGTGTTGGAGTATACAAACAGATTTATGCTAAGTGAGGAATATATTAGATCCCAAATTCAATCGAATTTAACAAGCTTTAGATATTAAATTGAATCAGATAAAAATATTTTGTTGATTACTATACTGGATATTAGGTAGATAGGTTTGAACTCATAATATTTATTAAGGTTTAGGAAGTGCAGCAATACTATACAGGGTATTCCCAAAGTATTAGTACAGTCTAATCTAACAAAACTTAAAACTTTACCAAGACTTTTGGGACACCCTCTTTTATAGAGATAGTGTGAATTATTTTAATGTGTTCCAAAAATGCTTTATAAGAGCTTTCTGAGAATTTAAAAATATGTTTAGGAAGCAATCAGTACTAGAAAATACATTGCTATTTGATAAGAATATCAAAAGAGTTAGTATTAAAGAACCACATTAAAAGTATATTTACTTATCAGACAGAAAATTTACAGTAAAGGTGAAATTTGAAAAACATTAAAGCTAATTATTAATCTCATCAACTAGAAAAGTTTTAGGAACATTTAGTATCATATGGCAATGAGAATCATGCTTGGGTACCAGTTTCCCATTGGATGATGCCTTCACACACTTTTCAGCCTTCTGTATTTCATCAAGATATTACTCTTCTGGCAATAGATTTCCTGAGTGGATCTGCATTGCCTTAATGAATTAAGACCAAATTTATAGGATTTGGGTTTTGAGTTTTGGGAGAGAAGGATTTGGACTAGATGTGTGATTTCAAAAAATTACCCTCACCAAGGAAGATTAACAATTTTGTTCATTTTTTTCTTCTCAAAGAGCTGTCTGTGCACTAAGTGACTTGTCCAGGATCACAAAGTCATTATGTACCAAAGGTGGGATTTGAACTCAGGTCTTTCTCACATTCTCTACTATACTACCCAGCTTCTTATATGATGTGTAAAGTTAAAAATTTTCATTATTGATGAATTTGCATTATAAATCATTTTGTTATTCTATTTATTTAATTTAATTAAATCAAATAGGGTCTCATGCACATAGATGAGCTCTCCCACTTAACCATGTGAAGTCTCTTCATATTATCCACTGATAAATATTATACCAACATTCTTCTGCAATAGCAAGGACAATAAAAATGTAGCAAAATTTTACCTGTAGAATGAGAGATGAGGAATAACATGCATAGTGCTAAGGTTGGGGATCAGGAAACCTCTATGTTCAGGAATATTCAAGTTTAGTAAAAGGTCAGAGTTAACAGGAAATATGATATTGAATATTTTCAACATCCTAATAGCTCTTACTTCTCTTTAAAAATATAGATAACTTGGGTTAGTTACTATTTTTTTATTCCCATGTGGTGCTTCCCCATACTCCAAGTTTGGCAAAAGTCAGGAGGGAAGGCTAAGTATATGTGTATGTGTATGTGTATGTGTATGTGTATGTGTATGTGTATGTGTATGTGTATGTGTATGTGTATGTGTATGTGTATGTGTATGTGTATGTGTATGTGTATGTGTATGTGTATATGTATATGTATATGTATATGTATATGTTTATGTATATGTATAGCATTCTATTGAATGAGTGCTATTTTCTCTAAGAAAAAAATGTTTATAAAAATGGATGGCTAATGCTTTTGAATTGCTATGCTAATATATCATTTAATAGCGTCCTTGACCTCCCCCCCAAACAAATATCTCTTCCTATAGTGTTATTATTCAATTTTCAGAAGTTTAGAGAAAATTGGTAGCTTGAGTGGTAAAACCCATATTATAAGTCAAGTCAAAAACAAGTGCTTAACACCATTTTATTTATAAATTATAATGGAATTATCCTGGCCTATAATAATAATAATAACAATAATAACAATAATAATAATAATCTCATATCTTGAATTTTGGCATCTTTCTAAATTTGGACATTCATAGATCTTGGTCATAATCAGTGAGACATTGGAAGCAGTGCCAATTTCAGTATTGATCCCACAATTGCCTTGAATTTTTTAGACTATGAATTTAATGTGACATAATCATAAACAAGCCAAGTTAAATGCAACAACTATGTTTCTAGATGTTATGCCTTTGGATATCTTTAGCATTCAAAAGAAGGGTGTGAAAACAGGTAATAAATATGAAATATTTTAATTGATAGAAATCAGACATAATTTAAAGTTATCTGATTTAGGCCTATTGCCACCTCAGAATGAACCTTAGTCTCTGTCTCATAACAGGGGAGATTGATAATTCCAACTTTCTAGATCAAAAAAAATTCCTATCTAATCAATTGTTATCCTGTATACATCCAAAATCATACAGTAGAAATTAAATACCATAACCATAAAGCTGTGCAACTAGGTTCTGCTGTGGAAAGATGATGATAATGTTTGCCCTTCGATCTCGAATAGCATAACATCAGGGAGGTGATGCCATGACAAACACATGAATTGCATTTGTGTGAGGGAAACTGTGCTAAGTCACTAGACTTCACTTTCTCCTCCAGAGCCATCAATGTCTAGTAGCCGGATATGAGTCAGGTCGACTGGAGACAGCCTTGGGTGAGAAGCAATCAGGGTTAAGTGATTTGCCTAAGGTCACAGAGCTAGTAAGTGGCAAATACCTGAGTCTAGATTTGAACTCCACCCTCCTGATTCCAAGACCAGTGCTCTATCCACTGTACTACCAGGAAAATCTGAATTCAAATCTAGTCTCCAATACTTACTAGCTGTTATTTTTCTTATCTACAAAATGAATTGCAGCAAATGTCAGCCTACTCCAATGCTTTTATGGGGTCACGAAGAGTAGGACAGGACTGAAATGCCTGAAGAACAGAAAGAAGCAGGGAGAAGAAAAGGGTAGCTTCTTTGAAAAGAATCAACCACCTCTCACTCTTGATCCCAACCCAAGGATTAAAAAAAGAGAGAGATTTCAAAAGAGTGTTAGTAAAAAAAAAAAATGAAGAAGAATTCCCTCTTGATCTATTCTGAAAGTTGAGCCTATTTTTACTTATCTCCTTGCTCTTAAAATATCAGACCATTTCCATTTTTCTAAGATGCCCCATAGAAGGCATAAAATGGCAACCTTAGAAATGAGTAAGTGCTCAGAGGGTATATTGGAAAGAAGGAAAAAAAATCCTTATCATGAGATATTTTGTCCACAATCCTGGTATACATGGTGCCTGACAGCCCACCTTAACATCATCATACTTCTTTGCATCCTAAAGGTTTTCATTTGAATGATACCCCATGAAGGGTACTGCCTTCCATTTAGCACCTATAACTTATTTGATAAATAACTAAAAACAAATCTTGGGGTAGGAATCTAAGGAATCTAAGGTTGATAAGAATCTAAGTTTGAAACCTGATGTACCTTGAAAAAGTAAGGCAGAAGTCTGAATGTTAATTTGGGTTGGGATAGTACAGGCCAATACTTCACAAACATGGGATTGAATTTATATACTTACATAGAGAAAGGTATCTACACATAGCTGTGGAATATCCCTGTCATATCTAAGAGTGGTTGGACAGTTTGTCATAGACAGTAACAAGAAGAGGACCTATTTCTGTGCTTATCCTTTAAGTTTCATTTCTAATTTCTCTTGCAAAAGAATTAACCTTAACATTTCTGTGTCAGTATATACATACACATAAAACAATGTCCCTGAACATACCAGTATGTTCCTGATAGCAAACATAATGAATGCAAAATCATCAAGGAAATGTGAATCACAGTTGTTCTCCAATAGTTATATAATATAATCAGCATTGCTCATTCATTTCAAATAATGTGCCATTATAAACTGAATTTTTTGTGCTAAGAATAAAAAAAGTTTGCAAACAATTTATTTGTGTATTTTCCCCATTTGCTGATTCCAATGGGGAAGATACACTAACTATTCAACATGTAAAGAAAGGAAAATTAATTAATTCACTTTAGATTTGGAGGAAATGCTTGTGACATTATTATAGCATACATTTTTGGTAATTTTTCTAGAAGACAATGTATTGTTCTTTAACCTTTGTTTTTAAAGTAATGTCATAAGTAAGACTATTTTTCTTTGTTTACAATGGTCTTAATGATTTTTGTGAGAAAGAATAAACATCAAGATAATAAGCAGAAAATGTTTTCTTTCTGCCTTTGTAGGAAGATGAAGATAATAGAAAGTGAAACTGCTCCAAAGAGTAAGATATTATTGGATGATGAAATGAAGGGGAAACTACCTATTGATGTTGTTTTTGTTATTATTATTAGTAGTAATAGTAGTAGTAGTAGTAGTAGTAGTAGTTTCTGCTTTCCCCATTGAGAGTGAAGATCTTTGGATTAGAAAAAGATAGAATGAAATAGCAGGTAATTAAAACCAAAGAAAATGGTAGTAAGTTCCTCACTGCCTTCAATGAGTTCAAGTTACCAGGCTTCAACCTCAGGGTACTGAAAGGTTTAGAATATATGAGTCTATGATTCTATTAATAAATTCTATTCATTTAACATGTTTATTTCCCTTTTCCCTTCCATGATGTCATAAAATTCAATTAAGCAGAGAGAGATGTATACTAAAATTTAAGAAAAGTCTTTCTAAGATGAAGAGGATAGCTTTTAGAAGGCATTACTTTTATCATATGAATTGTGAAGAAAATGAATAAAATAAGTTTTATCTGAACTATCAAATAAAAAATGATAAATGTACAACTAAACGACATATTTATGACAGGATATATTGGTCTTTTAAAGTCTTCTTCCCCATCTTAGTGATTGAAAGGAAAGATTAGCCCTAAATGTGAAATCCATCTCAATCACATTGGGATATAGCAACACTTAACTGTCAGTAAAACAGTCCCAAAGATACAAAAATATATAATAATGTTACCAAAAAATGTCAACCACCATCCCTCCAGAGAATTCCAGTAACTTTTAGGACCAAAAATTCTACCTTCTACTAAAGAAGTTAGGAGGGTGACATTGGCTGCTTTCCTTCTTCCTGCTGGCAAATTCAAGCCCAGCCTATCCAATTTTTCTCTCAAGCATCGTCCTCCATTCTTGGATTTTGCTCTGTCAGAAAACAAAACAAAACAAATATTTGGAAACTCATGTGAGTTAATCCACAGAAAGAATTGAATCACAAATAATTTTACCCAGAAAGAAATCTCACCCAGAATGTGTCCATAAAGTGGAGAGTTGGAGTAGACAGATAGAATTGAAGACCATAAAAGAACCACCAAATAACTTTGTCTTACCTTCTCAAAATACCTCCCAGGAGGGAAGCATTGAGGCACTCAGGAGGTGAGAGACGCCTCTTGACCTCTGCTATGGTCACTTTGTATTTGGAAGTGGAACTCAGTAGTGACAAGCGACCAGGGACAGAACAAAATAAGTCTGTGGGGTTAACCACACAAGTTCCACCTTGGAAAGAAAGAACAAAAAAGATATCCATGTATTAGTGAAAATGTGAAGGGTACATGAATGACATGCTGTGATGTACAGTTTTTGTAAGACACATTGCTCATGTTTAACAAAATTATCATTCCAAGGAGAGCCTAACTGCTTAGAAGAACTAATTTTTTTCATCCTATACTTATAAATCTTTTTAAAAATTAAAGCTCTGACACTTTACCAGTTAATTTTAGCTCTTATTTATGACTTCCCTTTACCTAGATTAGTTTTCCATGCAGTAACAATGGTCTCTCTGTTGTTCCTCCAATACGAAACAAAATCTCCTAATTCTGAGAATTTTTATTACCTGTTTCCCATTCTCCCTCCTCATTGCCTCCTGGCTTCTCTGACTTCCTTCGTAAAGTCCTAACTTATTTGAGAAATCTGTCCTGGTCATCTTAGGTCTTTCCCTCTGAGACTACCTCTCTGTCTCTGTCTGTCTGTCTGTCTGTCTCTTTCTCTGATATATCCTGTATGTATTTGGATTCTAGATCATTTTTTTTTTCATATTGTTCCCCCCATTAGGCTATATGTCTCTTTGTGGCAACTGATGGCTTAATGAATTATAATCCAGGAGTGAGGAAACAACAAGTTCAAAACACTTCAGAAGCTTACTAGTTATAAATCATTTGCCTTCATTTTCTTCAGATATAAAATAAGGATGATAAGAGAGCTGTTATGAGGCTCAAATGAGATAATATTCATAAAAGAGTCAGACACATAGCAGACTTTACAGAAATGCTGATTCTTCCTTGAATCATAGCAGGAGTTTAATAAGTGCTTTTTTGGTCCATTGACCAAAAAAGTACTTCAATGCCATAAAGTTCTCTAGAGTGGCCCATTTTCAGGCCTAAAGTTCTTCAAAACTGCAGATCTATTTGCAAATTGAGACACACACACACACACACACACACACACACACACACACTCACACACACATTTCTGGTAGCAAAGGTAAGAGAGAGGCTGCAGTAACTAATTCTAAATTCTGTCCTAGGAATCTCCTTGGATTCGAACCCCTCTTTCTTGCAAGGTTTACGAATTCTGCTCTGTAGCTTAACTTTTCCCTGAACATGAACTACGATCCTTAGTCCCTGACGGAAGTCCAGGGAACTGTTTGAGAGGGCAAAGGCACGTGAGTTTACCATTACAACCCTGACCTCATTGCCCACTCTCTTAGAAAGGTTAAAGTGAAACTGGGGCAGGCAAAGGAAAAAAAAATCGGAGTTCTCAGACAATTGCTGGGATTCTTGGTTATTCTAATTACAAAGTGAAAGTTATCACCTGAGATCAGAGTTTAGGCATTCCTTTTCGGATTCAAATTCTGCATGTAAGAATCTGAGGAAATGTCTGGTGTCAAGGGTCATTGAAATTCTTAACACATTGCAACCACTTTCTCAGATGGACAGGGGGAAGGGAGGAGAGACCAGAAAAAACAGGAAGGACTAGAGAAAGAGAAGCATTGCACCAGATAACAAAGATAAAGAGATTTATGTCTGAAAGAGACCTTAGATGCCATTCAGTCCAACTCCCTCAATTTACAGAAGAAGAAACTGAAACCCAGAAAGTTCACTTGACTTGTTTAAGATTAGAGATAATAAGCATAAAGGCAAATATTTAAAAATAGAATCCTCTATAACTCCAAATAATGAGTTCTTTCACCACTGAGTCACATTCTTTTCAAGCCTTCCCAATATATGCATACGAAAGTGCAAGAGGATGTAAGGATTAGACTTATAGGTAGTTTAGCTTGTGGAAACAAGTCTGCGAAGAGACTTCTAGATGAGTGTATCACCCTCCTTACAAACTGGGACAGAGAAATCATATTGGCAGTGAGGAATCAAATCCCAGAAGTATTAAAGACTGTATTTTCAAGAATACAGACACGATTATCCTGGGTCCTGTTTTTCATCTCAGGTGCTTACTACAAGAAGTTTTCTAGTAAAGTATGGAGTTTAAAGAATTCTTAGGGACAGGGACTAAGAGAATGGTTAAAGCGGGCTGCCTGGGTGCAGCGGAATAGTAGTTCTGAAAGTGCACCATAGAGATCTATCGCATCATCATCTTCAGACTGTTATTTCCAATTAACTAACAAATGCTGTTTCGGGATGACATGGAGATCTGCCCTTAGTTTCCAAGTTTAGAGGTCTTAGATTCAAACATTAATTTAAAATGAAAAGCTAGAAATCATGCAGTGATTTTTCTATCTGCCTCTCCCACCTTGAAAAACATATTTTTCCTTAACCTGCAATATACTCTTCTGGAGAAAGGAAAAAAAAATTGTTCCAAAATTCCTGGGAAAGAAACTTGTTCTTTGGGTCTTTATTCTACTATTCCACTCAACCTTGCCACTATAGAACAATGCATTTTGTGGGGTTAGTTTTTTAAGTAACTCCAGGAAAAGTCAAAATGAAAAGAAGGAGATTAACTCATCCTGTGGCATCTTCTCTCTAATCATCCTTGGATACGAGTACTTAATTATTAAAAGGGCTGATCTTACAGTTTTAAAAATCTATAAAACAGAAATACAATCTCTCTCCCTTGTTTCCCCTTGACTACTTCTTTTCTCTTTCACCCTTGTCTCTTCTCTTTCCCTCCCAACTTCTTGCTCTTCTCTTTCCTTTCTCCTTTCTCCTCTCTCTACAGACCTTTCTCTACCTACTTTTTTTCCTTTCTTTTTTCTCTTCACTTCCATAAGAATAATAGCAATTCCTTAAAGTTGCATAGTTCTTTAATATTTGTAAATTGATTGATATGCATCCCACAATTATATATATATATGTGTGTGTGTGTGTGTATATATATATATATATTATATATCAATAGAAATATAGTCTAAGTGCATACATGCAGGAAAGTATTATTGGAGCATATCCTTCTTCATTCTTTTTCATAGATGTATATGCAAAAAACCCACAACTAATAACAAGACTGTTCCTTTTAAATTTAATGTGGTTTGGGGGAAGAGTATATTTTTCTGAAACTTTTCCAGCTACCATCCAGTAGGCATTTTAAGTCTCAAGCATTTCTTCCAAATTTCTGTGGGTTATTAATATGATTTTGGAAGAGTCAAATACTTCTCTTGCTTATCCCTTCCCCCCAAAAAGTCCATTGATCTCTCTCTCTCTCTCTCTCTCTCTCTCTGTGTGTGTGAAAAGTACATAAGTACATATTTCTTTTTTTTTTTAGGTTTTTCTCAAGGCAAATGGGGTTAAGTGGCTTGCCCAAGGCCACACAGCTAGGTAATTATTAAATGTCTGAGATTGGATTTGAACCCAGGTACTCCTGACTCCAAGGCCGGTGCTTTATCCACTACGCCACCTAGCCGCCCCTGAAAAGTTCATATTTCTACTGGAAATTTGTCTTGTTGGGTAACCTGAACTCTGCGAAGTACAAATCTAATATTTCTAGACTTGTAAAAACCAACATTTCACATATCTCTATAATATGTGCTTACCTATTCCCTAACCAGGATGCAGTTTCAACTTAAATTTACATAATATTAGTTCAATTCAGTTTAGCTCTGCAAGTATTTAAGTATCTGTTATGTACCTGCCCTGTTGGCTTACATTCAACATTGTTGTAAACTAGTACTTATTCGACCGTTTGTATGGGCCATATATTTGTGCTAAGATTATACTCACATATATTGCCTGAGGATTTACTTTGTATTCAGGATTAGCATCAACTTGAGTTTCTTTTCTTTTATTTTTTTAATGTCTCAGTATCTTTAAAGGGAATTCCTGTTGCTTTGATACTTGGCATTCTTGCAGTCTTTGGGGATCTCTCCTACCCCCACTGAAGATATGGCAACTTATAGAGTTTGCAGCTACATAGAGAATCTGAAATCTCCCCTTCCAGTGATTTTTAGGGCGCTAGAGAAAATAGTTCATTGGTTTGCTATTCAAAAATACTTGTCTTAAGGCTTGATGACATTGGAATACCTGGGATGGGAGGAGTCCTTCCAAAAGGAAGTCTGAAGCAATGATTTTCAGACCAATGCTTACCCAACAGGACTCACAAAGCCTGAATCATCAGTAATATATGCAGCTAAGTTCCTTCACGGAAATATTTATATTATATATGTAAAATTATATATGCATATATATAAAATTCTGCATATATATATGTATATATTCTGACTGGACCTGTGATTTCATTATTACAGGGAACTCCAAGGTAAGGAAATTTCCTTTACCACTTGGAGTGGCTCTAAGTCTTAGAGTACTAAAAGGTTAGGTGAATTGCCAAGGGTCACAAGCCAATATTTTAAAAATATAATCTGAATCAGTATTTTTCTGCTTTTGAGTTCAGCTATCTATGCACTATAGTTTAGGAGTGCTTTAGGCCATGGAAAAGATTGCTTGAATTTGTAATTAGAAGTGTTTTTCTTTCTGACTCTGCTGTTTTCTGAAGAAGCATGTCATTTAAACTCTGGGAGGCTCAGTTTCCTCATTTGTAAAACCGAAATACAGAATTTACATTACCGACTTCACAGTCAAGGATTTTTTTTCAAGGAAAACATTATCAAGTCTAAGGTGATATGCAAATGTGAATTATTATACGTTTATAATAACTACTCACATTTATTCAGTGCTTTAATATTTGTAAACTTCTTTACTTGCAACCCTGAGAGAGCGCATTATTTCCACTTAAGAAGAAATGGAAACAGGCTAAGGGGGCTGACTTCATACTGAAAGGAATCATAAAAATAGTATTTTTCCAGCTCTCTCATTTTTCAAATGAGAAAATTGTGGCGCAGAGATAATGAACTAGTTACCAGTCAATTGTCTCACAAAAAGCATCAAAGTTAAAATTCGGACTCAAATCTCCTGACTCCAAATCCAGTATTCTTTTCATTGTGTAGTTTATAAATAAGGATCAGCTCTATTGTTCATAAAATAATTCTTGAAAAATTAAAACTACATTATAGACTCTCAAGTATAACTTTAAGGAACTGCAAAATATTCATATCTTGAGGTGAGTCCCACCTGTTACACTCACTTTCTCCTTCCTTTGACTAGTACAGGTCTATTCACCATGTCTCTGCTTGTTGGGTAGAAAATAAACACACTGGAGCATTTACAATACCTGAAGGAAGTCGAGCTAAGGGAATAAGTTGTAAAGGAGAGACACCATCCGCAGAAGTAAGATTCCTACGAGCCCACTTAATATCTTGGGGGCTGGGGAAGACTTTTGGGGAGATGCCGTATCTAGTCTGCAAGCGTTGTGACCAAGTCTTTGAAATGGAAAAGATAGAAACCTTGGACTATAAACTAAGAAGGAATCTGTCCACAGATACAAATAAAGTTACCCTTTTAGAGGAGTGTGAGAATATAAATTTGGG